>NC_079566.1:5684845-6884845 GCF_015846415.1 Triplophysa dalaica | reverse complement strand
GCCAGTTTTACTCATTCCCAGGTAACAGCAGCAGCAGTACGGCTCCCGGATGTGGACCCATCAAGCACACACTGTAAGTTCAATTCGGTTTTGGGATCTTTGTCATTTTAGCCGCTTAGTTTACAGTTTCGCTTTCCCTGCGCTGTGCTGCATCATCATGGAGGAAAGTGACTTTTTAAACCGGCACATTGTCGTAACTAAATCTTTAACGTTCCGTAGTTTTATTTAGAGATGTTCTTAATTTGGTTTTTAAACGTTTCTCTTGAACTTGTAGGAAGGTAGAAGTTGAGTGGACAGTCATTGGCTAGCGTGTTAGCAATAATGCTAATGAATAGGCAAATATTATAACCAAGTTTAAACCTGTGTGGAGCGTTTGTTATGATGTCTAAATGTCATGAAATTAAGATGCACACAGCTGAATATTTATTAATGGAAATGAAAAAGGTGCATGTATGTATTACAGGGGATTCATGTGGGATATTAATGACACTAATATCCATTGCTATTTGCATGTTTACATTGAATTGTAATCATGTTTACTTATACATGTATAATGTTTTCCAGCAATCCCATGGTAACGGGCACATCAGTGCTTGGTGTGAAGTTTACTGGAGGTGTGATCATTGCTGCTGACATGCTCGGCTCTTATGGGTCACTTGCAAGGTTCCGCAACATCTCCCGTCTGATGAAAGTCAACAACAACACCATCCTTGGAGCCTCAGGGGACTATGCTGACTATCAGTACCTCAAACAGATTATTGAGCAGATGGTGTAAGTTTACATACTATGATTTGATTTGAACATTTTATGAATATCATTTGTATTATTGTGACACTATGTCAAATCAAGCCAAAGCCGTAGTGTATTCAGTTCAGTCAGTGTAACATTATTTTAGAATATAATCTGGATAATGTCTGTTTGTTTAGGATTGATGAAGAGCTTCTTGGTGATGGACACACTTACACTCCCAAAGCAATTCACTCTTGGCT
Organism: Triplophysa dalaica; assembly: GCF_015846415.1. NCBI lineage: Eukaryota > Metazoa > Chordata > Actinopteri > Cypriniformes > Nemacheilidae > Triplophysa > Triplophysa dalaica. The sequence goes on along the minus strand of NC_079566.1, from coordinate 6,883,856 downwards.
CACACGAGTCATGTACAACCGCCGCAGCAAGATGAACCCGTTGTGGAACACAGTGGTCATTGGTGGATTTGAAAATGGAGAGAGGTGAGACAATATCCATTCTAACTACTATTGTCAACGAAGATGTCAAGTTGCAATAAAAAGAGCTGATACCTCTACTAAAACAAGTTTTTTGTGTGTCCATCTTGTTTCCCTCCAGCTTTCTTGGGTACGTGGACAAGCTAGGAGTTGCCTATGAAGCACCATCAATTGCAACAGGATTCGGTGCCTATTTGGCTCAGGTAAAATGTTTTGGATGATGTCATCAATTTTACCGATAGTATGACATATCATGATGTTTGAAGTTGTTTGTTTTTGGCAGCCCTTGATGAGGGAGGTTCTGGAGAACAAAGTAGAAATTACTAAAGATGAGGCAAGGTCACTGATAGAGCGATGCCTTAAAGTTCTGTACTACCGGGATGCACGTTCCTACAACAGGGTAACAAACTTTCTTCATTTCATAAAGTGTCAAAAGTCGATTATAATACAAATCGAGTACAAATATTTTATTGCATGTATGAAATCAATACAATTATTCCTTTATCTTGGATCCTCCCATAGCATGAGATCGCCATTGTGACAGCTGAAGGAGTTGAGATTATTGGACCACTGTCATCTGAAACAAACTGGGACATCGCCCATCTGGTCAGGTAGGCTGAAACGATAATGTATCTGACTATCTGTGAATGTTAGCTAATATATAAAGTGCATAGTTCTATTATTAAGGCAGATTTACATTTTATTGACTTTTCAATTACTCTGTTTTTATTGCAGTGGTTTTGAATGAATGCTAATCCGGTTTTGGCAGTTGATCTACAAATATGCTCTTATCTCCACCAGATCATTATTGTATTGTCAAGACTACAGTTAGATTTGTTTCTCTCTTTTTTGTTATACATTAATAAATTTCATAATGTTTTCTTGTGTCCTAGTTGTACTTTCTTATATGTATTTAAACTGACCCTCGTTGACCCATAACTATCCAGTCAAATGAACAAACATTCATGCTTGGATCGAAAAATACCTTATTGTTTTGTCCATAATGTAACTTGGAGCATTCTTGTAGTATATAACCTCTAAATAGAAGTCGTCATATGATTTTGCTTACAAATTTTACACTACACATCAAGTGCCATCTTAATACAGTACCAAAATTGTGTTTTTGATTTTGTGGTTTCTGAAGATGAGGGGCTATCATCCAGATTCAAGCATGTTTCTAGTTTGTCTACAAAGATTTAAATTTGCACCAAAATTGCATCCAGCAACAATATACAAGAAGCTATAGTCTAGTATAGTGGTTCTCAAACATTTTCATTGTAAGACCCCCTTTGTGATGGGTTTATCGCTTTGTGCTCCCTTCAATAAAGGCATACAATCTTAAATTGTAATTAAACTAAAAAAATATACAATTACACAATGCTGAAACATAGATTACACTAAATGTATGATACATTCTTCCATCATTTAACTGCTGTCAAGTCAGTTTAGAACCACATTCATTTGTTTGTCTGGGCTCTTTGAACCTTTGTTTATAAGAGCAAGTTATACGTTTTGTTAATATAATAACATAGGAAGATCAAAATCTGCTTTCCTTTGAGTGTAGCTAAAATACTTTGATAAAGCCTAACCGCTCTGTTAAAGGCAATTGTGAGACCAAATCGCACTTAAATTATATATCTATGAAAGTGTTTATTTGTATGTAATCAAGTAAACTATGGTACAATTCTACATACAGCAGGCAATAGGATTTCCGATCATTTACATCTTTGCACATTCTGAAGACAGATACTTTCAAACTGGAATGATAAACAAACTGTAATAAACCTCAGCAATTAAAAGACAACAACAGAAGCCGTGACTTGGCAATCTAAAAGGCATAGTTCACACAAAATAACAATTCTGTCCTCATTTATTCCCTCTCATGTTGCTCAAACGTATATGACTGTATATGTCTTCTGCTGTACACAAAAGAAGACAGATTGATGTTTTGTGTCTGTATAATGGGGCCAATTTTTCATTGTTACAGGTTTGGAGTTACAAGATGGCAAGTAATTGGGGGGAATTATTATTATTTTTTTGGATGAACTATCCCTTTATGCTTCCATCAGCGTTACAAATATTTACATATGTTTCTTACCAACATGTTCAAGCAATCGGCTATTTTTACAATATTATTTATGGACACTAACTACAAGTCAAAGAAGGCACATAAAACATCCAGTAAATAACACATTCCATTGGTAAAGAATTCAATGATCTATCAATTCTGTATCCTCAAAACCATGAAATGACTCCACATCGCTGTCTTTCTCAAAGATCTTTTTCAATGCAAGGATGCCAGCTGATGGGGAAGGCAAAGACTTAGGAGAAACAACACCGGGAGAAGCGTCATGTTGAGCGACAGTTGATATCTGTTGCTTAACCGCTTCATCTTCTTGCAGTTTACTGGCAAAAAGAGCCCCAGTAAGACTCCTCATCAGCTCTGAAGGTTCCTCAGATGTTGATTCAGGGTTTGTGCTCAAAACCTGTTCGAAAGAACGACAAAGCAGTTTTGGCTTCGCTCTTAGAACATTCAGTATCTCACCGAGCCAACCAGAGAGAATACGTGCCAAGTCAGCAGGCTTCGCTTCAACCAGTTCCTGCGGTTCTGATGTTACATGCTGACTCCAGCAGGCTTGCAGAAACTCTCGTAACACAGGCCCCGCACAAGCCTCCAGGGGCTGCAGACGACGTGAGGTACTGCAAGGGATCAATGTTGGCAGAGTATTAGCACTGTTGAGCGCTGCCAAGAAATCATCAGCCACGTGTCCTTTGTAGGTATCTATTATCAACAATCCTTTACCTCCAGAACTGGGGTTTACATGTGGGCGCCATACCTTGTTCAACCAAATCTCCAGTCTTTCTTCATTCGTGAACCCCTCTGGTTTAGCCTCCACGATGATGAAGTCAGGCAAGGATGGGGCATCTGGGCTAAAAGGTTCGCCTTTGAGAAAAAGCATGGTGGATAGCATGGTACCATCAGCTAAGGCCGTAAAGACAACATCTATCAGCGGAGCCGATGTACCTATCAACTTAAAAGCAGACATCATGGAGGACGAATCTGCAGAGGCTCCATCTAACTGCTCCATGTCTATAAAGACAGACAGCTCATCCATGGCACCAATCCTAGACAGGCTAAAACTCTGAGAGGCGATTTGCCGGTTCAAAATGCTGCAAAAGGAACGTAAAAGCTCCTGAGACTTCTGCGGAAGCAGTTTCCTAGAAGTGGCAAATGCCTGCAAGCCTAGATCATGTCTCAGTAAGAAATCAACCACCCAGTCATAAGAGATGATTGTCGCACCATCACTTCTCATGAACTCGGAGGCCTTGTTGAACAGGTTAGCTTCATCGATGGGCAGCTGTTGCTCACGTTGGTACAGCACCCATTCGACTAACCTATCGGCCGCCCGTGGAGTCGAGCTTTCTGCGATTCTCAAGGACTGGAGCTGCTGTTTCCGCTTCAAAAGCAAGGACTGGATTTCTTCCGGCTGAGTGCCAAAGTGATTCGCAGCCTGCGGGACACCAGAGCAAAGAGCGTACAGCACAGTTTTCAACTGGGGTGACTTTTCCGCCATTATTCCTAAATCCATGCGAGATGATCTTCCCTTCAGAATGGATCTATTTGCATCTTGCTTTGCCTCACCGTTTTGGTTTGGCACGTTTTGATTTATAGTGTGAACCTGAATGGGAAGGGATGGCGTATGGGCAGGTCCGGAAGGGAGGGTTATTATGTAGCTGGGCCGAGGGTGGGGTTTGGGGAAAGGGTATGAAATCTTGTCCACTTGCAAAGGCAAAAGGGACCTCATGTTGAGTCTCTGACCACCTTTGATTAAGTCCGTTGGGATGAAGACAAACCTACAATGACAAATTCATAAGACATAAAATGACGTATGACACTTGGCAATGGTGTTGCATATCAAAAATAGTTATTTGAAGCAATTTCTTTACAGTCTCTTGTTTTAATGTCTACAATGATCTTAGGCATGACACGGTTAATTATATTTGCCCTTTTCTAAGATTTATGCATTTGGCCGACGCTTTTATCCAAAGCGACTTACATTGCATTATGCTATACATTTGTTTCTAAGTATGTGCAAATCTCTTGGGACCGAACCCATGACCTTGACGTTGTTAGCGCCATTCCCTTATCACGGAGCTACAGGAAAGCAAATCATTCTAACCAAATCATTCTTTGAGCAAAGAGAGCACATGCAATCAATTTGAAATTAACATACCTTTTAAAACCACGTGAAAATCCCTCTAAAACATGAAGAAGAATATTACTAATCAGTCGACTTCAATAGCAAAGAACAAGACTATAATAATGATTATCAAAAAAAATCCTACCACGCAGGGTGCAGCGGCTTGCTTGATGTGTAGGAAATTTAATAAGATGCCTGGCCATTAAATCTCCAATCTGAGTTTTGTATTTGCAGTCGGTACAAATGAGACGTCCCCTCCTATAAAAGATAATGATGATTTATTCAAGTCGAAATACCAAAACAGCCAAAGGGGAAGATAATTCTTGTCTTACTTTGGACAGGATTTGTACAGCGTGATGTATTTTCTGGTGCTTTTGTGAGACACATGTTCACTGAAAATAAAGACGAAATTAAGCATTTTTCATACATTTAGTTTCGTAAAATAATTGAACTATTTAGAATAAATGTATTCACCTGATCATGTGATTGGCATACGCTCTGGAACAGCAGGTGTGGTATCGACAGAGTGAACAGCGCACATAGGTGGGAAAATGGTTGGAAAAACCCGGAATCTCATAGCTACATTCGATGCAGAACTGTTTTTCTATATCATTACTGGAGAAATTAGATGATGGTCATAAATCAGATTAAAATGAATCCGATTTTTTTTGAAAAAAATCGAAGATCAACAAAATAAAAATTTAATTTAAAAGACAAAAATAAACACTCACTATTGCTGTTCAAATTTGACCATCAGCTCCACCATGTTTTCCACTGGCTTTTTCTTTTCGGGAATGACTGTCTTGGTGACATTTTGAGATTGAGGAGTGGTTGACGTGGTGTATGAAGAGATCTTTGACTCGCTAGAGGTGGATGTGTTCATCTGAGATGCTCCTACGTGACTGTTGTTAGGACTGTCAGGAACTTGATTCGTTGCATAAGCTCTAATGATTACCTTAGACAGACAAAGTACAAGAGTCAATATGCAAGTAATCGAAAACTCAATAACCCCCCCGTTAAATTGATGCAATTAGTTATAAAATGATTCTATTCTGAAGCTGGAACAACAGAACCTTGCATCTGCTGTTAAACGATAAAATCTTTAAAAAAAGACTGTTACTGTAGAGATGTTAGAGTCTCTTACCCTTGTGCCAGGCCTGAGGCCCTGCAACTGTTGGGGCTTGACACATGTCCTATGGAACCTGTGTTTGTGTTCTATCTTCTCCTTTGCGAACAGGAACTGAAGTCGGCATTTGTCACAATGCAACATATTTTTTTTCTGGACAAACAAAACATACGTAATCAGGACTGAAACAAAACTCTCTCACAAGATGCAACTAGCGCTTTAAAGCGATTGTTAAAGTTTGTCATCATTTAGTTACCCACATGTCAAGACACTAAAAAGACATTTCTCAAACTATCTTCTTTGGTGTTCCACGGAGGTAAGCATCATCTAAAGATTTCAAATGACTGAAAAAATGGTGAAATTTTATGTTTAGATGAAAGTCCCCATTTAATCATATGCCTGACTTAATGATAATGTTCAAACTGAATTTGAACAGTACTTGGGTACTTCTCACAAAACAATATCATTTGTTCTTGAAAACGTAATAATATAACCAAATAATATTTCTCAGAAAAGCACAGACATGGGGGTAAACCATACAAATATAGAATGAACAGATGAATAGACGATGGGTTGGTTTTTAAAATATTACTCCAACCACAGTAAAATGTAAGTAAATGAGCAGCAACAAGATGTGGCAATGCTGTTTATTTTAGCATTAAGTCCCTCCATAGAAATACCCAATGATGAGCAACTGCATCACTCTTTACCTGGTGTTTAAGGTAGTGCACTTGGTAGCTGGTGCAAGACTTGAACACTTTCAGGCAGTAGATACACATTAAAACGCAAGTGTCCTTATGTAGCTCTGCAAAGTGATTAATAACATCTGGGAAGAACGAGGAGCGGAAATCGCACACCTGAGGTAGAAAAACAAAGCAATCATTAGCACTTTCACAGGTTCTACAGTAAATTATTCTGACAAAGGATTTCATTTCAGTAACTAAAAAGCTTAAAGTGATTGTTCACCCAAATATGAACAATCTGTCATCATTTACTTTGTCATTTCAAACCTTCATGACTATCTTTCTTCCGCAGAATACAAAAGCAGATATTTTCAGTTAAGTTGGTAACCAAACAGCACTGGCCCCCATTCACTTCTATTGTATGGACAAAACCAATGCGAGTGAATTGAGGCCAGTCAACAAAATTCTTTAAAATATCTTCTTTTGTGTTCCGCGGAAGAAAAAGTCATAAAGGTTTGAAATGACATGAGGGTGAGAAAGGATGACACATTTTATATTTTTGGGTGATCAATCACGGAGTAAATGATGACGCACTTTAAGGTGGAACACACAAGCCAAGTTACCTGACAAATGTAGGGCATCTCGCCGGGTTTGTGGGCATGTTTCATGTGATTCAGAAAGAGGGGCTCATTATCAAAGGACCACTCACAGATCTTGCACACCTCTGTAGAAACGAAATGAAATTATATTACCTCCAATTATTTTTTGCATCTCAATACAACCCGGCCTCTTGTAATCCTACTGCTTAATTTTTCATTTTAGACTTACTTGAAGACTCTACTTGGCTGTGGACGGTCTCAACGTGACACTGCAGTTGAAATGGTGTCGAGAAGTTTCTGAAGCAATGGAGGCACATTGTATGACTATCCATCTCTCCTGATAAGTGCTCCATTTCGATGTGGTGTCTCATGTGGTTCATCAGCCTTTAATAATAAAGGTTGAAAATTACTTCAACAATTTACCAGTAGCGAACCCTCAGGGCCCTCTGTGATGATCTAAACTATGGTAAAGAAAAATATTTAACAACATTATTATTTTCAATAAAAGTCAGCCCATTTCCCCTTTTAGGTTTGTATATTTGACTTCCTCTATCCACGTGACATTTTCAAGTCTCACAAGCAGTGGCGTAACTTCGTTTTGAAAAGTGGTGGGGACAGAGATGACAAAAACAATACTTTTATAAATCATAATAACTCGTGGGCAATATTTATTATATAAAGTGGGAGGTCCGTCCATTGGCTAATCCGCTTTTCGATTTACCAAACTGTAATTTGGGAAAGGTCACTTGGCTGTTGCGTTGTACTACACGTAAAAACAGTTAATTCCCATGACTACAAATGTCAGTCGTTTATTGGTTTACGCATTTTTGTGCTTGGCCACAGGATGCACAAGCAAGCGCTGTGAGTGCGGATGGTGCACGCATTTTTATACTGGCCGCATTTCTGTAGTCGAGGCTCTCCGTCTTCCACAAAAAATAACATCGCAACGGGAGATGATGAGAAAGCAGCACATCCTGCGTTTTCAACGAGTTTTAGATGTTAATGCCCCTTAAACAATACACATCTTCAGCAAGCATTTCTTCCAAAAAGTGCCGGCACATGTCCCACCGCCAAATTACACCTATGCTAACATGAGTAATTCAAGATCGAGGAGCAGTCGCAGTTCTGTCATGTCATACACTGTCTACGCAGCACTGTTAATGAGGCAACCGTTGACAGCACAATAGTTAATCAATGAGAGAGAGAATCATTTTGAGTGACAGTAAAACGGACCAATCATGTCATCTTTCTAAATGGAGCGCACTCTGTTTTTTGCTTACTTTGCTCCATCTGAGGGGTTGTTCGAAGATCACATACACGTGGAACGCCGATCAAAATGCGTGTTATCATGATTTGCATTTGTATTGCATGTTACTTTGTGAGTGCGCAGGGGGCCAAGGCTCCAACGTCAGTGTTTCGCTACCGCAATCTACAATTTGTTCTCACACACATTTTTGAACACAGAGAAAATTGCTTAACCATCCATGGTGTAAATCCACATTTCATTTCAGAATTTCTCATTTTAAAAGTCACTAAAACAAAATAAACTCAAATAAAGTTGCCTCCACAGTCTAAAATGCTACATAAAATCTCTTACTTGATGTTGCCCATCAGCCTCTTGTCACAGAGTTGACACTTCATTATAACCGTCTCTCGTCTGGTCTCTATATTGGTGGTTCGACCCGGGCGCTGCCCGTAGAAAAAGTCTTCAACTAACATGATCAGTCTGCCCTGGTTGTCCAAATCCCCAGAGCCTGGACTAGGCACTCCTGCTGGTAACTCTGAGGCGGTGACATGCTTGAGCGAAGTTTCTGAAGATTTGGAGAAAGACACAGTAGTGTCCAACATGGAGGGTTGTGAGCCTGCTTTGTCACTCGTGCACTTGCTTTTTTTTGTTTTGGATTTGAGTCGCCACACACTCCCAATAAGCTCTTGATTGCATTGCTAGAAAATAAAATAAGTCAAATAATTAAATAAAGAGCTCTGTGTATAATTCAAAGTCTTAAGAGAAGTAATGCCAGGAGAGAATAAACAAATCCAGACATACACAGAAGTATCCACGGAGGGCTGCACTCTTTTGGTATCTGTATTTACAGCGAACGCAGACAGCTGAAAGATTGGAGCCTTTTTTAAACACTGTAAAAAAAGTTGATTCAATTATTTCTTAAACATATTTAATTTACATATATACACAACCATAAAACATCAAGTGATAATCAGTGCTACAACAGAGCGATACAACTGAAACATTATTTTGTGAATCTAACCATTTGTTGTTGTGACAGGACGGGCGGCGGGGTTTTGTGTCTGACGTTTCTCGGTCTGTGACTGTCGCTTGCCTGGAGGTCTTGTTATTGTATTTGTTTGCATGGTGATTGCTTTGGTGGGCTGACTTGGGGGACTCACTAATAGGCCAGCAGCTGCTGTAGCTCCAATATTAAGTTTAGTGAGCTTTATAACCTTTACTGTTGTGCCTAAAAAAAATACATATATTATTGCACTTTTAACCTAAAAGACACTTATTATTACTTAAGACACATAATAAAATGATATTATGGTACCTGTAGCTGTGGTTGGTAGGATACTGGAAGGTGTCATGTTAAGAGAAGTCATCCCAGGAGCCACTGAAGTGATGCTCTGTAGGTTTGAAGAAGTGTTAAGGGTGACCGGGATCTGCAGTCTGGACAAGTTTCCAGGGGACACAGGCTGTGCTGCACTTCCTGTAGTGACCATCCGTGGAGAAAGTAACTGTGGTGCCTGAGCTAAAGAGATTGAAAAAATATTTTGATTGTAAAACTATTTAATCTAGCAGAGCATTATAAAAATAGTGTGTAGACAGACCGGACTCTTCTGCACACCTTAAGTTATGTCAATACTTGCAGATTTATACATTTGTATAAAAGTTGAGGTGATCAATGCGTTATGGAATATGGATGAAAAACTGAAATAAAACCAGTCGTTTGAGTTACGACTTACCAGGAGTCAAAAAAGTAATGGGCTGTCCATTCAAGATGTAGCCAACTGATGTTCCCAGACCCGGTGGGCTTGACAGAGGCTGTCCTGGATTAGTCTGAGATGCATGAACATTAATTTATGCTCTAACATTCATATTATAATTTTGCAATCCAAAAAGCACTCTTTTAAGAAAGAAATGACTTCTGAATTTCAAAGGTCTCTCAAAAAGACTCCGTTACAGGTACCTCTTCAGAATTATATATTTAGTATCTAAAAATGTAAAAATGCTCCATTCAAGAAAGAAAAAAAGAGCAGTTAATGAGACAAGTAAAACCTGTGTGGTGATGTAGATGGTCTGACCAAGCGTACCACCTCCAGCAACATTCGGCTGGACGGCATTGGACAGTACAACAGCAGGAGCTAGAAACACAGGATAGAATACAAACTGAATATGGATTTTTACTTGTTTTTCTGTTTCTTGGTCACATTTTTACTTTATGCATGTTTGTGATTCTTACGAACCACAAAGTGTCAGTAACTAGAAAGGATGGCGTGAAGCTCTAATTGAAGTCACCTTTAAATTGCATGAATTAACGTTTTTCGTTTATCGTATGCTTTTTTTGTCATCTCACCGTCAGCCAAAGGCACAGCTTGTTGTAGGATGTCAGCAGCAGCCGGTGGCTCTTTTGAGCAGATGCCATCGGGTGGTGCAGATGCGAGTACAGTATTGCCACTTTTGTCTAGAGTAGGTAAATGAACAAATAATCAAACAACATAACCACACATAAGACATTTAACATTTCATTTAAGACATTATTTAACAGTTAAGCAGTAATATCCAATAGAGTCCTACTAACCTGTGGTACATGGGTCATCTGTGTTTTCAGTTATATTCTGACATGGAGCCAGATCGTCTTCATCACATTGCATGTAAAGGTCAGATTCAGCCATTATTCTGTTAAATCGTGAGCATTCTCCTGTAATTTAGTGGATGTGAGTGGTTAACTTGTTATTATTCATGTAATAATAATAATAATAATAATACACAATAAAAAAAAATCACAATTTATTAGACAACTTACAATAATAAAAGTGTAATAAAAATAGAAAAATTATAATACCTATAACTATAAATGTTTGTAAATAAATTATTCAAACATCATTACTGAAAGTGTGTTAAATTTAGTTTTATATTATTATTACAATTATTTTAGTTTAGTTTAAAGTTGAAACTATTTTTTATAGATTCATACTTTTATTAGGTTTTTTTTGGCATAAACAAACATGCACAAATCTATTCTATTACGTCAAGCTCGCGATCTCCCACTTCCTTTCCCAAAACAGCGCGCGTTGCTAACGCTAGCCAGCCCTGCTAACCGTATCTCAGCCAATGTGGAAGCCCGTGCAGCTGTGTGGGTATAGCCGGGGCTAGCGTTTACCTGACTGCATAACTTTTACCAACTTGCATGTAAACACTATTGCATTGTTTCCGGTGAGAAGAAGTGAAACTCTTACCTCATGCACCGTTTTGCATATGCAAAAGACAGGAAACCATTTTATAAAATCCGCTATTTCCTCTCATTTATCGCAGGCTTTGCCATGATGGAAACATCTCTGTTCTGAAGACGTTTTCCCCTCTTTGCTTGTAGTGGTAGACGAACATTTAAAAACGTCACTTCCACGAATATTCCCTGCACGCTGATTGGCTGTGATCTTTGTGAATAAGGCGGGCTAATCATTATAATTCGCGATTTATTAACTAAATGCGAATAAAATACTTCGTGAAACAGACAACGTGCCATACATATTAATGCTGGGAATGTGCCTATAGGTTTTTGATTCATTATTTTTATAAAGAACACATAAAATGTCGCATTAACATGTGAACCCAATCACCAGCTTCATTAAAATGTGACATTTGCATTATTTTTGTACATTTGAGGACAGATATAGTCGAGTTCCGATTAACTGTAACGCGTTTGTTCGAAAGAGAAGAATGCACTGGCGCCTATGCATTAGCTCAGACTTAGCACTAGGCTAAAATATGCATGCAGCAATGCGCCACAACAGACACAAAGAAAGTCGCTTTTCGATATTTTTAGGTCGAATTATTACCTCTTTAAACCTGTGAATGCTATTCGGTGTATGACACACGTAATAGTATCACTGTAATCGTTTCTCTGCCACAATAATTTTCACTCCTCTTTTCAAGATGGCGATTAGGCTTTCAAGTCGAGGCAGCGTGATTCCCATTCACAAACATGAAACGTTCCTACACAACACATATAAACAATTTATATTTGTCGCAACTTGCTTGTTTAGTGTACCACACTATTTTCCACACTAACGAAATGCATATAATTACAAGTACTTAATATACATATAAACTGTATGGTTACAACCAGTTACGCAACAATTATTTAAAGCATTAACGTGCATGCTTGACAATGACCACAGTTGTATTATTCATTTCTGATTTATTGCTCTGATGAGGTAATTGACTGCTTGGAACCCCAAAACCTTCCATGTTTTATGTGCGAAAGTCTTTCAATATATGAATGTCACAATTAGCCAAGATGGCCCATTCCTCATGATCAGAAAATGTATTTGAAACGTTGTATTGGGACAAGAACGTTGATCAGGATTCTTCTGTGTTGTCAAGACCATTCAAATAAACACGTTTTCTTTGTATATGAGGTCTGTGCAGAACGCATCTTTGCTCAGCATGTAAAAACGGTCGTAATGTGTGTAAGTGTAATATGTATGCTTATGTTTGTGAAGATACAGAACATGATGTTTAAACAAAGCTGTGCAGTATTTGTCTTATTTGACTTAGTAGACCATAGGAGGCTGGGTTTACTTGACCTAAGAAACATACACAAAACAGCTTAAAAGGTCAGGGGGGGTTGTTAAATACTCCAGACTGTACACATTTATCCATTGTGTTAGAATTGGAAATGTGTCGTTTAAAACATTTAAAATCTAAATTACCGTTTGCATTTTGTTGCCTAACAAAAGCCACTGATATTCTGTATTTTAAATTTAGAAATTGTGTTGCTTTTGTTATACACATTTTGCCTAGTCATAAGCCACGGATAACATGATCTTGGCTTAATCTTCTTATAAAACCTAACCCAGACGTAAATGCAGGGCGCTCAGACGTGTTAGCCGTCAGCGAGGTTGATAGTGGCTGTACAGTTGAACAATAAACAACAGTAAAGAGATTTTTTATACTTTAGGAAGGAAAATAAAATGAAAGTAGAACTTAAAGCTGATCACAACGAATGACATGTATCTATCCATCTCTGCCATTCAACTTTGGGAGGAACTGAACTCAAATCAACTAGTCAAATATGGCACAGCAGCTGCTGTCACAGCTATAAGTAAGTTATGTAATATAATTTCCTTTCTTGCTCACTTTTTGGCGATTAAATTGTAAAATAGAATAAAGCATTTAGTGTTCGGTTGGTTTTTATTTATTTTATTTTGATATTTGATGTTGAAAAGATAGAAGAGAAGTGGCTATGTTAAATCATGTATTGTTATCAAACCGTAACCCCCACTTCATATCTGTTTCTTGTACAGTCTAGTTGATTCAAGCATGTCGGTAACCTGCTGGCAGGATGTTTACACAGTGTAACACAATGTAACAAATATGTAAATGTACACATTTACGAATTTCCAAATATCGCATGGATTTAATATCAAATCTAATACAGGCAACCAGCCAGCACTCCAACACAGCTTCTAAATCTAAGCTGAACTTAAAAATTTTGAAAACATGTGGTTTGCAGTAAAGACTGCATACATCACTCTTATCTTTTGTATTAAGAAAACTATACATTGGTCCGGAATTCAAGAATAAAGCTTATAATAAGTTTTCTTGAAAAAAAGGTTTGGTTCTGCTAAGAAAGTGGATTGCAGGTGGAGTATGTCGATGTCGTGTGCGACTGGATGGAAAGACGGTTGTCATTACTGGTGCCAACACCGGCATAGGAAAAGAGACAGCACGTGACTTGGCCATGAGAGGTTAGCAGCATGCTGTCCTAATTGTTTATCATTTTGTCCTCTTAAAGGTCCAGGGTGTGAAATTTAGCAGCATCTAGTGGAGAAGTTGCGAATTACAACCAACGGCTCACTTCACCCCTTCCTGTCATAGCACTATGGTGGTGACACATGACTAAGATCACGTTTTCGGTCCTTCGTCAAAGGAGATAACGTATTTATGAAATACGCTCTGTAGAGCAGTTTGTCCGTTTAGAGCTACTGTAGAAACAATATGGTGAATTTCATGTAGGGGACCCGTGGTGAGTGGAAAGAAATAGCTCATTCTAAGGTAATAAAAACATAGCACTTCTTTACGTGAGGTCTTTATAAGACATAGTTATGTATATTTTATTGCATTTCTGTCAATAGATCCTCCAAAAAAGTACACACTGGACCCAATACCTTTATTTCATATAGGTCCACGCTGCATCACAGCAAAACATAGGCACATTTTCTAATATCTTTTTTAGGGGCTCGAATTGTGATGGCTTGTCGAGATCTTTCAAGAGCAGAAAAGGCGGCAGCAGAGATCCGCAGATCTACAGGAAACGGCAACATAGTCGTTCGGCAATTAGACCTGGCATCTCTGTTCTCTGTACGGCAGTTTGCTCATGAGTATGTTGCCACTGAAAACCGACTGGATATACTTATTAACAATGCAGGTGAGGTTTTTTCGACAATCATCTTCTGAATTTAATAAAAATTGCTTTAAAAACTATGTGAAACCTACTTTTTTACTCTTAGGCGTGATGATGTGCCCTAAAGGCCTTACAGAGGACGGCTATGAAACCCAGTTTGCTGTCAATCATTTGGGCCATTTTCTTCTGACTGTTCTGCTTCTGGACGTACTAAGGAAATCTACTCCTAGTCGAGTTATTAATGTGTCCAGTGTTGCTCACAAAGGAGGTGAGGATGTCATGTTCTCCTGCAGCGACCATATTTTCAAACGTTGAAGTAAACGATGTGACATACTTCCTTTTTGTTCTGAGACTTCTGTTTTATTTGCTGGCCGGTGGAAACCAATGTTGGGGTAGCACGCTCAAAACACGATTGAAACAGTTTTATTAAAACCTTTCCACACCTGCAATGTATAACAGAGTCGGAGGATGAATTTAAAAAGTGGCTTGATATATCATATGAACGTATATTCAATTACATGGGGTCTTCCATGCGCAAGTATAAAAACACAGATGTGTATCAGGCTTTGCTTTTCAGGGGTCAAGCATTCATTCGTTTTCTTATTATTATTCTTCTGCCATTGTGTTCATGGCAGCCCATAGAACCAACCGTACGGTAAAAAGTTGGCACACAGATACAAAACAGTATCATCCTTAACCACAGCAAATTTGATATCTCTAACTCAAATTCTAAACATTTTTGCTCATAGCTTTTGAACCGTAAGTCCTAGGGTGTGTCCAATTCGCTTTTAGACAAATTCAACATAATAATATTTTATTCATATTGCTGGACTTATTGGCTAGAGATGAGAATTTTTTAACAAATTTGTCATATTCCACCAGACTTCCTGTGTGCCATATGTGCCTCATTAAAAAAACCTTGAGACCCTCATGACAAAAAGTTGTTAAAAGCTTTTTGATTGATCAAATGGTTGTCGTATACAGCCTCGAGCACCCCAAAAGCTCATATGGCTGTACCATTGCAACACTTTTGTGTATTGACAAGTGTTGGGCGATATTCTCCATTGTCAGATTGTTCTATCGCCAGCCTGTAAATTGACGATACACAAGAGTGTTGAGGGGTATTTATCTATGACAAGCTGGATTTATGGACAAAACAGAATCTTACGTGTCTAGAAAATACTCATGTGTGACTGCAATTAGCATTCTATCAGAGTTTAAGTTCAGTGCAGTTGGCAACAATGTTACTTACCACCGCAACCTTTTAAATGAGAGAAAGTAGACTATTGCTATACGTCATTATCATTCATCCAAATGCGTAATTGATGCCTGCGTGCGCTGTTATTACTTGATTGTCAAACGGGAACAAATCGTGCACTCGTTTTTAACCCTCACGCGCATAGCAATTCCTGCGCAATTCCACAAGTTCTCTCGTGTGCTGAAAACTCAGTGACCGCACATTATAAACTCTCTAGTGCTAGGAAAAGCCTAAGCCGCCTGCATTGCAAGCTCTCTTGCATTAAGAAATGCGCAATGCGCGGTTGTAATATTGATTTACAACATATATTGACAAACAGACAACTGTCGTCTAGGGAATCAGCTATGGCCGATAGGTTTTAGTATCGCGATACAAGACAGTGTCGTCAATCAGAACAACCCTAGTATTGACACATAACCTGATATGTCTCTTCAATGGTTTTCAAAATCTGATCATCTGACATGTACAAAATGTTTCTCTTTGTGCCATTTTTGGGCTTGACCCCGTAATTGCTGGTTGCAGCTATATTTTTAAACCGAACACACTTGTTTATTTGCAGGGAGGCTGATTCTCCATTAATGTCAATGTCAAATAATTAACAATGAGTCCATATACTGATTAGGCCTAAAGGTATACACCTAAAAATAATTATAAAAATAAATTAATAATGGTATATTCAAAGGTGCCCTAGAACTTTTTGCTTTCCTAAATTCTTCAAAATATCTTATTTTGTGTTTAACAGAACCAAAAAAAAAAGTCCTATAACAGTAGTCAATAGTCAGATTTCCATTACAGATTTCCTCATAAATTAAGCAATATTTTGTAGATGTAGATAAAAAATAATAGCATTGGCATTAAACAACGTGAATTCCTTATATCCTATCTTTCCAAACATGCCTGGAAAAACACATCATGTGAGCGTGAGCCCGATATATGTGAGTTTTTGCAAAATTGATTTATTTCAATTTGCCATATTTTCTATTCGGGTAATGGAAATTCAACTGAAAAATGCAGAGAGGATGAGACATATCGAGTGACCCACATCCTTTAAAAATAACCAATCCCTGATCACAAAAACAGTCTTAAATAGCATGGGAACATTTTTAGTAAAAGACAAAAATACATGTATGGGTCAAAATTATCGATTTTTATTTTATGCCAAACATCATTAGGATATTAAAGAAAGATCATGTTCCATGAAGAAAGTTTGTAAATTTCCTACCTTAAATAAATAAAAACTTTATTTTTGTTAGTGGATGGCCTGCCACAATGCCCCTGATTAACAACTTCAACAAGGCAATATTCTCAATATTTAGATTTTTTGCACTCTCAGATTCCTGAGTTTTAAACAGTTGAATCTTAGCCAGATATTATCATATTCTAACAACTCATACATCAATAGAAAATCGTATTTATTCAGCTTTCAGATTATGTAAAAATCGAAATTTTGAAAAATTTACCCATAAGACTAGTTTTGTTGTCCAGGGTCACAAATGAAGACTTTAATGTGTGGGTTACACTGTCTTGTGCCAGACTGTCAGTTTTAAACCTTTTATCTTCTTAATGGAAATTTTGTCGGTGCGTAGGAGCATATCAGTTTATTGACATCCTTAAGGCTAACTTATTTTTGATAAAAGGAAAAAAACGTTCACTTTGATTTCATTGCGACTTTAAGATGGATAGTCATTACAGGACGAAAGTGCATTTTCAGTGAAATTTAATTTTACCTTATGTTTATGAGGGCACATGATTTTTAAAAAGAGAATAAGCCACATTACTTAAATATTTACAATAAATGCTGCAACGTTTCGTGAAATAGGCATTGTATTTTTTTATTTCACTGGGACTTTAATGCGCTGTTTATCCATTATTCAAAAACATAAAAATGTATCTTGTAGTCTTAAAAGTAAAGTTATTTTGTAAATGACATTTAAATTATATAACCTAAATAATGTTAATAATTATATGCAATAATACAGCAGCCGCTCGACATGACGTCACTTATGGTAGGAGGGGTCCCATTTCGTGGTATGTGGGTCATGCAATGCACCCATTCGACACTGGTCTGGTACCTTTATTTAGTCGAACTCAACGTTGTACCTGATTGAGGAGATGTCCTGACGGGACATCGCCTCCGAGTCTTTACTGGAGCATCGCAGCCTAACCACTTATCAGGTAATGGATGATCCTCTGTGGGTCTTCTGTCAACAAAGTGAAAAGAGCAAACATACGGGCGTTTTGGTGGATGCTTTAAGTTTAAAGCTTTTAACCAAAGCCTTAGAGATTCTTCTTCCTTCGGAGGTGGATACAGATCATAGCGTGCGCCACATCCACATTCAGCTCTGGTGCGTGGATTATGGTCAAAACAAATGTTTTGTAGAAATTGTTTGCGTTTGTTCCAGCTATTGTGGCAACCTCTAACTGCGCACATTAAGCTTGAACCTTTAGGTTCCATAATGAATATTAACATCAAAACCGCACACTCATCTCACTCGCAATACGACTATTAGCTGCAGCCGCTCACCGGAAGTCTTAACACAAACTGCTTAAAGATGGCGGCGCTCACAGTTACATCAAAATAAGGTGAAAACTTACCAAATTTGGAATTCGATACCCTTAATTTTTTTCTGTAATATATATGCTACACAAAATGTGTAAATTTATCAATAAAGAATATATCTTGATCCGTCCATTACATATTTGACTGGTTTTGTGTTAATATGTTTAGATCTACTATTTCAACACATGTCTTTCTAACAGGGAAGATCCACTTTGATGACCTTAACTTCAACAAAGCACCATATGATTCCTTGATTAGTTACCAGCAGAGCAAACTCGCAAACCTGCTTTTTACCCAAGAGTTAGCGCGAAGGCTTAAAGGTTTGTGCTTCAATCATCAGAAAATTAATATTGTTTTATATCGTTGTGGGTTTTTAATCATCCACACTTTTCGACCAGGGTCTGGTGTGACAGTGTATGCCCTTCATCCTGGAGTAATCCGCACTGAACTGGGGCGTTACGTGCAGACGAGACACCCTCTTATCGGTACCCTGTTATCTATTCCTGCTATTCTACTGATGAAAACCCCAAAGCAAGGTGCTCAGACCACCATCTACTGTGCTGTTGCTGAGTGGTTGGAGCCTTACAGTGGGTGCTACTTCAGGTGCTGACCAAACTGAACATCATTTAACCAGAATTAACCACCTACTATTTACATCAAAGTGACACCAAGGCATCGAATTCTTATGAAACCTCAACACCTGTTTATTTTAGATATGTAATCTCGCTTTGTTTTTTCAGAGAAAATACTTTGCAAAATATCATCATTCATTCTCAAAATATTGTTATTTTACTGTTTATAATGCATTTATAGAATAATTTGGTTTACAGGGATTGTAAACTGAAAGAACCAGCTCCTGAAGGAAAAGATGATCTCGCTGCACTGAGATTGTGGGAAGTGAGTGCAAAGCTTGTGGGCTACAGCGAAGACTGACACCTTCAACATCTCATCACGTTTTTCTTTTAATAGCCTACGATATGACTAAAGATCAGTGCTACAGATTCTCTCTTTGCCACGTTACTTTTTATCAATAAATCTTTCTTAATAAAACTAATAAAGGTAAGATGATAGCCAAACTGAGTCTGGTTTCGTTTTTTTGTGTGTTTGGGATGAAATAAATGATGCAAAGAATTATTAATAATAACAATTTTCACATTTATATAGCGCTATCTCCTCAACCACCAAATGTGCAGCATCCAACCAAATCATTTTTATCTGCCATTTATCTTAAAGGATGAGTTACTTAATGTTTTAAAAAATGGTTTCTATTTTGTGAGCAAATACTTTGTTAATTGTTAATTTTAAACGCAATGCTTTAACAAGAACGTAAACTCCCCTGATGCATTACGTGTAGCCTATTTGTTGATGAAATGGTACTTTGGGGCCACTTGTTATTTTAGAGATGAAAATTAAGACTTTTCTTTTGGTGATAAATAAAAGCATTAACCCGTAACTTAAAATAAAAATATTACAAAAAAAAAAAACACATAAACAAGTGACTTTCTCGCGCATGTATGACGTGACTACTAAGCGCATCTCCCTTACCAAAATGGCGCTTTATTTAGGCTGGTGTACGCTGCAGTATTGAATTATGGGATACGTGTTATTGTGCGTTCAAACTGTTTTCAGATCAGTTGTTCAAATCCATTATACCAGGAAGACTAGTGGATGCAATATAGCAAAACCGATCCCAAATCAGCTGCAATTATCCGCATACACCGGAAGTACAAGGAAGAGCAGGCGGTTGACTGTCATTGTCAACATTATTTTATGTCCTGGAGTTTACTGGTTTAAACAGTAATTTATAATCTATCAAACAACTTTTAACGATAGAATTATCTGACCCGTTCAACCTGAACGCGTAGAAAACGACAAAATGAACGTAACTCTGGCTGTCAAGCAGTATGTGTCCAAAATGATAGAAAGCAGCGGCTCCGGTATGAAGGTGCTGCTTATGGATAAAGAGACGGTGAGTAAATGTAAACAGAATAAAATTGTAGGTGTAAAACAGTTTTAATTAACAATGTTCAATCGTAAATAAGATGATGCAATTTAATTCAATACATTTGGGTGTATGAAGTCATGTGTCGGTCTAATGTTTTGAATAACATTGTTTCTTAAACAGTTGTGCATAGTTTTCTTAACTCACACTTTTTAATTGGTGTTTAAATAAATGATCTCTGTTTACTATTACAGACTAGTATAGTAAGTATGGTGTACACGCAGTCTGAGATACTGCAGAAGGAGGTCTACCTTTTCGAGCGCATCGATTCTCAAAACAGAGACAATACGAAACATCTAAAGGCCATCTGCTTTCTCCGACCGACCAAGGTAACACTTATCTCCAGTCTGCATGTGGATACTGCTTTACATTATTATTCACCAAACACATCTTTGTTTACAGGAGAACGTACAGCATCTGATTCAAGAGCTCCGTCGACCCAAGTACAGTGTCTATTTCATCTGTGAGTCGCAGATGCAGATCAACAGGCACATTTCTCTTTAAAAAAAAAACATCCACTGAATTGGTGTCTTCTATTTTTTTCTGTGCAGATTTTAGTAATGTGATCAGTAAGAGTGAAATTAAAGCATTGGCCGAGGCAGATGAGCAAGAAGTTGTTGCAGAAGTGCAGGTTAGTAAAGTCTGGTTCATAATAACAAGGTCACTTTTGCTTTTAATGTAGGTGATTCATTTAAAGCAGTGTTGAAGAAAGATGAAGCTGGAAAATGAAAATGTACACTTTGAACCCATTGTAATTAAAGGGATAGTTCCCCCCCCCAAAAAATGTGTCATCATTTATGCACCTTCTTGACATTATGACAACCCGTATTTCTTCTGCAAAATACAACAGGAGATATTTTGAAGAATCTTGGTAACCTAAAACCTCATTGGTCCCCATTGACGTCTATTGTATGGACACAAAACAAAAGCAAATCAATGGTGGCCAACGGTTTTCGGTAACCATTATTCTTTAAAATATTTTCTTTTGTGTTTTGCATAAGTAAGATTACCATACAGGTTCGAAATTACATGAGGGTGAGTAAATAATAACAGAACTTAAATTTTGAGGTGAACTGTCCCTTTAATTTGTGTTAAGTGTATAGATTACAAACAGGAATGAATACAGTACAGTACATGGTTATTATTGCTAAAAAAAAAAAATCTTCCTAATATAAACAATGTTAACAGAATTTTCTGAACCCTAATATACTATATAGCCATAGATTTTTGTTGATTATATTGTTTCCATGTTACTGTAGGAGTTCTATGGGGATTTCATTGCTGTGAACCCCCATCTTTTCTCCCTTAACGTTCAAGGAGTATCCAGGGTAAGAAACAAATGTGTCTTGTGTCTGCTGTTATAGGAATTAAATAATTTTCCACTGAACTAAATTCAGGACTTTGTTGCAAAAGATTAACACAGGTGAACATCTCTTTGCATGTTCCTAGGGTCGCAGTTGGGAGCCCAGCGTCCTGCCTCGTGTCACACAGGGTTTGACATCAGTGCTGTTGTCATTAAAGAAATGCCCCATGATTCGCTACCAGCTCTCTTCTGACATGTCCAAAAGACTGGCAGAGAGCGTCAAAGTAAGATTTTACCTTACACTTATATCCTTAATGTGCCATGATAGGATTCACTCCATTCTCTTTTATGTTTGTCTCACAGCAAATCATTACCAAGGAGTATGAACTGTTTGACTTTAGGAAGACTGAAGTACCACCTCTACTATTGATTTTAGACAGAAGTGATGATGCCATAACTCCTCTTCTCAACCAGGCAAGAAATGGAATTTTACTCCTTGGAACATCACCTTCCATATAAATTATATACTGTAGGGTAGAATCTAAACGTGACCACCAGAGGGTAATAGAGACCATTGATTTTTCTGCAAAATCTCTAAACTAAAAAAAATCTACATTTTTCATGATCTCGAAATGATAAGATCTAGTGTGTCCTGAACAAACTGTGTTACTGCAGCCAAACAAACATTAAATAATGATATAATGTGTTTGCATTGCAGAAAATAAATATGTGTTTGCTCCCTCTAGTGGACATATCAAGCTATGGTTCATGAGCTGCTGGGCATTAATAACAACCGGATAGACCTGTCCAGAGTGCCTGGAATCAGTAAGGAACTGCGCGAGGTGGTCTTGTCTGCGGAGAATGATGAGTTTTATGCTAATGTGAGTAGCTTGGTACTGAATTCCCTGTTGTTGTGTAGTTTTGAATCGATTTGACATATAAACGCTTCTTTCTTCTTCTCTCAATAAGAACTTGTATCTAAATTTTGGTGAGATCGGAACAAACATTAAGAACCTCATGGAGGATTTCCAGAAGAAAAAGCCCAAGGGCCAACAGAAACTCGAGTCCATAACAGACATGAAGGTGGGCACTGATCTTGATATTTTAGTATTTTGTCCCAAAGCTCTTTTTAATCATCACTTCCTGCTCCTCTCCTTCAGGCATTTGTGGATAACTACCCCCAGTTTAAGAAAATGTCAGGCACGGTGTCAAAGCACGTGACCGTGGTTGGTGAGCTTTCACGCCTGGTGAGTGAGAGACAACTGATGGAGGTATCAGAGGTGGAGCAGGAGTTGGCCTGCCAGAATGACCATTCTAATGCACAACAGGTCAGATATCAGCGATAGAGTGTTTACAACCTCGGTCCTATCACCAAGTTTTGATTTATATATTTGAATATGTGTAGAGTGTAAGGCGGTTCCTGCAGAACCCACGGGTGAATGAAATTGATGCTGTGCGGCTGGTAATGCTGTACGCACTGCGATATGAGAAACACAGCAGCAGTATCCTGCCCAGCCTTATTGAGGAGCTCACTCGTAGAGGAGTGTCAGAGAGACATCGTAAGGTAATACACATCAGATCTTTCTGTTGCAGAAAGATGTTGTATTAATATTGATGGGGAATTTAGGCCAGAGTTGTTATAGTATTATGGTATAATTTTTTTTCATGTTTGTGTAGTAATTTTTTTTGTTTTGTTAGGATTGTCATTTTATTATTCATTGTATTTAGTTTGTGTTGCTGTGAAATGTTAATTTATTATTTTCAAGTTGATAATTAAATTATTTAATTAGTTAAATTTTTATTAATGAATAGAATAATGTTTATATTTATTATAAATGTTTTTTTATTGAAGTAACAAATTAAAGTTATTGCTATTTGTTGCTGAGGTAAAAATTTTTTAAATATTATTTAGACTGATATTTTATTTTAATGAACAGAAATGTGTCAGTTTTAGATAGATTTGTATTATACAAAGGGACTTCTAAATCTATGAACTTGTGCTCAACGTATGTGTTGTAGATGCAACAGTCTGTATTAATTATAATTTGATTTTTTTGTTCGGATTTTGTAATATTTTTATTATTCATTTATTTTTTGAATTGGTATCGCTATGTAAGTTTACTTTATTTTTCAGTTAATAAATACATCTATTTTGTATTAGTTAATCATATAAATATTTTATTCTTTTTTATGTTTACACTTAATATAAATGATTTTTTAAATTAAAATTAACAAATTAAACTTATTTCATTTTATTGTTGAGGTTTAAGTTTTTTATTCTTTTTTAACATTATTCAAGCTGGTGTTTTGTTTTCATGAACAGAAATGTTTTAATAGCGTCACAGTGTCTGTTTTAGATATATAGATTTGTTTTAATTACAAAGGAACTTTGTCTGTGTTTTAGATGGTACAGGCTGTGGTGGAATACGGAGGTAAACGAGTAAGAGGAAGTGACCTCATCACTCCTACAGATGCTGTTTCTATTACCAAACAGTTTTTCAAAGGGCTAAAGGTAGGTCTTCACTCACTAAGCCTTTTAGACCTGGTATTAGCATCCATCCCAGATGACCTGAACACAAGTGGTCAGCTGAGACACAATAAGGTTTAACATGGTATTATCGTCCGTGTTAGATTTTGATGGAAGAGATTCTGATTTTAGGAATTACATGCATCACTTACAACTACAATGTGCTACTTTAATCTTTATCTCATCACATTCTATAAAAAATAGAAAGGTCGTAGTTATTATTTTGAACTATAATGTAGTTATTTAGTTTGTTCTTCACTTATTGTGCAGGATCTATATTTGATGATTTAACAGAATATTTACTTGTTTTTCGACAGCTTCATAGTATTGTTTTTTTCTTCACAAAATGCGTGCTTGTGTGTATTTGCGCAGGGAGTTGAGAATGTGTACACACAGCATCAGCCACTATTACATGACACATTGGACCAACTGATCAAGGGTCGTCTGAAAGACAGCCAGTTCCCCTACCTTGGGCCTAATTCTCTGAGAGACAGGTGACACAGTACATAAACACATTTGCTTGCATAATCTTACACTTTAAATACATGGGAGTACTGTTGGTGTAATACTTTTGTAATTCAGACATCCTACTGTTTGCAATGTGTGTAACTTAAATTCTTTATGTTGAGGAATATTTCGCTTTCATACTTCTAACTGAATGCTCATATAGTTAATATTATTCATGGCATGAGTTAGTCAACCCAACTGTTATTATCACCCATATGGTTATACGTGGGGAAGAAGGTGGAGTGAGAACTTCAGACCCATCCTGAACCTATAATCTGACACCCTTAGACCTCAAGACATTATCGTCTTCATAATCGGTGGGGCAACTTATGAGGAGGCACTGGCAGTTTACAATCTGAACCGCACAATGCCTGGAGTGCGCATCGTCCTAGGGGGCACGACCGTTCACAACACTAAGAGGTCAATGTCTTTAAATGCTCTCATCACTGTTTGTTCGTAGGATTTCATTGAGTCATTCAGGATTTAATTCAGAGAGTTATTTTTATTGTCAAGTGTCAAGATTTTTTGTTAACTTGCATAAAAGTTGATCAAAATTATTTAATAATACATCATTTTTGTCCGTTGCTGCTATTGCATGCTATTGGAATATTTAACTTAATTGTAAACTTAAAAAAATGTATATGAATGTTTACATTTTCTCTTTTTAGTTAATATCTTCATACATGTGATTATAATCTTCTTTTTACCCACGGTGGGCTATTTAAATCCGAGAGCTGCTGTATATTGTGGACTGCACTTACGCATTGTTTCACTCCTCTCTCTGTTACAGCTTCCTGGAGGAAGTGATGCTCACGGTAGGTTCGGGTGGTGACAGGGCACAAGGATCTGGCCGACCACCAAGCCGACGCTGAACTGTCACAATAATCACATGCGTTGATGTGTGCTTAAGTACTCTGACCCTAAACACAATTTTATTTTTTCACTCTTAACATTCCTTTAAAGTGCATCATTTTCGAGTGTTGCTAATAATGTGTGAAACAAAACAATTAAAATGTGCATCACTTGAAATAATTATCTGTAAATATTATGTTCGGACGCCGTTAAAGTGATTATAATGGCAGAATTTGTATTTATTTGTTCAGTGTTGTTGTGTTTGATCATTTGTTTTACAGCTGAATATGTTTCATATGAACAAAAATGAAGTGTATAAAGTCTACATTAAAAAACTGTTGTAAAAAATAATATGAGCAGCCATATTAAATGGTAATATTGCAATATAACAGTCAAACGTCTCAACAAGTTTCCAGCAAGTCTGAAACATCATTCAAATCAGTTTGTTTCAAAACTGAGGATTTAAAATGTCAAATCAAACAACTAAATATTATATTGGACCACCATATTCTTTGTTGGTATTGAAAATCACAGACCTGTCCATCTAAATGAAATAACATGTCGCAAATATCCATAAGTGTTTGAAAAAATAAAGAAATATGGATATTTTGCTGTGTGTTTCATTCATTGATCTGCTCAACACTATTTAATAATCAAACAATGTAATTAATAACTTTATTTTTGCATCAATCTTGGGACACTTCACCAAAAATAAAAATCCAGTCGTTGTTTACTCACCTTCGAGTTGTTCCAAATCTGTATACATTTCTTTGTTCTGATGAACACAGAGAAAGATATTTGTAAGAATTCTTATAACCAGACAGATTTTGCCCCCCATTGACTACCATAGTAGGAAAAAATACAATGGTAGTCAAAAGTGTCCCAGAAATGTTTGCTGTCCTACATTCTTCGAAATGTCTTCTTGTGCGTTCATAAAAAAATCCTGCATGAGTCAATGGGGGGAAATATCTGTTTGGTTATTATGATTCTTCCAAATATCTTTCTCTGTGTTCATCAGAACAAATACATTTTTTACAGATTTGTACCAACTTGAATGTGAGAATCATTTTTAATATTGGGGTGAGGTATCGCTTTATTCAGTATAGAACGCATACTGTAGGAAACTCTTTTGGCATGTTCGTGCATGTTTTTCTTTTCTCCACCTAATTTTTCTTTACTATTGTACAGTTACACTAAATACACTGAAGGAGACCATGACGATATTTTATGATGCTTCAAATAAATGAAAAGAAAATGTACATTCAATTATATTTTGACCAAAGCCTTCATTACAAACTCCATCACTTGACAGATGACTCGTGGATAAAAAAATACACCAAGTGGACTGAGTTTAGCCCTGACCTCTTAGGTCATTACCTTAACCTTCAGAGCTTAAACCCTCTGGATACGCTCCGGCTGTTGCACTATAACTCCCCTCACCATAATCACATCCATTAATCCCCCCCATCAGCCAGAGAACTAGCAGGCCTGAAAGACTTAATAGCTTTACTCCATCAAACCCACAATTTACTGTATATGGGCTAAAAAAAGAGAATGCAGTAGATGGCTCAGTATTTCAGCCACATAATGTGTTGTACTAAAGTAGCCTACATAATGAAGATTATTTGCGCACAATTAAATTATTACTTATTCTTTTATTGAATTGAATTTATTAAAAACATCAAGACACCCTGTTTATCATTAACATTTTAACAAACTCCCTGAACGAATAACTGATCTGATTTGTTAATGAGAAAAGGAGAAAGCGTCTCGCGCACCGTGACATCACGTTGACAGCTGCGCTCGTTCAATAGATGGAGCAGTCGAGCTCTATAAACGAGAATAACCCCCTCCTTCCCAAATGTGTTTCAATGCAACCCACAGCATCTCAGGGAGTCACCCAAGCCAATGGAGAGCCGGTGCCCGCGTATTGCAAACCGTCAATGTAGACAGAGGCAGTCCAGCGCTGACATACGGCAGTTCAACCTATTAACAAGAACACCTGCGCGGACCACACAGCCTTTGAGTATAAAGAGAAAGATTAAAGCGAATAAAACATCTCTGTTTCGTACAGAAAGCTGGACAGAGCGCGGAATATACACTGGAAATTACTCAGACTGGGACCAGCATGAAGAAAAGCCATCTGGTCAAAAGGGTGAGATTTTTATTCTATTACTATATGTAATATGCACGTCTTAAAAATACGTGCAATTTATTTGTAGTGCACATTTCTTTTATTGATTTGTTTTAAATATATATTTCAACATCCCTAAATGATTCCTTTGTTATGCTAAACTGGGCATCTTTCTGCATCTTCCGCTCCTTTCTCGTGCGTTATTTAATGGGGTAGAGATCGCTCGTGGTGATGCATTTTATTTCAATTAACCTGTTTAATTGACCACACCCTGACAGTTTAACACTTTGGGATGTTCATTTTTAAATTAAATATACATATAATATGCAGGCAGTGTAGATGTGAATGAGATCGGATGCAGTGTGAGAGAGATCTTTATGGACTGTTATGTAAGAGGGGTGAAACTGTAACCGGGTGTTATTGACATACTAAAGGGTCTTCACGATGCCAACCAGCCGTCATCCCAACCGGATAAAGTGGGCTGGATCAGGAGGTTCTGTGGCAAAGGGATTTTCAGGGAAGTGTGGCGAAACCGCTTCGTGATGCTGAAAGGGGATCATCTGTACATATTTGAAAAAGAGGTGAGTTTAAAGGGATAGTTCAGCCCAAAACTCAAATTTTTCGTTTTCTCACCCTCAGCCCATCTGAGATGTAGGTGACATTTTTTCTTGAGTAGAACCATAAAGAAGATTGTTTGGAAAATCCGCAGCCCTCTCTGCTTCATATAATGGGAGTCTATGGGGTCCACCTGTGTATGAGCTCCTAAAGCACATAATTCCAAAAAGTGGCTCCTGGCGACGTTTCGTGAAGCGAATCGTTTGATATTTTCATAAAACTGAACGTCATTTTTAATACTATTAGCCATAATTTGCAGCCTCTGAACACGACCGCAATCTTCTTCTTGTAGTGTTTGGTGGAGGATGGCATACCAGTGTCTACGTTTAGCGCCACCTGCAGAAAGGGAGCGTTGAGGCTGCACAGTATGTATAATGTTATGAAAAATGATGTTCAAATTTATGAAAATATCGAGTGGAAACGTTAACATGTCGGGAGGAGCCGCTTTTTGGAATTATGTGCTTTAGGAACTCTTAGACAGGTGGACCTTTTATGATCAGAGAGGGCTGTGGATTCACCAAACAATCTTCTTTATGATTCTACTGAAGATAAAAATTCAACTGCATCTTGGATGGTCTGAGGGTGAGTAAATAAACGGCAAATTGGAGTTTGGGGCTGCACTATCCCTTTAAGAGCTGAGCTATAAATTAAATAATGCATTATCATTTTTTTAATCAAATGGGGATTGCAAAGAATTATTCAAGTAAACATGACCTTGGTTACATATAATATCAGATGAGTCATTCTTGGTCCATGAATGTCTGCCAAAATTCCTGCCCTTGATATCAAAGCTACGATCTTGGAAAATCATCAAAGCATTCCCAGACAATCATTTTCCAGGATATTATATAAACACTGACAATTAAACACCATTCGAGCACAGACAACAGAAAGCTTGTTTAAGTGTTATTATTGAAGCTGCTTAGTGGTTATGATCAGCATTTCAAAGAACCATACATATCTTGTAAGTGATGACAATAATTTCAACAATCCCAAAATATTCTGAAAACTGATTACAAGTAATGAGATACAGAATGAAGCATCTCTCTAAATCCAATTGTTGGTTTATTTTTGGGGCAACAAAACTTTGTAATTGAATCATGTGCTTACCTGACGCACACGCAGTGGAACGGTTGTAATTTTTCATGGAAGTCTAGCAGCTTGTTTGTATCTTGTCAGATAACAGCATATACCATTGGAATCTGTACCTTGGGTACCTCAGTGATACAGTGATTTTTCCCTGAATAGTGTATCCAAAGTTATGAAAAAAGTCTATCCAGGGGTCTTTTAGAACAGCCATGTTATAACTTGCATTCAGAGACCAAAGGTTCAGCCGCACCCATACATGTCCAAGAGGATGTTCAGGGCTCTGAATGCAAAGGCGTGACATCATACCATTAAAAGCGATAGTTCACCCAAAAATAAAAATTCTGTCGTCAATTACTCACACTTTTGTAATTTCAAACCTATACGGCTTCCTTTCTCCTGCAGAACACAAAAGAAGATATTTGAAGAATGTTGTTAACTGGACCCCATTCTCTTGCATTGGTTTTGTGTCCATACAATAGCTTTCTTAAAAATATCTTCTTTTGTGTTCTGCGGATGACAGACAGTCTTAAGGTTTGAAATGACAAGACGGAGAGTAAATGATGACAGAATTTTCATTTTTGGGTGAACTATCGCTTTAAAACAGATCACATCAGGCAGGTGTTCCGTTTATAGGATGTGAAAACAGTGTCAGCAGGTTGCATCAGTTTGTGTGTTAGCTATAGGACAGTCCTCTGGTGATCACTGCCTCCGGCTCTGTATAGTCTGTCAAGGCTGTCGTAGTTCTGACAGTGGTGTGCGCTACTACAGTTGACTTTAAGTTCAAGGTAGCCCTGTTCTCGCCAGTATGATGTCACCTGACATAACTTTTCAATTGATCTCACCCGTATCGCATAGTGCGGCACGTCTGATTCAGCACTAGTTATAAATGCTATAATTCTTTCTGAGTCCCAACTGAATCATTTGATGTTTATACATGCACACAGCTGAGCTTCTATAACTGTGTTCAAAGTGCCACTGTTCAGGCTCTCTCTATATATCTGGTGTGAATAATTGATGCTGTAGCGCTGTGGGTCTCAACTGGTTTTGCTGGTTTTGGCAAAATTCGCTTTGATGGGGGACTTAAATAGGATTAAAACAAATAAAATGATTTATACGATCACTTAGTGTTTATGTGTGGAAATTAGTTTGACCTCAGTATATCACAGTTTCACTTTTCTCTCAGCTTTGCTTTTAAAAATCTACTGGCGTTTTAGGAAACACATCAGGTAAATGTAATATTTATAGGAGCAGTCTTTATAAAGGCCTCCCGGCTTGTTGTGGATGGAGATACCTCAGAATGAAGATGCTGTGTTAGCGAGTTATTTTTGGAGGCGGTTAATCCAGAGATCAGGATGGCCCCCTGTCGGGAACGTGCTGTGCCAACAGTGGGGGAGTGAAATATTGATGTGGTGAAGAGAGGCCGGGCTCTTTCCTCCAGGGGTCTTTTGCCCCATATTAGCGTCACCAGTATGCTCTTTCTGCGAGTGTGCACTCACTCACATTTAAATGTGTGACCCTCTGGAGACCAGCTGGAGGTGTGAGGTTACGCAGAATACCTTTGGCCATATGGGATTTAGGAGATTTTGATTTTGTTTGGAAAATCATCAAAGCTTATAAACCAGAATGTGATATTATGGAGTCCTTTTTTAGATTATTCACTTGGATACTATGTACAGGCTTCTTTAAGATCGCTGTTTGGTCGGTGATCACAGATAACTTTGATCTTTACTTTAATCTCAAAATCACTGACACTGATTTTTTTTGCGTGACTGCTTGTTTTTCACATCACATATTAGTTCATGCTAATAGCACTTGCGTCTGACTTTTCTGTTTGTATCTACAGAAACCCTTGGGAACCCTCTGGGAATTGAAATCCCATTGGGTTTTATTTCTCAGATTCGGTGAAATTTACCCCCACATTTAGCTATAATGAGGACTGACCTGTATTAAAATATGGCTTTTTGCACAGATGGGTCACTGGCTGAATAGATGGAGGAGGGGCTGATCTAACTAAAACCGTTCATAACATCTGTCTTGATTTGTTATTGCAAAAAAACACAACTCACAATACTTAAATCCTACAATATTTCTCTAAACTAATGATTTAATTAGCCATAAAACATTTGACCAATTTTAAATGGCGAAGAATACAGCCACGGGAAGTGAGATTGTTCCAAATTTTCATTTAAGCAGCATTTCTAGATGTATTGTGGCCATTCCAGTCCAGTGTCTGTTGATTTTTTAACTAAATCAAACCACAGGAGTGCCATAAAGTCATCCAACAGCAATGTGAAGGACTGACAGGGTGATAAGACACATCAAAAATCAAGGTTATCACTTTTATTTCTTTCCCTAAATACATTTACAAACGTTACTGTTTGCTTAAAAGTGAGTGTGAACTTGTTTTCTTTGCGGTATTTGAGGTTTGAAAAGATACTACTGTTCTTTTGACCCGTTTCTCAAGTTTTCATTTTCTGCAAATGCAAATAGAATAT
This sequence comes from Triplophysa dalaica, assembly GCF_015846415.1. Classification (NCBI taxonomy): domain Eukaryota; kingdom Metazoa; phylum Chordata; class Actinopteri; order Cypriniformes; family Nemacheilidae; genus Triplophysa; species Triplophysa dalaica. Next base: position 6,852,186 of record NC_079566.1, on the reverse strand, counting down.
TTAGAATAGTTTGTAGTTCACAGAATAAAAAAAACACATTACTTAATTATTGGCCTACCTATTAAAAAGTCAATTTTATAGTCAGAAACTACTGCCTAGTGATGGTCGGTCTTTGTTCTGATTCTGCTCTTTTTTTGTCTAGATGAAGAATAATGGAAAGACACACGAAGTATTTGACCTGGCTAAATATGAGCACTCGGAGGAACTGAAAAAGGCCAAGAGCCACAGCAAGAAGAACCACAGTAAATTTACACTCTTTCGTAGCGCTCAACCTGGGAACAAGGTGAGGACAAATTACTATAATGTTGGAAAAATAGCTTAGCGGCATCATTTTGATTTTAGTTTGTGCATATTGAGGTCATCTTTTAAAAATCAGGCACTTCTGTATCTACAAATCGTTTTTCCTGCATTCACTTAATTTGACAATAGCAAAAATGTTCATTTATCAGATTTAGCTATTATTTGCTTGTCAGTATAGCTGGTGTAGTTCTGATTGTTAACATTATAACACCTTTTCTTTCATTAGAGTCCAAATCTTGTGTTTCTGGCAGTGAGTCCGGAAGAAAAGGAATCTTGGATCAATGTTTTAAATACAGCTATTACAAGAGCTAAGAACCGGGTTCTGGATGAGGTAAGCACAGACATGTCATCTGTTCTGCACACACTATCCCCTCATTTATTGTCCGGTTTTATAACTATAGATATTTCTGTTTTATTTCCATCCTTTGCACCATTTTATAGAATACTAAAACTACTCAGACATTCGGTTAGAGAATTAAAAATTAAACATATAAACTGTCACCACTTTGTATTATGGATTGAAAAACATGAGTATTGTTATCAGGCTTTATATAAGCTGCAATAATTGAAATAGGGGTTTCTGGTTTAAGCCTTGACGATAACACATTTTACATTTCAATGTACATTAAATAAAAATCCTATTTGTAAAACTGCATTTCACAAAACGGCTAATTTAACCACAAATGTATAGCACGTGCTATTTATAAATCTGCAAATTCATTTTCACACTAACATCTGCTAAAGAAAACTGCTGAGAGTGAGATTAATTAACACATACTGCACTAACACACATTGTTCTTCATGTCTTATAGGCCCTATGTGTTGTGAAAATCTAAATCCATATATGTGACCCTGGATCACAAAACCTTAAGTAGCACAGGAACATTTTTAGTACAAGACAAAAATATATTGTGTGGGTTAAAATTATCGATATTTCTATTATGCCCAAAATCATTAGGATATTAAGTGAAGACTTACATTTACATTACATATAGGCATTTGGCAGACGCAAAGCGACTTACATTGCTTTATCCTATACATTTTACATAGGTATTTGCAATCCCCTGGGATCGAACCCACAACCTTGCTCTTACCACTGAGCTACAGGAAAGCATCTTCCATAAAGATATTTTGTAAATTTTCTACCTTAAATACATAAAAACTTTATTTTTGGGAGTGGGTGACCTGCCACAGTGCCCCTGATTAGCAACTTCAAAGGCAATTTTCTCGATATTTAGATTTTTTGCGCTCTCAGATTCCAGAGTTTTAAACGGTTGTATCTCAGCCTGATATTGTCCTTTTCTAACAACTCAATAGAAAGCTTATTAATTAATTCATTCAATTTCGAAAAATTGACCCATAAGACTGGTTTTGTTGTCCAGGGTCACATATGGCTGCTGAAATGACTCTTCTATATTTTAATTATAATCACAGCTACACTTTACTGCTTCTTTTCCTCTGCAGGTGACGATTGAGGAGGAGAGTCTTCTGGCGCACCCCACACGCGATCGAGCCAAGATCCCGCTTGGGCGACGCTTGCCCACGCGGGGTCATCTCATGGCTGTGGTGGGTGGCATTCTTGGGTTGAGTTTGAGGACAGTTGTTTTTCATGTTTAACACTGTGTGCTTGTCAAACAATTGAATTGTTATGTACATTCGCTGTTTTTAGGGATCTACCAACTCTGATGGGATGCTGACACTAGACTTGGTAAATGAAGAAGATGCTGGTATGCTTGATGATGATCAAGATGAGTGGATGGAGGACCATGAGGTCAGTCTGGATAAGCTTGCTCCTGCCCGCCGACGTGCTGGTACAGATGTGTTCAGGCCACCATCCTCCATTACAGACGCCAATATGAACACTGGTAGTTTACCACGTCAAAGTGAGTTTTCCCATAGCTTCCAGTCTCACACCCCTCCAAATAAAAAGAATGTGTTAGCTCTGTGCCGCAACCGCTGTGCTTCCATGGATGACGTTCTGTCCAGAGGAGAGCGAAAAACAACCAAGAAGGAAACATTAGCCCAAATCCCCACGGACCATCTTCAGGACTTGATCGCCCAGAGGTTGCAGACGACTCAAGAGCTCCTTGCTGAGATCCAGGAACAAAAACCTCATAGGGACAGAATGGGATCTTACCCCCATCTGAGAGGGATCGCATCCCCCCGACTTCGCCATCTCAAGGGGTCCGACTCTCCACACTACAAGGTCTCCAGCTCACATAGCTCACCCCACAGCAGAGCAAACTCGTCCCCTGTTAGAGGTAAAGATTCACCTGGTTCCAAAGGGAAAGAATCACCTAATGGAAAATCAAAAGACTCGCCTCGCTTTAAAACGTCGAAATCTAAGAGCAACTTTCGTTCGAAGAGCATCGACTCACCTGATTCAAAAGAGTCAAGTTCACCCCAAATGAAATGCATCGATCTGACTCACATCACAGGTTCAGATTCACCTATTTCCACCGGCTCACACTCGCCCCATTCGAAGTGTACAGAGCCTGTTTTTTTCCAGGTGTCGTACTCGCCCCATGTCAAAAACATTAAAGGTACAGACTCAACCCTCAGTGAAGTGTTGGACTGGGATAGCAGGAGGGAAACAGCTGAGCGGCTGTTGCAAGAAGCCATTTCATCCTGGAGAGAAGCTAGAGAGATACTGGCAGAAGTAAAGGAGCTACAAGCAAGACAGCAGCGGGCAGGGCAAATTAAAACCGAGGCGCTTGAGACACCCTCACAGTGCCGCAAGCACAAAAGCCCCTGACCCTGACTAAAGCCTTGTGGGGCTTTATAATGAATGCAAGGAAGATGCTGTTTTGTCCACTGTGCCAAATCTCACAGTTTGTTTATATATTAATTGTTGTTCCTCTGACACCTTAACCCTTTCTTGCACTCTGAATAATTGTATTTTTACTTGTTAAAATAGGACCCTACTTCCAATGATGTTCTGCTTCACTTCTATAGCTATTGATAAGCACTGGATTGTGGTTTTGCAGCTAAGCAATAAAAAATGGTGTACGGTTGATGTATGTATTTTTATCTGAAACGCATCAGGTGAAAAATGTAGTAAACACATGGGAATGTTTTGGTAAGAATCAGCAGAGGGGCTAAGAGCATGTGGTTCCATCTTATCCATTAATTTTCCAAAAATCACTTTCAATTCTGGAATCGGAATCGAAATGTTGCGATAAGGGATACTTGATATAAAATTAATATGACTTATTTTGTATCTTATCAATTCCTGTGTGCACATTTTCAGAAATGATATCTCAATAAAAGCCCTTATGAACATGAAACATTTTTTACCATGGTTTGTAGCAAAGCACAAATGTGCCATAGTTACATTATAGTGACTACAGTTTAAACATGATATTTTTAGTTAAACTATGGTAATACAAATCTTAATAAATCCAATGAAACATGGTTGCTAAACTTATGACTATGTATATATATAGTGCAGACCAGTGAAAAAGCAGAGAAGTGAAATACAACTATGAAATCGAAAGAATCAGAATCGATAAGCAGATATATACAGGTTATATTCCCTCAAAGTAACTAAACCCTCACAAAGTTAAAAAATATATTTATTTTCTTACTCAAGTAGTGACCCTTCACCAGGCTATATTTTGTGTATCTGCAAGTGTAGTGCAAAATAAGAACTATAAGACAGACAGAAGACAGAAAGTGTAATATCCCATTAATGATAAAGAACATATGAGCTCTCATTGAATGCTTTATTTCCTTTTATATTATTTTACAAAAATGCAAATTTACATAGGGACTACTGGCCACCAGTAACTACTAACTCACATACACTGCATCGCTCTATATTTCACATGTATTTTCACAAAGTATATTGACCTCTTATTTTCAAAACGCTTGAATAATTACTGTAGTGAATTCCATGTAAGAATGCTTCTGAATGGAAAAATTGTGATTCCAAGAAGCTACTTATTAACATCTTTTGGATCACTGGAGGAATAGTAATGATGAGAACATAATAACAGGCATAATCATGAGGTATTGATTCAGGTGGGTGGATGAACAGGGTCAACAACTGGCCCTGTAGTCAATGCATGCCCATTTTTGTGCAATCTGGCGTCCTGAATGAAGATTTTATGAGGAAACCATTAGATCGTGGCACTTCTAAAAGCCCAAACTTTTAGTCATATTAGATGACAAAATGAGCATAATCATCGACTACTAAATTAATTATGACTGTTATGTAGGCCACGTATTTCCAAAGCAGGCTTGACTTCAGCATGCAAGATTAACATGGAAACGCTAAACATACAGCTAATTTATTTTGGTTAGAGGCCAAGTGAGGTCTCGCTGATGTGGCGGAAATGTCGACTTGCGGTTCATAACATCAAGGCAAGGCACACACGCACATGCCAGCCCAGATGTATACTAAGGTGACTAACTGTATGATAATGTACACAGATTATGTTTTATGTATTGCACACTCTCATTAACATATTTGTTATGGACATAAAAATAAACTTTATTTAACCTTATTTATTCTACCAATACCATACTAGACGAAAACCATTGTAAGTAATCATAAGGGTAGTACATAATATAATTTAAAACTTATACCTCACGTGTTTAGTGATTTATTCAATCATTCAGATGTATTCCGTCTGAGTAGCAGCCTGTCCACACTGTTTATGTTAGTATATATAGTGTGCTTGTGTAAAACATCACAGAGGCTAAAATACAACATTGAGTCATCCTGTTAGCCCAGTTTCAGGTCATCATGAATCCACTTCATTGTGTCGAGCTTCAACATCTTATCAACAGGATCTTTGGCAAAACCAAATGCAAACGATGGCATGATCTTTGTGAAACAATATGTTGTTCTACAGAGCGGCTGATATTTAAATAACCACCAGGTCTGTAACTTAACTTGGAATATGTATAAACACTATGTACAATACTATAAAAGGGATATCGTTCACCCCAAAATCAAAATTGTGTCATTGTTCATTTACCCTCATGTGGTTAATAACCTGTATGACTCTTCTGTAGAACACAAAAGAAGATATTTTAAAGAATGTTGTTAAAGTGGCCTAACACACGGGGGTTTCTGCCAATCTCATATTAATCTTGAGTAACCCATAGAGTAGTATTGCATACGTCGTATCTCCGAAGAGTATTTAGTTTGATCACATTTATAAAAGATATATACAGCTGTACGATTGCTTCTGAAATCATACGGCATGTGCAGGGGGGAGGGGTAGGCTGAACTAAAGCACATCGTCAACAAAACACAGACATCAGTTTCACTCACCGCATGCGGTTCATGTCCGGCATCTTTTAGCGTTGGGACGGCTCCATAAATCAGTTTCAAATGATCTCCAAATACAGCGTTTATATAACATTCATCACACAAATGCAGTGAACAAACTATCACCTGAACTTATGCTCTCTCTCTCTCTCACCTGCACACAAGTAAAAGTGACATCTGCGCATGCTCCTTCTCCTGCTCTCCATGCTGCCGCGTAGACGGGCCATGTGCTTTTCCGGTAGAATTGTCCAATAAGGGTCTAAGAAAAATTGTTACAAAACAGTTTTATATGCTTGAAAAAAACATTCCAAAACCTGTACGATCGCTGCGGGAGTGTATTGAGCACAGAAATACTACGTAATACGCCCAACTCGTTTTTTGACAAGTTTATCAAGTTAAGCATGAGAAGACAGCACGTTTAACATTGTACAAAGTCAGAATGCATGACACATCGTTGCAGCACCCCTTTAACCAAACAATACAGTAGTAGCACCCATTAACTTTTATTGAATAGACACAAAACCACAAATAAGTCAATGGGTGTCACCATTTTATTGCTTACCAACATTCTTAAAAAATATCTTCTATAGTGTTATGCAAAAGAAAGAAAGTCATACACGTTTGAAATGACATGAGGGTGAGTAAATGATGACCGGATTTTCACTTATGGGTTAACTATCCCTTTAACACAACAACAAGAACGAGTCTGTTTAGAAGGTCCACACAGTTTTTTGAAGCGATTCTGCTGCCCAAAATAAATGAGTACATCCCTCTGTCCTTTCATTTCTCAACTCTCACCGTTTTAATAAGCTCTGGGGCCTCTGAGGTTCAGTACTGCATTTTATCAAATGTTTTTAGAAAGGAATCTTGTAATGAAACGTGTACATCAAAAATGTGATGCAGCAGGACTTTAGATAAGGTGCAGGGGATTTAAATGATGCGTGACATAGACACAAATATGCAGTTTTTGTACTTATAAGTAACTCTATACAGTAAAAGCAGACGTATGGAAGGTGCCCGAATTTGTGCCGGACAGGCTGATCAGTCTCAGTAAGGTTAGAAATATGTGTGGGGTTAGGATTTGAATCTCATTAGCCAGCCAGACACAAATCAGGGCACTTATTAACCTCGGAAAACTCAGAAGAGCAGGCAGTCGAGTGGATGTATCAGCTATACACCTGATTCATCTGGGCCAGGGGAAGCTTGTATGTACGAGCGTGCGAATGGGGGTGGGGTGTTGCTTGTGAATCATCAGCCTTGCAGCATCTGGTTTTGGTGAACATCCACTGATTCAAATAGATTAATAGAGACATCCCATAGACGGCATTACTGGGTTTGAGCCCTGGAGCTAAATGGTATAGCCTTGCTTACGCATAAATTGTATTTCTTCTGAGGAAAAGGCTTAGAGCGTACGGCTGTTGAACGTGACCTATATTCAGAAATAGATCTGACACTGTATAGCACAGCTGGGGGTTCATATGGTTTATAGGTAAAGTGCATTTATTTAATGGTGCATTAATCAATTATGCTAATTCACTTTATTTACATGTGAAATTATGATGCGCAAGATCTGTGGATGTTTGTATAGATTTGGATTTTTAGGTATGAATACATTAGACAATACATTTCATATGAACATGCAACGTTTGCCAAAGTGATAAAATGTTAGATACCTATATCAATTATTTAAAAGCATTATCATCTTTTCCAAGACTATTCTAACTTGCATATGAGAAAGAAAGGGCAACAGAAAGATAAAGGTCACGTAACAAGAATATTGCTAACACAACATTGATTAAAAAGATATGACTGTCACAAGCCATGCCCCATTAAGTAATTTACCAATGACATCATTTGGGTAATATCTTATCTGCCAAAAAACAAAGCTCAAGGATATTGTCTTTATTTGCAGTTCCAAACATATTGCTTCCTTCTTTTGAGAGGTTTCTTGTGGAAATGCTAGGAACGGTGCTAAAAATACACAGCGTTTTACTAATCCCGCATGATAAAACAAGTACGCTATAGTGCTCTGGGAGCGTAAAGGCCAAAACCTAATGTGTCATTTCATTCGGACCAGCGCATCCTGCACATGGCGACTTATAAAAATAACATGACAACAGAGAGCTTTTAGAGATGCGTCAGGGTTTGCATATTTATGAGTCACTGAGGAAAACGTAAACACTTGGACATGAGGTCTCACACAATCTTTTGGTGATCTTAAAATAAAATATACTTTAAAGGAAAAAAAATGAAAATTCTGTCATCATTCTTGTCACTTCAAACCGGTTTGACTTTATCTCTATTGCAAACACAAAACAAGATATTTTGAAGAAAGCTGGTAACCGAACAGCAGCGACACCCATTCAGCGTTATGGATGCAAAATCGAAGACAGGTCAATGGGTGGCAGTTAACAACAATTCTACCAAATATCTTTTTTTGTGTGTTCTGTGGAAAGAGTCATGCTTTGCAATTACAAGAGGATAAGTAAATGATGACCGAATTTTAATTTTTGGTTGAACTGTGTTGCGTTTTTTGGCATCACTGAAATAATACATTCAAATCTGAAGCACAAATTAATATTGTACATCCCTTCAAACATCCTTTTGTTGCTTCTCCCCACACTTACCAGTGTAAACCTGTAATTGCAGGCTGTTCTTCTGTCCTTTTCATCACTTGAACCCCAAGTGTTCAAAACAGCTAGTGATCCCATGTTTCATTCATGCAGTGGATTGTACAGATGATTATAGCTTTGTAAAATGAACAATGACCCTAAATTATAATCATGTGCTGTTAATAACTGCTTCCTGTTGTCACATTATAGGCTCCACCACTTTTGCTGTAATGATGTCTATGACCTCGGTTTGTCTAATTACAATGCAGATTGGTGACAGTTTGCTAACTCAATGGAAATGACTTCAACCCTTTGATTACAGAAAGATTGATTGTTCCAAGGTTAAATAAATAAATAAAAATCGCAGTGTACAGCTGCTGGTTTGCTAAGGGATTTACAGTTGTAAATAAAATACCTTCACATCTGTTTTTTACAGTTATGCCTGTAGTCAGATATCATTTTATCGGAGCTAAAGCAATATTTTATGGGAGAATTAAAACGATTTAGTTACGTAAACATGATTCCCATGTAATTTCCCACTTCGCTTACCAAGCAGGAACAGCTGCGTATTGACAACAATGTAACCTGCTCTATTCTGTATTCTTTTGTGCAGTTTGACCCTACTCATGCTTGTCACATGACCTCATCACTTTGCGATATCTTCTTGAATTATTTTTTATGCATTTGACAGCCCAATTAAATAATGAAATCAACGTTAGATATTTTTTAAATAAATGTGCTTTAGGCTGTGTAACATATGTGTATGTTTGTTGTGTGTGTATATGGGTCGCCAGTTTCACGTAAGCTTGAGACTGTGTACAGTGAAGCCTACATGATTTATTTCTCTGCAGATTCCAAATGTTGTGTCAGAAATGCTTTTTGTGTGATTACTCTGTGTGTCATTACCGCAAACAAATATATCCAATGCAAAACAGTATGCAAAGATGCAATGAATAGACATTTGTCTGTCTGTCCACTATCCACAGACCTTCTGACAATGCTGGTGTTATAATTATAAACATGTGGTCAAACCTTAAACTAGGGCCTCATAAAAATGGAATATGACTGTAGGAGCTTTTGTCGAGCGTTACTAGAAAAGTAGCTCTCTCTAGTGGTCTAAGGGCGACCTTACATTCAACGTGTTTTATAAGGTAATATTTATTTTCATCGAACTACACAACTTACGGAGTGCAGACAATAGCATAAAGGTATAATAACTTGCTTTAGGATAGTAAACAATTAATTCCTAGAAAGAGTGAACCTGTGGTTAATTATTGCCACATTATAGTTTTTATAAATATTCTAATTTATTTTTATTTATTGCAAAATGAAAGCCAAATTAATGTCTTCATGTGTCACTCTCACGTGTAAATGTGTCCTTAATAGTACATAAATCAACTGAATTTGAAGTCATAGTGGTAAACTTAAGATGTGGTACAAGTTTAAAGCCAGAAGATGCTATGGTAGTAATTAAATTTCATTGGCTTTATTTATTATCAACAACAATTACACACAATGAAACAAAAATAAATAAATTAATAATTAATGAAGAATCATCGTGACTCCTCCCCTCCAGTCAGTGCTGCACGCGTTTCTATTGGCCGAAGGAAAGTTCATAATTAATGCCACGCCCCTCCTCACAATTTATAAATGGTTCAAGTTTACAAGGCATTATAGATGGCAATATAAAATTAAAGTTTGGCAGGATAATTTAGGTCTGTGTTAGGTCATAGGTCAAAGGCTTATGAAAGTCACATTTGACATGCAGGGTTAGGGTCGTATTTTCAGTGTTGGAATTGTGCTGTCAGATGTTCATTTTTTTTTTTAAAAGACAATCATTTTCACAAATTATGGTCATAGGTCTTTCCTTTATTGTCCACATCACACGTATTCCAGGTTGCATTAATCAAAAGGATTTTATAAAGCTTTCATGTAAAAAAAATATATTGAAATATCACTGTTTGTATCAGAATGAATGATTCCTGTCATCATCTCTTGAGATAGTAAAAACAGTGCTTCTTCACCTGTTTTGCAAATTTGCAAAGCTGCCCTCATGGCTCTCAGTTCATAATTTTATAGTCAAATTGCAGAGAACATTGCCCAACAAAGGCCCATCTATTAAACATAAGTTGAACATTGAGTTATTTGAATCACCAAAAGGACATTTCATTCATTTATAACACTAACTCCAATAGAGTTCACAATCGAACAAAGGAGCTTGCAAAATTAGAGATGTGACATAAAAAAACCCTAAACAAAACAACCCATAAAAACAAAACCTTGAAATTCAATGAAAAAACTAAAACTCTTTAAAGAACTAAACTAAACATACAACCCCACATACAATGCACACACAACAACCAAGTTCTGGAAATGAAACGAGTGGTTTGCTTGTATATAAGCCCTCAAAAAATTGTGTTTTTGTATTAAAACAACTGGCCAAATAATTCAATAAAAAAGAAATGGCAACCTGTTGAAACGGATACTATATACATATTGCCATACGAACATCATAAGATTAAAAGGTATTACTCAGTAAAACACCTCAAGAAAATGTAGAAACTAACCTGTTTCCACAGCAAGACAGGGTATAAAGGTACTTAAGGGTGCCATTTAATCCAAAGCTGTTAAACCTGAACATCGAGAAAATGTCTAGCAATGCCATTTCTCAAAAACAAAGAGGGAGAGGGCAAAAAACGCTCACAGGTCACATTAAATCATGATGGACTTTTTTTTTAAATAAAAAACTGAGATTAAAACTAAAAATCCATTTGCCAACTCCTGTTCTTTGCTCAATTCATTTACATACATCAAGCTTTTAAAATTCATGAAACCACATACCATCTGGCCTACCAACATGGGCAAGCCTGATCTACAAGAAAAGCTGAATCAAGCGGAGACCATCCCATATAAAGACTGTGACAAGATCCTTGGCAGCGATTGGTTGATAAAGGAACAAAGGAGATGGCCTGGCCTATCTAATGGGACAGAGATGACTTTCTTGCTGCTTCGTGATGGGCTAAGAAAGAGACCTGGAGAGGTAGTTGAGGAACAGGAAATGTTCTGCTTCCTCACAGAGGTCTTAGGGAAAGTCACTGGGACCTGTAGCACAAACTGAACTGACCTTATGGATTTGGACACACAAATGCTGCTGTCTACCCTCTGTAAAATCCTAGAGCTTTCTCAAGTTCCAAAGGTACAAGCAATCACAAAACCTGTGCCCACCCTGCAAATCTTCCTGTGCCCACCCCTCGATGACATTTTGATATTTGTTTTCTGGATAAACTTGGAATGGCTAAAAATGACTTTTCAATAAACCCCCTTTTTATATAGTTTAATATATAATGTAATTATAAAAGAAAACACTTAGCATCTACAGTGATTTATCTATGGTTTACAAAGAGAAAAGCAATCTGCAAGATCACTGTCTTTTCAGGGTTGATCTACAGCTTGGATATTGTTTCCAAGGAGTCAAACATTAAGGGTTAGTCGTCATCTTCGTCGTCATCATCATCTTCACCTTCATCCTCAGCATCCCTTTTTCTCTTCTCTCCTTTGACCTCAGCCCCTTCAGGAGACAGAGAAGCAACTGTTTAAAGGATACAACTCAAGACTTCCATCGAACATAACCCAAGTGGGGTGTTAAATGCTTACCTCCTACTCCTGCTGCTGATGCTTCTTCCTCCTCTTCCTCTTCTACATAATCATCATCATCTTCCTCATCCTATTACAAACAGAAACTTTTGTAAGACACAGCTAGCACTAAAAAGCTTGGGTTCTGAATGTTTAAAACACAGAAGCTAAATTACCTGGATGTCATCTTTCATTAGATATGCCAGGCCAACTTCTCCCCCCTCTGATCCTTCTTCATCCTCATCTTCTTCCTCCTCCTCCTCCTCATCATCATCATCCTCGTCCTCATAATCCCTGAGCTGACCAGTTCCTTCTTCTCCATCATCATCGTCTGTGCAAATAAAGTACCACACTTAATTTGCAATAAACTAAAACCACATTAACGTCGCACTAAAATGCACTTATTTACTCACCATCATCATCAGCTTCAGAATCTGGAGCTTCATTGTCTTCTGCATCAAAACCATCCAGGTATGTGACCTGAGGCAGCAGTTCAAAGATGCTTTCCCTGTAATCCTCCAATGTTGTAATCTCACAGTTGAACAGGTCTAAACTCTTCAGGTTCTTAAGGTTTTGCTGAAGGTTCAAAAACAAGTGTAATATATCAAGCAACACATATGACAATAAAAAAAAAATGAAAGCAATCCAATTGCAGAAAGATCAGGAATTATGATAACCGTAACATTTAACCGTAACATTAAATATTTAACAGAAAAGCTGATATAGAACATAAATATAACATGATAACAACAACCAATGCAAGAGAGGGTCAGGGTGGTTTACCAGAGCCTCCAGTGTGCTAAGCTCTTTGATCTTGTTGCCACTCAAGTTCAGGTACGTCAAGTTCGGGCATTTCTCTGCTAGCGTCTCCAGTGCCCCCGAGATGTTGTTATCACTTAGCTCCAACTGTAGGAGAAAAAAAAATCCCTAAACTTTATAAATGATATAAATAAATGAACATCCTGAGAAAATACTATATCAAGATCTATACAATGGACAATGACATCCTCCTTTACATAACAAGGGTAACGAGTATGCAACTACATTACTTTGTTTTTTGTTTATCAACACTTTATAACCGCTGTAAATGTGGCTCATCCTATTGGAAAATGAAGTTATAAAAAACATTTGAATTCAAAATCTGATTTCTGAATACTCTCTAAATTGAACTTTGAACTTGAAACAATATTTTTTGGTAGCAAAATTCCAGCTGGTCATCTGAACTGTATTGTTGGATCTTCTGACTGACCTTTCTCAGTTTGGGCAGTGAGGGTAGCTTGGCCAGGGAGGTGAGACCCACGTTGACCATGCTGAGGAACTCCAGCTCCTTAAACTCATCCGTCAGGCCTTCAATCTCACCATCGCTTGAGCGACAGTTATCCACCACAAGCTCTGCTACCTGTAGGAGAGATTAACATAAATCATTGACATGCACATAATGACAATTTCTTAAACAACTTAACCTAACCTACAACTGCTAACATTTTACATACAAGATTGTAAAAACAAAAAAAGAACAAATAATTATGTATACTAAACTGTTAGTTTAACTGCAAAATTATGAAAAATAAATAAATATTAAGGTTGTCTAACGATTAATTTGCTCCAGAATAAAAGTCTGTGTTTACATAATGTATGTCTAGGCAAACAATCACGTTTCGTTTTGTGCCGCGTCATTTTTAGAGGCGTGTTTATGTCCCCACAGTAACAGACCGATGGTGGAAATTCACGAACGTGTCAAAAGTTCACAGAGTTCCCAGTTTAAAGTTTAAAGGGGAGAGGTGTTAATGACAAAATTAAAGATTATATTAGTAAAACCCAATTTGTCGTGTTTGCACTTTCTAAAGTACACAATAGGCTTAATACCCGGATTTGGTGGTTTATTTAGTTCATAGGTGGGAAGTAACGAATTACATTTACTTGAGTATTTGTACTTAAGTATTACATTTACATTTAGACATTTAGCAGACGCTTTTATCCAAAGCGACTTACAAAGAGTTTAGGAGCAATAAGCGATAGTTCATACAGGAGCCATAATACATTAGGTGCCAATACAAAGTTACTGGTTTCAACAAAAGCTAGACCACTAGGTGTTGAGAGAAAGGGTTAGTGTATTTTTTTTTTTCTCATTTGTTTGTCAAGTACAATAGTATTACTTTTTCTGTACTTCACTACATTTGAATGAATTTCACATTTCATGGAACTAAAACATATTTCCTTGGCCGACCAATATATTAAACTGTTTTGTAACAACTTTTCTTACTTATTGGACAATTATAACTGAAAAGCACACGTCAGCAAGGAGAGCAGGAGAACGAGCATGCGCAGTTCACTTGTGTGCAGGAGAGAGAGAAAATACGTTTGTGAAGTTCAGGTGTTTGTTTGTTCACAGCATTTAATTGATGAATGTAATATAAACGGTGGATATAATGCTGGATTTGGAGATCGTTTGAAACTGATATATGGAGCCGTCCCAGCACCTAAAGATGCCATCCAGCACGCCCTATGCTTACGAAGAAATATCGTACAGCTGTATACATCTTTTATAAATGTGATCTAACTAAATACTCTTCCAAGATACGAAGTATGCAATACTAGTCTACAGGTACTCAAGATTAATATGAGAATGGCCGTGTCAATCAAACCGTGTGTGTTAGGGCCGCTTTAATTATAAAAGCAAGTTATCAAATTTCTTTAAGCCAAGAATCAAATGTATTCAGTGATTCGTCCATGGCAATGCCGTCATCCAAAACCCCATTTGCGCCAAAGCAAAGTGTTGTGAATCATCCATAAGCCGGAAATTTAAGGTCCAACACTTCACTTAAATCCCGACTGAGCTGCTTTACAACTAACTTCTATGCACAGATTTGAGTTTTACGTTTTTTTACTCTCAAGTAAATTCCTAGCAGTGTTCTTGCGAGTAATTCTCAGAAGCTTGATAAATACAGGACCTGGTCTTCCAACACAATGTGAAACACCAACCTAGTCATTCACTCCAGCTGAACATTTAAATATTCAGTCATTTGCTTTGCCAGTGAAAACAAAGAAACGGCTTCCACATTTCATACAAGCACATATTTAAAAATTGCTCGTGCACTAGGAATGGGTGTTATGGAGTCTTGTTAATACTTTTACATCACTCAGGATTTGGGCTGAATTACAGCGTTTCACGCGGGTGTTCTGCTAAACACTATCGTTCTTGCTCAGTTGATCGAACAAAGGCCCGAGTTAAAAGCCATGTATCGTGAATACACTCATGCTTCCAGAGCATTAACTCGTGCTCGTGTAAAGATCCTCTGCTCATTCAAAGGAAGTGTGTCTTTATACTTCTGTTCAGGCAAGTCAACAATAATCCACTAAAATCGGTGGGGGGGGGGGGGGGGGGTGCTCGCCCCTTCACCATCTGCCACATTCCTTCAATTAATAAAACGGTGGATATCACATAAGCGCCACATCGACTGTATATTGTTTAACACTAGCCATATAAAAAATCGTAGTGTATGTTACATAGTTACACCGATATAAATATAAGCGAGGCAGAAAATAGCAACTTGTTTGTCGAACTGACTCAGTCGAGGGACGATTTAACTTCTCCTCGCACATAACACGTATATATATTTCACTCCGAACAACAAAAACACACCCGAAGCCAAAAACACCGTCATTTGCGTCTATACAACTGATGCAACAAAATGACTTCCACTCCCCGCCCGTCAACACGAGCAGGATCACGCGCGCCACGATCCTCACCACACACACATACACACGCAGCGAGGCGCTGCAGAAGCCATGAACGTCGTTGAACAGAACGTTGTTGTACAATACGCGGTGCTTTGCTCATAACATTGATTCGCTCGATATGCGGTGTCACACTCCTGAATATTATGGCTTTGGGGGTCTTACGAGGAAGACCGAGGGCAAGTGCCAACTCGATGTCTAATGTCGGGGCTGGAGATAAGATGTCCGCCTTTGGAAGACGAAACTGCTGGTTTTACTAGGTTAGAGTGAGCCGAGGTACGCGTCCGCGAAGCTTGCCTACAATTAACTTTTTTACATCAGCAGATTCGCGCTAACGTTATATGCTATGCTCGACATTTTATTTACGTGCTCGGTCGGGCTGAGTTCATTTTATTTACGAAAAAAACGTTTTGCTTATATTTTCACTGTTAAAGTTAGCAGCTAAACGCGATTTTTGTGTAGTTTCTCGGCAGGACCATAGAGTTTTAACGCAATTGAACGTCACTTGTTGAGTAATATAATTTGTTTCGTTACACTTAATTGCATATTCGTCAGAAAAAATATAAAGCACGTTATTTTGAGGTGGTGTTTGGGACGCCCACAACGACAACTGTGGCGGCGGAGTGTAACCATAACGTTCACGAGCTTTAGGCGCTATCAGACATTAGATTGACTTCAGAGGTCTAGTCCATCTTCTACATATCAATTTTCTTTTCTGTGATGCTTCGGAGTGTGTCTGAAAATGTCGTATTCGCTTCCCTTGATGTACACATGTGGTCTTACAGCCCCGGAGTCTAGCGAGCGACTCTTTCGAGTGTGCAGGATAGACAGGTAACTAACATCTTTTCGCGGTTCGGAGAAAAATAAATAAATAAAGCTCAAAGATCTCACCTGCGCTGGACTTTTGTTCCTCAGCTCTAAACTGATCCTCTTCTTCATCTCCATTTTGTTGGTATTGGTTGCACTGGGCTTGACTGTTTAAAGAAAAAAAGAATCAGAAACTCCAGAGCGCGGACCAACGGCTCGGCTTTCTTCAATGGCTGCCGTTCTCTAACTGATCCTCCATGATACCTCGCACCCAACCCCCTTTTTGAGATCCCGCCCACACCGCGCGCCGATTGGTCTGCGTTTATTTTTGAACGCCTGAGCGGTAGACCGATCTGCCATTCAAATTGATCACGCTTATCAACATAATCGGTCTAGGTAGAGTAACGTGATTGGCTGGAAATACGCGCGCAGGAGATTTTAGATGGGTCGGTGAAAACGTCAGTATGAAAGCTTTTAAACTGTAAATCCGCCTCTTCTTTTACTTTGGAGTCTTTTAATACTCTAATCACTTAAAATAAATTTGGAGGCATGGTTAAAAAGCACAATTTGAACAAAATAAATAAACAAAAAATATATCTTTTTTTCTCCAATCATTTATTATTATTTATCTATTATTTTTGTCGATCACACCCAGTTACAAGTGAGCTCACAAGACCATCTTCCATACTCTTATTCTACAAAATGGCTGTCCATTAATCCAGACAGTCATTGTGGGTTAACTGCCAAGCCATCTGTCCCATGTACTGTGTTGATCGCGGAAATCACAAAGGCAGGGTCCCATTTGGGCTAATATATTCTTATTCTACCGTTATTAAGTTGATTATTACTAAGCACTAAGTACACCCCAAACTTATAAACATCGATACGAATTAAGTGCCCGCTCACTTATATAAAAAATAGTCCTGTCATAAAATGAACGCCTCCAGCATTGTGCACTAGCGCAGTACCTCAAGGTGACCACAAGGGGTACATGGCATACTGACCCTGAAATGGAATGGACACCACAACAGATCTCCTAAGCTGATTTATGGAAGCTACCAAATAAGTGAATACGCTTTTGTGTCAAACATTCGTTAGTACGAACAACATTAATTATTTATTTATTAGTCCGAAGAGGTATGGAGAATACCACCCTATACGTATTTACAGAACAGTGGGGGAAGCAGACCCAATGTATCAGGTTGATAGATATGCTGTATATCATGTGACGGCACAGATGTCCAGTGAATGAGATATTCCACTGTCGTACCCTTGCGTGCAAACATACAGATATAGATCTTATGGGATGCCTAGTGTAATTAGATGTTGGGTTGAAGGACATATAAGGAAACAGGAAATGCTCTCGCAAAGTGTGCGCTAGTAAGATGCAGCTCTGAATTGCATTGAATTTGGTTTTGTAGTAAACGGAGCCTTATACTATTATTTATAAATATTATGTAAAAATAGATATTCCAAGTGGAGGACCAAAATTCCCGCTATGTACACTAGATGGCAGAAAAGACACGTGCACGACCAAAACTAGTTAAGGCTGGTTATGACTGCTTGTGTAACTTGCGATCGCTAGATGGCGCACTAGAGCTTTCCACAAACATTGTAGCCTACTTGTACACACAAAAACGTTTTAAATCTTTGTAAATAAAGACCTGCTTCCAATTTAATATTAATACTTATTATTAATTTAATAAACTAAACTGTTGCTTTTATTAAATTATCATGTAAATCAATGCTGGATATATTCATTGTGCTTGAACCCCAGAGCTTCTCTTGCCTGACCTTGATTAAGAGCCATTGTCAAGTCTTCTCAATGTTTCCTGCACCCTTTGTCCTCTGAATGCATGGTGGCCTACTGAGGTATAGACAGATGGGGGAGAGGATTTCACGTTCAATGAATAATGGGAGTAACACACAAGTGTATTCTCATGCAAAGAAGACAATGAGCCAACGGCCATCAGACTACCTTGGGAATCCCTAACAAGCGTTTAATATGAGAGTGATTTGAGAAATACATGGCCAGACACAAAAGATGTGCCGGAGAGACTATAAGGCCATCATTTTAGACTATAATATTGTAAGGGCTATTGAAGAACAGAAATGCACATGCACAACTTATTCTCATTTAATTTATGAATTTAAATATACAATTAAATTTAATACCAGATTACATTAAGCAAATAATCTTTGAATTACTTGAAATTGTGTATTCAAACAACGTTAACAAGCAAGAGGAACAATAGCATGAAGTTCTGGAGTTGGTTAAGAACTGAGAGGGGTGTGTTAGATATTTAATTGACTCCAGTTGTATCTGCCAGCCCACATGTACAAAGTCAAGTGTGCGTGGGGTTATGACATTTGAATCATCCAGGGCTTTGTGGGAATTTAGAAGAATCAAAGTGGTTTGGAAAATGTAGACAAATTCCTAGAAAAAAGCTTCGGTTTTCAGGACAACGATCTGTAAATCACAAGCAGGAAAATTGGAAGCTTGACAAAAGAGCACTTAATGAAAACAAAGACTTGAAGCAATAGCTTCCCCAAACATGAAAATTCTGTCATCATTTACTCACCCTCTTGTTTTTAAAAACCTGTAGGCCTACGACTTCCTCTCTTCTCCAGAACACAAAAGAAACCTTTTTTGAAGAAATTTGGCAACCGAACAGTGGCGGAAGCACCTATTCACTTCTATTGTATTGACACAAAACCAGTGCATGTCAATGGGTGCCGTCGCTGTTTGGATAACAACATTCTTCAAAATATATTCTTTTGAAAGAAAGAAAGTCTTACATGTTTTAAATGACACGAGAGTGAGTACATGTTGACAGAATTTTCATTTTTGGGTAAACTATCCCTTTAAGATTCGCTATCATTATCATGAGACTAATAAACTACTGAATAAGACATATTTCATAATAGGTACTAAAAGCCTTAGTAATGACGAATGCAATATGCTTTTTGCAAAACGACTTTGTGAGTTTTAAGGCTTTTTCAGATGATTCTTTTCAGACACGAAGCAGTTCAGTCCAGCACGGCTTTAATATTAGATTTTTTTCCAACTTTGATCCTACACTGTTCATTCACTACTCCGCAGATACCACAATCACAGACTTATTTCATGTGGCTGTGTAAGGCCACAAATGCCTTTGTTTTCAATGAACACACTGATTCTTTGTGAATGAGCACTCAATGCATTACAGATTATAAAGAGAAAGACTGAGAACATAAAAAAGCATCCACTGTTTCTGGCATTCTGTGTGTTACTGAAAGGTCTATTTTTGTTTGTATATCACAGTGCAACACTACATGTAAAATCAAATGTGTGCGTGTGTTAGCTTCAAGGTATCAGGGCATGGTTATAAATACAGTTTGCCTACTGAGAAAACGTATACCTTAAAGGCCCTGTAAAGTGTTTTGGATAAAGTGTCTACCAAATGCATTAAGCAAATGTAAACTGAAGTTTGCTCTTAGTTTCTTGTTTACAGGTTTGTGACTTTGAAAAATGTTTTTTTCATTGCAATAACCACAGAAAATTGAAACTAAATAGTAACCATTTGTGCGCTTTGGAAAAAACAGGAAATCAATATCAAACATGTCCTCATGGATGAGTCAAATCAGATGATGTAATTAAAAATTCTCAATCACACAAAGCTCCTTGTATTTACTCAATTTGCCTTGAAGCTTTTGGCCGTGACACAGAGCAAAAATGAACAGACAAGACTATTATTAATGACCATTTGGTCCCATTTACAAGGAACTACTCAATAGATGAACTGAGATATTTGCGAAGAAGATAAATGATCTTTTAAGTGACTAAGCTTAGTTTTAAGCCCTGGTTCATTTCCCCCCATCCCCCCATAATCTACATCCAATCTTTACTGCATTCCAACTCCACAAACACCTTTTAAAAACCTTCCCACCATTAGGAAATAATTAGGAAACAATGAGACACCAGAGGACATACAACGATCTTCAATGTGATCCCCCAGAGCTCCTTTACCCAGGGAGTATAATGTTGAGGTCACATACAAATCAGCCCAAAAGAATCCCTCTGTTTTCTTAGGCTTCTCAGGATGGCCATTCTAAATATAATCCATGACTGATTTACAAAAGACCTGAATGCTGTACTCGAGGTCAGGGCCACGGCTCTATAACTTCTCCTGTGGGGACCAGGAGAATGATGACTTGGGACTTATTTATTGTAGCCTTTTCTACACATGCTGAAATACAGGAGAACCAACTACTCCATAAATTTTGAAGCTTAGTAAGTTAACACATTTGGAAGACGGTCCATGGAAACGTTTAATCAGTCCTATATATGTTGTCTGAATAGTTGCAGGTTGGTTCCCACCAAACACGTTTAAATATGGTTATATTTAAAAAGTACCAAGTTTGTTTCCCGACAGGACTATAAATATGCTATGGCTGTTTTGTGTGTCTCAATACACACAGAAGATGTAAATTCATTCAAAGAATAAATTATAGAGGTCTATACTGACCAAGCAGTAATTGAGAATACAGATGAACTTGTATACACTGAAAAAAAATAAGATGAAGTTACTTAAAAATATAGTGCATCATTTTTGCAACCAATTTTTTAAGCCAGTTCTACATCAAATTTTGAGCAGCATTACATTAATTTCTTTAGTAGGCATTGCTTAAAATTTTTAGTAACCCTTACCCTATTTCCAGCGAGGGATTATGCTTAATTTTTTAGGTTTGTATGACTCATTATTTTAAATTGTTTTTACTAACTCATTCAGTGTGGTTCATTTGAAAAGTATTAAAATTAAAACGACCGTGGGATTTTACAAAGACACATAAAACAACAACAATCTAACATACACACAATCATACTTCATATTTTCTAATAACTTACTTTTTGGACAAATATTGATCCGCATGACAACATTGCACCTTATTGTTTTTATATCATGGTTGTCTGCTAACTGTACCGTTAAGGGAGTCATTATTCCTGCATGCCTAACCTACATGTGGAGTTTATAGTCGTTGTGTATTTACAGCAAACTGTCAATCAATTTTGCCTGTGCTGTAGCCCCTGATCGTTTTCTTAGCTCATTTCTTACACATGTTTCCAGCAAAGAAACAATGGCAACCAGAGACCTTGCAAGTACCCCAATTGGCTTGGCCTCAATCCCAGATACCTTTTCCCTACCTCTCTGTGACACTGTGGGTGGGATTAGAGAATGAAAACTGCAAAACTCTTTAAATCAGATTAAGACATGGGAAATATATTAAATGCCTCAATAGGCACTTCAAAACAAATATTCATACTAATTTGTTGATTTTCAAAAAAACGACTATAAATAATGACAGTAGCCTATATAATTTACATGGAAGTTTAGCCGATGCAGTCCCCTTCTTGCTATAAGGATATATTTTGTCATGTGAAATAAAAAAACAAAAATGCAAAAGTATTACAACTATGCTCTATGATCTAGACAACAGATATTTCATTGCAAAAAATAGTTTGTTTGTACCAGCTGTGTCAACAGCATCCTCCACTGTATGGTGGTTTTCCAGTATATCTGCTATGTAACAAAAAGACTCATATCACTTGAGAAAATCTCCTCTTGCCAGCATTAAGTGAGCTATCTTTCGATGAAGGGTAGAGTGTAAACAGCTTGTTGCTCTCACGCTGAAATTGATTCTTTTCTTTAGGAAAGCGTTGCTTTAAAAATAATGGATTTTGGAAAAAATAATGGCCATGTTTTACTCAGTTTTATCTGATTACATGTTTTGGGCCATGTGATTAACATCATGTAAATGTACAAATTCACACTTGTTTTTCACCACCATTTTGGTATTAAAAGAGCATAAAAAAATATTTATTTTTTCTGACATCATGTACTTACCTTCGTGTCCCCAACAGCCCGTATGACTTTCTTCCGTTGAGATGTTATGCAGATAGTGACTGACAGCCTTATTCACTTTCATAGTATGAATAAAAGCCAACATCAACATTTAAAAATTATCTTGTTCCACGGAAGACAGAAAGTCTGAAATTACATGAGGGTGAGTAAGACATGACAGAATTTTAGTTATTGGGGATATTTTAAAGGAACAGTTTACAAAAATTATTTCATACTGGACTGGCATGTTTTAGTTATTTAATTGTATTATAGTCACTGTTAGACTGAAATCTTGTGTCTCGATCTTTTATTTATATCTTGTAAAGTGTTTTGAAGATACACACATTAAGATTGACAGTGACGATATGCGAGTCTATTTTACCTGCACACTAATGCAAAAAAATGATATAACACATCTAACTTTTATAACTCATAATTGCTACCTTGTTGCCAATAAAACTACGATCTGACTCAATCTCTAACTATTAAAGATAATCACTTTACAGTTAAGCAGTCCATGATGCAGAATTCTTCACAGGTCTATCCTTGCAGCGTGCATGGAAAAAAGCTTCTGGATAAGAGCCCAGATTCCATGCAAATGGTCTTTTGCTAAACACTCACAAATGTTTTCTCCCACTGGCTTGTTCATTGTGGGACCTCACAGCCAGAGCAGCAGATCCATCCCAGCTCCCCCTAGGGGTCCCCTGCGACCCCCAAGACTCATCTTCTTTCTGTTCTCATGTCCACACACGTCCCATTTGATGCGCTGGTCAGCTGTGCCCACGCTGAGATATCAGTGGGAGTTTAGCTAACATCCCGCTCACATGTAAATCAAGAAGCACAGTCATTTACAGTAGGTTATGTTTACAGTGCCTGTGAAACAAGACATTAATATCCAACCGCAGTTCTGATAAAAACTTGTGCCTTACTGTGGTGGCAATTGAGTCTGGCTTGAATTTAAACTTTAATATAAACACTGATACCAGGGGTTTCATGATGTGAAAAGTCTAGCTGGAAAGAGAATGTGAACGATTTAACATTTACAGTAAATTAACTGCATGTGTTAAATGGGGGATTTAATGCCGTTTCATGCATTCGGACTTCTTTACAATCTTAAACGTGCTGGCTTCCCATGCTTAACATGGTCAACTTGTCAAAAAAATGAGTTGGACGTGTTATGTTGTGCTCGATATACTCCACCAAGGTTCTTATAGGTTTCGAAAACTTATTTTCAAACTTAAAAAAACGTTACCTTACAACTTCTCTAAGTCTCTTATTGGGCAATTCTCAGGGAAAAGCACGCCCATGGCAAGGCGAAAGAAATAGCCTGCAGACACGTCAACTGATGAGCGATAGGAAGAACCGCTTGGCTGCGCTGTGGGCCTGCAGCTGCAGCTCGTTACTTGTGATAGTGAGAAAAGTGGAGGTTTGTTTGTTTGTTCACTGCATTTCAGTGATGGATGTTATATAAACGGTGGATATAACGCTGGATTTGCAGATCATTTGAAACTGATAGATGGAGCGGTCCCAGCACTAAAAGATACCAGACATAAACCGCACGTGGTAAGTGAAACTAAGTCATATGTCTGTGTTTTGTTGGCAATTGGCGCGTATGAGCATAATGTAAACAACACGAATTTATAGTGAATCAACAGTTATGCAGGGATAATGCGATGATGTATTGTGTGCTTGTGATTTAGTTCCTCCCCCTGCACACCCCCATGGTCATCTCTTTTCGTAAATAATCGTACAGCTGTATCTATCTTTTATAAATGTGATCAAACTAAAAATTCTTCGAAGATATGAAGTATACAATACTACCCTATAGGTATTTAAGATTAATATGAGATTGGTAGAAACTGCGTGTTCAACCGGACCTTTAACTGTGCAGTAAAACTTGTTATATACAAATGGCCGTTTTTCTTTATTTGCTTATCCTTTTTGTGCAGATATTTGCTTGTCACTGCATATAGGTTACTGTAGTGGACAACTAGGCTATTCAAAAAGCAATTTTTGCATATGCATGGTTTTTATGGCATGGTTGCCATTATGCCACTCAAGTGAAAAATGAAATGTAAACAAAATTTGAAACAAGTAGTTTTTTACCCAAAGAGGATAAAAACATAAAGGAAAAACATTTTTGCTGAGGCCATATAATTCACACATAAAATAAAATATATAAATAAATATTCATGTCTTTCCATCACTTTCTGTATTTGCTTAATTTAAAAGTTTCAAAGTATCTACTTTCAAAAGAGACCAAGATTATGTATGTAGGACAAAATCTACAAGTTCAAAAACTGTGCCCATTTTACCTTGTGTGGCTCACTTGCTTTTTAAAGGATCTGTAAGCGTGTTTGCTGGTTTACCAAACTACGAAAAAAACTTAAAAACCTGTAAAGTAAAAAGTTCACTAAGTACTCTTCCATACTGCAGTTAAAGTGCTCTATTGTCACACATTAATTTTGTCCTCAATATACAAAAAAAGCGTTTTTAAATTCTATTAATGGTGTTACATAATAATACAGTTAAGTACACTTAGATATTTAGTTTATATTTTTTCACTTGGGGTGCAATAATGCATATGAATATGAATTTTTCTTATACGTGAGTCACATGCCCATTTTGCACTAAATGACCCAGACAGTCACTGCAAGGTTTTAAATTCTTCTCAAAGACACTCATATCAGATTTCAGCATAATCCAAAGGCGTGTCCACAGCCCGTGGGCACAGCCTGATACTGTCACACATAAGACAAGGGCTAGGTCTGCTTTAAAGCAAGAAACTTGATTTTAACTGTTTGCCTTGACCAATAGGCAAAGGTAGGCAATCGCCTGGGGCCCCGAGCTACCAGGGGCCTCCAAAAGGAAGGGTTGGACTTAACCAATAAGAAATGTCTGCAGCCACGTAGAGCCCCAAACAATCATCAAAATAGTCGGGATATACCTGTTAACAATTTAGGTTACTACATCTGTACGAAGGCTCTCTCCCCCATTATAGATAATAGTGGACCATTACATTTCGTGCAACAAGTGATATAAAATAGTAACATCAGTACAGTGCTAACGATTTGTACTGTACGCACTAGTACAGAAATTTGGTCACATTTAAATGCATGAATGGTCATAAACCACAAAAAAACACACAGAGAAATGGCACACTTTGTGTATAGTAATCCCAGATGTAATTTCTTTCCATGTTTTTTATTTGGGAATTCAATATTTAATTTAATTAGTATCTGCGTTTATTAAGCTTAGTTTTCCTCTGTCACTTTTACTCGGGATAAAACGTTGTGTGCTTTGAGGAGGAAGAAAAATAAGGTTCGCTGTAAAGTAAAATGGCCCATAGTTTGGGCCCCGATACAAGGATTTGCCTAGGGCCCCCAAATCACTAAATCCGCCCCTGCCTTGTCTCACATATCATGCACAGCTCACCCACACGGTCCCACAATCCAATTCACACAGCTGAGGGTTATGAAGAGGGTTCAGGGCCAACTCTCAATGACTCAGAGTGAGAACCGGCGAAAAAGCCTTGTCAGTACTGCAAGACAGGAAAGAAAGGTTAAAAGGGAAGAATATTCATTCTTTTAAGTACTCCGCCAACAAACACCCCCTGCGCTTTAGCCCTTTCCTGCCGTTGATGTCCATCTCTATACCTTGAGACTCTCCTTTAGCGCCTGCTGAGTAGAAAGGATGGGCTGGTCAAAAGCCCCCCTGCCTACACGCTCCAGAACTCAAAAACATCTGGCACTTGGCACAGCAGAGTGCTGTGGGACCCGCATGCAAAGACATTTAGTCGGGCTTCCCTTTTTACATTAAGATGTATGAAATACTTCAAGTGAAAATAAAACCACAACACAATATAGTGTCCATGCTTGTAAAATGATACCCTTACAGCCCCTCTCCACATGATTGTATCATAGTACTTCGGTGTGAGGGCTTGACATGTTTGGCTTGTTTAAAGATCTTCATGGACCATACATTAAAAAGCATTTGATAAAGGAATAGTTCTCCCGCAAAAAATCGTCATTTACTCACCTTCGAGTTGTTCTAAATCTGTATAAATTTCTTTGTTCTGATGAACTCAGAGAAAGATATTGGGAAGAATGCCTTTAACCAAACAGTTCTCGGACCCCATTGACTCCCATAGTAGGAAATTGGTTTATATTTTATTTGTTCTGTTGAACACAAAATAAGATCTTTTGAAGAATGTAGGACAGCAAACTAGCCGCAAAAAGCACTTTTGACTACCAATTTTTCCTACTATCGATGGGATCCAAGACCTGTTTGGTTACAATCGTTCCTCCAAATATCTTTCTTTGTGCTCAACCAAACAAATAAATGTATAGAGGTTTGGGACAACCAGAGAGTAATTCATGTGAGAATTTTCATTTTTGGGTGAACTATCCCTTTAATCCATCCGACTTTGAAACCTGCTTTCCAACAATTGAGCGCACACCAGGTATCAGCATTTATCTTCTATCAAGATCAGTCGACAATCAGCAGACACAATACCGCTGTCACACAGCTGTCTGGATGACGTTCAGATTTGCTGACCTACGAAACGGTTCGCTGACCTCACGGTGGGCCCCACGACCCACATCTCAAGACCTGGGTGACCTCATCATCTTTATCTGCAAAACAGTTTTCATTTTTGAAATAATTTCATGAATTAGTAGATCCTCATCTCTCAATCCCCTCTCTGGTTTGAGACAGCTGTATTATTTAAAGGAGGTGCTAGTTTACAGATGAATGGGTTATCTAAAACATGGGAGTTCCCACCCCCTCTTTCTCATTGCTCCCACCCCTACTCTTAGCTGTTTCCTCCCTTCACACACACTCACACGCCGCGGTCATTCAGAGGCACAGCGTGGAGGCTGCACATACACACAACAGCACGTTCGGGACAACATGGCAAGGATACCTCACCCCTGTGTGACCATATCAGCGTGCTTGGCAGGAGCTCTCCTACTGCTGCCGCTCTGCTTGGGTAAGTGTTTGAGCGTGTGTGCGAGAGAGAGAGCTGCTAGACTGATTATTACTTTAATTAGAGAAGTTGTTGTCGGAGAATGTTTGGAATGAAAACAGAAGTGGCGAAAAGTTCAGATCAGGGTAGAGAGAGATTCCTGGAGAGAATTGAAAAAGAAGTTGTGAAAAAATGCATGTGTTGTTGTAATGTGCACATGTCTTGTCGTTCTTAATGAGTGTTTACACACAAACACGTGTTTGTGAGTCATGCAGAGACCCCCTGACAGGGAAGGTAAGTGCTGGGGGCATCTGGTTTTGATTTTTATCTGCTAAGACGCAGCGGCAACTTACGAAAGCCAGGCAACCGTGACCTCAGGCAAATCAAATCTTCTTATAGATCCGCAGCAAGTAACTACTTGTCAAACAACTACTTGAGCACTCAGCAACTGTCAAAGAAATTGTTTTCTACTGATATGTTGCTTATCATGTGTGCAAAAATATTCAGATATGTTATCAAAAGGAAAAAGGTAAACTTTTTAGGGAGATAAACAATCGTGTCATCATTTACTCACTCTCTTGTCATGTATGACTTTCGTTCTTCTGCAGAACACAAAAGAAGATATTTTGAAGAATGTCGGTAACCAAACAACACTGGCCTCCAATGACTTCCACTGTATGGACACAAAACCAATGCAAGTCAATGAGTACAGCGACATTCTTACAAATATCTTTTAGTGAGTTCTGCACAAGAAAGTCAAACAGGTTTGAAATGAAGAGAGGGTGAGTAAATGATGACAGAATTGACATTTTTGGATGAACTATTCCTTTAATGGAGTAATCCGGTTTATTAGTTAACTTTTATAGGATAACATGTCAGTTTGGAAATTCCCAGGAAAGCGATACAAAAGCCAGAGCATCATATTGAATTGTGTAACACTCCGACAGTGCAGTAGACACTCTCCGTCATGACAGACAGCTCCAGGGGGTTATAATAATCTCAAGAGCAATGCAGTCCCACTCTGTTCCCTGCACAGCTGTTTTTTGTCTACATGTTTGTAAAGAGCTCATGATCATAGCTCTCACTTCCTTCTCTTGTTCCGTCTACTGTATTGACTAACAACAGAAACAAGTAGGAATCGGGTCTTTTGTGTCGAGGAAGTGACAGACATGCACAGCATCTATGACTTCATTGTTGAAGTGCATTAATAATAACAATTTGTTATTTTGAAAGTCGGTTTGGAAAAAGCATCTGCTAAATGTTTTAATATGTTCACTTTTACAGTATAGATTTAACTTCTATACTTATATCACTGACAGAGTCAAACTTTGTAAATGCCAGAACGGCTGTTAGTGAACATAAATGTCCCAATTTAATGTTTGCTTTCAGCACATAGAGAGTTTATGCTGTAATGCGTTGAGATTGAACACTTGGCAGCGGTCTGTACTGGGAATGTGCCCAGTAGTATGACAGACTGTGCCAGGAGCCTGGTGACTTTATGACTTAATAACTGCAAAAAAAGGGAATAAATAAAGCAGAGGAGATGAGTAACATGTGTTAGGGTCTTTCTCTTGGACTGATTTCACCGCCAGCCTTGGGAAAAGTGATAAGCGGAAATGTTGGCCAAAATCATTATGGGAGTGTTTTTTTACCTTTAGGATATTATTGTAAGTGTTCATGCTTGTTTTGACATTTATTTAGGATAACATCTTGAAATTACAAGTTTAGGGAGTTTTGAATGACGGGTTAGCTGTAACACTGTGGATGCTCTTGGTGGGAGTTGAGGGGTCATGTTCCGCCCGACTAAATTTCCCAATCCCAGTGTTTTACAGCAAAAGTTATGAAATGTCAATCTAAGTTTAAAAGTACACTTAAGAGTTTAAAATGTTTTAAAGGGAAAGTTCACCTACATTTTTTAATTCTGACTTCATTTATTTACTTCTTTGCATTTCAAACCTTTATGATATTTTGAAGAATGTTAGTACCCAAACAACGGCGGCGGTACCCAGTGACTTGAATTGGTTTTGTGTCCATACAATAGAAGTTAATGAGTACAACCGTTGTTGGGTTTATAAAGATAGAAGGGTGAGTAAATGATGACATAATTTTCAATTTGGGGTGAACAATCACATTAAGATTTGTTGCTAGCTAAGAAAGTTCAACTTTTTTGTTGCATTTTCCTCACTGTCCATGTAGCTCAATTGCAGACCATGGCCCTTAAGATGCCAAGATCGACAGGAACACATAAATTGATAAATTGATCACATTCGGTTGCTGTATGTGACTGGTGTGACCAGATTGTTCTTCACAGTTTAAAATGAGTGCAAGAATTTGGACAAACGCCAAACAATATGTGGACCTCTAGACTAATGTTATTCACATGGGAGAACGTATAAAAGCCATATTTGGATGCATGGCATGTAGAACCATTGCATCCATCTGTAGCACAGCTCTATTAACTTTCCTCACTAAAGGAGTTACACATATTCGACAGGGCGTTTGGATACTTTCAGCCTAAAACCCCTCCAGCATGCTCACCTCTCGCTGACAGAAACACAGCCCTGTTATTTTTGTTTCTTTATTTGGCAAAGTTATCTAATTAAACGGTCACAACAGTGTTTGGATAAGTGCCCTTTGTGAAATGTTGTGGCACATGAGACCCAATTGCTGTATTCTCTCATTAGATGACACTTTATAGGTGAAATATTTGTACTAGTGATGATGTATTTTAAATAAACAAACTCATCACTTACTCAAGAGACAAACGGCAGATCTGTCCTGGCATCCCACTCTCAGCTAACAGCATTTAGGCCTGTGTGTTTATGATACCACTTGTTTATTGGTGTTGATCCAGGTAATAACACTGCCCTGTTTCCCACAAATCTCAGACGAAGGGAAATATTCACTGCTTACAGATAATTAGCTTTGACAAGGCAACGGATTCCAAAGACGTTTGATTGCATATTGGTATGTGAATATTTGAAAAACCCATCAAAAATATTGAGAGTGTCATGTATGACATTAGAAAGTATGAGATCTCTCTTTTCATTACCTGATATTTCAAGGGTGATTTAAATCATAAAGTGAGGGAGGGCTGGGAAAGGTTTAACGGCCAAATGGTAGCCTACTGGCCAAAAGCAAGTGTATCTAACCAATTCAGTTTTTATTTTATTTAGAGGGACAGTTCCCCAAAAAGATTTGTTTTAAATTATTTACTCAACCTCATCTCTTTCCAAACCTGTATGTCTTTCTTTATTCTGTAGAACAAAAAAGAAGATATTTTGAAGAATGTTGGTAACCAACCAACACTGGCCTCCATTGACTTTCGATGTATGGACACAAACCACTGACACTTTTCTCAAAATATCTTTTTTTTGTGTTCCACTGAAGAAAGAGTCATATACAGGTTTGGGGAAAAAAAGTAGATGTTAGGCAGTAGATTAAAGCAGGCATAATATGAACTGATATCTTTAGGGTGTAGACCTGTACACTATCACATATTGTCTACATGGTTGTAAATCCAACAGACATATTCTGTATCCTGTTCTATTTTGACATATGATATTTATCTGTCTAAAAGCTTCAAAGGCACTGGAGTCAGACAAACCCAGATAAGCCTGAGGCACGCGTGGTGAGTGTCTTACAGTACATTCAATTCACAGCCATGATATGCCACAATATCGAGCCATCTTTCATATCCCCTTAAAGTGAATCAAACTGATCTTACTAAAACAGCTGTATAAATGAGTTGGATTTAAAAAGGAGAGGCCTGACAGACTATTTGTTCAGCCTGTGGAAGTAGAATCTCAGGGTCAATTCCCATCCTTGTACTTTATAAATGAGCTCTCGAGGAGGGTCAGCACTTCAGGGCCCATGTGCCTCTAGAGGCTGTAAGTCTTATAAACACAGAGACCTGCTTTAGGAGATTTCCATATGATCCAAGAATCATCCAGAGACTGATCTTTTTACAGTACCAGGCTACCCGCCATGCTATTTAGTCATGCTGTCATCTGCTGCTGATGCTTCATGTCTCAGGTGGCCTTTTAGTCTTGTCTCATTAGATATTATGAAGCACTGTACATGTGTTCCCCTTAAACAGGAATGCATTTCAGACATAATTACATTTCATAATAAAAAGAACGGTTATGAACAGATGTTATTGCATGAAACAACAAATTGTAACTCTAATCGGAGGCATTAAATGGCCAATTCTAAGTAAACTTGGAGCAAATACTTCAGTGAAAAATATCTGCTACCGAAATACCTTCAAGACATTTTTGCATCTTCTCATAACACAGATGTCACTTTTGTCTCTCTGGTAATGGTAATCCCACAGTATCCCAGGCATACATCATGAGAAGACAGGATACATGGAAAGAAGGAGTGTCCTGGTGAACAGCTCTAGCTGTCTCACATAACTGACGAATAGCAATAGTATGTGAGAAGCAATACAAAGATCTCAAGTTACCGACACTGATTCTTTTCAATGGGAAACAATGTCCTGTCTGGTTCAGCTAGGTGACTGAGCTGTGTCGGGCAGCAAAGATCGGCAGATAAAGTTCAAAGAGTTCATTGTGTTTGTGAAAAGAAGAAAAGACATAACTGATGGCTAACATGGTCACCGTTGGACTGCATGGTATAACGGAAATATTGTAATATAATGTTTTATATAAGAACAATTTAACGATAAATTGAGTCCTTAAACAGTACAACACATGACAAAATTACTTTAAATTATTTAATTGTGGCCCCTTACTTTTCTAGATTATTAGATACGTATATATACATATACTATATTAGATACTGATATACATTATATATACATACTGTATATACTGAATGGTATGTCTTTTCTTCTTTATTTGTGATCTTTTCCCAGTACATATTGTTATAATCCAATTCATTAAATGTTTCATCATTCATATTAATGCAACACTTCACCCAAAAATGAAAATTCTGTCTTCATCTGCTCACCCTCAAGTTGGTCCAAATTTGTATAAATTTCTTTGTTGTGATGAACACAGAGAAAGCTATTTGGAAGAATGCTTCTAACCAAACAGTTCTTGGCCACATTTGACTACCATAGTAGGAAAAATTACTTTATAAATGTCTTTGTTCTGTTGAACAGAAGACATTTTAACGATTGTAGGATTGACTATCAGTGTAATTTTTCCTACAGTGGTAGTCAATGAGGTCCAAGAACTGTTTGGTTACAATAATCTAATAATAATAACGCTAATAATCTCTTCTGCTTTTGCAGGTTACCAGTATGAATTTGACTATGATTCACCGGAGTACTCTGACAATTCATCAATCGAGTACAGTTTCTTCAGTAGGTTTTTTAACAGTTTCATGTTGTCGTTCATGTTATGGGGGGGGGGGTTATTATCGAACACGTAATAGATTTTCACATGTAGCCAATGAACTTTGTAAAGTATCTCAGATTATGTATATACAGCAAGTTCTCGGTAAATCAGAAGAATTAAGTAGTAAATCTTATGAATTTGACTTAACACCTGTGTGTCCATTAAACAGAACTTTTCTTTGTGGTGTTTTTATGGTCTCACCAGGCAATGGCAGCACTGAGGAACTCGAGAAATTTATTTTGGGAGGAGGTACAGACACTGGAGGAGACACCAGCGTTACAGAAAAAGATGAAAGTGTGCGAGAAGTTAAACCAACCGAGACAACTATTTTGAATCAGGTATCTCCTGAATTACTGTTTCTGTCACACGTGCTGGTGTTGATCAAACTTAAGCAAACTTGAAACATGTTGAATACTCAAAATACTCAGATGTCAAACAAGTAAAACAAATTCCTGAGTGTCTCTTATGAGACACAAAGGCTCTGTCTCTTTGAGATTTCAAATGAACGGCTGGTGTGCTTTACTATTTGTGTGGGTGGACAGAACTCCTCCGCACATACAAGGTTTAACATCGCAACGCAACGCTTTCATTAAAAAGAAAATAAACAATAAATATACTCAATAATTTTTTTCATCTTTTGAAACATATGAGCAATGCAAAGAATGCCAATGACCTATGACAATAACCCATAAAGCATTGTGAAATCCAGAAGTTTTAAAATTATTTCAAAAGCATAATCCAAATGCTCCATGGAGATTCATATTAAAACAGGGTGATTAAACAGCGCTCTCTAAATTTAATGTCAGTGATATATGCTGTGAAAATATCACAGTGGAGGGGAATGTGTTAACTTTCATGTCCAATAAAACGCAGCTAACTGAAATGCCATTGCCTGTGTCTGGGACACCACTGCTGACCGAGCACTCCAGCAAATGAACATGAATGTAAACAGGTGCCCCTATTATATAAAGAATATGGATTCCTTTGAGAGCTCCATCTGCTCCGTATCCTCATTGTATTGGGAAGTTAAACAATGGCTCTGCGTTCAAGGAAGGCTCGTGCACTATAGGGGAAATGCGTAAATAGGGTACGGCATCCTTTGATCAAACCCGACAGTGCAGCACTTGGTCTATTCAAACATGAACATTTCATTAAACAAGCCTCTAATTCTACTAAGCCATCTGAATTCCTTACATTACATTTGTAACATCTGCTTTAAGAAAAAAAGGTATACAATAAAACACAGTCACATGCGGTAGAGAGAGCAATGAAGAACAAAGCCACACGATCCATCTGAACTAATAAATGTATTCATCATTTATACAGCAGTATCCAATTTATTATCTTATATAATTATGACTAGACAGTTGGAGGAACATAATAGAAACGAAAATCCAACACAAATGTTGTGTTTAAGTCATACAAAAAGATGTGCACTGCCAGCTGAACACTTAAAATAAATATAAATCTAATATTCAATAAATCACACATTTTTCGGTCAGGTTTACTTTCATTATGGATAATGTTTTTTGTTTTATAATTGAATTCTTCACATTAAATTATGACCATCTGCCAAACTCCAGGCTTATTTGATATTTGATTCTTTGGACTGAGAGTAGCACATACTGACACGATTCCTGCCTTTTTTTTCACAATTTTAGGCATCTAGGTTGACGCCTGTATATTTACTTCTTACTCTGGTTATGATGGTTTATCAACTGCTCAGACTACTATAGAAGAAACTCAGCATTTCATAGAACACTATCACACATCTAAAGAGGTGAGTAACATGAATATAATATAAATAATTAATAAAAAAGAATCTTTTCAATATGAATGCATTAAATAAAATACGATCTGGGCAATTCATGCAAATGTCACCATGAAAATATTTCTACCAAATGGGAAAATATAATAATTGTTTAATGTTCTATGAAAAGCCAATCCTTCTTGATTTTGTTGTGTTTTACTGTGATTTGTGCATTTTAATTTACAGAAATCCTACAAAAACGGTCCTTTTGTCACATCCATAAAGCATGTATATTTCCATCAACCTAAAAATAAAACATGTATAGACAGATATTTTTCTGATGTTTGGAGATTATCAACAGGGCTTTAGGACAATATAAACATAATCTGAAATCAATGTATTAGTAATAAATACGTTCCCTGAGAATGAATTTTTCAGTTAATTTTAAAATTTAATTAATATTTCTGTTCAAAATTATAACACTGGAGCTGCCCAATTATGGATTATATATATATTTTTAACAAATGTAATGTCTGCTGATGTTGACAAAAATTATTGTACAACGCTCTTTACAGCCAGAAGAGGGTGCTCAAGCATCGATGGGGTAATTTTGAAAACATTTTTTTGGGATGTATGGGTGTGATAGGATCAACCAGAGCACATACTGTGATTTGAAATGAGTGTCAGACTTGAGTTTTCTCAGACTTCTTGACACTCATTAAAACACAATGTATCTTCCCTATGGCTTTATGTGCTAACCTGCTCTCTGCTCTCCACCTAGCACTCATCATGAAATATATGACAAGCCAATAAACTAACGATAACATCTTTTAATACTTCACTCAGCGGCTTTCTGTTTCTCCAATTATTCTAGAAGTCCTGGACGAGGAAGAGCAGATGGACAGATAACCTGGACCTTCAGTACAGACGGACACACATACATGTGCACACCCACAAAGAGCTTAAAGACAATATCGAGTTGAAAGCATCCATGACCAACCAAGACAATTTAAGCTGTTCATGAAAAGACGCATTGTTTCACCTTTTTGGTCGCAAAATAAAACACAAAAAGCATGCAGATATCACAGGTCACCTAGGCTTAATGAATGGAAAAGATCATGTGAATATGAAATGGGGCTAAACTAAAAGACAGATTATTTTGTGTCTATTTTGTCCATTTCTGATTCATACCAAAAACCTGAATAACAAAAACTTGAGAAAACAAGACTTCTCTGTCGTTTAATGAATGTAGAAATTCATAAACGTGCAAGCTATTCAGTAGCTATTCAGTATCATGTACAACAATACAAAACGACATGTCTCTGTTTTTGAGACTTTTGATATCTGTGCACATCTGATTGCCACGAAAATTTCAATCATTTGGAATGAATTTTTCCAATGTCTCAAAATGTCAGACAAACAATCAAATCAGTAGACATCAGGTTTAACAATTGCCAATTTCATCTTTTTCATATATATTTATCCTTCTAATTCATCTTATGCTGTTGCAGAAACCCATAATTGTACTATAATTTCTAGCCTTACGGTATCATGACCTTTCAAAATTGGCACTTTTCTTAACCACCCTGCACTTCTAAGCCTCACTCCTTCCTTCCTCCGTAATCCAATTTAGGAAACCAGCAAAATGTATTTGTAATGGATGTATTAATATTAAAAATGTTTGTATTAGCAATAAATAAGAGATAGTGGTCAACACCAAAATGCACATGAATTTGTGAGCCATTTTTTATATGTTGTTACAGATACTGAATAAATATTTTTTCAAGTAACTCTCTGCTGTTTTTACTCTTTCCTTTAATGACTGAGATCAAACAAGTTTAAACAAAGGATTTGTTATTATATGGTCCTTCTGTATTTTCTTCTTAAAAAATACAATAAAACTTAATATGTGACCCCGGATGACAAAACAAGTCTTAAGGTTCAATTTTTTAAAATTGAGATTTTTACATCATCTGAAATAAGCTTTCTATTGATATATGGTTTGTAAGGATCACTATCTGGCGGAACAACAACTTTTTACAAAGCTAAAATCTGAGGGTGCAAAAAAAGCAAAATATTGAGAAATTTGCGTTTGAAGTTCTTAATCAGAGGCACTTTAGCAGGCCATGAACTCACAAAAAGAAAGTTTTTATACATTTACGGTAGGAAATTTATAAAATATCTTCATAGAACATGATCTTTACTTAATATCCTAATGATTTTTGGCAAAAAAAATTCCCCTCACAATGTATTTTTGCAGATTATTAAAAATGTTCCCGTGCTACTTAAGACTGGTTTTGTTGTCAAGGGTCACATATAATGCATGAAGTTAAAAAACTCAGATTCAAATGAAAGTAAACTAAAGTGTGAAGAAGACTATAGCCAACAAAAGAAGCCATGTGGCTTCACACGACTAAAGCAGAAGATATGTCAGTGTGTGTCATCTTCAGGTTAATTCAGAACAATCACTACATGCCCATGCTTGCAAAGGCCCTATCAATTCAATAAATGTCTGAACACCCACTGTACTCCCTAAAATAAGCAAACACCCCAAAATGTTATTATGTATAATAACAAACTTGTAAACGATCATGGATTCATGAATATGGAAACAGTTCAGGGTGTAATCTCCAAATTTACCTGTGTCACGTCTCAGATGCAGACAGGTTGTTCTGTATTCACAGCAATACATCTCATGTCTTCCTCAACAAGACAATTTCGTGTCATGGTGTGTCAAATAGTCAATGGTCAAACACCATTATCCAATTAAAGTGCCTGAAAACATGTATGGCTTGTATCACCCTACCTGAGGATGCTAGCATAGTATCTCGTGATGAAGTATGAAGACATCCACAGCACTTGTCACCTACGGCTCTTCTCAGCACTAATTCATTTACTTCCCGCCAGCGAGTACGAATCAGATAATTAAAACAGCAGCTAAAATGTCATGCGGGCAGCAGTACCTGCGTCAGCCCCCTTTCAGCATCATTTGGTAAAATATTCATGTCTTTTGCACGCTTACTACGCCATGAGAGAGTCAATAGGTCAGTGGGAGAAACACGGACAGAGATGTCTGAGGTGTTTATAAACCGAGAATAAGGTCAGGACCGACATCACGCGTTGTCATGGTGATGACGACAGCGGTATCTAAAACGGATCCTTATCGGAGCTCCTCAGACAGTTTGTTTATTTTCTTTATTATTTTGACACAGCGCCTCTGATGTGTGCTTTCGATAAAGCGAATCTGATCCTCTTCGGAATATCTGACGTTTTATTCAGCTTGTGTTCTCTTACCAAAAGCTGAATGGACGTTAAAGGAGTCATTCGCCGGAAGTACGTGTTTATCGTTGTCTTTTGTGTGTTATAAGTTGCCCATGCATGTATTAGACACGTGAAATTGCAAACACGTAAGTGTCGGAACAAAATATGTATTTTATTTATAAGCGAATGCTCACACATACCTGCCTGAAACGCCTCGTGTAACCACACCCCCACAGTTTGACGTCAGCTCGTGGAGTGATTTGACTAATACCGCCCAAATCTACACGCAAGTAAAGTGGGCGGTCTTGTAAATCTCATTGTACCGTCGCATCCGCAGCCTGATGTTCCGAACATTTGAAGAGGCGTTACATTTCCGTGAAGTATTCGACCAATCAGTACGCACTACTAACCTGGCCAATCACACCTCGCTTTTCAGCGCGTTTCAGAGAGGCGGAGCAAAGAGGCAAAATACAGCGTTTTTAACCTTAAATCGTGTATACACAATTTATTATATCTAAAGCAAACAATACCATTCGTTTTAGCAGAGTCAAATGTTCCCTTTAACTGACTCTTCATGCATAAAAAACTGTCGTGTGGCACTATTGCCAATCAGTTTCAACAGAAAGCAGCAAACAAACGCACGCAGCACGCTTGAAAAGTTGCTAAAAGTCGCTAAATGACGACATGCGTAATTAGCATATTTATGACGCCATTGCGTTACATTGCGTTATAAATAAAAGTTACCTAGTTCCTTAACAATTTGTCAATTTTGATGTTAATGTACGTAACAGACACCGTTTTTATAGTTTTATATGGGGTGGCAAAGGCTAGTACAGGGGGTCCACAGACCATGACAAAAAATAAGTGTTTAACCGTAACCTGGCATTGATGGATCATAAATAAATCATAATATTGCTGATTAACAGTGCAATTTATCAAATTAGTTCACAGAGTTTCTCAAATCTAAAGTTTAAAAAATGTGACAAATGTGTACGAAACAATTTTGCAGCATTACAAATGCATATGGTAGTTGACAAATAAACCATACCATGTGCCCTATGCTGTGACAGCAAAAAAATGGAAAATATATTAAAATTAATATTTATATTTCTAATATAAGATGGCAGAAAAGAGATTTATCTCCATTATTATTTTTTCATTTTTTTGCTGTGTCACACCATAGGACACATGTGCGATATTTGTCAACTACCCTTAATAACACATCTCGGTTCAATTTGAACAAGAAACCACTGTTCTTTTAGTATAACTTCGTTTTTTCATATTTAGAACAAGTTTAATTGATCAAAGAGTTACCGAAAGAGGAGATTTTTTAATGGTGGCCAGAAGGTTATTTGTAAAATGTAATTTCAGTTTTGTCTTTCTGTCATTACACCCTTTTAAATTTATTTTGAGAAACAGTAGCTTTATACGGTCAGAAAGGTGACACTCATTCAGTATAAGTGATCATTGACAGTCATGATCATGCTTAATTTTACTCATGCTCTCTGTTTTCTTGTCCCGTTGTGTTACCATATCCCACTTTCATTACCGTTTTGAGGTTAATAATGTAACACCCAGCAGTGGACACAAGGAAAAAATAATTGTGTAAGAACTGTGCACAGTCTGATCACGTTTACTTGTTTAGCTATGAACAGACCAAACAAAGTCCCCAGGTAACAACAGAATCCGAAACGTGCCTTTCAATTGATTTTGATCAATTCAGGAAAACAGTTGGCAAGGCTGTCCGCAGTCTCACAATACATCATAGCCACTTATACTGATGTCACCATGCATTCTGCACATTCTCATAGTAAGAACAGGTGTACAAAGCTGCTTTTTATTTGTCACATCTCCAAATCTTAAACACAGTGTATTACTATGCACATTTTTATCTGAGGAACAGTATCATTCTCATGAATCATGAAATTGTTATGGTACTTGTTGTATTGTTTGCACCTTGGGGTTGTAGAAAGGTGCTTCATAATAAAAATGTGTAATCGTTATTACCTAAACAGCAAATACAGAATATATGTAGGGGGATGTTTGATTTTTATCAGTGGCATTCAAATTAATGGACAGTTTTGCAAATTCTGTAGCAGTTCCCTTAATCATTGTATTGGGTCTGTAAGGTCTCATATTTGTTTGATTCCAGATGCATCAGGTCATACATTTTAAATAAGTAAAATTTGCGCGCTCCACAAGGTTACTTTGCAAGCCAGGTGAATAATGGTCTGACACTCCAAAGGTATGAAACTCTGGCATCTCCAACACTCGTGAATAATGCAAGAAGCATCAACAGACACATATTAACATACATCTATACGCATACAGCACCTTAATGTGTTTACATGAAAGACAGATATTAGAATCACATTCTTTAGCAAATAGCTAAGTGTTTTAATAATCATAAATAACTTTTTTATTCACGAAATGTGTTTGGTAGACTGTATATCAGCTTCTGTAATATTTTTTCATGCTCAACTTTGCTTAGCTCCAGTGGGTAACAAGTCTTGGGCTACACGGTGATATGGCTGCTGACCAACTCTAAACAAGACAAATCTTAAATTTCAAGACATTGGAAGATGTTAATAGAGAATGTTCGTGGAGAAGTTTTTTTCGTGTCAACCAATGGTTAGGTCGGATATGGATAAACAAAACAGTTGGTTTTAAATAACTAAGAATGTATTAGTTAGTCTTAAATATTGGTCCATAAATGACCCAACCATGGGTTTACAACAACTTCATTAGGCAAAGATTAAGGCAATCGCCTTGGGCCCCGAGCTTCCAGGGGCCACCAAATGGCATGGATGAACTTAACACAAGAATAGATGCTAATTAGAAAAAATAGAGGGGGTGCTTTATTTTTTTGCCCAGAGCTGTATCAGGGTTAGAATTTTAGCATGTGGTTAAGCAGAATTGATATCATCCCCGTCAATAGCTTCAATAATGCAAAACATTTCTGCATCGTTTTCAGTACTTGCATTATCTCTGATCAAATAATGAAATAAACCGACGCGAACAAAATCAAAACAGTCTGTTTATTCTAGAACTTAATTCCACAGTCAGCGCTGCACCGGCCCCTATGACCATGTCTACAAAATACATTTTCATTAGAATCTTTCCCTGAGCCTTGTTGAGCATCTACTTGTTTCTCACGGTCAGTCTCGCGGTGATCTCGTCACACACCGGAATTGACCAAAGTGAGCCAAAGAGCTTATTTACTGATTAACATTCAAAGGCCACTTCTTTTTCAAGCAATACAAGAATAGAAATAGTTAAAAATGGCCCATCCTGCATCAGGAGTCTAAACTTCACAATACCTGTGATGTGGTATGGTGCTATTAAGATATGCTACAGCATACAGCTAAAATCAACCTGTAATAAACCATGGGCAAACCATTCATCACGTGTTAACACAACTGCATGTACAGCGACAGCACATAGAAAGGAACCCGTACACATAACTGTAGCCCTCTTAGCCCAAATCTCAAATAAAGAATATATGAAAATTGTGTTTCTGAAAAGTTATAAAAAATTCAAAAATCATGTTTTGTAATAGGTTTGGAAGCAAACTTTTCTTAGCCTATAGGCTATAGCCTAATTTTCTCACTAGTGGCCTGCATGCAAAACTCCAAACGTGGCCTTTCTCTTTCAGGGTTGACGCTCATGTCCCGCATGAGCGTCATAGGGCATGTCCAAGTTGTCCAGTATAAAAAGTCTGAAATTTGTTTTTGCGCCATTTGGACAACAAGACCGCTCGTGACACTCGACTTTCACTAATGTAGTAATGTAGTCGTGGCCTAAGGGCTAGAGAGTCAGATTCGTGACCAGAAGGTTGCCGGTTCGATTTCATAGGGCTGGTGGGTAACGACTGTGGTACCTTTGAGCTGCAGTGATAGCTGCCCTCTGCTTCTGCCAGATGAACTTGTAACAATGCGAGAAACACCCAGGTCTGATCGAACTGCGGTGGGCCTCCCTTGGCTGAGGGTGTCTTGTGATAAAGGATTGAAACACCCAATGAGGCTGAGGTGCACAACTGACGATGTGTCGCATTGATGGGAACCATACATAGGCATTACATTTGTAATGTACACCAAAACGCATCTTTCACTCAAGATAATGTGATGAAATTGGGACACACAACTCACAAGACGTCTCTCTGATAATGGCAAGGAAAGGTAACTATGCTATGTATTTCTATATTCGTTTTATCCCCCAATTACAGAGGATGCCTACCCGACGAACCAGTGGAACCTCAGACCTACTTTATCTATTCATATTCTTGACTTCTTTCCCCTGCATAAGGCGTGAGAAATGTCCTATTGGGCAATTCAACTGTGTTGAAATAGTGGGATTATAACAACTAGTCCTATTAAGCGATGCTATGACATCACTTGCCTTACCTTTTACAGTGAAGTCATTCATTTTTTTAATGAATATTAGTGAATAGACAAATTAGTAAATTGTACCTTATTTCTTTTTTGATAAAATGTTTTATTTATTTATTTTTGACACTGTTTAAATTCTTTCGCTGACAGGGGGTGCTGCAGCCAATTAGCCTTGTCAGCAGCCACATAGAACCCTAAGGAATCATCGAAATAGTCGGGATATCCCTGTTATCGTTTTACGTTATTACATCTGTACGAATGCACCCCCCCCCCCATTATAGATTAGAGTGGACAATTCCATCATATATGAGTAAGACCAGTTTGGCACTAGCTAGAGAAAGTAAACGTTTGTCAA
The DNA here is from genome assembly GCF_015846415.1 of Triplophysa dalaica. Lineage (NCBI taxonomy): Eukaryota > Metazoa > Chordata > Actinopteri > Cypriniformes > Nemacheilidae > Triplophysa > Triplophysa dalaica. The sequence continues at coordinate 6,809,847 of NC_079566.1, read as the reverse complement.
GTTAAGTTTGACTCTTTTCAAATCACAAAGAAACAAAATTATTTTTTGTCATTTTATTAATGGAGAATGAATCTGTCCCTATTACTGTTGAAGAATTAATCAATCTTTCATCTGTCACAGTAAAATAAGTGCTCCTTTTAAGTTGAGTTGATTTTTCTGTGGATTTAACTCTCCAAAAAGGGGTATAGATGTCCAAGATTTAATGAGTCACTTCTACTCATTCATTCATTCTTCGTCTTCACACGTATATAAGACTTGGCATGGAAAGAACAGAGCTGTAATTACAAGTTGAAGATGAGTGTCTTCCCCAAAGGAGAGAATGAGACAGGTGAGGTGGTGAAAATGTCAGACATCTGACCGCGCCTCATCAGAATGCAAGACATTGTTAAGAACATCTTCATCATCATCTTTACATAGTCTGCTCAAGTTTCCAAAAAGACATGAATAGGAATTTTAATAGTTCTAAAAAGGACCTATATGACTGCTATATATGATTTGCTACGATCTAGTTTCAGTGAAATTATTATAGCTATGGATTATTTTGTTCCCAATGTAAGTCACATAAAGCTACAATGAGCACAGTATTATTGAGAAATAGAATGTAAATAATGAACTGTCAAAGTTCTAAAGTCAAATATGACAGATCTAAGAAATATAAGACATATTACATTGTCTTTAAAATTATACAGCCTCAAAAACACAACGTCTCTATCACAAACATGTAATGTTGAATATGTTTCAGTGGAAATTTCAGCGCAAAGGTCAGAGTATGATGGAAATTGACACCCAGATCCAGTTAACATTCCACGTGGGAATTTCCATCAATGTTAAATCAACAGATGCCAATTAGAGGTGTAACCTCCCACACATCAGTGACATTGTGACCCGTCGTGATTCTTCCTCAGCATGTCATGTTTTTCTTGGTCTTCTGGCAGGATCATGGCAGAGCCTCATGTTTTGTGTGGAGAGGGACATGTTATTGTTGGTTCTGACATAGCATGCGCTCTCACCGGTCTCGTCTTTGGCACCGCCCCTTTCAGTTCCTTGTTTACCCTTTCTTCAGTGTTTCATTACCGACACCTGTCCCCTATTAATTATTCTTTGTTAGTCCTCCAATTTAATCCCCTTGTGTTTGCTATCCTGCTTATACGTTGCACTACTTTGCGGTATACCACGTTCCAAACTTGATTGTATGCTCGGGTCTTTGCTACCCTGCCTTGTCTTATTGTGTTTCATGCCGTGTTATTAGTTAGTCTTTGTTCCTGTCATTTTATTGTAAGTCTAGTTTTCTTGTTTTCTTATTTTGTCCCCCTTGTGGGAAGTGTTCGTTTCTAGTTTTTGTTATTGTCATCCACATTGTGGTTCTTTTATTTATTGTCAATAAAGTTTTGTGTTCCGCATCGCCATCTGAGCTCGGGTTCTTCCACCATATCCGTGACAGTGACCATCCACTCACACTGCTCATTCCTCAACACTAAATGACAAATCTACTTTGAACTGCTTTAAAAACGTGCATCTATTATTGACTGTAATTAATAATATTCTTATAGCCAACACATCGTCGCTGTCCCTTCCAAACCTCGGATGTCCAAATTCACTGCTTTCCAGTAAATAGTAAAACACTGGACCAGCATAGACAATGATTTTTGTACTGGTCAGATGATTGCAAAACCCAGTGACAAACATAAAGGCAGAAATATGATTTACGGCAAAAAATAAACTACAAAATATGGAAATATGAGGTTTCAGAAGGATAGCAGTGATATGTTAGTTTTACAAGGCTTGGTAATTTTCAACCAGACAAAACCTATTTTTAAGAGTTGAAAAGTGTCTTGGTACATACAAGAATGTCACACGATGTAAATTATGAAATCACTTTTTTTTACTTAAGTCAAGTGTAAATAAATTGTGGCATGTTTCAGCCTAGGCTACATGATGTCTAAAACATTTTTTTGGTCTATATTGATAAAGTTGATAAGTAGTAAACGTAATAGAAAACCGTAAACAAAGTCTAGTAAATTCTTAAAAGATTCTAACTGTCGTAAAAAAACGTTGCTATAGTTTGCTGACGTTTTTCCATATGCTATAAGAGTATGCTATCTCGTCTTTGATCCGAAATGACAGGCTACAGTTTCTTAAAAAAAAGACTGATTACGGATGTGATGACGTTACACGGATACATCAGGTAGCCTACTCACATCCCATAAATAGAGAAAGGTTCTCAGAAGCCCAGCGAAGCAACAGCAGAAGGCAAGAACACAAAAGCGACATCGAACGCTGGGATTGCTGAACCAGATAGAAATAAAAGAGGACTTGCATTTCAAATTTGAACTTATTCACGCCAAAGCGTTCAGCACCATGGACAGCATCCGAGCAGCGGTATACCTGAGCATTTGCCTCTCGTTACTGTGCGTCTGTCGGGGTCAGATGTCAACGGGCAACCAGCTTTCTTCGCAAGAGGAACAATTCATCAAAAAAGATCTGGTAAGTGTCGCTGATATTTGAAAGCCGCTGACGTTTGTAGTGAACATACGGAAGAAATTGATAATTGTAATTTTTAAGTCCATAAAGTAAGGCTTATCTAAAAAAAACTCTTTGTTTTTTTTAAACAGGTATAGACGTTCTTTCTTTTCACAACTGACGCTCTTTTTATACACAGGTTGAGGCTCTCGAGGAACTTTTGGATGGAGAACAAGACAACAGATTATCTGTGGAGAAAAGGGCTAGCGTCATACCAAGGGTATACATATTACTCTTTTTCCCAAGTTTTCTCGAAAATGTCAATAACACCTCTGTGATGATCAACAATGTGTTTTTTTAGTGCGACGTGGGAGAGCGCTGCGCCATGAAGCATGGACCACGCATCGGGCGGCTATGTGATTGTATGCGAGGAACAGCCTGCAATACTTTCTTCTTGCGCTGCTACTGACTAACTCTATCACCTCAGGCACTGCACATGAAAGCAAAGCTTGCGACAACTGATTTATTTAGCAGGTGCATTCTATACTGTAAAACTGTTGTATTGCTCGTAATCTTGTCCACATAAACAACATGTGTTATTAAAATCGTTTTTTAGTTCAGTCAAGGTTGATTGATTTTGAATAGGCTACTCTCCACATATTTGAAATATACTTGTTTACATTTAATAAATGTACGTCATTTCAATAAAACTGTAAAATACAGATTACAACAGGTCTGACTGGACGTTTATTCAGGGTTTATAACCATTGTCATGATCAACAAGTGAGTTTCACAGCCAAAAGTCCTTATATTTTTAATATTTTTTTATTGGTGTTGAAAATATGTATGAAACACTAAACATACTTAAATGCCACTTGGTTTTGTAATAGGCTTATATGGTAGGATAGCAGGCAAGCAGAGAACGTATGAATAAATTGATCGAATTTACATATTTTTAATTGTAACACATTCGTTACACCGTGGAAACCAAAAGTAAAAGTTTTTTTTAGTCTGTCTTCTATCCAATCCTCTTTTCAACAAATAGGATTAGGCAACTGTGAGATTAATCAACAGGTTATAACGTGGTCAATTTAGCAATTTAAATAACAAAAGACTATAGACTGACGTATAGGCGACTCAAAGGCTTCTAGGAAATCTCATCAACTCTCTCGGTTACATCAGTCGGTCATCGGGGGCGATCAGCTGCATTTCCACAAACAGCTCAGACGAAGCACTTACGCGTTTTCAGCCGTACTTTAACATAACACCCGTCATGACCAGTTTATCTGTACTTTTCATTGCGATTCTCTGTGTTTTGTACATAAATACTCATATCAGCGGCGTGGATTCAAGACCACCGGATAATTTACCAATATCAGCGCACAAAGACGACGTGACTGACGAGGTGAGTGGAAATAACGCGCAAGTGAGTAAAAGGTTATATGGATGAATCTTTATAAATATTGATCTTCTTTACAGACAAGCCATCGGGAACATAAACAGATCGTGCCCATGTTGAGGAGAAAGTTCACCCGTCTTCCGAGTATATGTAGACGTCTGAGGAGAAGGAGGATAACTATTCTGGTACGCGCATTGTAAATCATATTGTGACAAAACGTCATTTTACCCATGATAATTCTCATTGTAGCTCATTTGAATATGAGGCCAAGTTATGGTTTTGGTTAGCCTACTATTCTAAAATCATTTTTGCAGTTATATTTATTATTGTAATATGTTCATTATATCTTGAACGAATGATAAATATGAATTAAAGTGGATTTAAGTGGACAACTTTAAAAACACATGCAGTTCATTCAAAATACACTGGGGTGCACAAAACCCTTAAAAAAACATTCAAATACTTATTACTTTGTGTTTAGGATTTTTTTAAAGAAAGTATATCTTATTTTCTCGTTGATTTCTTCCCACAGTGTAATACCGCAAAGTTCTGTTCTGCCAGAAGACATTCCCTACGTGGCCATGTGTGCTCCTGTCCAAAAGGCTCAAAGTGCAAATATTTCTTTTTATGGAGTTTGTGACATTGCACTGAAACATGCTTTTATATTTTGAATGACTTTATATGACTTTTGTATTCACTTTTGTAATTAGTGGATGAATAAAGAAAGAAGTCATTTTCCGGCAATTTATTCCTCAGTTCCTCATGTTTAACAGAGGAAAGTGAGTCACACAACTTTCATAATAAAAATCCTTTTTTACAATTTAGATCATGAAAAAAACTATTGGACAAGGTCGTACTGAATTCACATTGTTTCTTTCTAGGGGGGAATAAATAAAACAAAAAAAAGCTCAACAACTCAATGTAAATAACCGTATACAGGAAAGTTAGAAACCCAAAAGCAGAAGAGCGGAAATTTCACGAAGATGATGGCACACAAATCTGTGTATAACATCTTAAGAGGAACTAAGATTGATTTTAAGCACATGCAACATCAACACTTAACTGTACAGGAAAAAGATCAAAAACAAAAATTTGGGTTGATTTTAATACATCTTTTCACTCAAACAAGTCAAGCAGTTTCTCAAGTACACTATAATGCAGTCTTGCTGATGTCGGTCAGATGCAGGAACAGAGCTGGTGTTTTTCACATGAGCTTTATAAACAGACACTCGGCCACACAATTGTCTATAAAAAACAACTTAACTCAACAAAGCAAAAACAAAACAAAGTAAAAACCATGAATGAGGAAAAATTAAAATTATTTAATAACCAGAACCTGAAACCTTTTTAGAAAGCATCAAAGCACTGAAAAAATTATTTTACATACAACAAATGCATGTTTAGGGTTAAATTATTATAAGGTTCCTTGAAGGTTCCCAATGCCAAAAGATGGACGAGTATTTCAGACGTCTGTGAATAGTATCACACATTTGTTTTGATATTTCCTGAAAGCTACCTTTGTTTAATGATTCCATCTTTTAGTGAAAGAAAATGGCTTTAGGGCTCATATGAATAATTATTTTCACAAAATACTTGATGTGCTTTAGGTTTTCAAAACATGCAACACACATACCCATATTGCCTCTATACGCCAACACCTTCACAGCTTTTGACAGAACAGGTGTATGCAGAGTTGAACATAAATCTTTTACAAAACTGGGATTGAATTTCCACTTTTGCATAATGTTTGCAGATGTCATGTGTGTTCCACTATAAGAATTCACAATGTTGACGTCTAAATGAACCCACTTGACAAGCTTTCAAAACAATTCAATCCTGCATGAGGGAAATTACATCAGTGTGTACTCATTCAGAGTTTTGTCTTTGTGCGTCCAGTAAGAAAAACCAGTGGTTCAAATCTGGAAGCCTGTCCAGGAGTCTCTAACACCAGGCCCCCTATCCGGCATTTGTCCTTTAGATTTTTAGCATAGTTCAGTCTACTATATAGATTCTATCTGTCTGCGAACCTTGTCTGAGGCTTGACGGTCGAGTGACCTTTGCCTAGCGACCACCACTATTGCAAAGACAACAGACAGAGCTAGCATGGCACCTTCAAACTTCCAGAAGAGGTGCTCCTCCATTTTGGTGGACCGACAGCTGAACAGAAAACACAAAGAGAGTGTGTTATACAAGTGTGATTTATGACTCAAATTTAAAAATAGAAAGCCTGAAACACTGAAAGAGTCTGATTCTAGATCATCAGCCACTTACCTTTTGAACGTATCTTTGTTAGACTTCGTGCAGTTGATAATTTCTACATATCCAGTTTGGACACAGGCTGGTACAGTTTTCTATGAAGATTACAGATAGTTTTAAGACATGCAAAAGAAACAATTGCTTTACGTTAATTCACAATACACTGAAAATGAAGTAGTGTTCTAAAATAACCAGATTCAGTTTATAATGCATTAATCTACACTAAATCAATACTATCTTGTATCAATTAACTTTAAATATTATCTGCTCTAATATATAATCATTATTTAGATTTACAATTCAACTATTGGTTTTACTTCCACCCCTCAACATCAAGACCCTATTTACTCCTGTTAAAACATTACTTAGTGGTGATCCACCCAGAATCTCACCAATTGCAAGCCGTCACATGGACTGCACTCTTTAGCCACTAAAAACTCTTCCACCTGCCAACATGGTGCTGCCGCAGCCTTTGTAACCGCTACTGTAAAAAACAGAAAATTATTGTTTCTTCAACCTTTATATTTTCAACACTATGTCCACTCACTGGGAATCAAACCCATGACCTTGACATTGTTACTGTAACACTATGCAATACCAATTATTTGTGGTCCAAATTCATTGTTCACTTTAGCTGTAAAAAATATTTTTTCAATGAAAAGCTGACGTGAGAGATTCTGCATCGTTGCGTAACAATAACTTCTCAACACAATATATGTGCAATAGGTTATTGCTCTTATTTTTAAATATTTATAGTCTTTAAACAAGCTCCCTACAAAAAATCCTAAATCCTGTTCAAAGGAGTCATCTACAGAGAGCCCCCCAATTTTAGGTCCTTTTTAAATGCTCCATGAACCTGAAAAACAGACTAATAAAAAGTCAGAAAGAGTTTGATTTATCAGTAGAACTGTAGGACAAGATGCATCGAATCATGAGTAAAGTTAAGCATCCCATCTGTAATGTACACGTTTTATTGCATCCCAAAGATGTTTGCTTTTCTGTCGCGTTATGCTTATTGTAAATGTATTGCATTGAAATGTCCTTTAAAGTGATTCAGCTGGTTATCATCATGAGATTTTGTTTTTGAAATGGCAAGAAGCTCTCGTAAAAGCCCACAAAGCATAAAACAAACCACTTTTGAATACAAAATTGATTTCGATTTACCTGTGGCCTTCTCATCACCAAGAAAAGCTGCTCCAAACACTCTAGAAAAAAGTTGTAAACAAATAAGCAACAATCCATATTCAATGCTTCTTTTCGGGTGCAGAACAATGCAAAAGAAAGATTCACAAATTGTAAATCATCTGTAATTTCTCACCTAAGAGAAACTAAACCCCAGAATAACGCGTGCAGGGCCAGGATTCGGGGTCTCAGACACGACATCGGAATCCTACAGTCGCTTTCCATTGCGCCGATGCACGTGTAGCACAGGTAACAACCGCAGTTTACTGGCGCCTCATTGCTCTGTAGATACGTTGTTGTTTTCAAGGTTAGAGCAACAAATAACATATTTTGTACAAAACAGGAAACTACACACAACAAGATTTCAAATAAGATATTTAGAGACAGGTGACACGTTTTCTGAATCTAAACAAAGATAATCTCATTTCCTGCGCTATTTACGTAATCGATCAGAGCCGTTTAATGAAAGATTAACCTAACGAGTGTTGTTGAGTGTTCCTTTTAAACTCCACTTTGCCAGCTACAAGACACTCAACATGTTACATAAGTTACATTTACTGAGAATATGTAAAAAATGATTTAATATCAGTATTAATTGCATCTTACTGCGGTTGAGCCACAGCGTTAGTTTTTCAACTAAACTAAACCTACGTTAGAAATAAACCAAGAAACAACACAGTTTAAATATTTTGATTTCGCTTAGCTACCTCCCTTACAAACTAATAACATATAGACATAAGTACGATTACGCTTGAGCTACTGTTCAATAAGGAGAGAAAACACCTTGAAGCTCCAACCAAACACAGTAAGTTACACATCACCAGAAAACACGCAACAACGTTACTCACCCAACATCACATTGTCCGACAGTCGTTTTCTCAGTAAAATCCCATGACAGGAATTCTGACACATTTGACAATAAAAGTTATGATCAATCACTACACGTACGAACGTATGTTCTTAATTCACAGCTTGTAAAGTAAAAAATACGCTTATTTAGAGAGACCTTTCAACACGGGCCTACCAGCCATACTGAAACACGGATGATGACGTCACGCCGGAATAAGGATTTTAACTGTGTCAGATGAGAGTGTATCGCCCCCTTGTGGATCGGATCCCTGACGAGCAGGAAAAGAGCTTATTGAGATTAGAGCAGAAACAAAAATTAGGGCTTGTTTCACTTTAATTTTTCCTATAAAATGTTTGAGAATGATTAACTTATGGTTTCATAATGACTTGTGTGCTGTAATGGACTAAAATCAAGTTTTTCAGAATGAATGTACAATAAATAATTTTATTTTGACTAACATGTCCGAACCGTAGTCAGTGTGTTTATGACTAAACATGACTTCTTTCCTTAATTAAACTTTTTTGTGTTGAATTAGTATTTTTTATCTTGGTGTTTGTGTAAAAATATACGCCGGATTGATTTATCACCTCTGTTTTTTCATAAACAAAATCTGGATTTATTATTTTTTACAATCATGTCAGTTAAACATACACATTATAGATCAAGTTATCTCTCACATTAGCAGTTACTAATCATGTCATAAGGACAAAAATATATCATATTTTACTTAATGGCTGAAAGGTTCAGTGTTCTGCTTAAAGGGACAGAGAAGTAAGAGCATGTGCAGATGAAAACAGAAATACAGATTTAAAAGCGACATAGCAATACCAGAACAAACCAAAGCAATTGAGACAGATTGTTATAGTAAAATCAAATACAAAACTGCAAAAGGAAAATTGTATTTTCCAAAATACTGTAAATGTGCAAAGAAAAAGTGAATGTAGAAAATGATATGTTTGAATTCTGTACTCCAGTTCTGTCCATTAGAATGCTGAAATAATGCCATGACAAGTGGCCTAAAAAATCACTTAGGTCCACCGTTGTACCGTAAACACATGGTCAGTGTGCTCTAGTTGTGTCAGTAAGGCAGAGGAGTGCTGTATCCCATACAATCACCTCCATGCTGTCTGCAGCATCTCCTATGAAGCTGGAACCTTTCCCAAAACTGCATGCATAGATACTAATGTCGAGTTCATGCACTCAGACTAATGCCTTTCTGAACGACTCTTAATCTTCTCAGTCCTGAAAATGCTTTGTCTGTACATGGCTGAGGTTAAGGGCACGTTTGAGAGAACATAAGAATTATTTTCGTGAAAGAGATAATGGATGTATGATAAGTATAACACCATGCCAGACGGATCAATTTAATCCTTGAGCTAAAAAATAACCTCTGACCTATTGATCTCAAAGGGATGATAAAAGAAGCAAAAACAAGGTCATCGTGAGGTCCAAAGTTAACACTCCAGCGAAAGACCTTAGTCCTAAATCCCAATCTAATCTCAACTAATCAAGAGTCACATTTAGGGAGAAATATAGACTTCAGAAGAGAAGCAGTGACCCTCGGCCTTGATCTCAGTTGGATCATGCATAATGAGGAAATGGGCTTCAAGACATAGAGGAGAGAAGGGCATATGAATTGCCTCTTTTATAACTAATTCCACTAAATGAAAACAAACTAACCAAGGCACAGCGCCACTAACATGCACTTTAATGCTGGCTATTTGAATATTTTTGTTTGTTTCTTCGATTTTTTGCACTGTGGGCTTTAGCTATGATGCAGTGGCAAAGAGTGACCCAACAAGCTACAGAGATGCAGGAAGGAAACCTGAGCGCTTCATCACATAGGCTGCGTCCGAAATCGCCCACTCTACCGATTACCCTCATCCACTATTCCCTAAATCGGTTCACTATTTTAGTCCACTTTAAGGAGCAGGTGAAAACGAGTGAGTAAATTCGGACACTCGGTGCACTGGAAATGCTGCGGGCGCCACCTTCTGCCGAGACGCGGGAATTCATTCAGCGCCACAAAAATTGGATGTCCCCTCAAATACTGCACTTTATTTGGGTAAAGGGGGCTATTTCGGACACAGCCATAGACTCATTTTTTTAAGTTCCTTCCTTCATGAAATGCCAGGGGGACCATGCAAGATGACAGGAGATGATGCTTTGGTGAGAATGCTGTCCAATGTACCTTGGTCACAGAGTCCATCATACGTATGCTTCATTCTGTGAGGTCATTCTCTTGAAGGACATGGTTCATGACACATAGACGAAGAAAGTGTACTGTAGGCCGTACATTCATTAGAAGCTCGGTGTCTTCTCATGGCACAAGGGGTCTGTTGCATCAGGTCAAAGTGTAAGGCCATGGCCAAGTGTCCAGAATCAAATTCAGTTTAGATACACAACGCCCTGTTTGTTTTTTACAAAAAAAAGACAGAAAAATAGAATTGCTCTGAGGGCCTAATGATTATCAAAAACCAAAACCAAGAAACAATATTGGCACTAAGAGTTCCAGAAAGGAACACCATTCATGACATAACGACAATGTTTGTTGTTTAAAAGAAAGTTGAGAGGAGAAAGTTTTACAGCAGTGATTTTTCTACATATATTTCGGAAGACTGAAAAGTTTGTAGTTGCTAAAAAGGTCTCCGCTGTAAATGTTCACAGAATGCAGAGTGAACCTCAATGGCATCATCCACTGAGATTATTTTTCTGACAATATAGTCTTGAATCGATGAAAAGTAACCAACAGGCACAAGTGAGGATTTTTCTTACCTATACTGTGTGCATGTTAAAGGACGAACAAAAATGATGAAATGCAATGCATACTCTAGAAAAAGAGGGTAAGAGGCCACTATCCAGCTGTGCAAAGGACGAACCCATGCATGGATGCCACGATTGTTTTTTGATTCGTTTTTGAGAGCGTGCGATATGACTTGTGTTGCAGTTGGTTAATGTAGGGAGGTATTTAGCCTTTGGATTAGTGCCCTGATGGTACAGTCAGTTTCCCACAGTTTCCCTGCGGGTCATTCTATGTTGCCGCTGTCTGAGTGGGAGATATTAAGGGTGGTGGCAGAAGGGAAGAGGTCACGTTGATCAGTAGGGCTGTGGTAGTCCGAGGTCTGGTCTGGTTCCAGCAAGGACGAGAGCGTGAATTGGGACGAGCCCTTTTTCAGGCACTGGGAATAGAAGTTCAGCAGGAGGTCCAGCTTGTTTTCAATAGACTGCACCTGAAAAGTGAAAAAGATTGTGTGAGTTTGATTCGGGACTGAAGATACTGTGCGCCAATTGGTGTTTCTTCAACAATCCGATAATGTCCGGGAAATGAGGGTGGAATGTTATTGAATCTCAGCAGTTTTGAAAACCACTACAACATTATGTGAAAGGCAATGTACTCCAGACAAGAACGCATTAGATGCCATATAACTTAATTTGGTAAAATTAAGTCTCAAACAACAGAAACTAGCGAGATTTGATTAGATGCGTTAAAAATACACAAAACACATACTAATAAAAACATACATTTAAAGCTGGGCCATTTAATGCAAATGTCAACCTTAAGATGAGTAAATCAGGTTTAATGTAAGATTTCATTTACATTTATATTAATGCATTTATGGCAGACGCTTTTATCCAAGGCGATTTACATTGCATGATACTCTACATTAGTATTTAAGTATGTGCAATCTCTGGGATTGATCCCATGACCTTGGCGTTGCGAGTGCCATGCTCTAACCACTGAGCTAGGAAAGATGTTTTCACCATGCTGATAGCAGTTGTTGTTAATATTTGGAAGTAAATACCCATGTGAAGCCTCTTTTAAAGTTTTTAAAGCATTTTTGGTGTTTTTTTCCCATAGTTATAGGTAAGTAAATTATAACGCTCCATATTCCACAATTTTGTGGTCTATAAAGTGGCATGTCTTCTTCATTTGTTGGTATTGTTGCTTCTGTTCTGAACATTTTAATTCACAGAAATCCTAAAACATTTGTTGTCTCTGAAAAATGTGCATCCTTAACCATAACATATTCACTATTTGCTCTTTAAAACCTTTTTGTTGTATGGACTCTTTCATCAGGAGTTTATTAATATGAAGACAAACTGATGCCTCAATATTTGTAATAAATACATTTAGAGTTTGACTAAAAATGTCACACCCTGGAATTGCCCAGCCCTCAATGCATTGAAAACGTACCTGCTTCTCCACCTTCACTACACGCCCCATCATGCTTAATTCATCCATCTGTTCCAGATCAGGAGGAGTCTTTTCTCCTTTCTCAGGCCTCGACTTTTTATCTGTTGAAATGGCACCACGTCCCACAATCTGATCCACCCTTCCAAGACAAAGAGTCAATACTTTCAGCATGACCATTTAGAAAATATTCCCAATATTTATTTATGTATGTTAAAGTAGTGCCATTAAACATCGACTGTTATACCGATGGCTTGTTTTTATTTTATTTTGATTGACCAAACCTCATCTGCAGACTTTTGATTCTGCCAAGCATATCGAGGTGTCCGGCCGAGTACTGCTCGATCACATCCTTTACATCATAGGGCCGGAGCGTTTCTTTAAACTTACGCTTGGCCACCAGGAATTTGAGAATCCTGCATTAGGATGAGAAACACTATCACGCACGACTGCAGAAGCAGACGCTAAAACAGGAATAATGCAAACAAAAGCAAACCAGCGTGAAATGAACCGCATGATTATTAAGAGCAACAAGATTAATTACAGAGAGAGACCTTATCAATTATATAAGTGACTCATAAACAATCACTGCAGGGAGAATACACCACACCCCCCAAACACATCCCATAATAATTACTGTGTTGATGAAACTCTCTGGACACAGTGCATATGCACCAGTATTCATTACTGAAATAACTATTATGAATAATAGGACTTCATATTTTCTATGATTATGTAAATTTTCAAAGGCCAAAAATAGAAAAGAAAGAAAAATATCAGCTGTTGCAAGTCAAAGATTAATTACAAAGATGTATTTTTGTCTTAAAATATTTTCTCTTTCAGTTTTTCTGAAATTACTATTTAAATTGTTTCGGTTAAATCATTTTTGTTTCATTCTGTGAACAACAATTTCTCCCAAATTCCAAATAAAATATTGTATTTATTTGAAGAAAATTAAAACAGGACAGACAGGTTAGAATAACAAAAAAGATGACACGTATGCAGATCTTGAATACTGCAATTCATATTTATGTTTAAACCACAAAACACAAATATTTCAACATTATTTTAAGAGCACTTTAAAAATAAATACATGATGGAACACGCCTGATTTTATTCATGTCCTTTATGGGTCTTTGCATTCTCTCAGTCTTTCACTTTCATTGACAGTCTTTCATTGATGTTCATTACCGCATAAGGCTAAAATATTCTGATCACTGTTCAGATAAAATATAAATAGGACTATATATAAAAATATTAGTTAGCATATTTTTACCAATTTATTACACTGAAATTACTAATTTAAAATAATATACGGTGTTAAATAATAATACATTACATTTTATTATTTTGCACAAAACAATACCAGAAGTCGATTTCAATCTTTGACATGTCATCACACTGTCAATATTAAAGACGGGTTCATATTTTCACAGTATGTTCTTAATATTATTTAATGTAGAGAAAAGTTATATCACAAAAAAATTACTTACCTGGGTTATAACATGCAGGGCCACATATAGCAAACCAGACATATAGAAGAAAGAGGGAAAATCTACAAATAGTTTTCTACAAAAAAACAGACAGCCACATTTTGCGACTAACTAAATCAATTATGACTATTAAGGGAACTGTTCAGATACTTTATTTATTCTTTTTGGCCATTTGTGAGCATAAGCAGAACAGCAGAAAACATATTATACATTACTGTGTGCTGTCAAGCATAGACAGAGATGCCCTTGACCGTCACCCACCACGGTTCTTCATTTTTTACCTCAAGTGCTTTTACCAGATGTTTGAGAGTTTGTCACAACCAGACAGAGGCAGGTTAGCTTTTTCCAACCTTCCATTAATCCTTCTTAATATTGTCACATGACACTATAAGGCAATACGGGCTCAGCAGAAAACGGCATACTTTGCTTAGAACTACAGTGACTTAAAAAATTATGTACGTCAAAAGTACCTTGTCTTTAATAAAGAGGCATTTTGTGCTAAGATAACCTCAATTACGGTATACTTTATAAAAAAAAAAAAAAAAAAAAACACGCAGCATAATTGTCCCGGCCTCATTAGCAACCAGCAGGGAGGGAATGAGCTTGAACAAAATGTGCAGGTAAATTGTATACTAAGGTCATTATTTCTTTAATTTTTAAAGACCCTTCATTTTACAGGAACAGCTTGTGTGCAAACATCTCAGCCCGGGTGATGGTGCAATTTCAGCTGGAGCTAAGAAGCCCACAGCTGGTCAACAGCACACGTCAACGTTCTCCATACAGAACAAACAAGTTTCCTGATGACTCAAGAGTTCGGGCTTTTTGCTGCCTGTATATTTTCTTCTTTCTTGCAATTTTGCAGGTAGATGCATATTTTGCCGGAACGGGTCTCAGGTGTGGATGAAAAAGAGTGTAAGGAAAAAGTGAAAGGAGAGGGCAGAGAAGAAAGAAATCCCATTTATTTCTATCCTCCAAGGGTTTGTATAAAGTGCTGACGCTCTCTCGTGACGGCAGCGCACTGTATGGGTGTATCATTATATTGGTCGGCCGTAGAATACCCCCGCCCACAGCTGCATTTTAGATGCGATCTCTAAGAAGAGCTACAACAACTTGTGTGGCTTCATACTTTAATGCGAAAATGTATTCAGACGTATGCCAAATATTTTGAGAGCAGAGAAACTGTTTACGATCTTCTAAGTGACTGAGTTACTAAGCGAGGCAATGCTTTTTAACCGGCTCAAGTTCTGAGCTCCAAAAAGCTGGTTTTAAAGAAACAAAAAATATTTTTTTAAAGCAAAAACAACAACAGTGTTTTACCAGGGCTTCCCAAGAACAAAGCAGAATATTAATTATTAATATATATTTTGTGTATTTATATAATATAAATTGGTTGTTCTGTGGCTCATCCAATCAGAAATTACAATATCAACTATTTGTTGGTTATATCCAACATTGTGTAGCAATGAAGAGAATATCATGTGACTTGCTGTTTTCTAACTATCAATTGTATTATTATTCTTTATTATTAAAGTGAAATGTGCTTTTTACAAGCTTTCGTCCCGTTTCTAAAAAGCATGCACTACGTACACGTTTTCATCAGTGGAACAGAAAATGTGGGCCTCCCCTCAAAGTGCAACCTCAGCAAGATGAAGCGAAACTTTGCCTGTTCTTTAAGAACATCAATCTTATCGAGCGGCTCTTTTGTAAAATGCAAAATCTTATTGCCTACATCAATGACGCACCAGTGCGTATGTACACACATTTTATCTTATACATAAGATAAATCATTGCATCCTTTCCTTAGTTGATAGTAAAGAGAAAATGCTTATTTGCAAGGTTAAATATGGGCTTTCCGGAGCAAATATTAAAAGACCACTGCAGATTTTTCTTTATTAAGCATTTCTGCATGTATTGCATCTATTCTAGTTGAGTGTCCATTAAATTTCAACAAAAGAATCATCGAAAGCAATGTGAAAGACTGAAAGCTTGACAAGATGCATAAAATGTATATATTATTTTTTAAACTGATCCTGAAATACAAGCAAAAACATTAGCATCGTGTTCTGTGTATAAACTTGTTTTTATGCAGTATTCAAGATCTGCAAAAAAATTAGTTTGACCTGTTTGTCTACCTTCATTTTCTTGCAAATAAATAAAAAATAACATTTACATTTGGAATTTATTAGAAATGCTGTCACCAGCAAACAGAATGAAACAAAATGATCATTTACTTGTACAAATATTTTTTGAGTGGTCTCATAATCTTGTACTCAGCAAGCATCATGAGATCTTGCTATACTGCACATTAAAACAGGGCTCTGACATCTCCGTAAGAACTGAACGATATTTTTGGAACATGTTGTATTACTTTCTGCTTGTTTAAGCAAGAAGTAGGATCCGCGACTGAAGGTTGTCATGCCCTCTATGAGTCCAACCTGCTTTGTCTCCATAACGTTCAGCTGATATAATTGCTCTGTGAAAAGGTCGAGGCTGACAGAGCAGATTCTATACCCATGTCCCTTTTGCAAAAGACCATTCATTCAATTAACATAATGACATATATGACATTAGCTGAGAGTAGATGTCCATTAGTGAGCTATAGATTACAGGGTTCTCCCTCTGTAGAAGTTCTCCGAGCCCTGTGACTTACCTAACGGCTCGAATCAGGGTCTTCACAGCTGGTATGACATCTTCCATGGCAACATCACAGTAAGATTTGTCTTCTGTGTTCTCCTCTCCAACTCCCTCGACTGTGAGAGATCAAACCAGAATGAGAAAAGCGTGTTTCTGTATAAGGGTAAACATTTGGACTGAGATAGCTACCGTCCACAGCAGGTCGTGGTTTGAGGCGGAGGGAGGTACGGAATCGAGTCCGATCATTGAAGCTCCAGCTTTTCTGGACCTTACCGGGGCTGGTGGCTTCTGGTATGTTCTCGGTGCTAGGTGAGCGGCGCACGTTTCCCGGGGGTAAAGGAGAAGCCTTGCTGCGGATCGCTTGAGAGGAACGGGAATTGTTCATCCTTATGCGGTCACGGAATCCAAGTTTCCCGCTAGCAAGAGAAATAGAGGAATGATCTGATTTGATGACAAACAAGGACGTGTTTTCAGCTGCTGATCAAAAACAAATTATGTTTAATGTATGTGAGACAGAGACTAACAGTCAAAGTGCCAGAAAACATACAACATTGATCTATTGACACACATGTAGTTTAGTATGCGGTAGGATATCCGCAAGGAAAGGGTTAAGCTGTATAAGAGATAAGATAACAGTGGTGCAATATTTTTAATCTCTCTATCTGAAAACACAAACTGAAAACTAAGTGAATTTTTAGCAGTGAAAAAATACATCTACATTAGTCATTCACAATGGTTTAAGTTTGAGTAACATTCTCCATTCAGGTAAGATATAGTTCTTTTAGTCACTTCTTAAATGGACAGTTTACTCAAAAATAAAAATTCTGTCTTCATTTACATCATTTACGCTACATCTGTTTAAATGAATTTGTTCTGATGAACACAGAGAAAGATATTTGTATGAACGGTTGTAGTCTCGGCCACCACTGACTACCATATTAGGAAAAATTACAATGGTAGCCCAACGTGCCCCAGAACGGTTTGCTTTGTACATTCTTCAAAATATCTACATTTATTTACAACTAAATTTTCAAAGCAGTTTTTCCAAAAATGGTAGTCTAGTCAATGTTGGCCAGGAACTGTTTGGGTACAAGCATTCTTCCGAATATCTTTATCTGTGGTCATCAGAACAAAGAAATTTATACAGGTTTGGAGTAAATGATGACAGAATTTTCATTTTCGGGTGAACTGTTCCTTTGGATTAATATTTAAGCAGTAAATAAAGCATTTAGAGCTAAATTTCTTAAATTGAATGGACTGGTAGTTTCTGAGAAAGTGGAGTGATGTTGTATCATAGCATGTCAAAGGTAAAACAGTAGAAAAGCAAGACCACTCTCTGAATCCATGATATCATGCAAAGTGCAAAAAATACAGTGCAATAACCGAAAAAAAAAACACACAAAAAAAACAAGCTAAAGTAGATATTTAAAGACTAAACTATTTTATAAAATTTCCGATAACCTTCTATCAATTATGACAAGACATGGCAGTAACTTTTCTTCAGTCCTACGTAATTGTTGATACTGGACATTCATCATCAAGATTTGTATATCATGCGTGTGGTGTGAGTTGCATATATCTCATGCACAAAACACTTTCTCTCTATTATTTTAAAAATATCTTAAAATCCATCTTAACCTAAACATGCTTGTTTGTGTCTAAATTACAGCTCCCTCAAAATGTCTGACGGCTCTGTAATGAGAATTACTCACATTTCTTTTTTCAAATACTATACCATGCCGTAAGACTGTGTGATGTATCATCACAGCAGACATGCACATCAGTATAAACCATGAAGAAAGGTGATTCGGGTTTCAGTCAGACCCAAGCCCATGGTTTATCTTGGATCTGTACGTACATGCAGAGCTCAGACTGTATGTGGGCTCCTGTTCTCTGATCAGACTCACAGATTACAGGACAGATATCACTGAGATTATTGAGCTAGTGCAGCTGTTCAAGGAATGTTGAGTTTACAGTGTGCTTCTCACAATGTCATTTCAGCAGCTCCATTTATTATATTACTGAATACCTTTTATCCAAAGTGATGTACAGACATACATTTTTATCAGTAGATGGATTCCCTGGAAACTACCAATGGAAGCTACAGTACGATACCAATTTTGTTTTGCATTGTTTCTTTAGTATCATATTGTGGAAGTAAAATGGGCTTCAAATAGCAATACATGTTGACTTGATGTTCATTTAACTCATACAATGAAAGAGTAGCATATATATTGTGAAACTTTAAACTGTTTTGATTGAGCTTAAAGGGATAGTTAACTTATAAAAATTAAATTATTTCATCTTTAGTCGCCTTTATGTTATTTCAAATCTAAATGAACTTTCTATCTTCTACAGCAGTGGATCTCAAATGGGGGCCCCAGGGGTACTTTGGGGTACTGCAAGGGGTACGTGAGAGAAACTGACATTTAGGAAGAAATAATGAAAATCAATAAACTATGATAATAGTATTTTTATATGAAATTAGGACTACACAAAATGCATAAAAAAATAATAAATTTAGATATAATAACGGTTTGATTCTCATTTCACTGTATTTTAAAGTAAAATGTTGTTCTCTGGTCAAGGGTACTTGGCTTGAAAAAATCATAAAAAGGGTACTTAAGCCAAAAAAGATTGAGAACCACTGTTCTACAGAACACAAAAGAAGATATTCAGAAGAATGTTTGAAACCAAATTGACAACCCATTCATGGAGACATTTCTCAAAGAAAATTCTTTTATTTTTTTCTACAGAAGAAAGAGTCATATACGTTCAAGTATTGAACGAACTAATGACACAAGGGTTAAAAAATTATGATTTTTTATGTACACTGTCCATTTTAATGTTTTTCTTCAAAAATGAATCAATTGTGTTTGGAACTGTGCTGATCTTAAGATTTAGTTCCTCGACAAGAAACACACAAATGCACATTAACAGAAGGCGTTAATACATGTGCTAAACTTACTGAATATATAGAGCTGCACTAGATCAATAAGACTCAGAGAGTTTCAGGCATTCGGGACAGGACAGATCGTGCCCAGTGTGCACAGGCACATCGCACATGGATACCTCTGCTTACTGCCAGCATGAATCCGGAAGAAACCTCGCTTTTTAGATACGAGCTGACTGAAGAGACACACAAGCACAGGGAGGGATTTGTGAGGGTTCGTGAGGGTAGGTCGCCTGTGCTGGGACACAGGGGTTACACTTGTTTTTAATGTGCATTTATTATCAAGAAATAGATGAACATTCGGCAGTACAATCCATGTGATCCAGTTCTCTCAGCTGGGATGAGATTTCCCATGAATGTGAGTGAAGCATTAGAGGAAGAATTTCCGTGGTTTTCAATGTGAAAACTACTAGATGTGTTAACTATAATTTAACCGAAAATGACTAATGCAGTTTTATTTAAAAATGTAATATCTTTATAATACAAATATTTGGTGATGTTACTAATGTTTAATGCTGATCAGTTACAGAAGGAATGGAAGCAACTTTCTAAATTTCAAGAATACTCTATATTAAATGTTTCCACGGCTTTTCTTAAAGCAGTGACACATGCACTTCAAAACAAAGTGTAACAGTAATAATTGGAGCATCAAGTGATTTTGAAGAAAGGGTTTATGACACAAACAGACTCAGGATTCAGAATCAGCACTTGCAGCCTTTCAGCACATCTTAACTTACATTGCACTGAAATGACTGACCTAGGATCAGTTGAAAGGTTAAAAGGTGCGACATGTAAGGATGAAAGGTGACGTAATTACACATTTAAAGAAAGTGGAAAGAGAAGATCTCATCACATGCAAGTGGGTGGATGGTAGGTGCATGCGGAAACTGGCATGTTGTGAGTAAATACACTGTTTTGAACTTAATGGGAAACAGAAATGAACTGGTAAACAAAATTGCATTATCGTTGCATTTTATGCCCCGTAAATATGATCACAGTCATCTCTTTGAAAAAAAGCACCCCAAGCTATAAACACAGCACGGCCAACGTCACTTTCCACTGGACGAAATACAGCCTACCACAAACCTGCATGTAACGTCTGTCCTCCTGGAAACATGAATGGACGATGTGATGGCAGAAAAATGAGGAGCAGAGGAGGAGAATGGAGAAATTCAATGAAAGGGTAGAATGAAGATGTCTGGGGCATGAGAGACACTGAAAGGTCAAAGGGTAAACTTCAAACGCTCACACACATTAATATACACATACGCACACACGCACACACACACATTAAGGTAATTGTAGAAGACCAAAATCAGATATGTGATCAGTTGCAGACAATTTTACATTATTTATTTCATACAGTATGATATTAGGGAGGATTAGGGAGAACAAAAATCCCAGAAATCTGTTTAAGAAACCAAGACCTAATTTAAAGGTCGATACTCTTTACTTTATGGTGTCTGGCATAAAACATATAACAATGAAATTAATTTAAATACATTTATGTACAATAGTTCTTCTAAAAATGTTTTCATAAATAATTGAATAACCGGTACTGTAAAACTTAAAATAAAGTGTCCACAAAATTAAATAGAGCTTTAATCACTTATCTGATAAATCTTTCAATCACCCAGTACAGATATAAGATATTAGTATCAGCAAAAAACAAGAAAGAAAACACAAGCATAGAAAGGTAGCGCACAGAAAACACACAAGAGACTGCAGTTTATTTGAGCTGCCCCGTGCACTGTGATGCTATATTAAGACTAAAGGAAAACTTGGAGTGTCATAAACTGAGACTTTACTACACTCAGTAGTGAGAGTATGCTAGTGTGTTGTGCATGTAAAGTATAACAGTAGTGTACAGTTAGTGTTTACTAAGAAAATAATCCAAATTGACAGTGCAGTACCTGTCTCCCGACAGGTAGGGAGAGCTATACGGCCGGAGCCCCGACAGCAAGGTGTGGTAGGAGTTCTGGAGAACCTTCTTGGCGCTACGCGGCCGTTGGAGGTGACTGAACAATAATGTCAGTTCTCTGACCCACAAGCAAAAAATAAAACATGATAAAGAAACAAAACGAAACAAAAATAGGAGAGGAAAGCAACAACAAACTACACAATGGCAAATAAACAAACACTTTAAAAAGACAGGGATTACATCTATATTTCATATTCAACAAGATTGTTGTCATTATTTGTGTATTGACATATTGTGCACTTCCCTGTCATTTTAAATGAATGATAATTAGTCAAATTAATTCAAGACATCCAGATAAAACACATGGGGCATAAACGTAATTCGGGGGAAAATGGAAATATAGAAAAATACATATAATATAGAATCGAAATATCCATAATGAAGAAGTGGCATAAACTGTCTGAGGACATTGGATACTTCAAAAAAATATCAGAATGAAAACGTTTACAAACATCAAGTTTAATAAATGGGCTATAAGCATGCGTGACTTATTCGTTTCAACCGGCAACGTGAAAGTTTCGGGTTGGGGAGATTAAAAGCAGAGAGAAATGGGAAATTGAGAAAATAGTTCAATTTAGCATATGCTGTACATAGCAGCACACAATAGTGGTATATAGAAGCGTTCTACCGTAGTTGAATGTTATAACAACATGTAAACTTATGAAAGTATAATTTAAAATATGGTAGAACAGCTCTTATATACTATTGCAGTGTAGAGTATTTGCTAAATGTAACTACTTTCTCAGTTTCCCATTTCTCTCTGCTTTAAGTCTTCCCAACCGGAAACTGCCTTTGAAATACGGAAGCCCATTATAGCCCATTGAAAATATTGTATAATTGTGTTTATTTGTTATTTTTTTAGGAACATCCAATCATTATTTAGGTGAAATTAATAAAAGTAGTAAAATAAATCGTCGCTGTCCTTTCGAAACCTCAAATGTCCAAATTCACTGTTTTTCAGGAAATATAAAATCACTATAATTTTTTAAATAATGAAATACTTTGTTGTCAAAGCTAACAAGCACTTTTTAATACTTTTTATTGGCTAGATATTTGCAAGAGCCAGTGGCAAATATAAAGGGAGACTAATAATGATATATGAAAAATAAAAATCACGAAATATGGAGATACAAGGTTTCAAAGGGATAGCAGCGAAATACGGATTATAATTTCCATTTCTCCCCTTTTCTCCACCCCGTATTAACAGCAACTCAAATAAAATCTCATGAAGTCATGTCAAAAATACTTTTATTTTCACACATGCAAAAAAAAGTTGCATATGAATAAGCAAAAAAAACAAATGCAAAAGCTAAACTATCAATTAAATCACAATTTCTGGGTCAAAGAACCATTTTAAATTAAAGTGAAAGGGATTTTAAGAGAACATTGTGTCTGTAGGTGAGGATTCAATGACTATAACAGCCTAATGCCGGTTTAAAGTTTACTGCGGAGTAAATTGTTTTCATCAAATCGATCTGTCTAACGTATAAGTGTCTGCAGATATTTTAAACCCCTCGTGTATGAAATTATGACCTTGAAGCGGCAAAGCTACCTGTCAATCATATGAGTTACACACAAGGCCAGTTCAAACTTGCATGGCACGTGGGGACGGCTCAGTCACAGATACTTACCTGAAAGACGGCAGCATACTGTCATAGAAATACCAGGTAGCTGTGAGATAAGAATGCTGAGCATCTGTTGAGTAGAGACGCCATGCAGCCTGGGAAAACATCACGGCACAGGACGACACACACACACAGACAGACACAACACAAACGTATTTGGACATGGAAATAGAAATTAAAATGGAACTATGTGCTACAGGTGTCGAGCGATTACCTGTATGAGGTTGGCAGCGGGGGTCCTTCTCTTCTCAAAGTGCTTCTGTCGGTGTTGCTCCTGAACCTTCAGAGCAAAACCTGACCCCAGGATGCCCTTACGGAAGTGGATAAAGGACGTCAGACGATTTGGAATAAGGGGAAAAAGAAGTGCCAATCGACAGAGGTACTTACAGCAGGCAGTGCAAAGAAGGACACTCCCAACAGGGCAAAGCAAGCTGCTAAAAGTCGACCTTGCCAGGTGTGTGGAGTCTTGTCACCGTAACCGATTGTAGTGAGGGTTATCTGAGTACATACAGCGCAGATCAAAATATCCCTCTATTGTTTCGAAGTCAGCAGATCTTTGATATTATTTATAGACTGTGAATTTGCTTGACGAGTGCAGTTTTCGCTTCCGTGTTGATTTCTATTGAAACTGTAAGCTATGGTAGAACCCAAATGGACCGAATTTGTGTAATGTAGGATGAGTTATTAACAATAAGTCACATTTTTCATTGCTTAAAGTGATAGTTCACCCAAAAAAATTAATTCTGTCATCATTAACTCACCCGCTAGTCATTTCCAAACTGTATGACTTTCTTTCTTTCGCAGAACACAAAAGAAGATATTTTGAAGAATGTTGTTAACTGGCCCCCATTCACTTGCATTTGTTTTGAGTCCATACAATAGAAGTGAATGGGGGGACTGTGCCAACTTTCATCAAAATATCTTCTTTCTGGGGAAGAAAGAAGGTCATACTGGTTTGAAATGACAAGAGGGTGAGTAAATGATGGCAGAATTCTCATTTGTGGATGAACTATCCCTTTAAACTCTGATAACAATTTAAAGTGTACAGTAGATGAATAGACATGGACTAAAAGCTTTGCAAAACGTATAGTTAAACTGTGTCCATTAGAAGCTGAAATCAAAGTAGTGTTTGAAGTGTGAGAACAGATCTGACAGCACGAGTTCATTAGTTCAGAGGAGGCAGTACTCACAGTTCCCCACCAGAGGGAGTCGGCATAAGTAGCAAACTCAATGTTGCTGTCTTTCTCAGCCAAATAGACCAAAAAAGATGCAAAGATCAGCACCAGGAAGCCGATGTACCAGGCTGTGATAAGCTCCTGAAACAAACAGAGGAAAACAAGTATAAGAATTAGAGATGGAGACAGAGGTCTTGTACGTTTTTAATGTGTATATCTGTTCAAAGAGAGTACTGGACCAGGAATTTTAACCCCTTAGCGTTCCTAAGATCCCTTTTTGTACAGTGGAACACTAAGGGGTTAAAAAAATGTAGGTCACACATTTGGGTGGGTATCACAAATTAACTTGGTTGATGCAGTCACAAAAAAACAGTGCAAATAGTAACTAGCCATGATAATGGTTTTAAATCTTAGCAAAATATATATCGCAATTAAAGGGATAACTCCTCCAAAAACTGTCATAATTTTCTCCAAATGTGTATACTTTTCTTTGTTGTGAAGAACACAGAGAGAGATATTTGGAAGAATGTTTATAACCAAATTTATTTCACCCATGACGGTGTGTGTGTTGCTTGTCACCTTGCTGTGAGCGTACACCACCGAGCCCAGTAACTTCCAGGTGCCTCCTCTGCGGTCCATGCGCACCATACGCAAAATCTGCAGAAAACGCATGCTGCGCAAGGCAGATGTAGCGAAGATGTTTCCCTGCGTGCCCGCCGCTATCACTGCCAGCGACGCCACAAAGACAATGAAGTCTAAATACAGACAGAAAGAGAGAAAACATGACAAAGAATGGCTCTTTAAAAATGCATTTCTTTTTGTATGCATATATAGTCAAAGAGAGACTTTAGGATCACCTATGACGCAGAAGGGCTTCCTGGCGAAGCGTAATCGACCCTGCCATCCTCTGTACCTGCAGCAGCATCCGGCAGCCCAGACCCTCACAAAATACTCCAGACCGAACACCACGATCATCACAAACTCCTGCAGGTGAGTGACATTCACATTCAGTCCATCACAACTGCTACAGATTTGATGTCAAATGCAGCTAAGAAATATAGTTTTGGAAATTATAAAATAAAACACCATCCAACACTTTTTATTTAAAAAAATTAATTATGAGACAATACACTAATTTAATTATATTATCACCACACTGGACCACCCATGTGATGTTATTCCATCCACATTTTTTATATAAATTGGATTTAATAGCGTGATTTTCCTTTTTCATTCGTACTTGATCTTGCATTCTTTATTATTCCGATTTTTGTAAAATAAGTAACATTCCCTGACACATGCATTAAATGTTCAATAGTTAAAAGTTAACTGTCCAAATTTTTTTTCTCCAAAAATTGACTTTCTATTATTAAATGATCTGATATATACACGCGCTACAGTAGACTACAGTTTTATAGACAGTTTTATATGATTTCTTTCTTCACTAAAAACATTTCTTTAAATTTGTTTTTCTTTTCTTTAAAAATATTTTTAAAAATAATAAGTTGTGTATACTTCAGATAAAATACAAGTTAGCTTTGATTTATTTTTAGAAGATAAATATAAGAGTTTTGATTTATTTTGGAATTGTTTTTTCACAACCTAATTCACATTTAGTTACATCTGTTATTCCATAGTTTTGATGAGTATACAATTATTATAAAATATGAGTTAAAATATTAATAAGTAAGAGAACCTGAACTTTTGTACTTTAATGTACATAAAGACTGAATCTTTTTCTGCTACAGATGTCCCAGACAAGCTTTATTTCTATTGATTAAAACTCCTATAGCAACACCCGTGCTCTCAGGTCAATACTTGAGAAGAGTCAGTACTAGAAGTTGCCCATTAGCCCTTTCCTGCAGGTGGATGGACTAAAAAGGACCCCGAAAGCCGAAAGCGTGAGGGGTCGAGACAGACGCATGAGAGGGACAACACTTCATACTGAATGGGTGATTATAGAATTGCAGTTGAGATTATTGGATGGAGTCGGGAACTTCTTGCAAACTCGACAACACCTGAATCCCACTGTATGCTTACACTGCCATTTCCCAGAGCAGAGATCCCAGCGGAACATAAAATGCACACTTAACGCAGCCACAGGGAGACATGAGACCATACAGGAATGCTTACTGTGTGCCAATCAGATGAGCGATGGACCTGCCCCGAGATGTTGCTAAAACAGTCATGAAAATACGGCCTAATAATTTACGGAATGTCTTCCAGTAATATTATAAGGTGAGCAAATGGCCCCCTGATGTGTTGTAACGAAACTATGCAAACAACAGCTTATCAGACTAAATAAAGTTTTTGCAGCATATTGCAAGACATTGTGGACTTTAAGTAGAAAAGTGATTTTTGCAAAAACAAATTATTTAATAGTATAAGTTTTGTCCTTATAAAAACGTCACATTCCTACATCACAAGTGCACGTTTATGCTTACAAAGGATTTCAGAACAATGCAAGGATACACTTATAAGATAAACCTCTTAGTAACACAGTGGACAGCAAAAAAGGTTTGCGTGCATGACAGATTTGAACCGTAATGCTGGCAAACAGAAAAATTCGCCCAATTCACCTTTTTTGAAGACACACCTCCAAAAACGGACTATTGGACAGACTAACAGCCACAGAAGAACCATTGAGTGATGAATTATTCAGATGCGATGCTATTATGAATGTATTTAGACTGGAGACTGCAAAGGCAATGTAATATGAATGTTGCTTATTGAAGGTACTTTGGAGAGATACTTGTATTATACAGTCTATTCTCCGGCTGCAAACTTCGACTTTTTTACTGAACAGGAAACACAGGAAGGACTTAAAAAACATTGCCTCAGCAGGTAAGATAGACTCAGTAGATTATTAAAAAAAGAAACGTAATAAGAAATGGATAGCTTACTGTAACATATTTAATGAGTAACATTAACACATGGGGGTGACCTCTGAGAGAAATTAAAGTTTAATATGTATGACTTATTCAGTGACTAACAGCAAGCCAGAGATGATTCTGATGTACATGTGTGTTTATAACATAATATGTGTTTATTGTAATAGATATCATTTGGATTGATACAATTCTTGAGCAACTAAAATGGTGCCACAAAAGGTGATGTCACACGCAGAACCTTTTTTGGATCCTCAAAGAACCATTTCTTTCTTTTCTTACTATCTAAAGAACCTTTCTCTACTACAAAAAACATCTTGTGAAACAATAAGGTTGTCTTTTTCTATTATTTGGAATCATTGTGTCGTGTGTAGCCGGAAAAATACATCATTTGCAATGTGACATTTCAACCCCTTACCAGAATGAAGAGCGCCTCATTGGCGAATTTCTGATTTTCTGGAATGGTGGAGAAAACAGAAAGCACCAGACAGCTGAACACCAGAAGAAAACTGAAACACAAACACACACAAACTAACAGATCAATACAATACACAACTGGGGTGAGTGTTCTGTGATTTTTACTACATTACTTCTGCTCCTTTGATCTAATATTCGAGTTTGTGTATCACTGCTTGTGTGTGTTGTGTTGCTCAGTGATGCACTATTTTTGAAACTAATTTCATTCAAAATATATTTTTTAAATATTATACAGATATTTCTAAATGGTAGGTCTGAACTATTTGTACTAATGTAAATAGATTAAAAGAATGTGTTTTCATACTGACTGGCTTATTTTTATTCTATGACATCTCAAGAAACAACAACATAAAAGAAAAAATCAACAACCAACAAAAACACAAACACATCACAGTGACGCAGCAAAACAGCCAAAATTAAACACAAAAGTGGTGACATGTACTGAATGATCATGGGCTCTGTTTAATGGACAAACTCGGGTGCCATGGCACTGACACCCCATAATCCGAGCTGGCGGACGGCTCATAAACACAGATGCTCTTAATCACTGCTGTCACAGACCCGCTTACAATACCCAGCATGCTCTCTCAAAAATGGAGTGGATAACAGCTGAGATTAAAGCCTCACTTCCTGCCAGTTCTTGGAAGAGCTTAAACTCTGAGAAAAGGGGCTCTTTCGCATGAGCCGGGGCTCCCGGGCCGCTCCAGGTGTTACCAGCTGAAGGCTCCTGAAACAAAAGCCGAATTCACTGCACAGCTCCACACAAGCAGCTGTTGCCGAGGACAATGCCAAGTCCCATGAGGACCCGACACATCTGGCCTGCTGGTTTGAACAGTTTTGTCTATGTTTTGCCATTTAAGTACACAAGGAGAGAATGAGACGTTTCAGCTGCATTGGTGGGTGTAATGTGAAGGTTTGGAGGAGATTTGTGTCTCTTCTGGGATATGAAGAGATAAGAGATGATTTAAATGACCTTAACAAAACTTAACAAATGATAAAAAGGCTTGCGGTTTAATGAACAGTTGAAACACAATTTACTGATATAAACGTGGATAGGATGTTAATAACACTTTCCTGTGCCTCAGTGGTTAGAGCATGGCGCTAAATCCCAGGCGATTGCACATAGTTAGAAGCAAATGAGTAGTAAAATGCAATGTAAGTCGCTGTGGATAAAAGCGTCTGCCAAATGCATAAATGTAAATATCATGAATATGTTTTTAACAGTCAGAAAAAAAGCTTAAAATTGTACCCTGAGGTACCCTAAGGTATAATTTTAGAGCACTCTAATGTACTCAAAAAGGTTACAGCATTTTATGTGTATTAAAATGCATTTTATATTATACTCCAGTGGCAGAAAATGCACAATTTTAAACCTCTTTTCTGACATTAGAGAGTGTTTTCTGATGTATGACGGATTGTGACTGATTCTTATTTTCACTCAGAAAAGAAAAAGGAGACACAGATAGAACCAATAAACATAGAAATCTCCAAACACTCGTCAGCAAGCAAGCCGCTGATAAAGCAGCTACTAATTCATGCTTCTACAGTACGTTGAGAAAAAAGGAATCAAAACTGAAAATGCATTTTTGAAATCACGGCAAGGTAAAAACACCTGTTTTTAAAGCCAACAAACAGGATAAATAATAAATATGTTATAGTGCTAATGTAACATGCACAAACTCTTTAGAATGCATTCAACGGAGGCATTTTCTTAAAGTTTTACTTTTACTTACTTTCCCAAAAGTTAAAAATGGCCCATTTGCACTACAGAATTGAACACAGAGTTCAGACAAAATTTAAATGTGTTAAACACATGCAAAAGAATGATTGTGAGCTGTGTTACATGTCGCAAAAAACTGATACACAGGGTTCAAAAATGTATTAAAAAAAGTGCAGATACAGCACTGGCATGACCATGAATCTGCATTAGTGATCCATTATCTTTGCTCTTAAACATTCTTTCTGCTAAATACCATTTGGGGAAACACGAGAAGACTAAGAGGTTATTTCATCCCTGAATAATGTTTTTCACATTAGCTGACTGTGACAAATTAGCAAATATAATACAGGTAAAATGATCCCTCAAACAGCAACAAACAAAAAAAAAACAAGCAATTAAATAAAGAAAAAAAATCACAAATCCAGATGCATTGCAAACCCAAAGCCCAGACCTGAATCATCAACAATCCTACTGGATAGACAAGAGGAAGGAAATGGACAGAAACGGCTTAGGTTCCCCAATGCCTTTCTATCCAAAAATGATGAATGCAGTAAAAAAATATAGATACATTATGCAAAGACCATGTGCAGCTGTATAGCATTTCAGCTGAGAGGCGAGTTTTGAACCCAACCTCCAAGCCCAAAAGTCAATCAGAAAAAAGCAGAAATCAAATCCTCAAATCAGCAGAAAACATGGTCTCATGAGGTTAAAATGTTGCATGTTTTTTATTTTCCCGTTACCAAGTGTACAGTCTTTCAGTAAGTCATTCTCTGACGGAAAGCTTCTTTGGCAGAAAACTTCAAATCTGAATTTCATGAAAACTTATTGCGAAAAAACTGTACAAACAAATGGAACTCGCAAGAATACAAGAGCAAGAAAGTAAACAATGTAAACAACCCAATAAGGAAAAAAATAGAAAAATAACTAATTTTGTTTTATATCCATTGAATAGTGATATTAATTCATGTTTATATAACAAAAATAATACAAGCGAATAGCTGTTTCTATCGACTTTTTCCCTATGACACACAATTAAGATAAAGCATGTTGTAAAGAAACCCACTGTGATGCTCATCAGACTAAATCTCAGGCTAAATTCATCATTTGGACTGTTAATATGCCATAAAAGCTGCAGCGAGATGAAAGCAGGAGGACAGAGATATGGGCCATGTGGGTAAATAAAGGGGATGATGAATGGTGAGGACTCCTCACATTGCTGAGCTGGACATCGTAGTTCCTACAGCACAAAACATCTGCACATAATGCTAGAGACTGTGACCCTAATTCAATCACGACAGGCTGATGGAGCGGGTATCAGTTACACACAGAAAGAGAGAGAAAGAGAGAGAGAGAGAGAGGAGAGAAAGACGAGCAGACACAGATAAAAATGACTGTCACAGGAAGAAAGGTTGTGTCCCCAATGTTATCAAAACATATAAATGAATTAAACTTCCCATCTTACCAGGAGAATGAACAGTGTGCTGAGCTCTACCAGAATGAGATGAGTCACCCTACCTTATTTCATTATCTGTTTTTTATTTGTCATTCTGTAATATCTGTTCTGTCTTTTATTGCATATTGTTCTTTTAATCCTTTATTAGTTTATCTTAAAGGGATAGCTAACAAAAAAAAGACAATTCTGTCATATACTCATCCTCTTGTCATTTAAATAACATAATACTTTCTTTCTTCTCCAGAACACAAAATAAGGTATTTTGAAAAACGTTGCCATACAACATTGGTCCCCATTGGCTCCCATTGTATGGACACAAAATCACTGAGACATTTCTCAAAATATTTTCTATATTTTATAAATTAAAATCAGAATTTCTCATACTGTCTTCCACTAAATTAAAAAAAGTAATTTAGGTTTTGAACAACATGAGGGTGAGTAAACAATGACAGAATTTTCATTTTACTTAATTTATTCCTTTAAAGTAAGTTTTAGAAATAACAAGAGGATTATTGTGCCTCTAAGCAAATGATAAAGGTGGTAACACTGGAAAACACTATAAATATTCACGTGCCTTAAAGTGTGACAGCCTGCAAATTTGTTTCTGTACAAACAACCACGTTTTTAAAGCTGCAATGCATCTTCCGGGAATAAAGCAAAAGGAAGGCTGAAGGTGCGAAGCAGAAAAAGATGAATACATTGATACTGTAGAAGGCTTTATATAGTACAATGAGATGTCTGTAGTAACGTAATAAAAAACAAAAGAGGAAATATCTAAAGATCTTTCTCACATAAATATCTTTTAAGATCAGATCCAGAAACTGGGCATTAAAGACTAAAATACTAAAATACAACTCCTTAAGAAGCAAAACATATAATACTCGTCTCATTCCAAACCTTTGTGAATTTTTTTCTCTGTGGAAAACAAAAGAAGATATTTTGAAGAATGTTGGTGAACAAACACCATTCATCAAATTCAACATCATCCAACATCACTTTTGTCTTTCACTGTATAGACACAAAACCACTAAGACATTTCTCAAAATATCGTTTGTGTTCCACAGAATCAAGATTCGTAAACAGCTTTCAAACAACATGAGGTTGAATAAACGATGATGCAATTTTTATTTTTGGCTGAACTATCCCAATAACGCTCCATACGTCTCAGTCCTAAATTATCCAGAGAGTTCATAACAACACACTTAATTGGGAAGTGGAATTGGAAGTCACACTATTTAATTTACCGTAAGACTACAGTTACACAAGACACCACAAAGAAAAAGCAAGGGCATCCGAACCAGGGGTGGGGGTTGTCTGAGAATAAGGTTCCATAGCTGCAATCAATCTAGAAATCCAAAATGTCAGCAAAACAGGGTTAAAACTGATACCCACCAAACAAACAGAAATACTATCATTCCAAATTCCATAAGTACTGACACTTTCCGGAACAAAGCGGACTGAATTGTGATATCGGCAGCCAAACTGAAATACTGTAGATGAACTGAATAATGAAGAATTCTCTGTGTTATTATTAGGAGTAGTGTAGAACATTAACTAAAGACAGTAAACAGATTTTAAAAGGACACTTGAGAACTGGAAAGGAAACATCTGTTATTTCTCAAGTCAATTCACAATGTTGCTTGGTTTAAGATGTTACAGTTTTTATGTTATATTTTTTGTATTTCTTAGAAAATGAATCGACTATATATATGCTATAAAAGACAATAATCCAAATTAGGATCTCTTTGGTTTTAACTGGTTGTTCCCATTTAAATTTTTATCAGAGCACTTAATCATCAAAACATAATAGTCATTATTCGCTTGGTTCACACCCTCATTCATCCCCATACACAAGTCACACAAACACGCTGTGGCCTTCTCAACATGCTCAGCCATCTAGAGGCTATAGCTTAAAAAGGTCAGCATCCACGATCACGGGCCATGAGTAGTTGTATTGCGAGAGGGATATTTGCTGAGCTGGCAAGTGGATAGTTGGAGGAGCAGTAAGAGATGTTAATTGCACGGCGGACGTGCTGAGAGGCTTGACATTCACAGACAATACAGTAACCATGAGCAGACTCTGTCTATATCCTGAACCAACGGATGTTACACACAATCACATTTGCATTTTTACACTGGAAAACAAACTACTGCCATATGGTGATAATATTTTAAACGAAATGTAATTTGGCAATACTGTCGACATGCATCATAGAGTAAAAGATGGCTAAACATTCTATTTATCTTGGATTGTAGCTTACGTTTTTTACAAAAAAATACATTTTTGGTTCATTTAGTTTCTATTACATTAAATCTATTTTGAAAATATTTTTCTATTATAATATTAATACTTTTATATAAATTTATTAATGATAATTTACATAATGTATGATATATTTATATTCATTTCATGCACGAATTTCTATTTGAACTACAGCAGCATGTTTTTTGTGATGATAAATAAAAATTTCACAAATTACAACTGTTTCTCAGAATTCGTATTTTATTCAAGTTAGTGTTCTTGCTTTCAAAGGGGACACAAGTGAATAGGATCAGTATATGACCCAGGTGAGGTCAGACCTGAATTCCTGTCAGGAGTTAGATGGTTTGAGCCAACCCGGGTCAGAAAGTGTTTTTTAATTCCTTAAAGTCAGCAGGGTCAAAAAGTGCCCATAGAAAGATGCAATATTTCACACAAAAAAACATAAACTTGCTTAATATTTGAAGCAATGCTTTCAAAATATGCAGACAGAAACACTCGCAGTCTCACGCACAAAGCTCATTGCCCACTTTACTGTATTTATATGCTGACATTTCACTGCTCAATGCTCTGCTAAAACCACTTCAAAAGCCAAGAGCCCTGCAAAATAGAATGCTTTTATTTACTCATGAGCCGGAAAAATGGAAGCCAGTGTAATTGGGCCTTAAGTGAGTAGTAGCTCTGATTTCAAGTTCTTGTCTTTCTTCATCTCCCTCACTGTGCAGTGTTTGGATGGCCGGATAACAAAATTTGAATAACATTTGCTTCAATTCATTAATTTTATGCTATATAGGTATTGATTAACAGCTTCTGATCTAAAGTTGTATTGATCAGAACAAAATACAGATTAAAGGACACTATCAGTTTATCAACAACATCAAACTTTCGTAAAAAGTATTTTTATCAATTTATCACACTGCGCATTCTGATTTAAATATAAATAACAAAGCAGGGTATATACTATTATTAGGTCATATTATACATCATACACATGTCCATTATAACAAATGCAAAGAAATACAATGAAGATGATGGTAAACTCCAGAGAGACAGATTATAACTTCTTTTTTTGGAAAGGAGTTTAAAAATGCATCATAAATATAAATGCTACTAACAATCTAATAAGATATGATGTGTGTAAGATATACACTTTTATATGTTATATATATGTTATGCATAAAACACAAGGGTGAATGTTATTCACACTTAACCGTGAAAAGCACATATTTTTTAATAAATTTTATGGCACGGATAACCATTTAGCACACACAAGCAGTCTTTGTTCGGCTACAGAAGTGAAACGGCATCATTAAAATGTGACAGAACTGTTCATTTACCAGAAAGTTCCTTCAGTGGATTATGAGATTAACAAGAACTGTCCAGTAGACTGAAAAACAACAAAAGAATGAAGTGGTTTAGACATTTGACCGGCGACTGACTGGGTTTATGAATTCCAAGATGTGAGAAAGAGGAAGAGGTTACACTTTTGGTGGTCGGAATTTTTATGGAGTGCATAATAACTTTAAACCTTGACAGGTTGCAGTGTCATATAAAGATGAAGGACATCATCTCAACTAAATATTTTATGTCTAATAGACTCAAACAACCAA
This sequence comes from Triplophysa dalaica, assembly GCF_015846415.1. Classification (NCBI taxonomy): domain Eukaryota; kingdom Metazoa; phylum Chordata; class Actinopteri; order Cypriniformes; family Nemacheilidae; genus Triplophysa; species Triplophysa dalaica. Next base: position 6,775,239 of record NC_079566.1, on the reverse strand, counting down.
GAAAACAAACACGCAGGGAACGCAATGTTAGGAAAGTTGCGGTTAAAAATGATGTAACCATTCAAGCTTCACAAGCATTATAAGATCAATGCCAATGTCCCTCTTCAGCTGAGATACGACAGGACTGTCTCTCTGACCCTCTGGTGGGAAAGCTCCTTTTGAAGACAGCTTTATTAACACACAGGTGATGAGGGCATCTGGCAGCAGAGAAGAGACATTTAAAGAGCACGCCGAATGCTATCTCACCATTACGCTTATCATCCGCAGTACTATTTACAAGATCACGGGGCGACCATCTTTGACCAAGACTTCAAACATGGAGCTTCAGGATGATCTGAATGCCTGCCGTGGCACGCTGAAGTGAACTCAAGAGAGAAGCACCTTGTCAACACCACCGAAACTGACACGAAACACAGTACAGAGACAACAACGTCCAACTTTAACATGGAGCCAAAACACTGTACAATCATTTATTATTTTTATCTGCATTTCATCTTACAGGAAAATTAAAAAAAAAATGAATAATGGACAGCCAGAAAATCAACAGTTCTTTTGACTTCTTTAGACGTGTAAGGATGGTTCTCATGGTCCATGACTTTTTAAAATCAAATAAAAACAACAAAAACATTATGTGCATTTAAAATAGCTGTGGGTCAACGAAGACCAGTTATTAAAATGCTTTTGGAAAAATTTACGCAAGTGTTAGAAATTCTTAGAAAAGCCTTCCTGTGTGTGTTCCCAGAGATCCATATAATCCCCGAATTTGAGAATTAACATGGCCAGTGAGACAAATGTATTTATTTGATAAAGAATAGAATTAGACCAATCAAAACGTTTTATACTTTTTTTAATCTGTCAACTTTATTCACAAAATAAAAATGATTTTGCTCACCCACATGTCATTCCAAACCTGTATGACGTTCTTTCTTCTGCAGAACACAAAAGAAGATATTTTGAAAAACGTTGATAAACAAACATCACTGACCCTCCTATTGTATAGACACAAAACCAGAAAAAGGTTTTGAATGAGTGAATAAATGAAGACAGACATTTTATTTTAAGTTAACTAACCCTTTAAATTGGATTTTAAATTAAAATGTTCGACTGTATATTTTGAAGTTCAATGTAATGTTCAATGTTGTTCAGATCATCCTATAGCATTTCCCTAGGGATGTGGAGAAATAAGACAGAGACACTTGTTAGCTGTTCTTATTCATCATATGACATCTCTAAGAAACACGGCCGAGATAAGACCATCCGGACAAACACAGGACACAGTAACTTGTGTCTCTTTCTCATATGAACACACACAAATTCCCTCTCATGCATCCACAAACTCCCACAGACAAACCTGTACAAAAATCTGCAGACACACACATACACGCACGCGCACACTGTACACACTTACATCTGTCAACTCTAAAATATAACTGGTAAAAACATTACATCATTGTTGCCTGTCCAGATATATACACATGGCGGCGGTATCCATTACTAACCTTGCAATGAAAACAGCGGCATTCTACAATAACATTTCAAACAAAAAATGCTTTTTGTTCTGTAGAAATAAAATGTAGATTTAACAGACAAAACACCGCCCTAAAGATTCGATTGCAATTAAAACTAAACTACTTGAATAAAGAGGAGATGAAAATGTGATTTGAAAGATATTGACTTTTCTGACTGTCCTCATAAAAAGTAATGCATATTTAATGTAATTCTACAGCAATATAAGATAAATCCATGGTCAAATTTTGTATTTAGAAATTCAACAAAAACACCTCTAATTCACTAAAAGCTGGTACGACAACCAGGTTTGAGCATGTGACTTGTGTTCACCCGCATGCTCATAGTCACACAAAGCCCAAGCCTTTCAGTGAGAGCATCCGGGAAGCTAGAGCTTATAAATACCTCTCTATATTATGAATTTGTTTTAGTGCTGTTGCTATGGAGAGGTTTCCCGACATGTTTATAGAACCTGCCATTATAAAATAAAGGGCCTTAACAACACTTAAGGGGGACATACACGGGACATCAGCAGCAACCGTCAGCGAGAGAAGGCAGAGGTGGGGGTGGAAGGTTAGTGGTTCCTCTCTGAAGATGTAGACAGGGGTTCCCTATTAGGCTACACATGTCATCTTTCTCTGGAGTTTCCATTTTTCCTATAGCTTGCTAGTTAAAGGGACAGTCACACAAAAATGAAGATTCTGTCATGCAATTCAAATACTGCATTATATTTCTTTGCAAAACACAAAACAAAATGTTACACTTAAAGGAACAGTTCACCCCAAAATAAAAAATGAAAATGAATATTTATTCTATGCAACACAAAAGAAGACACTTTGAGAAATCTCTCAGTGGTTTTGTGTTCATACAGTGAAAGTACACAAGAGCCAATGTTGTTTGGTTATCAACTTATTTCAAAATATCTTCTTTTGTGTTCTGCTAAAGAATGTCATCCTGGTTTGAAATGACATTGAATTGTTGGGTGAACTGTTCCTTTGGAGTCATTTTTTATGTGCACTATCCCTTTAACAACAGTCAGTGGCATAACAACATTATAGGATGTTGTTGTCTAATGTATCTTTAAACAGCAATGCAGATATTACAGTATTGTTTTACATATGTTCCATCAAGTTTTAAAGTTTAAGTTTAAACCAGCGAGCGGCATCCATTGTAAGAATTTCTTTCAGATTTTTCCACAAATTTTACCAGCAAATACATTGTGAGTCTCCATTAACGTCAGTGTTTACCGGTTGGCATGCTCCAGCTCACAGGGATGTGTAAACTGCATCTAAACACCATTAATACTCTAATATGTAATTTATGACTTAGATGTGTAATTCAAAAGAGAATTTTCACATTCTTTAATTAAAGACAGAGATAAAAGTGCACAGTTTTTGCATCCGCATGACTGAAGACATACACATTTGCTCTCATACTGGAACCCAGTCCTGTCCCCCACCCCCGCGAGTCCTCTCCTTTCCAGCCTTGCCATTACAGATATAAGGGTAAAACCCTTTCTAGGTCATGTGCACTGTTTATAAACAGCATTAGATATTGCCGAGTGTAGTTTCCAGACCTTTTAACTTAATGACGTTTTAACATAACTTGTAATCTTAACAGTTGTGCCAGTCAGAATGAGGATTTATTTTACTGTCAATGACCTCTAAAAGCACGTCATCTGTCATTCTACAAAACATGTTCATGACGCTTATATACGTACTGTACAGTAGTGGCCAAAAGTGATGTCAAGTGGGTATTTTTGTACAATATCTGCTTTAATGCGCCCTCAGGGTCGACTAAACCATCAAAATAGGAGGTGTTTTGTTTAAAATGGACAAAAGACTTGGGTCTTATTGTAATATACAAAGCATTGTATAGAAGAACACAAAAGTTGGAATTGTCCTTCTGAAACCTTGGACAATTCCAAAAAAAGGAAAAAACCTGTATTGTTAAATGATTAAATACTGTTTTGTCAATGTTGAACGTGTTTTTTAATAATTTTTATTGGTTTGATATTTGCAAAACCAGTACTACACAAATAATAATGCGGAGATACAAGGTTTCAAAAGGACAGCCAACAAAATGTTCTTGTTTAGTAAACATTTTTTGTAGCCATTTTCTTGACTATGACTCCCGAAGCTTTGTATATGTGCTGTATGTCATTTTTTAAATACATGTTGTATATCACCATTGGCCATGACTGTATGAGTAAAAACATGATTTAGACACTTCACTTGTTCTTTTGCAAACATGAAGTTTACTTTATGCGTTCAATCCCCTTGAGTGAAAGGTTTGCAATGTCAACTGAAACTGTCCACCCTGTGACCGTCCCAAAGGCGTAATTATATTCCAGGATATACACAAAAATGTATTTATTTAGACTGAGATGAAACAATGCAATTCATCAACTCAAGCACTTTATTTATAGATAGAACACAAAACCCAACATATACCCTCGTGATGCCTCCTCTTCGCTGTTTGTGACTTAAGGTTTGGTGGGAAGAGAACAGCGTGTCGTCTGTTAAAAATTCAATATGTCAGTGCAAAAGACAAGTAGGTATATCTGAGGACCAAAACAATCACAAACCCTTCAATGCCACAGTGAAGGAAGGATCAAATGCCCGCATGTCCCTCAGCTGTACTGTACATCCAGTACAACAGACAAAAACTATGTAAAGCATCCCTTTTATGTGGCTGATGAACTACAGCTCTAAGTATGATGCCATCTCTTGTACAGTATGACTCCACATGCATGGTTGTGAAAACTTCCTGAGTGCAGTAAGATTTTTAATTCCACTTCAAATAATCCTTTGTCAAAGGCCAACATAGAGAAGCGTCAGACTCTGGGTCTAGCCTGGCAAAAATACCATTACATAAACAGAGATTACCGCAGATTAGCGCCGATCACGTTACACGCCGTGGCATCTATGCAGTTTTAGGTCTTTGGTCTCTGCGTCTATCTTTTCACTTTTGGACGCAGATCGCAGTCTGTCCTCTATAGAGTTGGAGAGGATGCTACATATCACAGACTCGGATCCGAACTAGGTCAAAAATTCTGCTACTGGGTATTTTTTACTCGCTAAACATTACGAAAATTGCACAACTGCACATTTGCGATCCAACATGGTTGCTTAACTGTTCAAACCACCAGAAAATCTGTTAAACAAGACAGGCCTTGCGAAAGCAGCGATTCGACTGGTATTTGCGTACTCGCTAACGTGGCAATAAATCACTGTGATTCGCCTGGAAAAAATAACACGAACAAAACGCAGAACACACACAATCTTAACCCTGACTCAGCATTTGTAAATTACAGCGCGAACACTAGACCAGAATCTGAAGAACGGTCTAAGCTCCTGTTTGTCATTATCCTGGTAACCCAAAACTCATCGCGCCTTATCCTGGGAGAGACAGGTCATCCCACGGGAAACATTTCTGCCCCGAAAGGAGAAATTAATACACCGCATCAGGACTTCTTCACCAGCCTTCTGTCACAAGGACGAAACACGGCATCATGCTCCCCAATACTGCGACATCTCTCATTATTGACGGCAGATGTGTCTGGCTGTAATTCTTGATTCATGTTATGATTATAATAACATTCACATAATATCAGAAAAGATGGTACATTTTACGATAGGCTTCTATATGTAAGGGATAAGAGACCCAGACGGTTTACATCCCGCAATAAGTATATTTTGCAAAATGACGGGCTTTATTCTGCTTACTTACATGTCCACATTTAAAAACAGTCCATGACAATCTCTTGAAAGACTTTGATAGGAAATATAAGTTCATATTGGCAACCTTAAGAACAGTTTGAGATATCTTCTAAACCTCTTGAGAAGCAACGTGTGATATTTCACATGTTGTCAGCTGGCAAAGCATGGATCCCTAAAATCTAAAAACACCCCTCTCTCTCTCTTCGCACACGCACATAACATTAACACTGAATAACACCCCCCGCTATAAATTTATCAGCAACCCGAGTAAAGCCAACAGTGCCAACTGGACGTGTCGCCCTTTTCAGAATGTGACGGGCATTGAATGAGACACCACAAGCACATCCAGCGTGTGTGAGGTGTTTTATGAGGGATGAAACATAAACTTAATCTCCAAATAAACAAACATAAAAAGACACAAATCTTCATAAGACTGACCTCCAAGCCTCCTTTCAAAGTCCAATGTGTATTTTTGGAGGATCTATTGACAGAGCTCTATGTCTTCAGAGGTGTATAAAGACCTTACACAATGAAGCATCATGTTTTTTTTTTAGACTGAGCTATTTCTATCTACATACACCACGGGTCCCCGCACTTCGACAGTAGCTCTACATGGGCAAGCTGCCTAAAGAGTGCGTTTCATAAAAAGGTTATATCTCCTTCGGCAAACAAGCGGAAACGTGACGACGTCTTAGTTCTGTGTCAGCCACCGTAGTTTTTCCAAAGGGAGGGGTGGAGTGAGCCGTTGGTTGCAAATCACAACCTCACCGCTAGATGCCGCTAAATACTAACAGCATTATTTATTTTTATATTCATTAAAATTATTTATATTGTGATATTATCGTTATTATAAATTCTTGTGATTACAATAACAGTGTAGTGAAAATCGGAGTGTGACGTCTCTGATACACACATAAAAGATCACAGCGGCCCACAACCCAGACACAGATCTAAATACAGTAGGAGTGAATTCTGCATAATCATCCCCCCTCTGTTTAAATAAAATTACTGCGAAGCCAATTTCACTTTTTCTTAATTTAATGTTAGCTTTTGCTTTTATAGTATATAGGAAAAAATAAATGAAGGGCATATTTCAAAGAAACAGCCTCTTCTGGACGTAGTTCCACTGAGAATATAACAATAATGAAGTCACTCAAAGCCTTAATAAAAGGTGTGAAGTCATGTAGATAAGGAGAACACGTTCTGCATTCACCTCATTTAACTCAATCTGCTGAGCAACACCTTTTAATCCTTCAGTGAGAAAATAACACAGTACACTGGAAACAGCATGCACCTTTAAGAAGCTCAGACAGAGTCATATGTTTTGCGATTAATTAACAATATAACAAAAAAGCAATATGAGCAAAAACTAAACAGAGTTAACTAATAAAAACTGATGTATCAGATCAGAGGCCAGTCAGAGTCAGCCCACTCACACATCCTTAAAGGGATAGTTCATCCCAAAATAATCATCATTTACTCACCCTCGTGTCATTTTAAAATCTGTGGAACACAAAAGAAGATATTTTCTGAAATGTCTCTGCTTTTGTGTCAATACAGTGGTAGTCAATGAGGGCTGATTTTATTTGCTTACCAACACTCTTCAAAATATCTTCTTCTGCGTTTTGCCTTTCGAAGGACATGATGGTAAGTAAATGATGAAAGATTAAGAAAAAACTCATTTTTGGTGAACTATCCCTTTTAGAATGTGAAACGCCATTTGAGATCCACCAGAGTGGTGAACACGTCCTGCAGGAATCTGGCCTGCTCGCGTATATTCTTATGCGCTAAATTACACGCGCCACATTAATTAGACCAAGATGGCGGCGCGTGAACATCGCGAGGCTCAGCGTCTCTCCAGTTTTAGCAATTATATAGTGTTTTTCTTGCTCATCTCGGGCCTGTTCGTTAAGAACAGTTGTGCATTCACAACGTACACCCGGCATGAGCTTTTGGATATCGGTTTGCGCATTCCCGGAAGTTATATCAGCAACATTCAACTCGTCCCTGAGATCGTCAAAACCTCCGATGCTACGCACCCCACACGGCCCGGCGGAAGTGCTCGCCGGCGGCGTCGAGATCGTAAACAGAGGCGGGGAAAACGCGGAGGGCTAAGAGCTAAGCTAACGCTAACACCACACCGGCTCTCTTTACCCAGCATTTTCCTTGCTAATGTACGATCATTAGTGAACAAAATGGATGAGATTCGACTCCGCATCATCAACAACAAAAGACTTTTGAACTGCAATGTCATAATCTTCACGGAAACATGGCTACACAGCGGCATACCGGACAACGCTATTGAGTTAGCGGGCTACAACACACACCGCGCGGATAGAACGGCAGAGGAATCCGGTAAGACAAGAGGAGGTGGACTGTGCATTTATGTCAATAAAGCTTGGTGCACGAACTCTGTTATTGTCGGGAGACACTGTTCGGCTAACCTTGAGTTTCTCATGGTTAAATGTAGACCGTTTTATCTGCCACGGGAATTCACTTCCACCATTATAACGGCAGCTTATATTCCACCGGATGCTGATGCCAAGCTTGCTATGAAAGAACTTCATGCAGCCATCAGTAAACAACAGACTGCTCACCCGGAGGCTGCATTTATTGTTGCGGGAGATTTTAATCACTCAAACTTAAAGACAGTGCTCCCTAAATTTCATCAGCATGTTTCCTGCCACACAAGAGGAAACAAAACTTTAGACCATGTCTATACAAACATGGCTGAAGCTTACACCGCAACCCCCCTCCCCCACCTTGGTCAATCTGATCACCTCTCTTTGTTGCTCACCCCCAAGTATTCACCTCTCATTAATCGTGTGAAGCCATCAATGAAGACCATCAAGGTGTGGCCTGCGGGGGCAGACTTCACACTCCAGGAAAGGTTTCTACACACAGACTGGAGAATGTTTGCTTCTCAGGCCACCAGTGGCTCTCACACGGACATTGACAGCTACACCTCCTCTGTATTGGACTACATCAATACCACCATTGATAGTGTCACAACTCAAAAGCAGATCACCATATACCCTAATCAGAAGCCATGGATGAACAAGGAAGTGCGCCTCCTGTTGAAAGCACGCAACACCGCCTTCAGATCAGGTGATGCACAGGCCTATAGTACTTCCAGGGCAAATCTGAAGAGGGGCATCAAAAAGGCCAAGCACTGCTACAAGTTGAAGCTAGAGGAGCATTTTACCAATTCTGACCCTCGACGCATGTGGCAGGGCATCCAGGCCATTAGTGACTATAAACCCAACCACTCCATCCCCATAACCACAGATGCTGCCTTTCTGAACGAGCTTAATGACTTTTATGCACGCTTTGAGAGAGACAATAAGGAACCCGCCACCAGGCTCACACCTTCCACCGACCACCCAATCATCACAGTAAATTCCACAGATGTTTTCACTGCACTAAGCCGGATAAATGCGCGCAAGGCTGCTGGCCCTGACGGCATCCCTGGTCGCGTACTCCGGGCATGTGCGGAGCAGCTCGCTGGGGTCTTCACGGACATCTTCAACCTGTCCCTCGCCCAAGCAGTTGTTCCAGCATGTTTCAAATCCACCTCCATTGTGCCCATTCCAAAACATTCCAGCCCGACATGCCTGAACGACTACCGCCCTGTAGCACTCACACCCATTGTTATGAAGTGCTTTGAGCGGCTGGTCCTGTCACACCTAAAAGACTCTTTACCATCCACACTGGACCCATACCAATTTGCCTACCGTAGCAATAGGAGCACAGATGATGCAGTGTCCATGGCGCTGCACTCAGTGCTCACACATCTGGACAATAAGGACACTTATGCACGCATGCTGTTTGTAGACTTCAGCTCTGCATTCAATACCGTAATCCCTTCCAAGCTAATCATCAAACTTGGAAACCTAGGCATTAACAATACAACCTGCAACTGGATTATGGATTTCCTGACGAACAGGCCTCAGCTTGTTAGGTTAGGCCACATCTGCTCCACCACAACCACCCTTAACACTGGTGTACCACAGGGCTGCGTACTGAGCCCCTTTCTCTACTCCCTTTTCACACTCGACTGCAGGCCTGTGAATGGATCTAACTCCCTCATCAAGTTTGCAGACGATACAACAGTGATTGGTCTCATCAGCAACAACGATGAGACTGCTTACAGGGAGGAGGTACGGCACCTGGCCACATGGTGCTCAAACAACAACCTGCTCATTAACACTTCAAAGACAAAGGAGATCATCGTGGACTTCAGGAAGGCGAAAGGAGGCACACACGACCCCATCCACATTAACGGGACGGCTGTTGAACGTGTTTCCAGTTTTAAGTTCCTGGGGACCCACATTTCGGAGGACCTGTCCTGGACCACCAACACCTCATGCCTGGTCAAGAAGGCTCACCAGCGTCTCTTCTTTCTGAGGACACTGAAGAAGAACCAACTGTCTTCAACTATCCTGGTGAACTTCTATCGCTGCACGATAGAGAGCATCCTGACCAACTGTGTCACAGTCTGGTACGGGAACTGTTCTGTTGCTGAGCGCAAGGCACTGCAGCGGGTGGTGAAAACAGCCCAGCGCATCACAGGAACTACACTCCCTTCCATTGAGGACATCCAGAAGAAACGCTGTCTGCGTCGAGCTCGCAGCATTCTCAAGGACTCCTCTCACCCCGCTCATAGACTGTTTACTCTCCTGCCTTCCGGTAGGCGCTTCAGGTGCCTCCGGGCAAGAACCAGCAGACTAGGAAACAGCTTTTTTCCCAGAGCTGTTTCATTATTGAACTCTGCTCCCCACTGATTTCACTACCCTCATAACTTTAACTTAATGCTGCTATTACAATGTTTACATTGCACTACAGGGCTGCCATGCATGACGGAACTGTACACACCAGTACTTCATGTATCTGCTCTACCGGACTGTTTACACGCATCATTTGCACTCTATACTGCTCACTTGCACACAAGGAACATTACACTGAATGCTCATTTGCACTAATGGACTACTTTCATAACTGCATTAACTCATCTACTGCACTGTAACTTTCATAACTGCATTAACTCATCTACTGCACTGTAACTTTCATAACTGCATTAACTCATCTACTTCACTGTAACCTTAATACCTGCATTAACTCATCTACTGCACTGTAACTTTAATAACTGCACTAACTCACCTACTGCACTGTAACTCATCTATTGCATTATTGCATCTATCGCATAACTAACTGCATCTACTCATCTATTGCACTATAACTTCAATAACTGCATTAACTCATCTACTGCACTGTGACTGTATATCTGCATCTACTCATGTATTGCACCGTACCTTTAATAACCACATTAACTCATCTACTGCACTGTAACTTTAATAACCACATTAACTCATCTACTGCACTGTAACTTTAATAGCTAATGTCTGTAACTAATGCACACTCAAGTCACTTGCACTATTGTATAGTCTATATTGTTATCTGTTCATAACCTCCTGTACATTAATGTTCACAGTATATAGCCTTCTGTATATATTGTTCATAGTACATACCGATTGTCATATTTTCATAGTACATGCCCAACGTAAATTATTTCCCTAATATTGTATTCTGTATTTATTCACACTGTATATCTGCACTTGCTAATTGCACTTCTGGTTAGACCTAAACTACATTTCGTTACACTGTACCTGTATATGTGTAATGACAATAAAGTTGAATCTAATCTAATCTAGAATGACTCATAATTGTGCCTTCACTTAGCAGCAGATTCTAAAGGCATTTCCTCTTTTTCCACCTAATTCACCTTATTTACAAGTCAAGCGGGTGGATAGTCACAATATTATGGGCATGAGATGAAGTGCCATGGCAAATGCTGTACCGTAGTTTGAGCGGAAATTAGAGGTGGTGTGAGAAAAAGAGATAATCCAGTGCTGAAGTATATTATGGGTTGTGCAATGATGGCTAAATAAATATTGAGTGTTTTTAATGAGGCAAAATTGACACACTTCACTGACGCTTACCAATAAAACAAGCTAATAGGAAACAAGCAACACTGCAATCATGGGCAATTTAAACAGAGAAGCTCAGTAGAAACTTATATTTCAGCCAGCCCCGCCTTTCTATATTACAAGTCTCATTTTCATCAGTCATCAGTAAGAAATATACGTGGCATGCAAATTATGAGAGAGGGTGCTATAATGTTTTTAAAGGAACTTCTGAAGTTTGTTTATTTGAAAACATTGTTGTTTCGTTTTGATATGAGAATTTAAAGGGATAGTTCGTAAAAAAAAAAAACACCCTCACCCTTCACAACCTATACTGCATTTTAGGTTTGGGCCGATAGACGATGAAGTAATCCATCGAGGAAGCCTGACAGCTATCACGATGGTGAGCCGACATCGTGATTCAAACAAGTGTTTAACTTTCTTCCTGTGACTGAGCTACAAATCACTTTGTAAACAAATATAAACAAGGCTAAGGGGCATATAAGCATGCGCTGTACAAACTGTGAAGCTCTTGATGTATAATTAGGAAGCACATTTGTGCAAATCCGCCTGACCTTAGCCATAGCCGGTCCGTGTTGTATAAACAAGACGCGTCTGCACAGCCCGCGTTGTACAAAGAAGTTCCATGTTACCGAAATGTATCGACTATACGGATAATAATGTTGTGCAATGATTGTAATGTTGCATGAGATTATTGAATTTACACAGCCCAAGTCAATGCCAAATGCCTTGCCATTTACCTCTGTAAAGAGATATATCTATATTGTGTGTGGAACTGCAAAGAAGCTTCTGTTACTAAAATAAACAGCCACATTTCCATTTGAAATAAAAAAATGTTATGCATGCTTTTCTATTATTCTGCACATGGAAATATGTGCGGGATTCAGGGCCGGTGGCGTATGTTTTAAAAACATAATTAAAAAGCCTATCATACATTTTAAAGCACAAATATAGGCTATCGAATAGTAAAAAGTTGCATATGTCCACAGTTTCGATGATAAATAAATTTGTGGGGGTATTTCTACTTTACAAATTACAGACATGGCCGATTCGCACGGGATCAAGATCAAAGACAACCTCTGCAATTATTACAAATGACTAGAGGTCCCCAGGTAATAGCCTACTTATCCTGTGCGAATAGGGCAGAAGATTTTAAGACACAAAAACCATCTTACTTTGACTGAAACATCCAAAACGTGTGCACTTTAGATAATACAGAGAATTTAAGGGTCAAATATTTGGTTGTATAGTCAACATTTACCAGTCATTTATGAAAAATATATGTTTTAAGTGGAGAGACGTGGTTGACCGGACTGTTTTTGGAAGATCGTTCAACCAGCAAGGAGCAAGCGGCAGTGAAGAAGAATGAGCGGAAGAATTATTTTTAGTGGTGGGCCGTTAACGGCGTTAGTGAGACTATTATCGCGCGTTAAAAAAAATGTCGCCGTTAATCTATTCTCAAAGTTGTGTTGGGAGCTGGGTCTATACTACGCAAGCTATGATGACTTTCACCTTGATATTTTAGCGCGGATGTATACCAGCTTAACTGCACTGTACGGGGCGAGAACGAGATTTTTCAACTCGCGTGATTCGCGTCATTCGCGGAAGCAGAAGCAGCCTCATCATCTCATAACCAGGGCTTCATTCGGGACTCATCATCTCATAACCAGGGCTTCATTCGCGCGATTCGCGCAGCAAGTAGGTCTATTGGCTCTTTTCATTAACATATAAATCACTCGCGCTTGAGGCGCCATTCGCGTTTGGTCTGAACACAACATAACGTTACTGTGAAATTACCGCATCAAACGTGACGTGCTAACATGCTATCAAGCCGCCGGGTTTGCTTCAGGGAATATTCATTTTTAAGAAGCTTCCCAATAGAAACATCGACAAGACTAAGGTTGTTTGCACATTGTGCAATGCGGAATTGGTTTAAAAAAAACACTTTCTCTCAACAGGTAGTGGTCTAGCTTTAGTTGAAACCAGTAACTTTGTATTGAGATCTAATGTATTATGGCTCCTGTATGACATATCGCTTGTTGCTCCCTCACTCTTTGTAAATCGCTTTGGATAAAAGCGTCTGCTAAATGACTAAATGTAAATGTACTGTAGGAGCTCTTCCAGTCTCAAGTACCACCTAAACGGAAATCATCCCTTAGCTAATGCGGAAGTAAACGCAAGTTCATTTTATTGAACATAATTTAATTTTCATCACCAATTATCATAGTAGAACAGCTTTCTCAAGCAGTTTGTGATGCATTTTGGAAACAGGAGATGAGCCCCTGGTCTAATTCGCCACCTGGCTTGAGAAACCCGTTCTCAAAGACTTACTTTTAGTCATTATTTGGGTAGCACACATATTCTGAATGCCTTCGGCAGAATTCAAATGAGCCATTTTAATCTAGATTAATCTAGATTAATCTTGGAATTAATCTAGATTAATCTAGATTAAAAAAATTAATCTATGCCCACCACTAATTATTTTGTACCCTTTTGTGAGCTACCAGAGCGCCGTTCATTCTCTGAGCACAAGGCGCTATTTTTGGGTTATTATTATATGTTTTAAATGACGAAGACAACAGTTTTAAATGGAAATATAAATTGTTATAATTTATTTAATGCGCAACAACAGGTGCAATTACAACCGACATTTCATTACGACAAAAATCAAATGAAAAATACACCTAGCCTTAAGTTAAATATACACTGCCAAATGAAAAAATAAGCTAATTGTTTAGACTGCATTGCAAACTTATACAAAGCCTCAATGCAAAGGTCAACGGAACACAGGGAACTGTAAAATAAACTAAATTAAGCCAATTTATGCAACCACAGTAACTGTGCAAAACGAACACAACACAAAAAGCACTGGATATTATACAGGCATTTACATTAATATATTACTTATAACAAGCTATGTCCACAACAAACGTACATTATATTCTAATTTTCTTAATCGAAAATGACGTGTGCTTGTTAAAGAAGACAGAACAAATGCATTTTTGTTAGCTTTATTACCAGTAAAAAACGTCAATAAAGCAGACCTCACATAATAATGTAGAGAACATGCATAAACAATCAAGTCAGAATAGTCATAATTTTTTTATTATTTCATATGCTTCGTAGAGTAAAATCAATCATATCTAAATGCTCAGCGTTCCAGTGCTATTGAAAGTGGGCAGGTGATGTGCGCTTAGGTGAATATTTAAAGGCTGCTGGCGAGGCTGTCTGGACGGTGTCGGTAGCAATTAAGTTAGTTATTGAAAAAGAGGTCTTATTCCTGACTTTCTTATATATTGACCATGCATTAAATGCTGAAATATAAATAAAAATTACCCTTCGATACAAATTAACATAACAAGACCAACAATGTAAAAATCTTCCAGTGGTCTGCTGTGGACTCAAACCGAGCCAACCAGTAGGTTAACAGCAACGGCTTTCGATGGCAACCGCATAACCACCTCTTAAAGGTAATGCGGATTAAAATGGTTGCAAAACACATTTTTCCTTTTTTTCCGTTGGAAATTAGGGGCAGCCAAAATGGCTTAAATAACGCGCGCTCTCTGCAACCAAAAGCCGTTTTTTACTCGGTCATATGGCAAGACAGCGGCGCAAAAGGCGCCTTAAAATGCACTTAAATAAGGCGCTATAAATGGCTTTTCGCTTGTTTTTTAAAATGCCATCCAAATACTAAATTCGGATATAAACGTGTTTGATCTATGGCGTAATTGTGAAAGCATTGGCTTGCCATACTCCTGTGCATCCCGCGTTGCATAAACAAGACGCATGTCTGCGTAGCTCGCATTGTATAAAGACGTGCATCACTTTATAACACCGCCAATTAGACAGACCCAACTGTCTAATCAACTGTCCAATCGCCCAACCCAACTCATTTTTCTGTGGAACACAAAAGAAGATACTTTGAGAAATGTCTCAGGGGTTTTGTGTCCATGCCAAGGAAATCAATGGGGGCCAACGTTCTTTTGTTAACAATGTTCTTTAAAAAAAATCTTTTATGTGCTGCAAAAGAAAGAAAGTCAGAAAATACAGGTTTGAAATTACATGAAGCTAGTTAACGTTGAAAGAATAGCTAAAAATAAAAAAAAAATTGTTAAGTTTGCATGAAAAAGTATGTTGTTATTGTCCTGAAGCAAGCTATGAACAACAAATGGCCTTCATTCTGGACAACATCCATCATCGGCAGGTTGTCTTTCATTGTTTTCGATTTGTGGAAAGGGCTGTAGTGTGAAAGCTGCCATCCGTTTTAACCCTCCATCTATAAATAATGAGGATTTTACGTATGCTCTCATAAGCACACGTTGAAAACGTTTGAAAGATATTTATTTAGTAGAATCAGTACATAGGTATGCCTGAACTACAATGGGTAAGCATGGTATGAGAGGCCAATGAGAAAAACTATAGATAGAAAACTAAAGATAGAAAATACAAGGGCTTTGCGTGTTACAGCAGCAAAGTCAGGTCCCCAATAAAATCCTGCTAAACCTGAGTAATAGACAGAGTTAGTTGATAATGACTAATATACAAGTAAAAACACTCTACTGTGCATTAAAAACTTGTCATATAAAGAAGGAATAGCAGTGCACAAGTGTATTCATGATTCAAGGTATCACTCACCACACTGTACCATCACTGCCTTCCTTACTGGAAAAGTGTGTGCCATCATTATGTTTAAAAGCCTGCTAAAGCATGTGTATTAAATCACTGCCTCATCCAGAGGAGGATGGAATGGACTATCCAAGGTTTGGCTGGGGCCTTAACAGCACAAATAGTACTGTGCACGTCCTTCATACCACAACCAAGCTGTGACTACTCCCAAACATCTTGGTAGCCACTGTTAAAAGGAGTAGTTCACTTCAATTTTTTCAATGTGCCCCCACTGACTTTCCATAGTAGGAATAAAAATTACTATAGAAAGTGAATAGGGGCACATTTTGAAGTGAACTACTCCTTTAACCAGCTAGAACGGACAAGTTCACAACCACCCAAGAAGTCAATCGATGACTTTCCATGTAGGAGAGGTTCCTATCCCTATTGGATTTATTATTGTGCCGTAGTTTCTTTAAAAGCACTAAAATGCATTATTGAACAGTATAACAGGACTATGTGCACAAAAGCATTTCTCATGCACGCAATTCCACTGTGTGAGACCGTGTTTGTGCTGAGAAAGAACACACTTTTATTATATATTTATTTACTCAAACTTGAGTGATGTGCGCAGGGCTTTGAGGGACTGAGCACTAGTTCTGGACAAGCTGTTATTTTTGGCTGACTACTTCAAGTCAAGGAATTGGTCAAACTGCAAAACGAATCCTAAAGGAAATAAAAATGCCGTTCTCTTCCCTTATCTTCTGCTCCTCAAACCCTCTTGCATCTATTTCTCTCTAAAATCTGTTTGTCTTTCGGCTGTTTTCATGTGGAACTCAGCGACACTTGAACAGCAAACATCTTTGCGTATGTCACGATTCCATTAATATAATTCCATTAAATAACAAAACGATACAAGACATAAAAAACTGTCAAAAACGGAAACTAAATCAAACTAAATAAAAAATGTACGTTATTAGAGCTGGGGGAAAGTAAAAAAAGTTATACTTTTTTAATTTTCCCTAAATAAATAGATGTGGCACTGCCCGTGAAAACACAGTTTATTGAAATAATTGAATTATGAGACTTAAGTCTGGATTTCAGAGAAAATTTAACAATTTAATTTATAAAAATATTCATATTTCATCATCATAGGCAACATATACCGATTATATTTTTAGTAAAGTATTTTAAGTACATCTCACACAGACGGATGATTCACCTAAAGATATAGTTCATCCAAAAATGAAAATTCTGTCATCATTTACTTACCCTTAATTTCCAAAACTGTAAAAAATACCTTTGTTCAGTTAAACACAAAAGAAGAGATTTTGAAGAATGTGGGAAACTGTTTAGTTTGAAACATTCTTCCAAATGTCTTTCTTTGTGTTCAGCAGAACAACAATGATGATCAATTTTCCATTTTTGGATAAACTATTCCTTAAAATTAAGTTAATATTCAAATTCTTACACCATTTTGTTGCTTAAATGTCTGAACACTCAAGTGTTCTACGTAAAGAGAATTATTTTCTAATTAGCATTTTCATAAATCGTGTATTAAAATGTGCAATAAAAACGTGTTTTATAAAATGAAGAATAACTAAGCTATATGTTTTTGCGAATAAACTCTTAATCTCTATCAGGTCAGTAAAAAAACACAAATTCATCAAGATATTAATAATTTTATACCATCAGCATAATCTACACAAACATATTATAAAAATAAAAATATTTTTTTGATAAACCTTTAATAACTTACAATTTAAACTGTGTCTAGTAAATGAGGAGATAAAATTCTCACTACCTCTGTTGGTCTTCTTTGCACTTAGACTACAGAACTGTTTAACAACTGGCACACAACATCTCAACTGTAGTGAAACTTCTCATGAAAGGCCGTGTGTGTTCAGGGCCTGTTCGTGATTTTCTATATGTGGTGCTAAGGATGGGGCCAAAGGTCATCTCTGGCTCTCTAAACCTCCAGTTGCATCCCTGGCATCTGCCCATGTACATTATGTACACTAACCTCTGACCCCCATTTATCACAAATGTCACTCCAACAGTCTACACGTACCCTCTACCCCCCACCTCCTAGTCAAGACATCTTAATCTGTGGCGAAGTACTACAAGAGTCTATATGCAATAAATGTCTGTGGCAACCGGGCTGTTAGCCATTTGTTTAGAACTTCTTACAAGGTCAAAAGTTCTAGTGTCCAAGCGATGGCTCCGTTTCTCAACGGAAGAATTTGTCAACAGCAAGTTCCCGGGAAGAGCAGCAGGTGTTCCCAGTCTGAACTGCTTTTCCAAGCATGTCAATGAACAATGCGTGCACCTCCCCAAATGACATTTCCAGGCGTGAGGCTTTAGTCAAAACATCAACAATCTGAACTCATGCCCGAGCATTTTACTTCGAGGATATTCGTAAAATCAGTAAGCCATTAAGATGTGAATTTAATGAAAGCTACACACTTACATTCCTTGTTTAATGCACACAAACACTGTGTACATTGTTTTATCGCCCGGTTTACACAAGACTGCAAGTCAGGTAATAGCACAGATGTGGCCAAAGAATTTTGTGATCTTTATCGGAACTGTGAGCATTTCAGACACCTGAATCGGATCTTTAAAATGACGTAAATGCAGCCGTCTGCCCTGATCGTCTGGACGTGTGCCCGGTTATAATGCTCCTTTCTGCGCATTTATCGGCTGGAAAAACTGCACACGCAGGTTTTCAAATCTCACAACCAGGGGCAAAAACTATGCAACAGTTTACTGAATTCCCCTCTCTGTCTAACTACTGGAAAAAAAGAGAAGAGAAAAGTTGAGATCTCCGAGCAGCACCTCAGCACTCTTCACTACAACCCTGCCAAAAATGGGGCACCCTCAGAGAAACACATTGCTTCCAGATCCCTCACAGGGCAACACATTACACCCCTGCATAATACCAATTGAATAATCTCAATTTAATGATCAACGTGCGACTTCATGTCTATGAACCAGAAATGAACATAATCCTTAGTTAAGACCCGTTCACACTAAGAATGAAAATACTCAGAAAACTATAAGGATTGCCTAAGAATGATAATGTTATGTTTATCGGGTACTTTTTAATAAAACCTCCTTATTTTCAATGCTCTGGACAAAGCCATTTTCATAAAGAATGACTCTCATCTAAGTTTTAACTTTATCATTTAGTTTCAAAAGCTGTTATATACTAATATCCTCTCTCAGAATTTCAATTTCCTAATCCTAGAACTTTACATATTTATGTTTATTTTTAACAAAACACACAGCTTTAAAAAAGTTGTTTGTATTATATATGCACTTACAGTATTTAATGCATGTTAGTGTGTGGATGAGAATGTAAAAAATAGATATAATGTTTTATAGTTGCTGTAAACAAATGGTGGCAGTGCCTTACAGACATCTATACTTGTTTAATCTACACTAAAGTGCGCTAGACCAAACCCTGTCCTTGTACCAGGGGTCTACCCATCAGACTGACCAAAACGATATGACATGAACAGGAACGAAGGTTCTTCAATATCAGAAAGAGTTGCTGAGCCTAAGCTTAGTGAATGAACTTTAGTGAACTTTCAAGCTCAAGTGTGTTATTTCTGCATCACTAGCGTCAAAAAATGGAATTGCAAAAATAAAGATTGTTTTAAACATCACATCTTCTATCAGGGGGGGCACGGTGGCTTAGTGGTTTGCACGTTCGCCTCACACCTCCAGAGTTGGGGGTTCGATTCCCGCTTCCGACTTGTGTGTGTGGAGTTTGCATGTTCTCCCCGTGCCTCGGGGGTTTCCTCCGGATACTCCGGTTTCCTCCCCTGGTCCAAAGACATGCATGGTAGGTTGATTGGCATCTCTGGAAAAATTGTCCGTAGGGTGTGAGTGCGTGAGTGCGTGAGTGAATGAGTGAGTGAGTGTGTGTGTGCCCTGCGATGGGTTGGCACTCCATCCTGCCTTGATGCCCGATGACTCCTGAGATAGGCGCAGGCTCCCCCGTGACCCGAGGTAGTTCGGATAAGCGGTAGAATATGGATGGATGGATGGATCTTCTATCAGTAAGATGAAGAGATAGCTCTGTCTCAAAATCAAGCCATGTTGCTGTGCCAGATGCATTGACAAATGATGTTACAAATTGCTTGCTTGTATCTCACCAGGGACACGAGATTGAATTTCAACCAAAAATTATATATTGATATAGAAAGTTAATATAGGAAAGCGAAAGGGAAGATGAAAAATGATGATTCATGTCATGTTCACCAAAATGTATCTTTTTTGTATTTCGGATAGAAATTGTTGACATTTAAACTGTGCGATAACAAATTGTTTTGGAATTTGCAATTAGACTGGGCGTAAAAACTAAACACACACATTAGGAGACGTGAAGTCATTCTGTTTGGGTCTGTGTTGTGGTTTTGATTAAAGGAGATGAATGACATGCGGAAGTATGAGAGACTTAGATAACCACTGGATGGGAAACAACGATGAATGGGGATTGGAATCTATCTTCACTTTAGTGGACTGTGGGCACGAAACAACTTGGTTAAATGGCCAAAATCTTTGAAGGACTGAATTATGTTAAAATGCAAATATAACAAAATATAATAAAGCTCTGAAGAGTTTCCATCATTGCTTTCTTCACACATGTCTTGATTTATGTTTATAATCTCGGACGTCCATAAAGACCTTGGTTGATGCTTTAAAGCGATTTACAGTGCATTGTACACAGTTTGTGTGTTCTCAGCAAATTAAAACTTTAAAGTCCAGAGTAGCACAGTGATAAATAAACCACTTCATGCATATAATTGTAATGAGTGGATTATTTAAGAGTGAGGACCATTAACCAGAAGTGGGCTGATAACCAACAAAACGTCAAATTTAGCGGAATACAGAAAATAACATTTCTTCAAGCACATGCTCTGTTTCTCTTTCTAAATACTTCCAGTTGTTAACATTATTTGCAACAGTGAATTGAACATTTAAAGTATGAACTAATCAGGTTTCTTATTTTGAGAAATCGTTTTCAAATAGGATAAGTGACTCCCATGTTCTGTCCACCGTTTCACCCATACACCGCCTTCAAACAATCCCTGATTCATTGAATGAAGGGTAGTGTGGGCATTTAACACAACATTCAGTGATGGAAATCAATCTCGGCTTATATTTAAATGGTATGTCTAGTGGAAGGGTCAGCTCACATAATAGCAAATATCTCGACTCAGCTTGTTCGTCATTACAGGCTGTCACTGACACCAGGTGAGCGCGCGGCAGGTGCGCCAACTGTGCGCGCAAATGACATTATTGCTATTATCTGTTTCTCCGAGCTCAATTATCAACACGTTTCCAGTTTATCATTCTAAAAGCTCATAGACAAAAAAAGCATGCAAATTATAACTGACACATTCAATGTGGGTGACTTACATGAAGGCGTGATAGATAAATGCCCATCCTCTGGGTCTCTCGAGCACGTTGTACAGGCAGTTCTGTAACTTTCTGTAGCGTTTGCTGGAGGCGGAAGGGGTCGCACTGGGTCCAGGCGGCGCGGGCAGCGGTGTGCCCAGTAAACCGGTGCGGTGAGATGGGTGTCCGCGCTCTGGAGTTGACGGCTCGCTTCTTTCAGTGTGCACAGCCGTGAGAGCCACAAACTCGACCCGCCTGTCGTCATTGTGCGCAGGGGAAGAGAGCATCCTGATTCCTCCGTTATTGGAAGGACTGCCTAACATTATTGCGTTCACTAACACACTCGCTTTATCACACTTTTCCTAACCATAAAATCATTCTGTTATCAGTAAAATAATAAACTATCTGCGTCAAATAATATTTACTTTAATCCCTTTAAAAAGTTATTAAGCTTCTTCTAACAGTTTGCACGTGAAACAAAAGTGACGAACAGTCGCTCATGTGTCATTATTTATATAATCCTTGATCATAAATGCGCGTCTACATATTAATACTGTTAATGTAATCTCAGCATCTCATTTTATCACACGGACAAATCCACAACAGCCTTATCTCCACATTCGTATAAATAGTTCAGCTTTTGCTGTGGCATCTTAAACCGTAACAAGACAACGAACACTTCGTGTTGAGACACAAGTACGCATTATGCAAATGACACAAAAGTTTTGGAACACACCCAGCGGAATAAACCATCCCGTTACATCCCATAACTCAAGTCTGTCTGACGAATGCCGTCTAATCGCACAACAGAAACGTGTAAAAGTAAGCGGCATGCCCCTCGGTTCCCCTCTCTTGCCCCCTCCGGAGCGCACAGCCAATTCCGGTTCTTTGGGGAGGAGCGCGGTGGTTCCGTGAGAGATGAATTCAAAGTCGTGCCGTTTGTTCGGTCATTTCAAGACTGTCCCGAAAGTCCGTGACATATTATAGTCCTCGTAAAGGTGCGGAAGGAGCGAGTGCGTAACGGGCGCGTACCGCACGAAGCGCTGTTGATCAAAGTGAGCGCAGTACGCACGGGATAGAGGGGAGGGATGGCTGGCACCGCCACCAAATTTAGCTGTACGGATTATGTTTTCTGTTCTCCCCGAGGGGAAAGTCACATCATTTCCGAGCTTTCTTTTGAAATTTAATGTACAAAGCGGTGAATGTACACTCGGGTTTAGTCCGAGGTTATTTGTTTTTAACCATAAAAAGGAACGTTTGCTGTGTGAAAAGTTGCTTTCTCACAGAAACATCCAATTACACAACTGATTTTGGATCAGTTCACCCGATCAAGTTCATAGAATTAATGAAAGGGTCCTGTTGTTGATGTCAAGGCCAAGATTAACCCTCTTGAACAGGTGTTGGGGATGTGCTGTACAACGTTTTAAGCTCAGGACCAAAGCGGGCATGTGCATCAGTAAATGCCAACATTATTGCATGTGTCACCTTGCTATAAAAGAACTAGTTAAGTAAAAATAGTCAGAAATGCATATTACTAATCACTCTATTGTGATTAACTATAGTTTGAGAGTAAATGTCTAAATTATGTGGAGTTGATGGTTGATGATATACTGGATTGTGGAAGCTTTGGAGGGGAGGTGAGGGACTTCAACAATCAATACGTTGCATTTAGATTATGTGATTTTATGCAAGCTGCCCTAATGGCTTCTGCTGCCGTTATATGCAATGCTTTAGAGCAACTATGGAATGCATTAGTCTCCTGCCTCTTAAACCGCACGCTTTATTCCCTGTGCACTCTGGGGCAACTCCTGCAACATTCTTGGTGGTAAACCCTTTTGTTTTGAACATAATGACATTTCAACCCACATTCATTCACTGCTCATTTTTAATGCTTTCATATGACAAGTGACCATTGTGTTAGGAGTCACCGTTATATAATTATGACAATAAATCCCTGCTAATACATTTTGTTTCATTAAGTGGTTTAACTTTGTTTTACTTATCCAACAATGTACTCTGGAAATACGCTGTTTAAAGGTCTGTTCGTGACAACTTTCTCATAGTAGTGCCTTTTCTTATCTCAGTGCTCCTGAACTGCCTTGTCCAATCACGCAAGGACTGTAACTAACTTTAAATTTATTACAGAGGACAGGTCTTTAATTTCTATCCAGTTTATTGTGGTTTGACAGTCAGTTTGTGGGCAAACATTGTTTTCATTTAACATTATTATTTAAGAAAAATACTGGTTAATGCATGTCTTAAGAGGTTGATGAGGCTGTTAACATTTTCATATGCCTAACTTGGAATTTAATAGGTTACTGAAGAACAAATCGTTGAAACAAACAATCTGCTAACATAGTGGTTTTCAACCTTTTAAAGAACATTTTAATACCTGTATATGAAAGATTGATCTCAAGAGATCAGAATATAAATGTAACAACCCTGCTGATAGAAACAAAAGAAACCCAAAAGAAACCATCAAAGAAATGAATGGTTTCTAATAACATGCTACTGTGAACCATTAGCTTTTCGCATTAAAACCATTACAATACATAGATTTAATAACTGTCAACTACTTTAAACAGCCGTCCAAGATCAGAAATAAATAAAAAGGTACTTTATTTACACGCCACTCCTTTCACGCGCACTCATCTTGAGTTTTATTCTAAAAGACAAACATACTTATATGATCTACCGGTTTCTTAAGATGATGTAGAGGTAAAAGTTGATTCTTCTTGAGTGGATGTTTGCCTACATTGTAGATTTTAAGCTTTTTTATGCGCTGGTTGAGAACCACTGTGCTAACATATCAGTGGTTGTCTGTTAAGATAAAACAGTGATTTCTGGGATGCGAGAGAAAGTGTTCTGTATTTATATGAACAGCTGTGACATGATAAAGCTGTTTAAATTCAATCTGTATAACCGCAGGTCACCTTCACAAGATTAACCTTAAAAGTTCAACCAAACACAGTCAACCATTCACACTCACAAACAAACAGAGCCCTGACTCCAGTCATAAACCCACACACTTACAGTCCCAAACCTCCGGAGGGGAATTCTGATGACATCCAGCAGCTGGCCAGGTCACTAGACTCACAGAACACCACAGTTCTCAGAGTGCCAAATGCTACTGCCGAGACAAGTCTATTGAACACATAAACAGCTTCTCGTCTTCCTTTGGTGCATGGGTGCAAACAGACGACAAATGTGGTGAAGCAAATCTGAAAACATTGAGCACTATACATGTAAATACTTACACACACTGGACACATTCGCACACGTTACAGAAATCTCCATGTTACGGACTGAAGAGCTCAGAGGGACATTAACAAAATGTAAAAATACACACTTAGACCTCAGGTCCTCACTTCCGCTGTGCTCAGTGGAACATAAGTTGGTAGAGATGTTTTTCCCACACATCAAAAATATTGTTCGGCTTTTTAAAACTTACTTTTTTTTAAGAACGCATTAATCGATAAAATAACAGTAAAAGCCTTTTTAGAAAATAGTACATTCCATTTTTTTATTGGAAACGTAGATATACAATATTCTTTCTGTCTCTCTTTAGAAGTACCTGTGAAATCATAGAAGGATAAAGAAGACCATTTAGTGGTCCTAATAAGTCATGTAGATGCTATAAAGACGGTTTCAAAGAAGCAACATTAACAAAAGCTTAACTTCCGGTACACATCTGCAAAGAATAGAGTCCCTGTAGAATTTTTCTGATAACAAGCAATAGAAAAAACAAGTAAAAAACATTAACTAGCAAGTTCAAAGTATGTCTAGCCAGTATTTTTTTGGGTTACCAATAGAAGAACCGTTACTTGGCTAAACTTAAAAGTCACAAAATCACATCAACATTCAACAAATTGTTTATTTACTAAAATTGATATACCTTAAAATACAACAATTAGTTTATTTTATACAATTAATATGAAATAAAATATTAGTATAAGTATAATCTTATAAATTAAGATTAAGATAAATTAAATATAAATATAAATAGTTATATTATTAGTCACTAACCAGGCCGAAACACAGAAAGGAAGTTAACTCTATGTAAGTATGATCCTAGTATTTAAATTCTGTAAATAAATAAAACATTTTTGGTAATAAAGGTAAAGCCAGTTTCCTTATTTTGATAGCAGTTGACAATTTTTGTTATTTTTACCCAAAACTGACATTGAACTAAGGAAACTGGCTCACCCTCAGGTTTTCGCAAAGCCATGTGATTTTATGTCTTCTGCTTGAATAAACAATGACATCTTTTTCTTGGAGTTCACCTTTAAGTATATCAAATTCAGGACGACAAACCCCAACACAGAAGCAGGGCCGTCAATGGTCAGAATTCTTATTAAAATAAAATACCTCCCCTAAACAAACAATTAAGAGCTAAAAACAATTTATTCCAAATCCATGACTTCCTTTTCCAACATGATGTCAGCACTCTAAGAACAGACCAGGGGCTGAAACAGTAGCCCAGTTGTATCTTCTGCTAAGCAAGACGGGCTGGTGTGTTTCCAAAACTTTGAATGAAAGAAACCTTTTGAAAGACCTGTGAGGGTAGAGCGAGTTCTGCCGACACCGTATTCCCACCCAGAGAAAAGGTCTTTTGTACGTAACCTGGCTATGTAACCTACCGAAGAGCACATGTTTATCCACCTTATGTCTCAAACATTGATCGCACAGACAGGGAGCACCACACGCATTTGATGTCTGATAGAAATGCTGTTCTTTAGTTTGTGCCCTAACGTGTCACTTCGTTGCAGTCGGACTCAACCTCAATGCCCCAGACACTAGTCTACATCTTTTAAGAGCATGAGTCTGATACAGCAGTCCTATGTCTACTAGAGCTGACCGGTGCTGTTCTACACTCACAGACCAGAACAATCCATAAGGAGACAGTTTTCAAAAGCTTTGAACAAATGGGCCAATCATTTACAGATTGTAGAACTTGCAAGAACAGTAAAACGCAAGCTAATCCTCATCAGAATTCAGCGCTACTAAATTTCCGGTACAGGGTCCAACACTTTAATCCAACATATTTCCAATTGAGCTAACTAAAAGGAAAGTAAAGACGATTTGTGAATTAACGCAATATTGAAAATCTCATAATGTAATGAAAGAAAACAAACATCACGTATCAGACATTAGAAAGAAATCTTATACAATGATTTGCAATCTACCACAATAAAGTCAACTGAAATATTGATGTGATTTTAGCTTATTTGACAAGGTTACTTGTAGAGATCACAGATACAGTACACAAACTACTGTACAGCTAGATAGGGGACATAGATTGCTCATGAGACTAATAAAAAAAGTGCATTATACCTATGATTATAAGGTACTCAGATTAGAATAATTATACATTTTAGTGAAAACAGCAAACACTCCCAAAACCGAAAGCTGATCTGCCGGGTTACCCAAATGATGATGAGGTGTCTAATCTATCAACACAATGTGGCAAACAGCTGTTCTGGATGGCATAGTGACAGTCTAGAATTAAAAAAAGCAGTGCATGAAGTGTGTTACATCACATGAGTTATATTTTTATTGTGGTGTTAAATGAAATCTCTCATGACCAGTCTCTATTAATCTTTCAGATGACTCACAGGTAAACACAGGTAATAAATCACAGATATCCCATATTTCCCATTTTAGGAACCAATCCACATTCAGTAATGCACTAATTGTTCAAATCATAAGACGATTAAATGTGTTCAAAACTGAATTGCTGGTCTAACACCATTTACAGGAAGTGTGGTTCTATTTGTGCATGATAGGTAGCCCAGAGTTCACTCCAAAATAAAAGTCCCATCGTTATTTACTCACCCTTATGTCATTCCAAACTCAAATGACGATGTTTCTTATGTGGAACACAGATCATCTTGGTCACTATTGCAGTGTTGTCTGCCAAAATGAAAAAATGTAAGTATTGTGACAGATACCAAAAGAAATATTTGGGTCTTGAAGACATTAGGTTACCAAACTTTAGATGGTCTCGTGCACTTCCGGTGAACTCAGGCGTGCATTGTAGGCTACTGATGTCACACGTTGAACTCAATCCGATCAGTCAAATAACTCGTATGTTTTTGTGAACCGGATTCAGTGATTATTATAAAAGATTTGGATTTAGATTACATATAACACAAATAATAATTACGTTCCTAATGGATCTGATGTTTTCTGTTCTCTACTTATTACGTTTTCCTTTCAAGATTTAGGCCGGATAAGAAACACAGCCTGACCTTTGCAAAGCTTTGCAGTCAGTGGCAACTCGTGACTGCAGTTTTGTTATTTAAACCAAAACCATTCAATACTGGACGGAAAAGTAAAAGCCCATTTTTCTCATTGTGATACGCCGGAACAAATGCAGAGACTCGCGCCAGCGGCGCTACTAAATGAAAAGTAAACTACCCACTAGTTATTTTTATGATAGTTAAAAATGTCACCACCGTGTGGTGAAAAATAAGTATTGCTCAATATATAACAATAATAACTTATATAATAACATTCATATTTCATCGGTACTGTCACACGGTTCTGGCACGAATTTAATACGCGGTAAATCTTTTTGGATTTTTTATTTTTTTCACAAATCAAGGTCTGTTTACAAAAAAGAACACAAAAATAAAATATGTACCTACGTATTGCATATCATGCTGGCAGTCATAACTACATGCAAAACATGACCAACAATAATAATATCAACAATGAAAAACAGAAAGGCAGTTTAAAAAAAGTTACAACTGGTATTAAAAATGTGTTTATATAAAAGGATTTGATTCAATTAGGGTGTTGTTTTTACAAGTGGGTAACAGTGGAGAATTTCTATTGCTGGGGCAGAAAAGTTCTCTTTGAATCTGGTCCAAAAAGACACCCAGGAAAAGCACATTGAATACCTGCACACATTCACACACGCTCACACACACTGGACCATTTTGCATGTAGAAAAACCCAACAACAAGAAGCCCTTTAACAAATACAATGTTATCAAATTTCAAAACTATACAAGATACTACGACTTAACTAATACAATAACTAGTGAATAACAAACTATGGAGACTTATGATTATGGCTTTTTTTTTATCAAGTTTAGAAGTCTACACATGAGATGCCATGATCTGTCAAAATGGATGAGGGCTCAAAAATAAAAAACGGTTTATTTCTTCCACTCAGGACCACTGCGCATGCTCCACAGTTAAAAAGAGCCCTCCTACAGGTTTCACAAGTCTCACCGTATGACTACAACAGAAAAATCCAGAAATCATAATCTACCCATATCCATAGCTACGAAACAAGGACTTATTCTGTACACTGCGAGGAAGACAGTGGGTTCAAATACACTTTAGTCTTATTGCAGTAGACCTAAACACAGAGTAAGATTTCTGCCACAACACATTGATTCTTCTATTTCTCAGTACTGTAGTAAACAGACCAGAATAACAAAGCTAACAACAATACGTGTAGTTTGGACGGTACCCAAATTAATTTTACAAAAAGATTTAGACCAATTGATGAATCAAAGTCTGACTTGATGAAAATATGACAGAAGTGCAAAGACTAAAGTGTGATGAGTGGTAGGTATGGTTGAGCTCCTCTTCAATGTGTATGGTGCTTAGTGGTGTAAAGAGCTCCATGAGTGAGCTCTGAAGAGGGTCCACAGCCTCAGTCCGCGCTGACCTGTGCAGTGACCTGGCCGTCAGCTGTCTGGTTGGTGGACTGAATGAACATGGGCTGGGTCAGCTCCTGTCCCGCAGGCATCGTCACCTGCTGGATCTGATACAACTGCTGTAGGATGAGAGAAAGAACATGTTATTAACAGATATTTTTGGCTGATTCGAACTTTATTTTTTAAATGGTTTAGTAACTGTGCGAGTAAGAAAAGCATAATAGAAGTGCAGGTGTTGTTAAGACAGGGGTAAATGAAACCACTTGTGCCTTTACCTGCCCATCAGTGAACTGGTTGAACTGCTGTTGACCCTGTTGTACATCTGCCTGTGTAATCTAAAAAAAGGATTTTTATTAGATAAGAGATGTTTTGCTTAAAGCGAATAAGGATAAACGGTTAGTCAATGGTCTACACCAGTGGTTCTCAAACTGTGGTACGCATATCACTACTTGAAGAGACCCCGGTGGTATGTGACACGACAAAAAAATATATAATTATTTACATTTCGTGTTTAAAAAACAATTTCAAATGTTTAATAGATGACTGAGAAATACGGTAACGTCTGACTAATTTTAAAACAGCTGGTAAATAAAAAAGTGCTTTTATTATTAATAATACATTCGAATCGGAGAACGAGGTGTATAGAAAGATTCACAGCTCTATTATTAATTTGAATGTTTATTAATACGATGTTTTATGGCGGTAATTAGGTGGTACTTGGAAAAAATCATTTTATTAAAGGTGGTACTTAAACTATACCATTTCATGGGAAAAACATAAGTCTACATGATGAAACTTTGTGTTTATTTGAAAGCTTTGCATCCTTACCTGCTGAGCGTTTGTTGCAAGCGTCTGTATTTGTCCTTGAACAACCTGTGTTCCTGAGACTGGCTGAGCTAAGCGAATGTACTGCAGCTGGCCAGTGTTTAGCTGCACCTACAAGGCACCACAAGGGGGCGGTAATGAGCGCACGTTAGTATTTCTGTCCTTATTTTTTAGTATGGTTGTCCTGTAGTATCACCAGATTCCCCAAACCTAAATTTAATCCCTGATTATAAAATGATGATATGATAAACTGAGCAAACAATATAAAATTCTTACTGGAATCTGCTGAATCTCTCCCGTGTTGGTGATGATCTGTTGCATGACCTGCATAGTCTGTCCACCTGACTGTGTAGTCTGCACTTGACCCTGTCCCTGCGCAGCGGCCTGCACAATCTGCACCTGCTGGCCCTCGCCCACCTGCATGGTCACTGGAGCACTCTGAAATAGAAACATCAAAGACATGAGGGAGGACCATTAGCTTCACACTTCTATCAGGGTTTTTATCTTTTGCTTTGTCCTTTCAAGTTCAGAAAGTAAGCTGGATTCAAGACGCCAACTCCCATCACGTCTAACGCTGTGCTGTGGCCTGGGAACGACTCCAAAGGAAAGTGAAACTGAAGAAGCGTATGGGAAAGAAGAGAGACGAGGGACTGTGACCTCGGGGCTGTGGCTTTGAGCAGAGAGCCGACTGCAGAGGTGCGACAGATGATCTCTCTTCTTTAGGAACTGACATCCGATAGCAGGAACAATTTATTAAGCAGGACAGAGATGTGCAATGATCTCATGCATCACCAGGTGGGTGGATATGAACAGCAGAATTACTCTCTGCATCTTTTATTGAACTCACCCTTTCATGACTTTTGCTGCGTTCCAAACACATTGGATTTACACATTTCCCACATCAACATGGAAATCATTTCAAGAATGACGTTGTTTTAATGTTAATACTTTTATTGCTACTAAATCTTTTTAATATTACTAAATCCAGACGTTATTTCCGGGGTTAGAGACAGGAAATATCCTAAATGCAAGGTGTATGGAATGCAGCATTTATATCATCTTAAAATAACAGATTTTAAGTGCCAACACTACAACAAATGCACGTGATGACGTCAAACACTTAGCCATTATAGGGTTACATTTTAGTTTTAAATATTACATTTATTAAAGATATATAACAGATTTTACTAAAGTACTAAATACTTAGAATGATGAAATTACACGTATATAAATATAAGAATTATGCAGGTGAACACCTTTTTTCAAGGGGTCATATGAAAGGGCTAAAAGTAATAATATCGTTCGTTTTCGATGTAAAGCAAAGTGTATATACGATTGTGTAAACACAAGGTTCAAAAACGCTGAATTTTTCTGCATACCCTGCATGTTTGTTTTTCCTCCTTTCCTCGCCTCTCTGAAATGTGCTGATTTTTTACAAACCTCAGCACTTTGAAAAGCGAGGAGTGCTATGATTGGCCAGTTAATCAGTGCGTAGTGATTGGTCGAATACTGAAAGCGTGTGATGGAAATGTGACACCTCTTACAGGTTCCAAAGCAATTCTACTGACAGGTACGTCCACCTTACTTGCATAAACATTTGGGCGCTCTTAGTCAAATCATACCACGAACTGACGTAGATTCGCCGCGGTGTGGTTATACGAAGCGTTTCAGGCAGGTCTGGCTGAGCATTCGCTTTTAGATAGAATGCATCTTTTGTGCCGACACTATAATTTCTGCAATTTTACGTGTCTAATACATGAATGGGCAACTTATAACACACCAAAGACACAGAAAAACACGTATTCGCACCATGGGATATTTAATTACACCACAGCATCAAACCCCAAAAGTTTTATTTTAAATAAATACCTGCATCCATGAAGAGCCACAAACAATGACTGGCCTTCATGCACTTATATTAGTGATGTATTACAATACATTTCGCTTGGGTGTGTTTCCATTTGTAATGTATACCAAATCCAAAATAGCACATGCCCACAAGGGGAATTTTTCACAGCATTGCTTTATGGTGTTTTTTAAATGTCATAAAGAGCCTGTGGAAATCTTTGTGCCTTAAACAAAGACTTCAGGGGGTTTGGTGTGTTTACCGTGATGGGGGTCGCCTGTGATTGAGCGACCTGCACCTGCTGTAGTTGCTGCATGGTGGTTCCCTGCAACACCTGAGGAAGAGGAAATGTTGCGAGAGAGAGAGAGGCAGACAAAGAGTAAGAGAACTTAAACACAAGCAAGCACATGCAAAGCGCATACTTCAACTTAGCACGTACACACGTTGCAACAAAAAAGTGCATTGCAATGCAATAAAACAGTAAATATATAAAAGAGAGTAATGTGTTTATGAAGAATGAAGGGACTTAAAGGCAAAGTGTAGATGAAATATTGTAAAACATAATGCTACATTCCTTCACAAAGAGCCCCAAATGCAATGTTTTTTGTTTGGAGGAAAGAGGGAAATGTAAAAATTAGTTTTATTTAAAACAATTTATTCAAGGCATCCAAAAACTTTCAGATAAAGAGAAAACTCTTAATTCTTAAAAAAATAAAACAATTGTAATAAAAAAGTCACTTTACGACATTTAGTTTGTATCAGATTTTTTTTCCGAACAGGCCTGAACAGAAGCAAAGCTAAAACAGCAGATATAAAGCAGTGTT
Organism: Triplophysa dalaica; assembly: GCF_015846415.1. Classification (NCBI taxonomy): domain Eukaryota; kingdom Metazoa; phylum Chordata; class Actinopteri; order Cypriniformes; family Nemacheilidae; genus Triplophysa; species Triplophysa dalaica. Next base: position 6,742,843 of record NC_079566.1, on the reverse strand, counting down.
TCGGCGGATGAATAGAGCCGTTCTTTGAAATGTTAATGACGGAGCTGATGGAAGTGGTGCATTCTGGGTAATTTACTTCACAGCTGTGCCAAGCAATGAACAGGTAATGAAGTGAAGCTAAACACTCTCTGTCCTCAGGTATGAAGATAAAACACCAATAAAAGCTCTATTTAACTTGAAGGGTAAGCAGAGAGAGCATGAAGGACTACGTAACTGCGCATTGTTCAAGCTGTTCTGCATGTTTATATATAAATATTAAATACAATTCTATTCCAAGTCTAATAAAGGATTCTATTTCATATAAATATATTTGTGCCGGGTGCTTTTTTTAAGTGACTGCAGCAGATCGTTGCCCACATCTGATGGGTCAGCACTGATCCTCAGCGAGAGAATGAGGTCCACCATAGATAATAAAAAAAAGGTAAGAGGAGGAAAAAAAGGAAGAACAGCCTCAGACTGGACACTGAAGAGAGGAGACAAAACATCATGCAAAAAACAAACACAAACTGAAGCCACAGACAGGTGAAGAGAAAGTGAATTAAAGCGAAAAGAGAGAAGAGGGCTCGTAGGGTTCACACAGGACTGATATTACACGAGAGCGACTCGACTCGACTCTCTGCGTTCACCCGATAGCAATGTGTGAATGACACCCTCTGAGCTTTCAACCTTCACCAATCATGTTTCAAATGATTCTGTAATGGGCTGATCAAAATAAGCAGGGCTCAAGTGTGTCGTGTGAGAGCAGGTACGATAAAGTTTCAACCAAAGTGTAGTATAATACACACAAAGGTGATTCCAAGGGCAAACTTTCAGAAGGTGGTTGTCCTATGCTCGAAATAGTTTTTCGTTGTGTGGGGATTACCTGGCCTTGCTGGGGCTGAGCGATGATAATCTGGCCTGGTTGTAGCGTGGTGGCGGTGTTCGTGGTAACATGCTGGCCCTGCTGCTGACCCTGGACCTGAACAGTGCTGGGCTGTTGTGCCAAAGTGAAGTAATACTGGACCGGCTCGGTTGGGGCAACCGACTGACGTACTTCCTCCTACACACAGAGACGATTTTCAATCAACATACACCTTGCATAATGTTATAAAAGTGAATTCTTGATCCCAAAAACGTACGCACTAACAAACACAAAGCCTATCGTTTGGTTACATCTCCATGAATTATTTTAGATCTGTAACACTAGAACCAGGATTAATAACTTATAGGCAAAGCAAGACCCAGTAATGCAATCTAGCAGAAACAAAAACGAGACAGTCTGTAGACCGCACGCCCACACTCAACCACAACGTAATGGCATGCAATAATCTGTGTTATTCTAACAGGCAAATAACAGTAATACCTAAACCTCTCCTATAAGTGCATTCTTGATATTTCACCTCAAAGCATTTAGATGATACATCTGTGACAAAGAGAGTAAACACCCCTCTCCCAGCTCGTTGATGTCACAGCTGAGAGTGTAGGATGTTTACACACCTGATCACACATACTGTAAACCCTTTGGGTCAGATAAAGACATGAGTTTAGCCGAGCCAGGGTAGCGTAGAAATTAGGTCTGCAACACCTGTATATATTTCTTTTATAAAATGAACTACTTAAAGGTCCAGTGTGTGATTTTTTGAGGATCTATTGACAGAAATGCAATATAATATACATAACTATGTCTTTAATGGTGTATAAAGAGCTTACACAATGAAGCGTTTTATGATATTTTCTAGGAATTTTTTATGGAATGTTGTAAATAGAATTGTGAATAACTAAAATGCTTGTTGTGCAGTGATATGACGACGTTCAGGGGAAGCAGAGTGCTGCAAACATCCGACTGAAAGCCTTCACTGACCCTACACCAAGCTTCCAGTCAAGGATGTTTACAGCGCCCCCATGCTACCAGAATCAACATTGCACTCATCTCCTTTTCACACACACAATGTTAAAATATTGAAAGGCTGGAATGTATTCATTGTCTCAATAAACATCTTCTCTTTTCCACACCTGTCGCTTTGGAGGCTTGAGGTCATCCCGTGGGACAATATCAATGAGGAAGTCGAACTGGTCAAACTTGGTGATGGCCATGGCGATGTCATTTCTCTGGAAAACAGAATGAAAACCAAATCAAGCTCAACTATAAACAAATGATCACACAATCCATTATATGATAAAAACTTTGCTCAACATCTTTTAAATAATATACAATTGTGCAGTACTATCAAAAAATGAACAATAATGCTTAACAGGACACATTAAGTTGTTATTTTCTTTATTTAAACGTGTTTAATAAACAGAGAGAACCATCACAACCCACATCACTTCTAGTGGTATTTTCCACGGGATATTGGCTGCAAAGACCACCCATTGTCACCCCACAGATCGACGGCTATTTTTAGCCCCGTGATTAATATCTGGTGGTGAAGGGTCACATCCATGCAGTTGTTCCATTGACGACTGTTGTCGTGGCGACGACGGCTGGCGTGATCCCTTTACAATGGAACTGAGGGCCAGCTGCACGCTCGCAGGGTGAGCCGTAATACAATCTACATATTGAAGACGTGGTCCACCAGTCATTACGGCTTTGTTTAGTGACAAAAACATGATGTCACTAAGGCTGTGCTGACATGGGTTGCTACTGACCTTAGATAAGACAACAATATTTTGCTTAATATGTTGTTTAAAGATACTGCTTTGTTGAAATTTCACTCTAATGATTTATATGTACAGGGTGTGTGTGTGTCTTTGAGGGAACGCTGTAAGAGTATCATTGAGGGTTCAGGACAGTGTTTTTGACAGCCCAGGGAGGCTTTTAGTAAGTGGGTCATGAGAGATGTACTTTTAGGCTCTATATGCTAGAGCGGAAAAGAGATCAGCCTTGGGGGGGCTTATGTGGGGGGCTTTTACCATAAACAGACAAGCCGTGTCATGGCTTCAGAACACATGTTAAAACCAGGAGAAACAATAGTGTTGGTGTAATGTTTTGCACCCATTAGCGTGTAGCACCTGGACTTTTAAGCATATGCACATTTTTGCGCAAGCAAATTTTTCAAAACTTCCAAAACACCTGAAGTGTTTTTTCTTACTTGCCATTTATATCATCTTAGCAGGTTAATGTTAACAGATTTTAAAAAATACGGCATTGGGTATTGAATCACATATTACGAAATGAAGAATCTGGGCGAGACTGTGAAATGACCATTAAGTCCTATTCGAACTCGGGTTATCCCATCACAGCCCACCAAACAATGTGCCTGAGCTTATGCACTACCCACATCTGACAACATTTCTGCCTGTCATAGTTCCATTTAAATACAAGAGATGTGTTTATCTGAGCTTGGATACAGTAAGCGGTCAAAGGGGAACACAGATGGATGTGTACTGACCTGCAGTGTACGACGCTTGTTGTCTTCGGTATGGATCCAGGCTCTAAGAGTGAGCTCTGTGATGAAGATCTGTGCTGCTTTGGCAAATAACACTGGTGCCTCAGCACTGATCATCTGTGGAGGGTTAACAAATTCAATTATATGGAGGAAATGAACAAATCACAACAGCCAATCACAGAGCAAACCCTACACACATCTACAAGTCTTAAAGAATCAATGTGGAGATTTTAGCGGAATCTAGTGGTGAGGCTATGAATGGCAACCAACGACTCAAGACACCCCTCCCCTTCAAAAGACTACAGCGGCTGACACAGGTCAAAGATGCTGTTGTGTTTTCGCTTCTTTACCAAATGAAATGAGGTATTTATGCGCTCTGTAAAGCAGTTTGTCTGTTTAGGGTAACTGTGGAAACTATACGGAAAATTCCATGCAAGGGGACCTGCGGTGTATGTAGATAGAAATAGCTTGTTCTATGGTTATACAAACACAACGCATTGAGATGAAATGTGTTAAAGGGATAGTTCAGCCAAAAACTCCAATTTGCAGTTTATTTACTAACCCTCAGGCCATCGGAGATGTAGGTGACATTTTTTCTTGAGTAGAACCATAAAGAAGATTGTTTGGTAAATCCGCAGCCCTCTCTGCTTGATATAATGAGAGTATATGGGGTCCACCTGTCTAAGAGTTCATAAAGCACAAAATTCCAAAAAGTGGCTCCTGGCGTCTTGTGACGTTTCGTGAAGCGAATCGTTTGATATTTTCATAAAACTGAACGTCATTTTTTAATAATATTAGCCATAATGTGCAGCCTCTGCACACAATCGCAATCTTCTTCTAGTAGTGTTTGGTGGCGGATGGCATACCAGCGTCTACGTTTAGCGTCACCTGCAGAAACGTATTATGGCTAATATTATTAAAACAAATATTAATCGCAATGTCTTATTATTGAGCGATGTCACCTACAGTAAATAAACAGCAAATTTGAGTTTTTGGCTGAACTATCCCTCTTTAGTAAACCTCTGCCTAGTAATATTTATGTGTATTATGTTTAATTTCTGTCAATAGATCCTCCAAAAAATGACATACTGGACCTTTAAACCAAACAATTTTTTCAATACGTTCAAGCATCAAATAAAACGAATGTGTATTTAAAATTCAACATATCATGCCTTATTCACAATGGATTGATTTTCCACTGAGGTTGTCACAATGCATTCTGGGACTGCCTTCATGTTAAGGATTTATGCAATATTAAATAACCTGTCCATTAAGGACATTTGTAACAGCCTTCATGGTATGGTTTTGTTCTTAAAGAGATGCACACATGCATAATGTTATAAAAACTACATCTCCAAGGCCTGATGGAGGGTCCTGCCCATGTCTCTGCTCTTGAGCTCTTAATTGCATTGACTTTTCTCACAATAAGCTGCGGGTTATTTTAAGCATCTGGGCACCACCCTGACCTGATGCCTTCTTCCCACGCGGTGTGGGAAGATCATGCTCCAAGGATCACGATATCTTTGTACTTTGCAACTGAAAACAAAGACGGAAGATGTCTGCTGCTTGTATAAAGGTTAATCAAGCTAATTTAAGGATTAATAGAACTAGCAAGGGTTAAACTGTCTAGCAAATAAACAACACAGCGTGCATCGGTCATTGTGTGCTGATACTGCTCGTCTTGGCTCTGTGGAATTGACCTCTTTATTTAATCTTGATGGTTTGGTAATATGCATCTTCTTAAAAGTTTTGAAAAATGCTTTTGGCAGAAACATGAAAATATTGGCAGTGCATGCAACAGAACTTTGTTTTAGAAAGGTTTTATCTTTTCTCAGAAACTCAGGCTCTTTCACAGAAAGTGGCCAGATGACTTTCAGCTGGATCGAGTAATTTCTCTATTCATGAGCTCTAAACATTTTAAATTACTGTTTTTGTTAAGGTTCAAATTAGTGCAGCAGAAGCCACTGAAAACATTAACTTCTATTGAAGACCCCCAAAATATTCAGCATTCGTTTTAAAAATGTGAATTTTGAAGCCCCAACAAGCAGCAACAAAAACCAACTCACAAGAAGACCCTGTCATTAATGCCAGACTGGGAGATTTTTTCGTAGTGAATTGATCATATAATAATAAAATAAATACCTCTATTGGAAATACAATGTTACAATTAAATAAAAGAAAGCCGGAAACCGAACACTTCTATTGTATGGACACAAAACCACGTGTAAGTGAATGGGTGCCTGGTAACAACATTTTGAAATGATCTTCTTTTGTGTTGTACGGAAGGAAGAAAGTCATACAGGTTCGCAATGACAACAGGGTAAGTAAATAATGACAGATTTTTTATTTTTGAGTGAACTATCACTTTAACCCCAAGTACAAGCATCAGAAAGAAATGTTTGCAATGCATCTGCAAGCACCAATAGTGATCTGCCGCCGCAAATAAACACTTGGCTGTTGCTCTTTCGAGAATCAAACACAGGAAGTATGTTGCCATCAGTGATTGTGTTGATTCAGCTCCCCGCCTCTTACCTTCACATCCTCATCCAGTTTCATAATTTTCTTGATGCGAGCAAGAGGAAGCTCTTGCACTCGGAAATCCTTCTGAAACAGAGCGGGACTGTATTAGCGAACTCACAGTAGCATTAATGACTCCTAGTAACAGAGAAAGCAAACTAAATAGGTGACTGCATCGTTCCAATTATGACTTAGTCTGTTTGTTTTGGAGAGGCCGCGTCTAGACTGTTTTCTGAGTGCCAATGAGAACAACAGAGCACTTGTGAATGTTTGCGTCTAGATGAAAAAAGTACGAATAACCCGTACCACAGTAAGATTCTTGATCTCTTCCATGACCCTGGGCCAAAAGGACTGTAGACTCTGCTGGGCATCGCTACCCCCGGCTCCAAAAGAGTCTGCAGACATCTCCAGATCTGGAAAGAGAGAAAACAGTTACTAAAGACGAGGTTAACATATCACAATCAGTTTAGGAACCACTCTGAGATAATAAACCACACAATACACTGTTTAGCTAGACTTGAGTTCACTCGATTTATTTTGCATAACAGTCTGTACGTCACTGCAGTAATCGTCCGTGGGCAAATCAGTGAAACTGGCCGTGTGTAAACCAAGCCTGGGATCCATATGTTAAAAACCTGGAGAACAACGCGCACACAAACTCCAAACCTTCCCCGTACCATTGACCTGAAGACTGGACTGCACATCTGTTTTGCACAAAAGTGCCATCCTGACAGAACTGCTCGGCAATGACGCAACGCACACTCCAAACAGAAAGCGATGCGAACTGAAAAAGCGGAAGGCCATGAGTGTCAGCGCAAGGACTCTACGATCGAATCTGGCGGGTTACTATGGCATGCGCGGAATTCTGCTGTGTATTGCAGCCTGCCTCAGCTTGTGTTGTCCTAGACGCTAAATAGCACATCTCTTTCTACCATTGGAAGAAAACAAAGGGCCAAAAATAGCAGGGTGGGGTGCCATAGAGGAAGGAGAGAGACAGTAAAAAGAACTTGTGCATTTCAGCCATAATCCAATAACAAGACAAAGTGCCAAAGGCTTAATGGAAGCGGTGCAGTCGGACTGCTGAGCACACTCACTATGTGGGTCAAACGGAGGAGCGACACGGCAAAACATGCAAGATTACTGAAGGAGACATGCAGAGGAGAGGGTAAAAGGTGATGAGTTTTATACTCCTTTTAGGAGCATTATAATGGTTATGTTGCCCCCACATCCCCATTTATGTACAATTCAAGTATATTTATTTGCCTCAACAATCTATAGCATTAAAGCAAGCACAATACAAGTCACATGACTGCAGATGAGCTTGTGTCAGGAGGATTGATCGAGGCCGTCAAGTCGTCAACCGTCAAATTCATCACATATGTGTGTGAACAAAGCTTTGTAGGGGAACTAAAAAAAGAAAAACACTTGAGGTCATCTTTCTCTGTGCTGCTGAGACGCGACGGCATCAGGTGTTGATCTTGTGACAATCTGCGGTGGTACATCTGTGAGTGTGGATGTGCCAAGGCAGGCCTGATAAGAAACGATCATTTAACGTCTCAAGCAAGACCATTAAGAAAAGTAGCAGGCTAATTACCGGGCGATAACAGCAGCAAGTAATGTCACGGACCTGGAAAATCGTGAGTCGAATAAGATAACACTCCATTGAAGGAGACATAAATAGGTTAAATCGAGGCTCGCTTAGACCAGCTGCTTCTGAGTAGGAGCTATTTTTGACTCTTTTAAACAGATCGAGACGCAAACCTGTGACGGGGGGAGCTCAGCATTGTGGGTTGCATCCCGGTTCCTTTGTGGTCGGCTGAATGTTTTGCATTACATCAATGCAAAATAAGCAAATGAAGCATTATTGATGTTTTATGGGGTTCTTAACTGCATTTTAAAAAAATGTCACATTACAGAAAGCATTAACCTTTAACTTTTGAGTGGAAACAAAGGGGCGAAGCTCTGTGCACGTGCAGCTACTTTCACACCAGTCCCGATCGTCCTTCAGTAAGTCAATAGCGGTGTTGGATTTCTCCTGATCTGTTCGGGTTGCCTCAAAACCAACGACCGTTGGTGCTCTCGGAAAGTCAATGCCGCTAGCAGAGGCTGAATCAGCAAGAACATGCAAGCGCTGCCAGGCTCTGCTTTCGCCGTGCAGAAGGACTGCAGTATCTCGGCAGAGGACACTTGGGGTGATAGTAGACAGGCTGTTTAAGAAGACCTGAGAAACCATCAACTGCCGTCTTCACAACACAAAGAATTCTGCAAGTCAGCCAAATCATCCAGAGGAGTTGAGGGAAAGTGTGGCCTGGAGAAAGAGACTTCTACAGTGAAGCAAACAGAACAACCCTATAATTCAGACTGGCAGGACAATTCCCTTTTATATTATCGTTTGGACTGTGTGGTTTGTTAAATGGACCCTGAGCTGCTTTTTGTACTTGAAGATAAAAAGCGACATCAATTTCTTCCTCATGCTGGAAAAAGCAAAATATGTTATGCTGAGAAGTAAATACCTGGGTTTGAGATTGTTAACTACAGTCTCTCGGTGTCTTTAATGGTAATTGGTTGACTTGAGATCTACACTTATATTCAGACACTTAGGCTCACTTTTAAAATTATCCTTTTTGAAGAGCAGATAAAATACAAAAAAAAAGCTTCAAACAATTAGACAAAATTTAAAGGGACAGTTCACCAAAAAAAAAAATTTTTTGGTCACCATTTACTCACCCTCAAGTTGTTCCAAACCTGTATACCTGTCTTTGTTCTGTTGAACACAGAGAAAGATATTTGGAAGAAGGTTGGCCATTATCAGTTTTCAATGGGACATCATTCACTTCCATAGTAGAAATACTGTTGAACGGTTCTTTGGGACCTTTAACTACCATTTAAATGTTTCCTACTGTGTTAGTGATTGATGTCCCAGTTGATATATGTAACGTTCTTTAAAATATATTTCTTGGTGTTCATCAGAGAAAATAAATGTATACAGACTTGAAACAATTTGAATGCAAGTAAATTATGAATGGGTAAACCATCCTTTTAAAGACAATATAAGCTTTGATATTTCCTTTTTTCAATTGAGACACAGATATTACTAAACTCCTCTGTCAAAATCTGGTCATACAACTCCATTTTCTTTACATTCCTCATCTCTAGCTTTTCTCCCTTTACGGATTAGAAAACAGAATGTATACCAAATTATGAATGCATATGAGGATCGTATCTGATGTTGTGTGTCGCTGTGAAAAACATACATTGAGAACAGGTGAAGAAAATAAAGAAGAGAGAAAAAAATGCAAGAATGCATTGTTTGCGATATAAACAAATATTTCAAATAAAAACAAAACTTTTCATATTTTAATACGTAAATCTATATCAATTCATATTAATTCAAACAATTTAAAAACATCTACCTTACTAATGCAAAGAAAAACATATTTTGCATGATCTGTGTGTCTTCCAGAAAGGTCACCTTTAGCACATCTGTCAAGCTACATTCTGAACTTATTAACAACCCAAACATCCACACAGTAAAGACAGCCAGCAAAAATAGAAAGCCCGCTGCGGTTATTAGTTAATCATCGACTGGAACCAAACAAAATCCAGCCACGCACCCAGCAATAAATTACAAATTAACCAACAAATAATGTGCTTGTTTTGCATTTTAAAACCGGGAACAGACAAAACTGCACACTGCCATTTTGATCCGTGTCTAATCTCGCGATCAATCATTTCAAAGTTGCCCTTGGTCCGGTCGTACGTCAACTCCAGGAAACTGCCCCTGAACTATCAAGGTCATTCAGCAGCAGGCGGGGAGATAAACAGCGAAGCGGGTGAGGGTTTAGGGATATACTAAACCACAAAAAATTCCAAGAAAGCATAAGAGAGGGAAAAACAGGACTGGTTTGTCTACTTTTCACTCCAACAACTTGGTGACCCTACGATAATCTGTCCAGTGACTGGAACGATGCGGTCCCTAGAGAATCTAAAAGTGAACAGTCACCCTCTTATTTGAGGAATGCACTGTCCTTACGTTCTCGCACTTTCCCGCTGACGGATCGAATGCAGGAGGCGCTCTCACATTCCTTTGACCTTCATCTGGCGACGGGCCCGTTAGCAACGGCAAGGTGCGATGACGTGCCGTTGCTAGCCTGAGAAACCTGGTAGCATTGCAACTGTCAACTTTTTAGGTGCTGCAATGAGATTTCAAAATGCGTTCTTGAAATGCAGAGCCCGCTCAACTAGCTAGCTTTTAAAAACTGCAAGGCAGGTGTGACATTTTACCCTTGAACGTGTTTGTTTTCATTGAATGTTTATGGTTAACTGTGCCAACGGTGCAGCAATGAGCTAAAAGGCTATTCAAATCTTAGGCAAAAAACAAATCGCAGTAAGACGCAGCAGCAAAGGCTTTAACAGAGTTATTTTTAGTTCCCTTTCACCAAAACCACCTTAATAATGTCACCAATGGAAACTTTCTAAAAGAGGGAAAAAAAGAGGCGTTAAGCTGACAAGATTCCCATGGAGATGGCAGTCTGTTGAGCAGCAAAATGAACATGAAGAATCAGGTTGAAAACTCCAATTTATACAAGCTAAAGTTTGTCACGCAGAACTACATCCATACTGTCCTCTGCTCTGCTTCACTGTCAGAAAATTGTAAACAAGCTGTGAAACCCGGGCCTTGAAGGTGAACCAGGACTACCAGTCCTATGCAGCCAGGGCCATCACTATCTCTCTCTCTCTCTGTCCATCTCTCCAAGCATCATTCATCCTACACAACTGACACTGTAACAGAGATACATTGGACTTTTAAGAGGTCCAAAGTCAAAACAAGTTTGACATTTATTGAGGTGATATTTACAGCTTGGCCAAGATAGAGGTCAAACAAAAAGATGCGACTACTTCAACGAGGGGAAGTTCAAATGAAGTACACTATGATTGACAATGTTTACATAATGTCAAACGCTCAACAAGGGTGCAAAAAGGGGGCAGGGACTGATTCGATCTAAAACGAAAATGGGAGAAAACTAGCAAACACACTCAGATATCAAGCAAGGGAAAAGTAGAGGACGAAAAGAGGAGGAGAAAAGCGCATCGGAGGACAGAGGAAGCATCCCATTACTGCAGCGCGCGCGAGAGAGAGCGAGAGAGAGAGAGAGAGAGCTTTACAATATGATTAGTCGCAAGTCACACTTACCCCTTGCCCTTCATGCTGCACTGTGATCGACGCAGAAGAAGCGGAGTACATGGCGAAACTCTTCCGTGTCAGATACACAGAGAAAGTGTGTTTAGTCCGCCGGCTCTGTCCCAGGAGGAAACAAAAGGCTGTACGGGACAGGCGATCCGCTTCTGTGTTCAAAGTCCCGAGCCGCGGTGAGAGCGATCACCTACCGCCCCCCTTTCGACCCCTCCCCCTTCACTAGCCCATCTTGTTCGACCACCCCCCTCCCCCCTTTCCTGAACACACAACCCCCCTCCCATCCCTTCCCTGTCCAAGTCCCCTGTAGCCGCACGGAGCCTGGAGTTGGCCTCTGCCTGGCAACCCTAGTGTTTGTCTTTCAGCTGACCCCTGCCTCAGAGCAAGTGACCGGAAAACAAACGGGAAAGTGAGGAAGAGATGGAGAAAAGGAGGCAAAAGGAAAAGCAGAAACGAGAGAAGTGAGAAAGAGAACAAGAACAAGTCGGGAAAAAAATCTCCTACTGCTTTCCCTTTAACATTCGACTATAATCAATCTAGCTTGCTAAACGATACCCTCGACCCGCCCGTCCCTTACGCTCCGCCCCTTACTGGATTCCTCCAATGGTAACGAGCCGGTCTTTGCCGCTATAGGTTGACGCAGCTGTCCATAGGCTGTGTCATTCCCCCGTTCTAACCCTCCTGGACTCCGCCCCCTTTCACAGACGCTCAACTTCCTGTTTTAAGTTACCTTGAGCAGCAGGATAGGGGTCAGGGTATGGAAAGAACGAGAGAGGAAAAAAATAGCCAGACAAAAGAGGAAAAAGTTACACAAAAGACGCAAGGAGAGTAAACGACGGTCTCGGTGTGCAGGTCTTGGATGTCGGCGCCCTGCCGATCATTTCCTCCGCGGTTGCTAGACGGCGCTTGACTGAACAACTGACTTCTCAAACAACTGTCCCCTGCTTATTTACAATGTCAAACGAAATGTCTCTAACGCCCGCCCCGTGGAGAGGCGGAGTGGTCAGTTGTGCGGTGATGCAAATAAGCTCACGATCTGTGATTGGACGAGAGCAGACTCAAAGAGGATGCCGCATGCTGTAGCCGCATGATTTAAAGTGGAAAGTCACACAGGTCAGATGTGCAGTCTCATTTGAGTGCAGATATACGTTTACACTACAGAAATATTCTGTTAAAAATGAGAAAACGGCTCTAAATTAGTAAAACGATTAAACTAAGTATGTAAAGTCAAATAGCGTTATCTCGACGCTTGAGGGCTAGAACAAACACAACATCATGTGATGAAGTTATGCATTATCAAGTTATGCATTTCATTATTAGCAATATCTAATTATGCTCCTTGTTTACGAACTTTTCAGTTTTGGTTACCCGTACAAAAATGAATCCTAGAAGACAAACGTTAAGATGTTCAACACATTTCTACACAAACATCGGGGCCATTTCACTACACAGATATGCAGAACAGAATTATAAGCGACAGGTGCATACAGGAAATAAGACAGAACTCGATGCTCAAACAAACCAATGATGAGACCTTATAATTTAGGGTCTAGATAACAAGGATTTTGAAAACGTCAAAATCAGGATTAAACCCCACAGTGTAATGATGAAATCGACCATAATTCTTTCCATATTGTGTTTATCAAAGTTATTTAGAAGGCAGGTTAAATATTTAAGGCTACGGTACTTAAACATAGGAACAACTGTCGTAAGTGCCGTCGGGTTTCTTATAAAATCAAGGTCAATAATCAATGATTCTGCTTCTGATGCCAACCTTGAGTCTCTAGTGTTGTGGCTGATGAATCATAGGTAACGTAAATATGCCACGAAATTATCCCGATTTAACTTGCCCCACATTAACTTAAATCAATGTATAGCACATGCTCGTTAAAATAAATTAGATGAAAATCAGAATTGTGGTATTTCAGTCTTTATTCGTCATGGAGTAGAAGAACTCACAAACGATAAGCCTGGTTATTTCTGCACTGAAAAGTACGAAACCAACAGCACCTTCGGAACAATAAAATGCAATACAATAAACATCCTTAAAACGTCTTAAACACCAACTGATACGTAGTTTACATGACATTTCTACCACTGTTAACGTTACCAAAGTGGAACTCATAAATGAGGTCAAGAAGGCATTTTATGTCTAACCGAGCGACATGCTAACAGATAACACGAACACGCTATGTGTGTGAAAACTTGTTGGGAATAATCCAGAAGTGACCTATTTAATTTTTTATTTCGATTTCCCTTCCAGATACATGCAACCAGTAATATGATGTGTACGAATAAGGACATAAAAAAAGAGAACCGCGTAAATGCAAGAGACACTGCACGCTACGTTAGCAGGCCGCATTGACTGTGATCCCCAAGAAATTAGAAACGGCTAAATAATGATCGTTTCAGAAGGCTTCGGAGCAAAGCCTTCTTAAATATTTGTACAGCGGTGTAAAGACAGTCTAACCAATAAAGACTACGTTTGGATCTGTCCTTCAGACCAATCAAACCTCGGACTTGATTCCACCAATCAAGGTTTCTAAGGGTTCTGGTAGTTAAGAAACTGCCACCATTTGGGCTCAAAATGAACCAACAAACCAATAGAAAACTTCCACGCTAGCGAGCCAACATGGCGACTAATGTCCAACAGTTTCCTGACCGCCTCCATTCCCTTCCACTAGCCACCAATAAGCGCTTCAGAGAGCGAGGAGGGAAATGGCGCCTATGTTCATCCTCCAAAACAATCGTCCATTGGATGGAAACTTTTATTGGACCACGAGCTCTAAATGACCTCCGCTGGATCAAGACTTAGCGATAGATAACAAGCGAGGCGCAGCACGGCAACGTATTTAATTATTATACTTACTTAATGTGACGAAATCGTAGTGTAGTCCGGTTCGATGTATTATTTAATTTATTTCGGGCTGTTACAGGAACCAAGATGGCCGACGATTTGACAACCCTTTTTTCTAACCGGAAGAAGTGTTACGTCGACTGTGACGTTCTCGAAGATTAGCGCCGTAGAAGAATCCATAGACAGTAATCCTATGCGTCTTTTAAAGTCCGTTTACGCAGAATAAATCAGACAGTCGGACGTCTATTTATAATGTGTTATGGTTCAAACTGCGTTGGGTCCTGTGTATTTTATTGCTGACCATTTTTTATTTATAAAAATACTTTAAGCACTTTGCTTGTGCACGTTTACTGTATCTTAGTTGTGGTTATGTGTGTCTCAACCGGGGGTACACGGACCCCTAGTGGTCCGTTTTGTAATTGCAGAGGATCTGAAATTAAAAAAATTGGGATATTGTCTTGCATTCAGGGTCAGACGCAGATAAAAATCAACCGAGTCGGCTATTGCAGTCAAATTAATTGCCAAAATGACTTGTGTTCACAATGTTCACTCACTTTCCAGGGAAGGTAAAAGGCAAACCAACTCATATTTAATATAGCCCATTGCGCAGCTCCTGCGCATTTTTGACTCAGCAAACCCGTCATGCGGCGTCATTTTGAGCGGTTTTGCGTCAGGTCAGGTGCACGTCAGGGCAAGTTGGGAAACAGGTATCGCACACCAGAGTTCATATATAATATATATATATATATATATATATATATATATATACATACATTTACATTATATAATGGTTACTTATAACGCTAGCTGTAATGTGGTTTTAGGACAACATGCCCTCTTTGTGGGGTAAAAAAAGGACATATATAAAGCTGCATTTATGATATTTGTTAAATAACTTTGTTGCTGAGAAATGGTCCTTGCGATACCTACATGACAATGTGACAGAAGACGAATTAAAACATTAGCAAAATCTATATTGTTCACATTTGATATAACCGCTTGCGCTTAAGCAACAATAACTGAGGTCAATATTTATTCAGTAAAGATACTTCAAGACGTGGTTAAATGGTTTATTTCAAACACTTTCTTTTAACAAACCTGTATCATTTCACAACACAAGTACAGACACAAACATCAAACAGGAATGAAATCACTGAACTAACTAATGAAAACAAGAAAACATTTATCAGATGCTTTAATACAAAATGACTTAAATGAGATTAATCACCAAATAAAAAGTTAACTTCTGGTTAATCACTGCAATGTTACTATTAAACATTTTTTTGGGGGGGTTATGATACCCACTAAGCTATACGATTAACCCATCCTGAATTCTGAAATTACTTTGCTCAATTTACATCAAACTTATTTTATCTACGTGACACAAGCTCCAGAAGAGTTGAAGCAATCTTGTTGAGACTGGTGGAAGGCTCTGGAGGGGGAGAAGATGATGGTTGGAATGGGTCGTAGAGTTCATCATCGGGCGGATGGCCATCCTGATGTAACCTGTGTTGTCCTCTCCCAGGATACATCCTTGTTTCCCCAAGTAGAGGAGGTGGTTTGAAGTGACTTGGAGGATTACCAACTCTCTCTTAAAGCAAGAAAACAATAAGGAATCAATCAGAAAGTAATGAGGAGTGAAACCTTGAAGAGAACGTTGCAAACGTAGTTTTAGGTTTAAAAAGGTTTTTTTAATATTTTGATTCCAGTTCGTAGCACTGGGCATTTTGTATGTCTTTCTAATTTTATGTAACTATTTCAAATAGCTTGATAACTTGTGTGTGTCAATCAATAGATATACAAAAGCAGGACTTTGTAAAACTCAAAACCAATGCCCTACATTTTTCTCGTTAGGTTTTTTACCTTGAAAACCTCTATCATCTACAGTGCCTGTGCTTTCCATTCCACGCATTCTCTGGTTATTCCAATTTCCAGACCCCCTGAAATCATCATCATAATATCTTGCATCTTGATTACTTCTCAGCCCGTCAGCATGATGTTGGCCTTCTTGTGAAGCTCTTGAATATTCTTCATAATGTCCTGCCTTTACTCTTTGATCATTTTCAAAACCTCTTCTCTCTGGAAAATCCACGGTGTTCTCTTGCAACCTTGTTTTCTGAAATCCTCTGGGATCATTTGCATCATGCCTAGCTGCTTTACTGAGAGAATCACTGGGATAACGGTCAAATCGCCTCGGCTCTCTATAATCCCTGGAGTCATCTTCATAATGTCTGGTGTCTCTTGGATCCCCGGGGTCATCCTCATATTGTCTGACCTCGCGGAATGCTCCAGGGTCGTTGTCATATTGTCGGGGTTCTTGTAAATTTCTGGAACTGTCTTCATACTGTCTACCCTCTTGGAAACCTCTGTTTTCATAGTAGATACCATCCGAATCATCCCTTAGGTTATTATCGTATGCATCTCTGTGCTGGTCTCCTCTGTGATCACTGACAGATTGTGAAGTATGATCCTTGAGATGAGGAAAAAACAAATAATTGATAAGAATATTTTTTTATGAACGTATTATGCTTGTTTTGTACCATGTGCTTACCCCTAGTCTTGAAGCTTTAGCTGCTTGAAATTCCTTTAAAACTGAACATAGCTTCTCTTTAAGATATTTGGCTTCATCCATGTTTTCAATTTCAATGTCATTCTGTAAATGTGCAGAATATGTTAGAATAAAAACTGATCTATTGAGAAAAGTCTCCCTCAATCCATGTTTGTAATATATTCTACACTTACTAGTACATCCAGTACATTTTCAGGATTTGGATTGAAATGATGTGCGCTTCCGGAATCCATAAGAGGGTTATTAAACAACTGTAATAACAGAAGAAATCTGTTATTCTGATATCATAGTTTACAACAAAATGTACATTTTTCTTCAAATATAACACTGTGAACCTAAACATAATGGTAAATTAGACAGGTAGTTTTACCAGAGGTCGAATCGGTCCATCTCTCTGCTGGTTGTGTGATCTCTGTCCCGCTCTGTCTTCAGAATGTCTGTAAAGAGCATTATATTGGATTCTTACACCATTCGCAAATATAAACTTTTAAGTAAAGCCTTGAGAATGAAAAAAAATATATATATATATTAAGTATTATTTTTCAATTTTAAAACATTCCCAAATTACCAAAACCAACATTGATACAAATTGTCGAAAGGTTTTATGGAAATGTTAATACCTTACTGTCTGAATGACTTTAAGGAATGCCCATTGCACAATCATCCATTTTTTTTTCAACTATGATCAAAAATCAAACCTTATGTGTGCAACTGCTATTTCTTCCGCTGTTGCATCGGAGAACCGGCTCTTCCTTTTCTTCTTGGCTGGAATCATTTCATCTGAATATGATCTTGGATCATCTCCAGACTCAAATCTTTGAGGGTAACCGTGCATGGTTCTGTCAAATTCTTTGACAGCTCCCCTTCTCTCGTCTACACGAAAGCTTCTGCCGTGCTTTGACGTAGCATCCATGCCATAAGCTGAATACATCCTATCCTCCATTTGGCCCTCCTGATATTGAGAGTCTCCAGGATGCTGAACTGCACTGTGGATTCTGAGATCTTTGTCATTATGTCGGTTTCTTGGCACATCTCTGGATACGAGACTGTGTCCATCTCCACCAGAGAACGGTCTTCTGTCAAGATTTGTGTTCTCATAGCCTTGCTGAGAAAGAGGTCTTCTTCCACCATCCTGGTCTGCATAGGGCCTAGCATGTAGTTCTCTTTCAGAATAGTCATCACGCAAGAGGCCTTGATTCCCAGGCTCTTCGTATGGTCTTTGACGTCTGCTTTCTTCTGGGTAGGATTGATGCCGAACTGCATCACCTGGATTGGGTCCATCATACTTTTCCCTAGCATAATAGGGCCTTCCAGGTCTGTCTTCAATCACGTATGGCTGTCTATGAACATCTTCAACCAATGGTGGCTGCCTATGTGGGTCTCGTCCATGAGCACTGGACTGAGAAACATTTCCAGCTATGTATCCGGTGGTGATGAAAATTTAGACGTTACCAATTGTTTATTAGACAGTGTAGGGGTGTCACAATAAGATTTTCAGTGATGTAAATAGTTTAAAGATGACATTCTCACCTTGATGAACATTTCTGAATGTCTCTTGTTGTCTTCTGAGTGGCTGTCATAAAATTACAATTGATATTCATTCAAATTCCTATTGAGTCAAAATGTTGCAAAAATTGATTTGTTTCAAAACAATGAATCTATGACGATTACCATACCTCTGGTTTTCCCCATCCCTCCTGCTTTTCGACTACTGCCGCTTTGGCTCTTGCGACAAGACCAGGCTGCTTCTGTGCACTTGCTGTGTCGTGCCATGTGACTAAATCTGGCCTTTTCAGCTCCTGCCAAAAGGATTATCATGAGCTCCTCATGTCACTCTGAACAGAATGAATGCAACTCTGCTGTGGAGTGAAACCACCTTACCAGGTATTTTTGTCTGTGTTTGCGTCCAATGATATGGGCCACCATGCTGTACAGGTCCATCTCCACGACACACAATCTGCATTTGTACTTTAACACATTTTTGCCATCTTCGCTCACAAAATCAGGTATCTGTACCAGGGAGCTGAGACCTGACCAAACAAAGCAGATATATACTATTTACAAAAGTTCTAGGTTAATTTGTTTCGACAAATAGACAAAAAAGTTTTCAAAATTAAAGGGGATTAATGTCAGTTGACTAACGGTTTAACTTTTCTGCTTTTGTCAAGAAGTCACGTGAAGCTTTCTTACCGATGATGGGCTCATCAAGACTCAGGTATTCCAAATATTCTTTGATATCTGTCCATTGTGGTAGTTGAGGTTGTCTCGGAATAGCTCCTATAAGGACAACACAGGTTCTTAAAGCATGATCATTTCAGTGAATGCAAACCTGAGTTGTAAGTGAACATCCACCTGTTACATTTATATAAAATTAGATAAACTATAGGTGAAAAACACAAACTTTCTTTGTCTTAAAGGCTTGCATTTAATGGAGCAGAATCTTCAGAGTAGCACAAATGTCTCAAATCAGATTTACAGATCAAGTCTGATCTAAAAGATTCAGTCTCAAGGTTAAATGATTGACCACAGAGGATTGACTGCTGGAGAGACTGTTTATGAAAGGATTGTGGGTTGAATGGAAGGTGATTTTGGACAATAAGAGAACCAAAGCCTCTTATGTACACTGTTCTTTCATAGTCCGTTTAGTTCACTCCCAGCTTATCTGATAAATTGCCACATCAGCTTATCAGAATTTGGTAGTGCCTGACTTTCTTCAGCAGCAAACTCCAGCAACTGTAGACCTTTGAAGCTTCTGATGAATTCATTTCCATATGCCAACTACTTGTGGCTCCACTCTTCTTTCAAAACTTTGTATTTGAAAATCATTCAGGGTCAGAGGCCAGTAGAGAATATGGCAACAGTATCCTGTGAAATGCAAACAGTCCCGAAGTTCCAAAAACCATCAACAGGGCTTTTAATGCGCTGTTGAAATTCATACTTATGCTCCTGTGAATCATTCGTTCCACATGTTTCCCAAGCTTGCTTGTGGTGTTTTCTGTAAACTGCTTCAGTACAGTTGGTCTTCAAACAGTTTAATACATGAAATTGTGAACTAAAGGGAATGAACAATGAAGAAAATTCATAGTTCAGGTGCATCGCAAAGCTGAAAATATCAGCCAGGAGCAGAAAATTTGGTCCTCCAATCAATGTATTTCCGTGTATGCCAGAAAATGTTATTCCTGTTAATTGGCATGAGTACTTTGTGGTTCCACTCTATCCTCTGCTGAAACGTGGGTGACCAATGTTATTCCAACAGGATTATATCTTCAGGGTCACATCCATGACTCCTTTCAAAACTGTAGGGGGTTTGGCCATTACATTACTTATGCCGAGTTCAGACTTCACAATATTCTGTATGCTATGATAGTCACGGTGTCGGATTATTAAATTATGTCAAACTACACATTTTCGATCAATTGTTGCTTGTCATTTTTTACACCGAGTGATGTCATTGATGACGCGGAACTAGCTACTGGCCTCTGAAACAAAAGCGTAACCAATTTGTGTTCATTTTGTCACCCATTTTTTATTTGAGTCTTAGTTTAGTCTCACAACGAATATACTTTTTAGTTTTTATTTTATTTAGTCATCCATGTCCTGTTTTTGTTAAGTCATGTTTAGTCGATTTAATGTCTATGCATTTTGGTAACGTTTGTAAAAACAAACTTTGTCACATTTTCGTCGTGCTGTAGAACTTAAACTAGCTTCATATAAGAAGAATTACCACAGATCTTGGATAAATGCATAGGCTTAATCATAATCTCCATAAATTCTCCCGCAAATTACTAGCGTCTTCTTGATGCCCGCAAAATATTGACAATTCCCAGAAAACAACGCGACTGGCCGTGCGAACGGTCAGTTTTGGCAAGGTGGGAAGCTTTTATTCAGCAACCACAATCGCAAACAAACAATATAGTTGAGATCAAAGCGGCTCGAGCAGCTCATGAGAGAACATAAAACGGCTGGAGATCGCTAAACTCTTTTAGGAGATCCTCAACAGTGCTTCCACAGTGAGAGCATTTGGACATGGTTCCCAGATTGCACAAAATAAGTCACCCACTGGCAGAAAACGTATACTTTTTTATCTTTCATGCCTGTTTGGGGGATCTGAACTTGTGTCATCTGGCGACCACAAACATGAACGCTCGCATAAAGATCCGATATATATATATTTTTTCCAACAAAGACTAAAAGAGTTTTATTTTTATTTCTACATGTGGCAAGATCTATTTCAAGTCTTTAATGAGAACAACCAAAAATAACTTCATACTGCTTATGGAAGTATGTGAACCCTTGAGTTAATGACCTCAAAAAGCTGATTGGAGTCAGGTGTTAGCACACCTGGAGTCTCGTTTAGATAATAAGTTTGGAGGTGTGTACTACAGCTACTTTGGCTGATAAAAATCCCTCAAACTTTTGGAGTTTGCTCTGCACAAGAACACGCTTATGTGAGCCATGCCTTGCCAAAAATATCTTTCAGAGGATCTACGACCAAGAATTGTTGATTTACATAAAGCTGGCACGCATACAAAGTTATTTAAAAGACTTCCCCAGTCTACAGTCAGGCAAACAATCTACAAATGGAGACACTTTGGGCGCCCAGTCGAAATGACATCAACAGCACAACAAAGACTCATCAATGAGGTAAAGAAACAGCCCCGAATGACAGCCAATGATTTGAAGGCATCATTGGAACTTCCTAACATCTCTGTTCATGGGTCTAAAATAAGTAAAACACTGAACAAGCAGGGTATCCACAGCAGGACACCCTGAAGGAAGCCACTGCTTGCAAAAAAGAAAATTGCTGCATGCCTGAAGTTTGAAAAAGAGAACATTGACACTTCACAGCGGTATGGCAAAATGTTTTCTGGACTGATGAATCTAAGATTGAACTATTTGGGAAAAACACACAGAACTACATCTGCCGTAGGAAGGGCACGGCATATCATCATGAAAACATCATCCCAACTGCAAAGTATGGTGGAGGAAACATCATGATTTGGGCCTGCTTTGCTGCACCAGGGCCTGGCCAGCTTGGAATCATTGAGGGGAAGATGAATTCCCAAGTATATCAGACAAATCTTCAGGATAATGTGAGACTATCTGTACGCCAGCTGAAACTGTGTAGAAGGTGGGTGATGCAACAGGACAACGACCCAAAACACAGAGTGTCAGAGCCAAGTCAGAGCCCAAGGGCCAAGTCAGAGCCCAGACCTCAACCCAGTAGAGATGCTATGGATTGACTTGAAGAAGAGCATACACATGAGACTTCCATACAATATGACAGACCTAAAACAGTTCTGTCAGGAAGAATGGGCTAAAATTCCTCCTCAACAATGTGCAGGTCTGATCCACAGCTACAGGCAGCGCTTGGCTGAGGTTATTGCTGCCAAGGGGATCAACCAGTTATTAATTCTAAGGGTTCACTTACTTTTTCCTCTGCCATTTTGAATGTTGAATGAGTGTGTTCAATAAAGACATGAAAGATCAGATATTTTTTGTGTTATTATTTACCGACACATTATGTTTGTCAATAACCTTGACTTGGATGAAGATCAGAACACATTTTATGACAAATTGATTCAGAAAAGCATGAAATTCCAAAAGGTTCACATACTTTTTCTTGCCACTTTACATTTTAATCTCATCATTTATCGTCAACGATATTGCGTGATGATAGAATCTTTGTTGTCGTTTAATGGCCTTTTCATCTCAACGAATATTTTTCATCATTGTTTTCGTTAAAAAATGAACACTATAACTAATCAAGCTGTCTTGTCATCAGGATGAATGATTTTGTTGGCTTAATGCTAAATCCAGTACTCACCAGGTTGCCATCTTTACCAGCACGTAGTCCCTCGATGAAAGGCAGAAGTATTGTTGCCATAGCTCCACAAACCTTTTCTCCCTTGCATAATACCAACCAGCAGCGCAAATATCATGTCTTTTGTTTTGGAAGGACAGCTTCTGAGCTCTTATTGTTTAATGTTAAAGATGTGATGGAACCCGTCATAGAGCACCGAAAAAAATACTACATGCTTTAACAAGCATGTCTCTCTGTCAGAATGGCGTGAAGCACCACACCCTCCAAGATAAAACGATCATGCCCCGATGACAATTGTTGTTTGTGAATCACTGAAACCTTATGACAAACAGACTGTGCCAAAATCAGGCTGAAATTGTGTAGTCTGAACCTGGCATTAGGGGATATATGTAGGTCTGTGATTGTGACAGATGATGGAGTTCAATGTCCATACATTTTGATGGTAGAAGAATGTTCTCGCCTCTGGAAGTGCTATGGAACCTCTGAAAGGACAACTGATAGTTTGCATACTTACAAACTCCTTGAGATTTCTGCTGGTTTTGCTGATGCAATACTAAATTATGCTTCTTCATAGCACATTAATTATCAGTGCAATATCAAACAGCAAATTAAACATTTCTTTAGATTTTTACAAGATGGTAAATGATGGGATATTTTACTATTACATTACTATATAATACTACATTTCTAAAAAAGCAAACTCTTACAAGTAGATCAATTTTGAATTATTTTTGTTTTGTAGTCTAAATAAGAAGGCTAGGCCTTTAAAAAAATAACTTTGTTTAATTGTATTTACTACTTACCCTGTGCAACAAGGGCCTCCTCTCTCTTTGAACATATAAGGACATACAGTGGAGGAAAAACAGTCACAGGTGAGTATGCTGTTATGAGCACGGCATAGAAGATACTTTATATACTGAAACAAAGTAAACAAAGAGGTTAATCAAATATGTCCAAATAATGGACATCATAAAGAAAACAATGTGAGTGGAGAAAGGCTTCCAGACACATTTTCTGTGAAAATTTTGCGCACCGACTTAATGAAGTTGATTTTCACTTGTTTGTTAAACAAGTTTTATAAGAGATGAAGAGTAACGTGGCATGAAAGTAGGAGTCGACATCTCCCAACAGGGAGATGGGGATAAAGAAGCATTCAGAACAGTCCATGTGTTTATCCAATTTGAACGTATAACAGTTAAGTTATACCTTGTCCATTCCTTTCTTTCAGACCAATAAAAATAAAATGACACTGTAGCTTTAATAACTTTGATCATTTACAACTTTGATTAAAAAAATATTATCAAACACACACACACACACACACACATTTAGCCTAACAAAAAGTCTCACATGTTCCAGACTTTTTACTATCAGCATAACATATGGTGCCCAATGCCACAGGCAGGACAGGAACAGGGTACAACAACCAAATAACACCATATTTAGTGGAAGGGAAGTCGGGAAGTCAGAAACTCAGACAAAATCAAAATTGTCTGAAAACAAGCTGAATTACACAATTACGGCCAAGGTAATTGATACAGAACAACTCCTGAACATCTTAAATGATTTAAGATTCAAAGACAAGAACCTTGGAACCAGGTTCATCGTTGGGAAGACTACTTGAGTAGCCTAGGAATATTAAAAGAAACTTTGCTCCTTGGAAAATTGACTGGCAAGCATTACTCCCAAAATTGCATTGAGGCCAACCAATCAAATTGGAAGTGGAAAAAAGCTGTAATGTGAAGTTGCCCCCAGACTACAAAGACAAACAATGTCCAAAAATAGAAAGAGGAATTATAGCTCTTAGATCTTCTCAAAGATGCAGAAATTAATAAGAGAACAAGAAATTGTAGTACATTTTGTTCCAAGTATCTTCTGGTGAGAAGACTAGATGAATAAAACACCACTTTTAAGCATAACAATAAACCTGTGAAGAGGAGATTTCTTCCTTTGATACTACATCCAGAATTAAAGAATGAATAAATAAAGAGTGAATAGGTCTTCAATAGGGAAAGGTGAAGACAAGTACCATGTCTGAGAAGTTGAAATGTCACAGAACTCAAAAGCACCCCAAGGCAGCCATCAGTTCTGCAAGGTCGTACATTGTAAAACCGTCAAAATGTTATTTTTGACATCTACTCAAAATGCAGCAAAAAAAGTAAAAATAATTATTACAGTATTATGAATGGTCAAAGGATCGTCAGAATTTAAACATGTTTTGGGTTTGAGATACTTTGGCAATGAACATATCTCTATACACAATGTTGCATATTTGACACGTTACCTTTAAATGTTGTAATGTGGTCACGTGAACTTTGTACTGGCTCTCTCCCCTTATTCTTTTGTCACAGATCTAAAGGGGCAAAATTGAACACAATTCTTCATCCCCAATACGGTGCAATTAGATAATAGTACTTAGATTAAGTTACAATCAGCAAGCAAAGATACTTTTGTACACAAAAGTAAAATAGATGTTACCATGCAGTCGATGAAGGTGTTGGCCTGGTCATCGTCATAAACTGTCAATAAATCGGCCATCTGCTCAAAATTAGAATTAACACACAAAATGGATGGATGTGTGCAATATATTAACAAAATGAAATCGATGCAAAAAATATGGCTAGCGTAACAATTAGCATTTCGTTACATGCTAACATAACGCATGACAGAAACGTAACTTACTGTAAAGCGTTTTCCACAACAGTTGGCGAAAGGCAAAACAAATCTTTTAAAACGAAACACCTCTTACGCATGTAACAAAAAGTTTTTTCTTTTAAAAAATTAAAAGCTACAAAACAAAGCAAAAATATTTTCCTAAGCTACCACCGCACGTCTTTGACTTCTTCTGTGGTAAAATTCTTCTTCTACTTCTGTGGTTCTATAGGCGGGTTGAAAACCACCAGTAAAGGTGCATTCCGCCACCTACTGTGCTGGAGTGTGACGAAGATGAGACACAGAAGATACCTATATTCTGTTTATCAGACCACTATTTCTCAGGAATGTTATTATTGCTGAAAACACTCTACTCTACTCTACTCTCTTTGATTAATTTTACTAAATTTTATGTTATTTTGAACTATGTATAAATATCTTCCTTCCTTACAAGAATCCCAGTATTTCTGCCTCCATATGCTTGTCCGATTAGTGATTTCCCTTCTGACCTGCGGAGGGTGATTTTAACATTTTCCGCTTCAATTGCTTCTTAGGCCATTTTATCCGCTGTTTCATTTCCAGGTATCCCAACATGTGCTGGAAACCATACAAACTGCACTTGTCTTAATCTGAATAATATAGTTAATATTTATATAAGTAGATCGCTTCTATATAATTGATAGGTTTGTAGGCTTGTAAGAGATGCCATTGAATCTGAACAAATTAAAACTTAACTTTCAGAATTTGGCATCATTTCCTCCACCCAGTAAAGAGCCATCTGAATGGCTACAAATTCTGTTGCATATAATGATACTGCATCTGCTAATTTGGCTTTCCCAATATTTTTACTTTCTGGAACATAAAATTATGAACTCGTTTGCTCTGTTTCAGGGTTTTTGGATCCATCTGTGTAAATTTGAGCAAAAGCATCATAAATAGAGTTAATACACTGTGGTCAAATTCTTCTTCTTTGCTTTTAATAGCTGATCGCAACCAACTTGTTCAGGTGCATACCGCCAGCAGGGCACCGGGGTGAGTAACATCAGGGTTTCAGGTACTACGGTGGATAAAAAAATTGAAATCTGTATTTTTAAGGAATTCAAACAAAGTATTCCAGCAATCTCTAATTTTTTCACTCACTCCCAAGATTCCCTTTAATTTTATTGGAAATTCTGATCTAACCATTACAAAATAAATATCGTTGAAAAGGTCTGAGACTCTAGAATACATATTTCATCATTGTTTTATAAAATAAAATATGGAAGGAATGTGATTTATTCATAAATGACATGTGTGTGAATCAAAAATAAGTACTGCATTTACGAAACGCTTACATTTTCTTTAACACTTTGCATGTGAATTCTTATCCTATCATGAAAAACATTTTATCGTAGAATAGGTAAAAGAGTCTAGAAAACACATTTGGTCAGTGTTTTATAATATAGAGTTATCGATTCATAAATGATAAATGATTCATAAATTGTCACCACCCCGTATACGGGACACCCACAATTGCGTGCATATTTGTGATGGAATGGTGATCTAATCATGACAAACATATATCGTTGGAAAGATCTTAGACTCTAGAATACATATTTCTTCACTGTTTTATAGAATAATTTATGTAGGAAGTGTAATTGATTCATAAATGATCATTGATTCATAAATTGTTACTGTCCCATGTGGGACACCTATATTTGCTTTCATATTTTTGTGGGATATCTGATCTAATCATGACATACTATATATCGTTGGAAAGTTCTGAGACTCTAGAATACACATTTGATAAGTGTTTTAGAGAATAATTTATGTGAAGAGTAATTGATACATAAATGATCATTGATATTTTCATAAATGATAACTGACTCATAAATGAGTGTGCATCAAAAATATAGTTCTATAAAAATGTATTGTTTTGTTTACAAGTTCCTGTGCAAGCGTTGGTATTTCATCATTGTGTTTGTTGATTGGAAAAGTAAAAAAAAATAAAAAAAGCATTTTGATCAAATTTCAGATTTTAAATAAACATTAAATTAACATTAGGTCATCACAACTTGTCTGTGGTTAAATTGTCTAGGCTGCAAAATATCAGTAAAAATATGTTGAAAAAAACAGCATATGCAGGGTTAGGTATGTTCTGATGCTGGTTTGACCAGTTTAAACCAGTTTAAACCAGCACATGTCCATGTCAAACATGCCCAGCTTAAACCAGCACTAAGCAGCAAACCAGCATCAAAACATACCAAACCAGCACATGCTGTTCTTTCAACACGTATGAGACTCCTTTGTAAATATGATTGACATACAAATAAAAAAACATATTTTATACCTTATAAATGTAAATAATCTTACCTTTAGTAACAAACCTTATATAGAACAATGATCTTGACATAGCCTATAGCGATCAATGATGTAAATTTGGTCGAAGAGGTAACCCGAAGAACACTTTTTATGAGTATTGGTGGATTATCTAGGTCAATAATCTTTTATAGAGAGTTAAACTGTCAGTATTGTGACTAATGGAAAGTAATGTTACCAGCAGATGGCAGTGTAATTCACAAAGTGGACTATTGGTTTGACCACTGAGAACCAATATTATAAAAAATACTTGTAACCACTCGTTAATAAACACATTAGCCATATTGATTACATTTTGTATTGTTATACTTTAGCAAGTATCATTGTTAAACTATTTTTAGCTTAATATGTTTAGTTGAATATGATGTGATGAATATGATAATGAAACTTCAGGGTCTTGAAAGTCAAACTGGACGTTTTATATTCCATCACAATATAGCAGAAAATATAATGAGGGCCCCTTGGACACCGTTAAGGTAACTGGAAAGCAGAGCCGATCTTCCTATGCGCAAACTACTAAAGTTGCGTAGGGCCTCTGCACATCCCCCTTGAGTATAGAATAAACTATAATGCGAACAAGACGCGGATTCAACTTTCTGCTTTCGGAGTGTTCTGTTACAAACTTTTCAGAAATTATTTAGCAATGTCCTTTTTATTAATTGATTTAATTACTGTTACATACTCTGATACCATGGATTGCGTGCAGGTAATGACGTGGTGCGCGTAATGTGATGATGCGACTTTACATATGGCCATGGCTTCAAAACAAAGCTATCCGTCTGTAGCGGACATACGGCAACAATACTTTGAAGCAAAATAACAAGAAGGCATGTGATTTTGAACGTATTTCAAGGTCTTATTTAGTTTTGCCAAAAATTTGTAAGTACAGATTTATAAATTCAGTATAGGCTATTTGTCCACTGGCAATACAGTTGGTTTGGCTGTGGACGTTCGATAATCGTGAATTTAGGCACCGTCTCCAAAGTAACATATCACATTAATATTCTAACTTAAAATTACCATATTCTTTGGCTGATTAAAGGCTTCGATTATGTTTTTTGGGTGTTTAACAACGGATGTTCATGTTTCTAAGCCTAAAATATGCTTTATATTTCACATATTTCAAGTCTATTGTTCATTGCTGTCCCCACAAGACGACTGGATTTCCTCCGGTCATTATAAAGTCCCTCCTTCCGAAATGCTCTGATTGTTAAAGCTGACCAGGTCTTACGTGATTGTCATCCGCTTCTCGGACTGTTGTGATTGGTCGGTGCCTCTCTCACGTGTATTCCTTAACCTTGGCTTTTAGCAATAAACAGCAACAATGGCGTCAACCTTCACTTCATCAGTAAAAACATGCAGATCGATCGAAGTGTAACCGATCATTTCCTACTATGGTGAGGGGAATGATATCGGACCGAATGGCGTCAGACCAGTTTATTAAATAACGGTAATAACAGAAGCGTTAAGTTTAGCTTTTATAAATTGGACCCGAGTTGGATAACAAAACAACAAGCATATTGACCAGGAGACATTTGCAAGCAGGACTTCTAAGGATGTTTCATAGAAGTGTTTAAGAGGTAAGCGCACCCACACAATTTCGGTGTATTACACAGAACAGATTTCACAGCCGATGTTAAAGTCATTGAAGCTGTTATTTGAACGTTGGCTATCTTCGAATGTGTGTAGCTGAATTCTTATTACCAGCTGTAGGACTGTGATGAAAGTGAAAGTAGTTTAGCGCGTTGCTCAGTCAAATGTTTACGATCTCTGATAACCGGACACTACTATTCTCACTATTTTTCTCTTAGGGAGACCTTGCCCCTTTTTTGGCGTTTTCCTGTGGGTGGAGGTTATTAAAATCACTCGGAATGGTGACGTCATGTACCCGGTTAGTACTAGCAATAATGCACACCACTGCAATCCACTGTATTTCGTATGCCCATGATAATATATATTTTTTGTGTTATCATATTGAGAGAATTTTTGATGTGTTTTCGTATGCTTAGCTTTCTCGAATAAACTATTTAATCAAGTAGGCTACTTACTGTCAATTTATTTGTTTTTTGTCTTTCATTTTCAATTAATTTAAGTGTGTTAATTAATTTTATTTCTTATAGTTTACAGTTATGCTTATCTCATTTTAGCTATCATGACAAGGGCCCCTCACAAAGGTTTGTATAGGACCCTCAGACATTTAGGATCGCCACTGCTGGAAAGAGGAAACTCCTGAAAGACATTTCACAAACTCCCGCCCCCTGCCGTCTTCCCAATCTCTCCGTTGCAGGCTACGCTCGGGAGAGCCGCCGGCCGGCGCTATTAATTTGTGTTATCCAAGATGGAGGTTTAGTGATGTTCACTAGCCCTCAGAAGTAATCCTTTTTCCGTCCGTGTCAGATCATCCCTCAGACACAGGGCGGACATATTTTGTCGTTCTGCCTGTGGGGAAAATACATAGGAACTTTGGATTTGGATATTCGTTTTTTGTGTGTGTTTTTCACCACAGCCATGAGCTCGGTGGAAGGGGCCGAGGAGGCGGCCAAAGACTCGGCCGATATAGCTACGATCTTCAAATCTGGTAAGACCGAAGCTCGCGACGCTGCTCGGATTGAATGGCGCAAGCTTCCGCGCGGCTGTGGGACATTGTTCATGCACTGTCTTCGCAGGGTGGGTGGGGGAGTTTGGATTTATGTTCATATTTTGTACCTTGTAATAGATCAAGCGCAAAACTATGATAACGTTAATTAAATACTTATATTTTAAGTCGGGTGAGGTTTGTAACAACCTAGCTGGTTACTTTTGAGAAATTCGTCTTGCTCGCTCGCGTGAGCCATGACTGCACATTGGTGAGGGATTGCAGGAGAATAAAAGCATATACGATTTAAAAATGTTGTAGATGTTTCGTAGGCGATCATAATTTGCATTAACAGAAAGAGATCGCATAGATAACGTTACAGTATTTTTTTATGAGCCAGTGGCTAGAAATATAAGATTAGCTTCACCGCAGGCCACCTTACGAATAGATAACGTTAAATGAAGTTATGTCAGCATCTTCTTGGTTTTACAGGATCTCCCAAGAATATTCTTTAGTATTAATACAAATATAAATCTCAGTAATACATTGTTCCAAGTCATACTTGTGAAATGAATCGAAATAGAATCAAGCTGACAGTCTCTTTGTTTCCCCCCAAATGATCTGTTATTGATCCGTTAAAAAATACATTTATTTCATTCGATGAAGAGATATATGTAATAATATAGGAAGAAAAAGACAGATCAGGGTATTAAAGTCAGTCAGCAATGTAAACAATGACCTGGCGTGGCACTCTCCAACTGCTAACGTTAGCTAGCTAGCAAACACTGTGAGATTAGCGGGCGAAGTAGTATTTCTGTCACAAGACTGAAGTTAATGGAGTCATTCTTCGTGTAACGTTACATAATAGTAAAATTTAAGATTGTGGTTCAGATAGTTGGATTTTGTTAAGAAAAGGGAATGTAACCTGGTTGTATCGTGCAGCATTTGGTTGCTAAATTAGCAAAGCTAACGTTATTCCACCAAGATTGATGGCACAGCTTTCAAGGACCTTCTCAAAAAAAGATTTCATTTATTTCGTGTTAGTAATCGAGTATTAGATTAATTTAATGTTAGTGACGGGTTGATAAGGTATATGCATAAAATTATATATGCATAAAATTACATCTTATCTGGTGATGATTTATGCGGGATATGAGTCCAGTCACACTGCTATCCAGCAATGGCAAAACTCATTTAAGATATAAATTGAATGCTCAAATATCTCATCGGGGTGGTTTCCTGCACAGGGATTAGTTTAAACCAGAACTAGGCCTTAGTTAAATTAAGAACATACCTTAGAAAAACATTACTGGTGTGCATCTCGAGACAAAACAAACGAACCAAAATATTTTACGATATTTCATTTGCGAGTTGTTTAAGATCAAGACACCTAACATTTTAGTTAGTCTGGGACTAGTCTTAAACTCTGTCCGGGAAACCACCCACCTATGTTTTCTGATAGCAGGACATTAATTTGCAAGCCCAAGTTAATCATTCACCAAAATACCTTATTATCTAATCCATATGGAACTGGCATTCAGGACATATTTAGTATTTAACCAGGCCACCTTTCAAATGTTTTGGAGAAATCACATTGACTTCCTGACACTGATGGCACCAGTTTAGAAACACGTGCTACTGTGGTTTTGTTGTGTGTAAATCAGTGAAACCACAATTGGAAGTGCTGCTTCTTACTGGTTCTCATTTGGTGTTTTCAATACGGAAATCTTAGTTGTTTCGGTACCCTCCAAAGTTGGTTTTGGTTTCAAGCAGTTTGCTTTTTTGTACACAGCCTATAATGTACTTTTAAAGGGGTAATTGATGCGGCTGAAACGAATATTATTGTTTGCTTTAGATGTAACACAATGTGTATACACGATTTGAGTTTACATTTTTTTAAGGTATTTTCCAAATACCGTGCATATTTGTATCTACTCTTTGCTCCGCCTCTCTGAAACGCACTGATATTTTAGAAAAGCTCATCGTTCTGAAAAGCGAGGTGTGCTATGATTGGCCAGTTCACTAGTGCGTAGTGATTGGTTGAATACTGCACAGATATGTAACGCTTCTTACCATATTTGGAACATCAGGTTCCAAAGCAATTGTACTGACAGATACGTCCACCTTACTTACGTGTACATTTGGGTGGTCTTAGTCAAATCGTGCTACGAACTGACGTAGATTTGCCGGGGTGTGGTTACACGAGGCGTTTCAGGCAGGTCAGGGTGAGCATTTGCTTCTAGATAAAATACATCTTTTGTTTCCGACACTTACATTTTTGCAATTTTACGTGTCTAATACATGCATGGGCAACTTAAAACACACCAAAGACAAAGAAAAACTTGTATTTCCGGCGAATCACCCCTTTCAATTTCATTGCCCACTTAAGTTGTTATTCACCACTTTTTCCTTTTTTAATGCCACCCAAAATGTATTTTTCCACATGTTTTTTCCATGTTATTTTGTGCTATCGTGTGTCTTTCTAACGCAGCTGTCGTACCCAAGTGCTAAAAGCAACCCAATCCAGCCTGAAACGCCTCGTGTAACCACAACAAATCTACGTCAGTTCGTGGTATGATTTGACTAAGAGCGCCTAACTCTATACGCAAGTAAGCTGGGCGTACCTTTCAGTAGAATTGCTTTGGAACTTGGTTAACTGGCCAATCATAGCACTCCTCGCTTTTCAGAGTGATGAGCTTTGTAAAAAATCTGCGCGTTTCAAAGAGGTGGTGCGAAACAGTTACAAAATGGATGGTATATGAAAAATACAGTGTTTTTGAACCTTAAATTGTGTATACATATTACAAACCATAATATTCGTTTTAGCCGTGTCATATGACTCCTTTTACAGCATAAGAGATTCAGCACAAGATTCTTACTTATTTACTACCATCTGAAAGGACTTGTTGGGATTCATTTCTGACTGTTGCTTTTTGAGGGCATGAAGTTAAAGTACATTCAAGCCTCATTTATATAAAAGTCAGTGTATAATTAAGCACCAACTGATACACACTACAGCTGTCTTTAGAGGAGTCAACCACAGTTGAAGCATTTATATTCTCATTTGGCAACTCATTATAAGCCAATATTCTTAATTCTTGTTAAGGAAAATTATGTGCCACTAGTGTCACTAAACAAAATTACAGTGTAACGTCTTTTTTCGAATAGGTTTCCTCAAGCACTGTCTCCGTCTGCCATTGGTTGAAAAACAGATGGCCCCACACTGACCTCACTGTATTGCATTGGCCTGGGTTTCTTTGTGAAGTTGGGATGCTCAAATAAACACAGCAATGTTAACACACTTTAAGAGAATTGGGTTGAAAATGGCTTTCTTCTTTTGTCTAACATCACAAAACATCAGATTTAATTCTAGCATTTTTCCATTAAAATCTTTGTATACTCTTCGTTTGTAGAGTACTGGCACGTTTTGTTTATACACATCTCTTTCTTTTATTGTTCTTTCCTGTTTAGATTTTAATTTTCAACTTCTTATTGTGGCTCCCCGTGACCCGAGGTAGTTCGGATAAGCGGTAGAAAATGGAATGGAATGGAACTTCTTATTGTTTGTGGAATTGCTGTTGATCTTAATGGTGCTTTTGTCCCTGCCTAATAGGCCTACTGGTAGTTTATGGAGGCAGTGATGATTTTAGGGCATTGGCTTCTTCCTCTCTCTTTGGCAGTAGATTAATTTCTTTGACACTTAGATGTCATGTGGTTAGCATTGGGGAGTTACATTTTCTATCAATGACCGTTACAACACAAGCTGGATGGCCGGTGTGTACAGCTTTCTTTTCTCCTTCTATGTCTCTGTTGTGTCACAGCCTCCTGATTTATCCAGCCCCTCCATCTCATCCACAGCCTGTCATCTTTTTTCAGTTTCTTGTTCGGCTCCTCTGTCTGTCTCCATGTGTGGTAGGGAAAGGTCGTATTGACCTACATTTGCTGGGCTGGGAATGGTGTACTCGATGCCCTCTCTGTCTCCTGGCACGGCACACGAAGATCCTACTTAACTGAACTGCAGAGAGAGAAATGCCCAGACTGCTTCCGACAGTAAATCACAGAGGCCAGTGGTGGAACATCTTGAGTGCAAATGAGAAACAGTCAAAAACAAGAGTAATATGAAATATTAAGAAAGAGACACACAATATAAGACAAAACTTGGACATAATTTATTGGACATAAGTTATTTCATTACGCTTTCAAGTGTCTAGCCACATGATCAACATAACGCCTGTAGATGAGATGTTATTGAGCCTATGAGAAGTATTACAATATCAGTTGTGAAGCACACACAAATGCATTGTTATTTGAATAGAATGCTACAGAAGTTCAACTTCCTTTTTTTGAAAACAGTTGTGGTTAAGACATGTTTGTGTAATAATAGATCCCTTTAAATTCACACCTGAATCCTAATTCTGTCTAAAAATCCCCCTGACACGCGGCCTAGTTTTAACACAATACCTAGGGCCATTGCCTGCACCATCAAGTGGATCAAACGGTTTGAGGCCCGAGTCGATGTCATCCAGCCTCACCTGCAAGATTTGCTCACAACAGCTG
Organism: Triplophysa dalaica; assembly: GCF_015846415.1. Lineage (NCBI taxonomy): Eukaryota > Metazoa > Chordata > Actinopteri > Cypriniformes > Nemacheilidae > Triplophysa > Triplophysa dalaica. The sequence goes on along the minus strand of NC_079566.1, from coordinate 6,708,372 downwards.
GTCTGAAGGGAAACATAATCAAAACAAGGCTTTCATGTGGCACTGCAAGGCTCAAAAACCATAGCACAAACATTTGATGTATCTTTCAGGACCCTACATGACTGCAATATTTTGTCATATTGTCTTTGTTTAAATTGAACTTGTAGATTCACCCGGTTGTGAACTTAGTTGTCAGTCAGAACTTTAAGAGCTTGACTCAGATTTGCTTGGGTTTTTGCTTCTGTCACGTTGGCCTAGTTCCTCAGTCAGCCACCAGCTCCAGCACGAGCCCCTAAGGATTCAACCCAGTGCCTGGGGTCAGTTGCTCGGGTATCACTGTTCTCTCGTTTCTGCTTTCATTTTGGTCACTTTCCCACTGTGGCTATGTTGTACTTCATTGTGTGTCTTTTTTAGAAAATGATCAGCAGCTCTCTTTCATTTCCTTGTTTTTTGGAAGAATGCCTGACGTGGTGCCTAGTTGTCAAAATTTCACCCAAAAATACATTGTATGGTTTAAATGATCGGATTATTAGAGGAATTATGGTTAGGATTATTAGGAACACCATACTAATACTGTGTTTGACCCCCTTTCGCAATCAGAACTGCCTTAATTCTACGTGGCATTGATTCAACAAGGTGATGAAAGCATTCTTTAGAAATATTGGCCCATATTGATAGGATAGCATCTTGCAGTTGATGGAGATTTGTGGGATGCACGAAGCTCCCGTTCCACCACAACCCAAAGATACTCTATTGGGTTGAGATCTGGTGACTGTGGGGGCCATTTTAGTACAGTGAACTCATTGTCATGTTCCAGAAACCAATTTGAAATGATTCGAGCTTTGTGACATGGTGGATTATCCTGCTGGAAGTAGCCATCAGAGGATGGGTGCATGGTGTTCAAAAAGGGATGGACATGGTCAGAAACAATGCTCAGGAAGGCCGTGGCATTTAAACGATGCCCAATTGGCACTAAGTGTGCCAAGAAAACATCCCCCACACCATCACACCACCACCATAATTGCATTAATGAGAAATTAAACAGGTTTTCTTAATAATCCTTTAGGTGAGTGTAAGACACGATCATGTTCGATTAATATATTTTGTAAATATCCTACTGTAAATACATAAAGACTTTATTTATGTGATTCCAGAGTTTTAAACCATTGTATCTTCCCCAGATATCCTATCCTAACAAACTATACATCAATAGAAAGCTTATTTATTCAGCTTTTAGGTCATGAAAAAATCTCAATTGAGAAATTTACCCATAGGACTGGTTTTGTTGTCCAGGGTAACACATTTCTTAGTTGTTTTGTTGTCAACCGTGGCCAATGTTTGGTCATCAGCGTTCTCCAGAATAGCTTCTTCACTAGTAATAAAAAAAAACTAATTTAAGAAAATAAATATTTTTTTATTTTTGGGTGCGCTATGCTTTTAAGAAGATTGTGTACTTTACGAATTACTATTTTGAATGATTATTTTAGTATTTTTTATATACTGTTCTCTATAAAGGAATTTTGATAATATAACATCAACTAACAAAAATGCTATTTTGGTAACATAATTGCGTTTAACCTCACTGTTGTGTATCTTCAAGTACATAGTGTCCTGTGAGCAACCAGTTCGTTTTCAGATAGATTTTAAGTTTCATAAACCTTAAAGGGGGATTGAAAAGTGTTTCATGCATTTGACTTCTATACGATGTTAAAGGTGATTGCTTCTCATCCTTGACATGGGCAACTTGTAAAAAAACGAGTTTTTTCACGTAGTATTTCTGTGCTCCATACACACCCCAAGGTTTTCGAAAAAAAAAAAACGAACACGAAATTCCCTTACGTAAAACTTACAGGGAAAGTAAACTGTGGATATAACACTGGATTTGCAGATCTTTTGAAACTGATAGATGGAGTGGTCACAGCGCTAAAAGATGCCGGACATGAACTGCACGCGATATCCTCCAATTGAGTCAAATGACTGTGTTTTGTTGGCAATCAACAGTTATGCAGCTATGATGTATTGTGTGCTCGTGCTGTAGTTCTGCTCCCCCTGCACGCCTCCACGGCTTGCCTTTTTTTGGAAATAATTGTACAGCTTTATCTGTCTATTATAAATGTGATCAAACTAAATACTCTTGGAAGATACGAAGTATACTATACTATTCTATAGGTACTCACGATTAATATGATATTGGCAGAAACTGTGTGTGTTACATCCGCTTTAAAAACACCTATCAATAACATTTCTTAGTCTGAGTCAGATATAACTGAAAGTTATGACTTTCATTTAGTGAGTGACTCAGCTGTTTATTCAATAAACGCTCTGACTGATTGACAGAATGACTGAGAATCAGTTCATAAGAATCATTTGAATGTGAATCAACAATGGTCGCATTGTACGTTTATGGTATATCACCATTGTTTTACAGTGCTTTTTACCCCCGTCGGTTACATCAGGCCTATCCCTTTTATGATAGTAAAGTGCTTTAAATAAGTGTGTGAGCTAACTGACAATTACGCAGGCTTACAATGACAAATTCTACAAGGTGAGGACGTTCCCAGGAGACTGTCTTTGATCGGGGAATCCTGCATCACGTTGAAAGCTGTGCATTATTTTTAGATTACCCGGAGCTTATAGTCAATAAAGAAAATTTTAAACTTTCTCCCGTCAGCCCAAATAAAGCGTTCATTTGGAACCATAATGAAGAAAATTGTGATTTAGAACAATTGTTTCGTTCTGACATGTTGACCTGCATAATAATGCAAGTGACATTTTCTCTTCTTTTTGCACTCGTCTCCTGGGGTTTGTTTTTAAATGATGCTATAATGAGCTCTAATATGACGGCAGACACTTGATCTCAAAGCAGAAGTCTCATTTGGGGGAAGTTTGTGAGTGCCGGATTGAAGGCATGAATGAATCATGCTGAAATCCATATAGCTGGGCATGTCCTCATTATTTAAACATGAGTCGGGTTCCTGTTTTTGAGAGCAATATGTTGGTGGTCATTAAATCTGTCAGTGTGTTTTCCTATGCCGATTTAAGTGTTCTTTAGTTTGTGAGTAATTATAGATCTTGATTATATTTTAAGTCAATTTTTTTGCATTTTTGGACCGTAGAGAGACAGGATGTGATGGGGAGGAGAGAGAGAGAGCATTAGGATAAGGAAGTACAGTAGTAACAAACTAGGACTCAAACTCGGTTCTGGAACTCTGAATATTATTTGTATTTTTGATATGGGTTTTTCTGGTTTTTGATTGGGTATCCTGTACCAAAAGATTAGAGGGGTTCATTTTTGCATGTCATGAATCATCATCACACATAAGGTATAGGTAAAGATCAGAGAGAGAGAGAGAGAGAGAGACAGGAAAGGAATGGAGATTGTCAAAATAGATCAGAGAATGAGAACAGGGGGATGGGGAGATCTCTCTCTCTCTCTCTGCTTATTCTTGCTCTGTCTGTGTCCTGGTTTTGTTTGAATGATTCCTATATTTTTTGTCATTTCTTTTGTGTCAGCCCACACTTTCTCATTGACATGGCCTTCTCTGTTTTATAGATACAGGTCAGAATTGTAATTGTTGTATTCTTGTTATTTGTACCTAGAAAACCTCTTTGGAGATGTTTACATACTGCAGTTGCATGTAGTACTCTAGTTGTGCTATAATGAGACGATGCCTCTTTATTTGAGTCTGAGCTTCATCTTCCTAGATCTCTTACAGTAATGTAGCTGCAATAAAATGGACAGAAATGTATATAACATTTTGGATCATTTCTGCTTTTATTGACTTTTTAATGACCATGTATGTGATGAAAAAAAACAATGCAGTTTTCAAGCCTGTATAGATGTATCCTTATTCATCTTACCCTTATTTTGCAGGCTGGTATATATGCTAGTGTCTTATTTTTCCTGGAAATGGAGCAGTTTGCACGGTTTATCACTAATTAAATGAATTCTTTGTACAGTTGAACGTTAACCATTGATACTTCTCAGTAACAGATGGGCTGTTACACATATAGCTGCTCTTTGGTCACTATGATGAACACTCAGTTTGTGTCATGACTCATGCATGCTCTGTGTCATGCTGTCTGTCTCCTAGCACAGAATATTTACTGCGGCACATCAGACCTCTGGGTGCTTCTTCAAGGAGTGCTCCAAAAGACCTGTGATGAGCACCTGAGGAGTGATTGTTCTTGTGTTTTATTCAATTCAGAGTTGGTCTTGTTTATCGACTTTGAATTCTGTCTTTTCATTTAAAAAAGAGGTACAACTTGACTATTGTAATTATATACTTCCTTGGTTATTTGCTGTGCTTGTTCTGCAGCCTTATATTGAAACGACAACTTAGCAAAACCAGGCATTTTTTTTAAGTGTTCGTTTGGCTAAGGTGACTTTTATGACTCCATTCCATAACTTTACAGATTTAAACTCCAAAAAGAAGTATTGAGAACAACAACCTTATATTTCAAAGTCCCTTTTCTGTCTGCTTATTAACTTGGGCTTTGAATGTACAATTGAATAACTACAGCAAAGTTGAAGTCCCCATTGCTGATACTTATCAAACTTCTTTAAGACTGCAAGTTTAATGTCATCTGTAGGCCCACACATGGAATCTGCAGACCTTGCCAATTTTGCACATAAAAAAAAAAAGGAATTGTTCACCTAACAATATAAATTCTGTCATCATTTATCTCCCATCATGTGGTTCAAAATCTGCATGTGACACTTTCCTCTGTTCAACACAAAAGAAGATATTTTGATGAATATCTCAGTGGTTTTGTCTGTATACAATTGGAAGTCAATGGGGTCCAATGTTGTCTGGTTACCAGCGGTCTTCAAAATACCTTCTTTTGTGTTCTGCAGAAGAAATCAACTTTGGAATGACACTTAATTATTCCAGATTTTTTTTTTTTTAATTGAACCCTCCTTTTAATAGAAGATTTGTCTTTCGACGTGGGGAAATGTATTAAATGGAGCTGAGAGTCTTATCATTAACTGAAACAAAATATTAAGAGTTTATAGGGAAATTGAGCTTTTCGTCATTACCAGCTAAAAGTAAAGTATTTAAAGACAGATCATACAAATGTGTGAGCCTCAATGCCCAGCATAACCTTCATAATATCAGACATCAAGACATTAAAGCATCTGAGCTCTCAGATTTGGTGGTTGAGTTTAATCTAATTACACCGTAGGGAAATATGTGTGAGATGGAGATCTGAACGTTTTGTGTTGGTATTGGCTCAGAAAGGGTTACTGGACGGATCAAAGTGTCTGAAGCTGTGAAACCGAGCTATAAAGCTTATTCTGGTTGTTATTTTTTCATTGCTGGACTAGGCCTCAATGATGCAGCATATGGCAATGAGAGACCCCTTTTCTTCTCAAACTCATGATTCATGTACAAGTCAATGATCGATGCGTATCCGCACAAGGGCCGATCACAGAGAGTGGGCTTGTTTTAATTTGTGGGGTAAGAAAGTGGGAGAGCTGTAGGTCGAAGGAAAGACACGTGGGCCTGAATCACTGTGGCTCATTTCTTTGTTCTCCTTTGGCTCATAATAGAGGGGCTTTCGGATCTGACTAAAGTTGTAGACATTTACAGGGCTCACAAACACATGGACACTGACGCACACATTCGCTGTCGCTGATAAAGCGCTCGACCTTGTTTGTGTATCTGAGTGGCTTTGTATCTGATGTGAATGTGGATATTTGTATTGTGTGAGTCTCTGTACGTCACATGCCCGTTTCCTGCCTGGTCACACCAAACGGAAAGAAGTGACCTCACAACAACTCCACACTCAACTCTGTGTGTTTGTATGCTTTTCAATAATGCCATGTTTTGTGGCTTCGTAAGATCTTAAAATAACACTTTCATGTAGGCTACCATTTTATTTTTACAGTTTTTGTGGTTGTTGAGTGAAGGGACGAGAGGGGTCTTTGCTGGGGATTTGGAAATGTTTTTTTTTTTTTTTTTTTTTCTTAGAGTGGATTTGAACCAGGCCTTTTCCACATAGGCCACTAAGCTTATGTTTCCTTATTTGGACTGGAATAGTAAGCTTGATCTTAGCACACTTGTAATCGGTTGCCTTCGGTTTATTTTTATGCACTTGGCTGTGCGTGTTTTGTGATTTTTGGCAAGTTTCTGTGTTTTCAAATGCGATGGAACTAATGAAATGAACGATTCATCTTTCCCACCTCATGTTAAATCGCCCATTCAGCTAGCCGTCTTGTACATGAAACTTGTTGTATGTAAACAAACTGTCCTGTAAACTGTTTTGAGTATGTGAATCGGATTTAGGAGAGGCATGTCATGTGGTCGAAGTACTCGTGTTGCGTTGAACACGTTAAGTGTTGCACTCGTGAATAACCGTGTCAGGCATGCGCTTGGCATCACAACTATGTCCTGTGTGTTTATATATGGTCCCTCGTCTCTCTTTAGACTCCCTTTCCTTCTGTTCTCTCCATTTTCAGGATGGAACATCAAAGAAAAATGTAGGTGGAATTTGAAGATGTATTTGTTATAGTTTGCATACATTGCTATTCTCATTTATAAGTCGCTGGATAGAAGTGTCTGCTACATGAATATATGTGAACACATTTTATATCCTGTTTTAAGTGTTAAATCTACTATTACAGTTAAAGATATTGTTGAGAGATGGGAGAGAATGGGAAGTTTTTTATATTTTAGGAATAGTTCACCATAAAAATAAAAATTCTGTCATCATTGACTCAACCTTTTGTCGTTTTAAATATGGATGATTTTCATTCTTCTGCAAAACACAAAAGACATTTTGAAAAAAGTTTGTAACCAAAAACAGTTGGTCCCCTTTGATTTCTATTGTATGGACACAATACCAATGCCAGTCAATGGGCACATTTTTCTAAATATCTTCTTTTGCGTTCTGCTGAAGAAAGACTATCATACAGGTTTGTAATGACAAGGTGTGTTAATACTGACAGAATTTTCATTTTAAAGGTGAACTATTCCTTCATTCTACATGGCTTTTACATGATATCTACTGATTGGCTGCCGATTTATTGGAAATTTTTGATAAATTTAACACCATCTAAAGCATGAAAAATGGCAATATAAATCCGAGTATAATGGTGAAATACCGGTAAAAAGACCAAAAAGAAAGGTTTAAAATTCTACATATTGGAATCGGAAAGTACAAAAGTTGTTTAATCCAAATCACCTGAAAAATTCAATGCATCCTAAATTGTTTTAATCTTGTTCGATGCCATCAGTGATGTATAAATGACGAAACGTCACTTTTCAGTAGGAGGTTTATGCGCTGTGTGTCTGATGTTGAAAGAGGTTGTGAGTGGAAAGGAGAGGGCGTTCTCTGCCTCAGATCCTCTGATTAAACGGACCCTTATCTGTCAACAAGTCCCCTGTTTCCCTCCCCCACCTGCCTGCCAGCCCACCACACAGATACACACTGTTAGGCTTTGCTTCACCTACAAACCAGATGCATACCAACATACACGTACACAAACATATAGACCTTTCCGAGAAGTGCATTGTTAACATACCTGTTGAGCAACGTACTGACCAAGACTATGTCCTGTGTATTGTTGCGTGTAATTGCATCCACTGTTAAAGAGTAGCATGCAATTTCTCTGCAGCTAGCATCAACACATGTTATTGGCCTGTGATCTAAACGGCATAAAAGGAATAGTTGACTCAAAAATGAAATTCTCTCATAATCTGCTCACCCTAATGTCATTCTAAGTCTGTATGACTTTTTTCTGCTGCAGAACACAAAATAAGATGAAGAATGTTGGTAACCAAACAATATTGGTCCCTCTTTGACTTCATTTGCATAGACTTAAAACCACAAGACATTTCTCAAAAATAACTTATTTTGTATTCCACAGAGTCATATACAGATTTCGAACGACATGTGGGTTAATCTTTGACTGAATTTTTAGATTGTGTGAACTATCCCTTTAAGTGGCCTGTCCCTTACCAGCAGTGTTTTTAGCCTGACAGGAGGTTTCAGCCTTATGTCTTGTTCAGTCTTATTACACACCCCTAAATTTTAGCCCTGCCCTCACATGCTCCATATTTCACCTGTAAGCGTGTGTCTACATGCAGTGTGCCATTAACCCTGCTATTTGCCTCCTTGTAAAACAGAAGCTCCCATGATTCCCCGCCGTCTGGCCGTCTGTGTGTGTGTGTTAGTGTAAACTTAAAGGTCATTTTGCTGGATCAGTCTAGTTACTAGAGCCCAGACTATTAGCTTAACCTCCATGTCAACTGCAGCATGTTTTGGGGTCACCGGAGCTAAAAGATTGTGTTTCCAGAGTTTGGTGTTTTGTTAAAGGGACAGTTCACCCCAAAATAATTACATGGTAATCAATGGTAACCAAGAAATGTTTGGTTACAAGCATTCTTCCAAATATCTTTCTCTGTGTTCATCAGAACAAAGACATTTATACAGATTTGGAACAACTCGGGGGGGGGGTGAGTAAATGATGACAGAATTTTCATTTTTGGGTGAACTGTTGCTTTAATGCACGTGAGCTCTTCAACTAGAGAATATGTGGAGAAGCTAGTTGAACTGTTGCTAGTCTGTCACATATTAGACACTGGAATACACATAGACGCACATTGCAAATGAAAATGAGTCTAATAACTATAAACCGTCATAATGTGACTATAAAAAATGAACATTCTTCTGACTCATCTCTTTTTTCCTCCATAGATTGCACAAATTCAAAAGGCGAGCCCAAAGGAGTCTCCAATCAGATAACAGGTACTGTAAAGCACTTTACATAATGTAGTTTACTATTGACAACCACATCGGTCACATGACTCATATCTTTGACTCTGATTGGCCTCGAAGTTTCATCACACCTTTTGCTTTCCTCGTCTTATTGGCTGTTTGCGTTCACCTGTGCCCTATCTCGCCTTTGTTTGTTTTGTCTCAATATTATCACGAAAGGGAGCGACTTGTTTGAGGGCACTTGACTGTGTTTGATGTTTTGACTGGATGTCTCTCTCTGGGATCGAAATACTGCAAACATCATGTCTGCTGGATAAACATCAAAAACAAGGAACGTGTGTGACAGGGTGTGTGCGTGCGCTGGCTACCAATATTCTGGGTCATTAGAACGGTGAGAGGTTTGAGCGTAGTTGTTTTATCCTTTGCTTGAACCCTGACGCTGCAGAATAACTTCTGACCGGTTGTAGATCAGGCTTCACGCTTATTCCATTGTCCGCTGATATAAACCCGGTCCTTTTTTGTCCATGACTCGTCCGGCTCCGCAGCCCCCCAGCCCCTCGGCTGTTGGAAACCCTGAAGGGGAGCATATGTTGTGTATCATACACATTCCTAACATGTCTGACATGACTTCAAGTCAGGAAATCTCTGCTCTCAGAGCCACAGAAATGTTGAAAGTTCACACTTGTGGGGTTAAAATGAACCACATGTGCGCAATAGGGAGGAATCTGCGAGTGTGTGGATAGCAAAGCATCCAGCAGTTCAATGATGAGCACTTTTATGACTGTGAGGGAGGTTTTACAACCTTCAAGTATGCTTCTCCGAATATTCTGTCTATATTGCACTATATATATATATTAGTCTGGAGTTCCTATAAAAACAGTATTCACATTATAGAACTTTAGAGAAGCGAATATTTATTAGACGGCATGAGATGCCGTCGTCTTTGTAGGACACCATGAGCTTGTTAGTGGATGAGGACTTCTGCTCCATATAGTGTAATACACTGCATAATTCACCCACCATCTGTTGCATTATTTCTCGCAGACATTTATAAGCAGTTAATACTCCTATATTCATATTCATATCCGTGAGAGATGTGAGACTAACATTATTATGAACGCAAGGTTTTCATATCACACATGCAAATAAAACTTGAAAAAGTGTTGTGCATGCCTTTGACTATGTTGAGAATGAAAACATGTGTAGGTTTGCTTTGTACCATGAGTTATACTGTATGCTGCCTACTATTTTTAAAGCTAAACAGTGTTTACATGCCTGAAACTGTATGCGATATGGAATGGCTGGTATTTTAAACAATAGCATTTGAGTATTGTTATGACTTGAACCCATTTCATTACATGTCTGCTTTTATGAGTGGCGAACTGTGGTCTTTTTATTTTTTTACAGTGGTTATGGTGGTATACATGGTTATGTTAAGTTCCACCGAGCAATGAATTTTGGAAAAATAAAGGTCTATATGATCATGTATATATAGACCGCGTTGCAAAATGTAAACATGGTCCCGGAGCACTTCTGTTTTTTTTTTAAATGGCCAATTTTGGTATTCATGTTTATTTTTTTTCGTGTTTTTAAGATAATGTCTATTTTTATATTGAATGTTGTATTGTATTCATTGTTTATTAGTTTTGCATGTGAGCCCTTAACATAAGATACATTTTTTATCACTACTGAATGACAACAAAGTTTTCTGAATTTTGAATCAAAGATATTTGTTTAACATTTTGATTCGGTTAAAAAGGTCTGTCGGTTGTATTTTGTTCAAAGGTTTGTGTGGTGTTAAACGGGAAGTGCTTCTGGACGGGCATTGTTTACGTCTGCTGAAGTGGTCTTTGTATGTATACGTTTTCATGCATAATTGTATGTATATATTGGTTATACGGTGTACAGCAAAAAAGAGAGCGTGAGATAGGACACATTTTAATAGTATACACATAAAATGTGTCCTATGTCTCTCTCTCTTTTTTGTGATAAATATTATTAATATAAAATAATATTATATTAACATTTTGTTAATACGTTTTACGTCACACCATTGGACACTGTATAGTTGTCTATTATCTATATGGGGTTTGCTGTACATTGCAAATGACAAATTAAGTTTGGACAATTCTGAGAAATGTATACTGATATAACATATGGTGCACAAATGAAAAATTTAGCATAAACAGTACGAGTAGTATGGTAGTATTCTGTTCTGAACATAGTCAGTGCATGTTTATAATTGTGGTCCTTATTTATCTGAAGTAACAACAAAGATATCAGCTGTTTCAAAGGAATGTACAACCAAAACTATTTACACGCCACACACATACAATATTCATTGATGATTGGCTGATAAAGCACCTGTGCCTCCTTCTGATTGGCTGGTGGAGCACCTGTCTCTCTGATGATTGGGTAAGCGTCTCACTACTTTGTTATCCCTCAAAGTGTCACCGCTCTCCGTCAATCAGTTTTTAAACATTAACCTCATGCATTCATAAACCTGTCTCAAAAAGAAAAATATGTAATCCAAAATGGCTTCCATAGAGATTTGCCTGCTAATCAGCCTTTACTAAGATACAGTTACCAGACAGACCTATATTGTTTTAGTAATAGAGAGCAGACCGTTATAAATGTAATATTTCTGTGCAATATGGGCAACACAGTCTTTCACGAACCCTCAGATGCACAAAGATTGTCTGTGTCCTACAGCTGTGATTTCTTTAAATAGACATCATGACCCACCCAGCCCAAGACTTTTTGCCCCTCTCAGTACCCATAAAGCACATGGCTGACAGATACACAAACATGTGCTCATAGGCTGTTCTGATATCACACGGTTACAGAAGATCACTGTCCAAACAAGATAGGCCTGAATGAGAGTTACAGCGCTGTGCCTGTGGAACACCAGACTGAATAAGTCTGCCTATAGAAGGATTACCAGTCTTTCTACACAACAAACTAGATTTTTGCTTTGTCTTGAAGGTAATTCATGTGGTTCACTGCCATGATGGTGGGGGATGTTGGTAGGAGGTGACAAGGATGTTGCAAAGGTTTGCCAGATATTTGTTGGCGATAACAAAAGAGTCTCTATATTGTCTCTGTATTGTTCTGTTTTAATCTCTTGATTTGGCCTGGACCTATCCTTTAATGCATATTTTGTATTTTATTTGGTTTCCGGCATTTTTTTTGTGTATCTGTGCATTTATTCACATGTGCATTCTGTCTTCATGAATTGGGAAAAGCAATATCACTTCATAAAATACTTTTTAGGTTGGTGTCCTGGGTTGTGGATTAGGGTTTAGTGCTGGCTCTCGTGTTGTGCTTTAAAGAATGTCTTTATTCATCTCTTTTTTTTTTTTTTATCGCAACGGTCATGATGTCAACAGCTAGCCCTGCTTAACGGACTCTGAGGAATTTCAGTAACGGAAAACATGGCCAGCCTGAAAGAGTCTTAAGTCAGCCTGCTTTTTTTTACGACTGGCTTGGAAAAGGTTTGGTGACATTCTGTCATGTTGGCTCATAGGGCTTTTCTTTTCCACAGTGCCGTTATTATTTCAAATTTAATTTGTCTGAAAGATGCTTTTGGGCTTATTTGGCCCTCCCAGATCCTCATATGGGCATCAGGCTGTTGCAACGGAAAGTTTGTCATAATGATTTTCCAGTTCTTTTGGTATTGGGCACCACATGGAGATGATTTAAATATGACACCGCAGGATTTGGGTGAGAGGGGACGTGTGTGAGGTGTTTATTATGAACGGGGAGTTGAGGGATGAGGAGGACTGAAAGACCTAATTAATGGAAGATTTGGGGAGGACTGGTCGTTGAAGGATTTGTGTTTGGGGTGGTCTGAAGAGGAAGGACTGGAGCTCATACCTGGTCAGGTTATGTCATAGTTCAAGAACTATAAAGGAGATTAATTGATGAATTTAAGATATTGAGATTCAGTGCCTTCAGAGTGCTGCTCTCAAGATAAGAGAAAAAAACTTGTAGGGTACATCCTATCCTAACTAATAGAAATGTAATGATCCACTCAGCTCATGATGCGATGTGATTCACTATACTGATCTCACGATACAATTTATTTTTACAAAATGAGTTGAGACAAATTAGATTTGAACAACTAGCCTCCTATTATTTCTCAAATGCTGCACATTTCTTTATAAAATAAAAATATATTTTATGGCAATTAACAAAACTAAACATGCAATTTTAAAACAAATTTCAAATCGAATAAAAAGGGAATGATATAAAAGTCTCTTTAAAATAACCTATGACTTTGTCTGTGCTTTTCTTGGGTTTTTTACATTTAAGAAATCTCTGCATATCTACGTTTTCGAAGTTCGTAGTATACACAGTCCCTGCTGTTCAAAACATGTATTGCGATTTATATAACATCTGAACCGACTTAAATCGTCACATCATGTTATACTCAATTTTCAACCAGCTCGCTGTCAATCGTTTCATCCATTCTAACTAAGTGTGCCATTTTTAAATTCTTAACTGTGGCGCTAGTTGTCAACTTGGATGTTGCGAGGACACTGTCTTGTAATATTTCCATCGACGCATATGTAAAATGTAATTATTAGAGACATTTGTTTTGAATCATGACTGACTGTATAGTTCTAGTCTATTTTTTGCTCTCTCTCTCTCTCAGAGGGGTTGTGTGTGTTGCGTGAGCTTCTGGTTTTCTGTACCCTGTTATTAGGGGGCCTGACCTCAGAGAGCTGGCAGGGAGCAGCCAGATGAGAGAGCAACATCAAATGATCCCCGACATTGTGAACTCGCATGGAAAAACAGATGGATTTGACATGTAAAGAAAGATGTTTTCCCTGAGAAATTATATGATTTGCATATATATTTGATCTGTGCTTCTTTGTAGCCACGTGTCTGGTGAGTTGGTGAGCATGTGCGTCTGAATGAAGAAATAAGGGGATAGAATCATTAAGATAATTTAAGTATAGAAAGATGCAGGTTTGCTGTACTCCCAAGTATTGTGGTGCTATCAAAATGTTTTATTTCAGCGTTGTCAATAGCTTACCATCATTAGGGTGGATGTTCAGTTTATCCCACCAATAGTAGATGATTGGAATGTTTGAAGAATCTGTTTTCTGATACAGTTCGGTGACACTAATGGTCTTGATACAACGCACTTCACACACTCTGTGAAGAACATATAAAGGGAGAGCACAGAGCTGTGAACAGAACGTGAGCAACACTAGACTGAAGAAGATTTCAGTGAGAGTGATGGATTATGAATAGTTTCCTTGTGATCTGCAGGTCTGTCAGTGTCAGGAAAGTGACGGGCGAGGATGACATCCGCATTCATCACTGTCACCAGATTGTTGTGTTTTCATGCACGGTTAATCTATTACTCTCTTGTCTAACTGAGCGTCCCACTTTTTTAATTTCATTTGTTTCTTATTGTCAAACTTTGATGCCATCATAAAACAAAGTTCATAACCCGCTTCACTACAATAATCTGAGGTTTTGGTGTGGCCTTGGCCATTCATCAAATGTTAAGTTTATGTTAGCATTTAAATTTACATTTACGCATTTGGCAGACGCTTTTATCCAAAGCTACTTACATTGCATTATCCTATACATTTATGCTTAGGTATGTGCAATCCCTGGGATCGAACCCACAACCTATTACCACTGAGCTACAGGACTTAAAATGCTCTTTTTGTTGAGCATTGTTATCTTAAAATGCTCTTTTTTTTTCAGATCATAGTTACTGCCAGCTAGGCTATTGTTATCATCCTAATAAACTGTGTAGAATGAGATGCCGAAAATAAAAACAATAATAGTTTTACAGTGGTAACTACCTATTACATATAGGCTACAGGTATTTAAGTTGGTAACTTTCTTTGTTTTTTTATTTAGCTTAACTTGCAATTCAAATGTGTTTTGAAGTGCAGATAAATGGATCAATATCTCTATTCGCCTCTTCTTAGAGCAAATGATTCATCACAGAAAATCTGAAGAATTCTCACACTTCCTTTCCCTAAAATATCCAAGGAATGTAGAGTACCGGGCTGTCTCCATGGCAACAGAAGTTCAGGGAGTCTGTGTGGTCAGGATGGACTGTAAATACAGCGTATTAATGTAGGCGGTGTCTGTGGTTATCTTTTATGTATGATAGATTATGTACAGAAATGCAGTGTTACATAGAAGCCGTAACATGTTACAACAAATGTTTCACCTTCACACAATATTGTGCAATATCTGCCTTTAGCATGCAGTTGTGTGCCGTATTGTGTCTTCTGTACTCCCTTGAACAAAACTTAAGTGCCATTTTTGTGTTCGGTCCATAAAGGATCACTGAAGTGCTATGAAATGTGCAAGATGAAGTCATTTCCACAGAAACAACTTATAGAGACATGAATAAAATGGCCAATAGTTTCGAGTTTGTTACATTGATTGGTCAGAAAAATCTGATGAGAAGCTGAAGTTTAAAATGTCAAAAATCCTTAAATCATATTGCCGTGAATAAGAACTAACTAAAAAGTTAGTTTTAAACGCTGCTAGTTTATAGATTTAGACTTTAAGGCTTAAAGAGATAGAGAACCCAAAAATGTAAAGTCTGTCACCAAACAGATCTCATCCCCCATTGACTCCCATTGTATTTATTTTCCCTGGTATGGCAGTAAATGGGGCATAAGATCTGTTTGCTTACTGACATTTTTCCAAATATCTTCCTTTTAGTTGAGCAGAACAAATAAATTCATTCACGTTTGGAACAATCTGAAATTGAGTAAATGTTGACAGAATTTAATTTTTGGGTGAGCCACCAGGGTTTCTCCTTGCTCAAAATTATGTGGAGGTGGTGCAAACCTAATTTTACACACAAACAGGCACATGTAGGTTTACTGTACCTTTTAAGGGGCTTAACCAAACACTTTACGTATTAAAACATATTCAACTTTGAAAATGAGATAAAAATGAAACGTATGAAATGTATTAAGGTATATAAAATATTACTTTGATTCAACCAAACGGAAATGTTTTTAAATCAAATAAAGCTTTTTAACTCATAAGCCTACTCATGCCAGCCTACGCCAGCGTTTTTTAACATTTTCACCCAACTTTAATGGCTCACAGTAAATTTTCTGTAAAGAATATATGGACAAACATTTAAACAGTTTTCTTCTATCTTCATTTGTTCTTTTTTTATCACTCCGTAGATGTGGGTAGGTTTCTTAAAAAATGCATCACTTTGATTAAACAGCTGAAATAATTAAAGTTTTTGTCATAGATTCCGCTCAGAACAATCATTAAAAAATGCTAAAACCTAATACGTTCTTGGTTCTGGGATTCTGTACTTTTCCCCAAAGGTGTGTAATAGTGCCACCTGCTGTGTAACAGTACAAACACTGATTGCAGGAATAACTCGTCTTTGGCGCGGAACCGTTTTATTTTAAATGAAAACATAACTTGTCAATGGCGGTGAAAGAGTTAACTAACTTTTCATCCCACAATAGCCAACTAAAGTAACCAGCCTTACTAAATGAGCAAAGCTCATTCGCATCCTGCATTCTCCTGTGGTTCACTGAACTTTAAATTATTCACTTTTATATTGGCTAGTGACCGAAAAGTTTCAACAGTTTAAACAAATCTGCTCAAATTAGTCATTCTGATCACAATGTGCATTCGTTCATACTGACGCACTCACTGTGTACAGTAAAATGCTGATTCAACGAACCATCTGCACAGTTCAAAACATAACAATGATGGTCGCCACGTTAATTTAAGAAACTGTTCGAGAAATTGAACTTACTCTGATGCAAAGCAAACAATACACCGTGAAACACAGTTAGTACAGCTCCTTGTTCTGTAACTCTTCAGCGCCTCACTGTGCTGATAACAAAACAGCGCCTCCTCTCGTAATGGCGCAACTGCAGTTACAAATGACAGTCTGTTGAATACATGCAGTGTTTTTTGTGAAGACATCCGACATAATTTTGCCGAAAGTCTGAGGTGGCATGAAATTTGATCCATTTTCTTCTATGCGGGAAAAACCCTGAATACCCCTTTAACGGAGTATTCTAATACAATAAATAAAAATACAATTAAACAGGTCATTTTAAAATAATAGTTCTAAAGAGTTAACTGCTTACCTTTAATCTATTAACAATGCAAAGGTTTTCCAGGAAGCACTGATATAAAATGTGAATTAAGAATGAATGAGGAAATGAGAGTTGATGCTTGTTTGTTTGATCAAAATTACAACATTCATTGCACCCCTGGAATGTGTCATGTCCCATTAACGCTTGAATTTCTTTGACACGCATTCCTTCCCAAATTCTTAAACATTTCCTCACTTCCTCCTCTTTTTATGTTTCTGTCTCTCTTTCTCTTTTTTTAGACAGAAGAGGGATATAGGTCACAGTGCAAACATCACGCATTTGGCAAAAGTAAGCAGCTCATGTTGTTGCGGCTTGAAAACGTTCAGACTGTGTTGGGTCTGGATGAGTGATTTCCGGGAGATAAAACACGGCCACACACCAGGCAACGTTTGACCTTTTAATTTACTTTCAACGTATACGTGCTATGAACCTTTCCAAACCATCTGCTGTCATGTTATTCCCTGACCCACACATCCATCTGGGCTCTAACTGAACTGAACTGAACGCAAATCAGATTTGATTGTTGTTAAGCTCAGTCGAAAGCTTAAAGGGGTAGTTCACCCAAAAACGACTATTCTTTCATCATTTACTCACCCTCATGTCATTTCAAGACATTCTTTCGCCTGCAGAACACAAAAGAAAATATTTTGATATTAAAGAAACACATTATTGACAGCCATTTACAAAACCACGGAGACATTTCTCAAGATATCTTCGATTATGTTTCATTTAAGAAAAAGTCATATGCTACTTTTGAACAACAGGAGGGTGAATAAGTGATAACGTAACGTTTCTTTTTAGGTGAACCGTCCTTTTAATATCGCGGATACGGTATTTGAAATGGGTTTGTTTTGTGTTTTGGGGAGGCTGTAGGGATTTGCACGAAGCGGTGAGCATTTAGCTTCTAAGCAGCTTCTGTATAATCTTGTGTGTGTGCTTGAGGAATCTTTTCCACCCTATCAACAGATTCTGTGTTTCCTTTGTTCATTATTGCCATTTTACAGTATTCAGCCGTTTGTTGTAACATAAGGTTAATTGATTTCTGCACTGAAAAATCTCCTTTGTTTTGAAAATGGAAAAGGAAATTGTTAGGATGTAACCGTCCAACCCTCTCAGGCTGGACGCATTCTGACTGTACAGTGTTAAGATTAGAAACGGTCCTTCTCTTTTAATTCCAGGGGATGCAACTGTTAGCTGGAGCTTGCATATGCCAGCCCGCCCCAGTCTCGGCTTAGTTTAGCAAGAACACTGACTGTACGCAGAGCGTAAACTATCGGCTGGAATGTTTTTCAGAATAAAAAGGCACTTTAAGAACACCGAGGTGCTTGTCGCAGCTCATATATTACCCATCAATGAGCCCCTCTGAGTCTTAGGGCAGTGGAGTGGGAGTGTTAACTGTTGTATTCATGTACCTTCATTGTGGTGCTGTTGAAAATGGAGATTTGCTGTCCAGCTGATGGAACGGCAATGTGGCATCAGTTTTGGACAACCGTGGTTGGCAGTACACACAGACAGGCAACACGCTGATTCAACTGCCAGGTAAAGCATGTACACCATTCATGTTAATGTTGGATAACAAGACACCGTCTGTAGGCATGGTCTTTCATTTATCATTTGAAATGTATGTGAGTGGTGTGTCAGTTTAAACATGGCATGTGATTAGCTTTGCACACCACATTGTATCATGTGTTCCAGAAGAAAGAATACAAACTTGGTATAAGACAGAGAGTTGCATGGTTTGCTTACCTAGATCTGGGTAACTGTAAGAAATTTGCATTTACTTTTTGTATTTCATTAAAGAATGAAAGCTTACACACTGTTGTTTGATGGATTTCGCACTTAATAAATATAATGTTTAATTTCTTGCATTATCTTGCAAATGAAGTGGAATGCCGATGTAGTTCAGTCTGATTTTACATTCCTGTCTGTTGCCCGTAATGGGTTGTATACTCTGGTTTAGGACAGAATCCACTAATAAAGCACTGTATGTCCAGATCCTTAAATGCCCTCCTGACTTCCCGCTGTGGGCTACAGTACAAAGAACCGAGAGCTCAGACCTCATGTGTTGCAATGAAGTAAAGAGTAGAAAGGTGTGAGACATGCAGACAGTCTGTGAGAAAGGAGAGAAAGTGAGGGAAGAAGACAATACAGACTAATGCGGAGAGGAGAGAGGACAGGAATAGACGGTCTGTGTCTTCAGGGTGCAACTCCCCTCTGTTTCTCTCTGCTGTGATGGAGACACTGGACCTCCATGGGGGTTGTGCTAAATTTAGCCTAGAGCAGGACAACACAGGAGCCAGGATGACATCAAATATAACGCTGGAATCTATATGAAAACACCCTCTCAGACGTCAGCAGAGCTAACAGGTCTGTGCTTCAAATAGACAAACAAGAGTGAACAACAAAAAGCTGAGCTATAGGGCCCGGGGGCAGAGTAACATTATCTTGTTATCCAAAAGACAGGTTTTGTAAAAATTGTGTGAATGATGTCAAAGAAATGTTAGAAAAACCTACTTTAATCTAAGAAAAAAAAATGCTATGTATACATACAGTCACTTATGGCATACATCGCAATACAAATAAAGTGATATATGTATCTTAGATCTGTTTATTTAATCTTGTGTTAAAAATGAAAATAATTTTGAATTCCAGTTTAGTTTAGTTGAAATTATAGAGACAGTCATAATTACGATAACAATTACCTGTTATAGTGTATTGTATTGAATCGTGAGCTGAGTGTATCGACAGAAAAATAAAATGGTTATTTTACTTTGTGCTATGGCAAGTAAAAATCTGAACAACTGCTCGAACTAGGCGGGAAAAAATAGTTGAATGTCTTATTCTTGGACCCTGAACAGAGTCAGAAACGTGTACACAAGACAATATGAACTCTCCACGGGGTCATTTAAAGAGTCACGACACCGGAATCTTCCTCTTTAGGAAGGATGATGGGAATGGAGAGGACCATCCAAATTTAACAGTTTATAGTGCCAAAGAGACAGATGCTGATGTTTCATTGTCTATTCTGGCTGTCTTTATATATTTGAGGTGATTTTAGGTTATATGCAGTTCGGAACTGCACTCATGTGTCTCAGTCAGTATCATGAACTTCAAGCATGTCTTGCTTTCCACATACTGCGACGTGGCGTTTCCCCTCTTACCAGTTAGTCTGTTTTCCAGTGGAGAACAGAGGTTTGAAATGCTTCCTGCCAGTGATCACGTTACTGTAAGAAAAACAGGCTTTGTGTTCATGCTAACAGACTCTCCCTTTACCCTTCACGAACGCCGATTAATGCAAAGAGGTCAGCTGATGTGCCGACATCGAAGTGCACTTGAGACATGTGCACTTCATGTTGCCCTGTTGTTCACTTGCTTTAGGATGTAAACAGTGTCAGCAGACAGGCGCGATGATTCCTGGGAGGTCTTAGATTTATCATTATGATACAAAAGTTTGTAACCTTAAATTGTTGAGCAAGATTTCTCCGAGGGCGTGATGTATAACATAGCGTGATGTATCCAAAATGCATTGCGCCTAGTTAAGACAATAAAACAAATCTCTTGTTACTTTTAAAGAGAAAGACTTCACATTTTATCGTCTTGTCAGAACATGGTGTAAAGCTCCACTGTGGTCACACTCCAACCAGTCAGCCTGCCCTGATCATTTGTCTCCAAAACCCCTTACATATCTCAGCCTTCAACCAGTGGCCTTCGGGTTAAAATCTAACACGGTTCTGCAGGGTGATGGGTCAGGTCACATGGGTTGCCTCCTTGAGATCTCAATTCTCTAGAGCACCTCTGGTTAGTAGGCTAATTGCTAAGATTCAGACACAAGCTACACCCCAATAACAGGCCAGGTCAACAGGGCTGAAGTGATCTGACCTGACTTATGTGAGGTTAAAGGGGACCGGTCTGGAAATGCAAAGTCTATATCTGTTGTGTTGTGCTAGCGGGGCTAAATATGTGCTAAATCAGAGATTAAATTCGTATGGTGTTAGCATAAATGCTACAGACAAGAAGTAACAAAAATGTTTAAACATATATTTTATATATACAGAGCATCCAGAAAGTATTCACAGCGCTTCTCTTTTTCCACATTTTATGATGTTGCAGTCTTATTCCAAAATGAATAAAATTAATTATATTCCTCAAAATTCTACAAACACCACCCCATAATGACAACGTGAAAGAAGTTTGTTTGAAATCTTTGCCAATTTATAAAAAATTAAAAAGCACATGTACATAAGTATTCACAGCCTTTGCTCAATACTTTGGTGCCAAAGGGGCTTCAACAATTACAGCCTCAAGTCTTTTTGAGTATGATGCTACAAGCTTGTCACACCTATTTTTGGGCAGTTTCTCCAATTCTTCTTTGCAGGACCTCTCAAGCTCGATCAGGTTGGATGGGAAAAGTCAGTGTCAGGTTTCCTCCAGACATGACTTTCAATCTTTGTTTCGTCAGACCAGAGAATTTTGTTTCTCATGGTCTGCGAGTACTTCAGGTGCCTTTTGGCAAACTCCAGGTGAGCTGTCATGTGCCTTTTACCGAGGAGTGGCTTCCTTCTGGCCACTCTGCCATACAGGCCTGATTGGTGGAGTGCTGCAGAGATGGTTTTTCTTCTGGAAGGTTCTCCTCTCTCCACAAAGACATGCTGGAGCTCTGTCAGAGTGACCATCGGGTTCTTGGTCACCTCCCTGACTAAGGCCCTTCTCCCCCGATCGCTCAGTTTGGCTTGGCCGCCAGCTCTAGGAAGAGTCCTGGTGGTTCCAAACGTCCATTTACGGACGATGGAGGCCACTGTGCTCATTGGGACCTCCAATGCTGCCGAAATTTTTCTGTACCCTTCCCCAGATCTGTGCCTCGATACAATCCTGTCTCTTAGGTCTACAGACTCCTTGGACTTCATGTCTTGGTTTGTGCTCTGACATGCACTGTTAACTGTGGGACCTTATGTAGACAGGCGTGTGCCTTTCCAAATCATGTCCAATAAACTGAATTTACCACAGGTGGACTCCAATCAAGCTGTAGAAACATCTCAAGGAAGATCAGTGGAAACAGGATGCACCTGAGCTCAATTTTGGGTGTCATGGCAAAGGCAGTGAATACTTATGTACATGTGCTTTTTTATTTTTAATAAATTTGCAAAGATTTCAAACAAACCTCTCTCATTTTGTCATTATGGGGTATTGTTTGTAGAATTTTGTAGAAAATAATGAATTCATTTTGGAATAAGGCTGCAACATAACAAAATGTGGAATAGGTGAAGTGCCGTGAATACTTTCCGAATGCTCTGTACTTATACTTATTTAGACAGAAGAACTAATAGATGATCAAGTACATCAATTATTTTACCTCAAAGTAAAATTATGCAACAGCCTTCATACAATTCAATGTATTTACACAGTTAAAACATTAAGAAACATTGCTTTGTTTGATCAGCCTTTTAACACTGTAGCTGATATGCAGATGATTTTAAATTTATCAAAAAACTGCTGATAAATATTACTGGTCAATTCTCTAGAAATAAGCATATGGTGCATTTTCCCCGGCTAGCATGCAGTAGTCAATACCAGCCGCAGCAGTGATGAAGATTCATTTGTCACCCGTTCAGTCAGCAGCACCGGGGCCTGATTCGGAAATAAAGGAAAGAATGGACTCATTAGTTTTGTGAGACCGCTGTGAGGACTGTAGGTTCATTAATGCGTGTAATAATGTGGTCAGCGGTATGAGGGATTTGATTAGTGGCTGCTACACACAGGCACACACTCATTGAACCCTTGACCTATGACCCCACATGCTCTTCAGTCCGGCTGACGGTGTGGTATAACTGTATAACTGGGGGAATGGAAATGTAGGAGGTGTTTTTGATCAATTGTAAATGCTTTCTCTCATCACATGGCAAATTTTTATTTATTGTTTACTATATTTTTGTTCACTTTAAGGTTGAATGGTTATCATTTAGATTTTTCAGGTTTAAATGTTTTTAACTCTCTGTCTCTCTCTCTCTCTCTCTCTCTCTCTCTCGCTCTCTCTCTCTCTCTCTCTCCCCCTCTCTCTCTCTCACTCTCTCTCTCTCACTCTCTCTCACTCACTCACGCCCTCACTCTCTCTCACTCTCTCTCACTCTCACTCTCTCTCACTCTCGCTCTCTCTCACTTTCTCTTTTCATTAATTCCGGGCTGATCAGTCTGGCTGCTCTGCTGCCATCTATCTGCCAAAAAAGAAGTGCTCTGTTGCACCAATATGTGTGTAAAAGAATGTGTGCGTTTTTTTAGATTTTTATAACTTTAAAGGGAGAGTTCACCCAAACCTGAAAATGCTTTCATCTTTTACTCACATTTACATTCACTCTTGTCATTTCGAACATTTTTTCTTGTGCAGAACACAAAAGAATATATTTTGAAGAATATCACATTCACTGAACAACAATGCCAGTCAAAGGTTACCGCAATTGTTCCTGTTACCAACATTCTTTAAAATATCTTCTTTTGTGTTCTGCTGAAGAAAGAACATCACACAGTTTTGAAATGACAAGAGGGTAAGTAAATTATCACAGAATTTTCATTTTAGGGTGAACTGTCCCATCAATATTTGTCTGATTAAGCTTGGAGGAGCCTACCAATGTGTATATGCATCAAATTCTTCCTCCTTCCAGTTGTTCAGATTTGATCAATTGACTTTAAATTCTAACCTTTTCAACTTCCTGTCACCACAGAACGTTACCCGTAAACCCTATTTTTCCTCACAGCAAAAAACAATCATTCAATATTCTTTTTCCTCCAGATTCTTTTTTTCCCACAGACTGTGAATTCCCAACCACATTCTGAACTCGGGGACTAGAATGACAGATTTTTCCAAATTGTTATGTCTCTATTTGTGAAGTGGTTTGTTGTGTTACTGTGGCTTGGTGGTTGAAATGATGGATTTTAAAAGTTTGTAAAGTATCCTGTTACCCTACAGTCAAGGCTTTAAGGACAGCGACACGGCTGTAAAATGAGATTAATTTTTGTGGGCGATAATGCTGCAAGCGGTCCTTTCGGGTGAGAGATGCTTCTGATGTGAGATGGGGGTTATTATGTTGACTTCTGACTTTGGTGACAAAATGAGTGGATGAGTGAATAAGTAAAACGTTCATGTGATAAAATGACATGATTAGCCTTGAAGACAGCCCAATTTACACCCAGAATGATTAGCTTGTGTGAAGCGTGTTTCGTTGTATGAGGCATTTTTTGGGAATAAAGCTATATCAGAAGTTCCAATTGGGAGATTTGTGGATGTCCTTAACATTAATAACCATTTATTTTTAAATGCAAGATTCATTGAGGGTTTCATCTAGAAGTGAATTCATCATGAAACATAAAATTTTAAAATATAAATGACATGTCATGCTCAATACTACATTAAGTAATTTCTATGAACCGTGTGATCACAACTTTTGGGCTGTTAATAAATATGCCTAAAAGGATTAGTTTCAGTCATCCTCAAATTGTTCCGAAACTGTATAAAATTCTTTGTTTAACCCAAAAGAAGATATTTAGAAGAATGTGGGAACCAAAACGTTCGTTTTTTTTTCTGGACTATTGAAGTCAGTGGTGCCCCAGAACTGTTTGGTTACAAACATTCTTCCAAATATCTTTCTGAGTGTTAAGCAAAACAACAAAATTCGAAACAACTTGAGTAAATGATGACAGAATTTCGTTTTTTTAAGACCTATCCCTTTAAGGCCTGTTCACAGCAACTATGACAATAACTATATTGGCGTCCAGTCCACACATCTGGAAGATAACGTTACATTTACTCGAAGATTGTAAAATAAAACTTAAAATTAACAACTTTTACACTCTATAGATATTTTTATTGTCCTTGTTGTGAATGGGCGATTACTCTTCTCTTGAGCTGCACCATTACATCATACAGCTGCAAGAATAGGAACCTCATTTGCCTTTCTATACGACTGCATCACTCTCGCTTTAATGGGAGAATGCAGTCTTTCTTCTTAACAAATGTACTCAACCTGATCTTCTCATGCCGTTCTGCAGGGTTCAGAAAACCACACTGAAATTAAGTGATTCTGACCTTCTTTTATATTTACCTATTACCTATCTCTTTATCAGTTTAAGTGCAATAAAATTATCCTATTAGTAGCCTCTATAGCTTGTGTGCTAAATTCAAAGATGTTTGACATCTTTCAGCGGGGAAAGAGGCTGAAATGCACGTCATTCATTTTAAATATTGCTTTGACAGGCATGATCACCATTAACTTTCATTATATGGACAGAGTAGCTTTGACTTTCCGCTGTAAAAAATAGTTGTGTTAGATGAATAAAAGTATTTTGACAGCTGTTCCTTGAAAGTAAATAGTCAAAATGTCCCATGCTTCCATTAGATCACTTGACACTGTAGCAGTGATGGGAAAATCAAGCTTTATATTGAGATGTATGGAAAAAGAGAGAGAAGAGAGAGAGAGAGAGAGAGAGAGAGGGAATTCAAGCGATGGAAGAAGAGGTGTCCGTTTGAACAGCGAGAGGCGCTGAGACACCACAGGGAGGACTTCACAGGGAAATATATAAATGACATCATCTCTCTCTCTTAGCTGTGTGTGTAGGAGGGATTGGGCTCAATCTCCAACTGTATTTCATGCTCAATTAGCAGCACTGGGATAGAAGGACGGTAGGAGTGAAATTAGATGGCATGTCTGAACTTAGCCATCCATGTCCATTATGCCTCAGTTGTGAAAGCCGTAGCTCTGTGCCATACCAAAGTCATCCAGCCCTTACCGTCACTGAAACTGATGCAAGAAACCTTGAGTTTGTAGAATGTTATATAGACTATATAAATCTTTGTAGTTGTGACTTTAGGTGCTCTGACAGATGCACGGCCTGCTGGTTATGACTAACCAGTGCATAACCTCATCAAACCCGTGAATCATAAAAACAAATGCTTGAACAGAAGTGGTGGTTCTTCCAGGTTGCTGCTGATCTCATGCAAACGGTTGAAAGAGGTCCAACCCTAGAGGCGATATGTGCACACGCCAACAACAAGAAACTGAGTCGTGGATATACAAACTATACTTTTTGCAGCAATATCACAGAAATATAAACGTGAAGACGGCGGCAGTAAATCGATAAAGGTTCTAGCATGAATGTTATGGTGTTGCAAACTGCCGTTATTTTGTTTATAGCAGATTCCCTGCATATACTTTGCACTGTTTAGTTTCACTCGTTTTCATTCAAACATCGGATTTCACATTTTGCTAGATTACGTTAAATGCAAGAAAGAATGGTTTGAAATGATGTGGTTAATTTGTTTTTAATTTGTTTATTAGAGTTATTTGTGTTTTTTCCACTTTTATAGTTTAAGTATCAAAGATAAAGGAATTGAAATGAGAGATGCACCGATATATCGGACAACAATCAGCATCGTTCGACATAAGCAAATTTTCACACTACCAAATGTTTATACTCTGTGTAAAGAAAATGTTAAGAAACATCACCAGTTCGATGTTCAGTATTAGTTGTCATTATATGAATAAATCCATTAAGAAATGTTCATTTAATCTTCAGAATCACCATCTGTAGATATCACTTTAAAATCCGCTATCGATATGGGTGGAGAATTTAGTATCGGTGCATCTCTAGAAAGAATGCACTTTGTCCACATGTGCACTACAGCTCAATCTGTTTATATGTTAATCTCTATACGATTATAGGTTACCTGCTACTCTTCTGTGATATTCTTGCATGTCTTTTAACATCTATTCCCCTCTTTTTCTTTGTTTTTCAGGATTTCGTCGAAATGAAGAGATGAAAGCGATGGAAGTTTTGCCCATTCTAAAGGAAAAAGTGGCCTTCTTATCAGGTGTGTTGTCAGGGCTGCAGTGGGCTTGTTGGGTACCATATTTTATCACAGGCCACTCAAGATGCTCTTGAAAAAAAACACTTTGAAAGATGTGCATTTCGGCCCTTTTATACAAACATTAAAAGACATGAACATTACTCAGCAAAGGTACGGCAAGAGGCTCATTACCTGCGTTATGAAATTCATGGTCCCCTTGTGTGCTGTTGTCAAGCACATGAGTGAGAATTAATGGGATGATTAAATGGCTGTTCAGGACTGCAGCATAATAAATGGCAAGAATAAGCATCCTTTAGTACTTGCAGTAAAGAACAGCAGGTAGAGGAGCATGATTGTCTTTGTTTATTCAGAAAATGCTGAATGAATACAAAGAAATACTTCTTTCCAGTCAATTTACTTTTTAAAATCAACAACGTTGCCCCTAAAATAGCTTTTTACTGATTGTTTTTGTAACCTCCCATTAGATTTAAGTTAGTGCGTCATCCTTACAGGCCTCTAAAAGCCCAAAAGCTTAGCTTTTCACTCCTGCTCAAGGACTAACAGACGTTCTCTGAAATGAATCAGAAAGACAGACCTCGTCTATATTGGGATGAGTAACCGCCATACCCATGTCCCATGATACAATAACAAGCACAATTAATAGGAGTGCGAATGCGATTAAAATATTAAAACAAACCTGTGAAGCATGGAGTGTTCCTGCTCAGCGATTCTGCATGACTGTGTCATTTTATTTATATACTGTATTTCTCCTTAAAGCCGGAGGATAAGATGGATTATCCCATTACATACGCACTCCATTAGTGAGATTCAGCACATTCGCTGGAGAAAATCCTCATGGATATTCCAGACGTGGGCTGGGTTTGTTGTGCTTAAGACGAGCTATTTTGCACAACCTGTAGAAACTGTAGAAAAGTCAGAAGAGGAAGCTCATTGGCAAGAAACCCATTGATTTGTTGTTTCTTTAAGGCCTATTGGATAAGTTTGGTTGAGGGCTATATGCTATATCATTGATTTGGTTGTGATCAGAAGCAATCTTGACCCGTTCATTTGTGTCTTAGTGAATACACAGTTTGAATCTGGCTTGTGACGGTTATTGTGTTATTCTATCCCCATCTATTCCTTCGTTTTTCAACTGCTTCTATACAGAAATTACAAACACACACACACGGATATATATTTCTCAAGGTAAAGCGAGTCCGCTCATCTGAATGAAGAATTATGTTGTACATTACTGCAGTCTTCAGCTCTTAATATAAGTGAAGTCGAGACATTTTTCTCAGCACTTATGAACTGAACATTTTTCCGAGGCATACAGTAAAAAGCTTATTTGTCTCACCACTTGAAAAGTGACAGGAGCTGAGTCATTCAGATTTGAAGGGCTGGTTTTGAAAACAAATAATACATAATATGAGTCTCTATTATCTCACAGTTACTCACAAAAAGCATCTACGGAGCGATTCAATATATTTTAGTGTATGGCTTAACTAAACTTTCATTGGAAATTTCTTTGAGGGTGGTATTCTAGAAATGACAGCATTCAGTCAAGTGTTCCTAAGATCGCATAACAAGTTGGGCATGGTGCTTGCAGTACAAGCTTCATGGGTTTAAGTATAAGGATTAATATTTCTGTTTTAAAAGGTATATCTCAAATCTACTTTAAGTTGCTTTGGATAAAAGCGTCTTCCAAGTATATAAATGTACACATTGTGCGACTGTGTTGTCTAATGTGTAATATCTTCAGTGTTTGTTTCCTAATGGCTGTTTGTGACTCAATATAGACTTTAGACTACAGACTTTAGTCTTGTAGATACAGGGGGGGCATGATAAAGCGAATTGCAGTTAAAGGCGGAATAGATGATTTGGTAAGATGCTAACTGTAGCCTGCTAGCACTGAAATCATGATCCCACCCTCCATGCGAATCCCCGTCCAGAGCCACGCCTCCTCCAAAACACATGAAGGCGCACAAACCAGAAGCTCTTGGATCGATTCCAATTTAATCATGTCTCATTCACAAGTGAGAACATGTTACAGTACAAAGTAAATAGCGTTACTACAATAGAGAAAACCGCGAACATAAACAACAGTTTTAAAACGGGATAAGATGCAGCATAGTTCCTGTACTAGGAACGATGTAATACATTAAGGTCCACAAACTATATAAGAAAAATAAACACAACACATCAAAATCGAATAATTTTTTTTACCTACCTGCCAGTTACCATGGCATCATCTTTTAAACCCTCGACTCCCGTAGTTGCTCCCAGAGTGGAAAAGCAACATCGATTATAATCATACCTGTCAACACTCCAGTTATGTCCAGGATTTTCCCATATTTCACACCCATCTCCTGTTAAAACCTCTGGAACAAAATCGCGAACAGACTTTGTGGGAAACCCGGGCGAACCGACCATAAGGGACATGGATTCATGTGCGAATAGAATTCTGCTTTCAACTCTTTGCTGATTAGACTTTTTTAGTCGTGGCAGTTTAAGATCGGACCGAGGGCAATGATTGGTGCAGCATTATTTGGTCCTACACCTTTCACAGAAAATATACTGTAATTCTAAAAATAGCAATGTATCACTTTACTTATTGCTTGCTATCTGGATGTTAAGAGACTTCCAACCAGCATGGCAAAAAAAGGATTCTGGACACGATTGCCTACTCCGCCTTTAATATACATTTACAATCATTTTATCCAAAGCAACTTGCAGCACATTCAAGATATGCATTTTATTAGATATCTAAAAAATTTTGGCCTTTCTCCACCAGGGTTTATGGTGATAACTGCATTAGGTTTGTGGAGAATAGTTTAGACATTTTGTCTATTGGTGTGTTTGCACACGTGTAAAAGTGTGGGTAAGATGAGCGAACGTATGAGCATATGTCATATAATAATTATTTTTATTCTGTTCTTTCTACAGGGGGCAGGGACAAGCGCGGTGGTCCGGTTTTAACTTTCCCATCACGAACCAACCATGACCGAATACGGCACGAGGATCTGCGCAGACTCATCGCCTACCTCGCCGGCATCCCTAGGTGCTTGCTTGCTTAACATTTAACCTGATCTAACCCCATCCACCAGTCCCCACCCCTCTCTCACTCTCTACTCAACAAATCACAAGTATTTGATGTTTTTGTTTTTTTCAAAGTTGCCTAGATTACAGCTTTTCAAATTCTGGGCTTTCCGTTTTTATGAGGTGCCACCTGGGATGTTTTTTAAGCAGAATTGAAGAGTTTCATGCATGCTTGGCTGATTTTCTTTCACTTGGGTCCAACAATCCTTTTTTAATTAAAAGTTTAGCTTTGTAAAGAAATGCAAATGTAGGCAGGATTTATATGTGCCTTAAAGCAAATTTCAATAGATACTTAACTACAGATTTGAGTTTTTGTGTTATTATTTTATATATCGCCAAAGCATCTTTTCACAGTTTATGCTGGAAACAAGGTCGACATAGCATCAGCTTCAAGACATTTATCTAATTTTAATTTACAAATAAATGCTTGATTTAATTGTATCATTAACATATAACTTATACATATGCTCACTATCCTGCAGCTCACTACATGATGCTCGCTTCTCCTCATTGATCTATAATTAACCTGCATACCACTGATACTGGTCCTTACCTTTAAGTTTTGTTGTACTTATAAAAAATGAATGAGGCGTGGAGAGGCCAGGTCGGGTCTCCAGTTAAGTTCCCGTGTAAACCGCTGTGCCGAGCGGTCGTGCACTCTAAACACATTTGTTTGCGCTGTGTTCGGGGTCCATTAGCTGGAGTATGAGGACGGTACCTCTGGTACAGTGCAGCTGCAGAAAACACACAGTGATGTTTGTAGTGTTCTTATCCTCTAGTTCTTCAGAAAATACTGTAGAGCAGAGAACAGCACAGCTGGCTGCTTTAAAACCATATAACAATGGAGTCTGTAGGGTTGGGAATTGAGAGGAAACTGATGATTATAATTGTTGAAGAATGTCTGCAATGGATGAAACACCACCATTTAAAATACTTGAGTTTATTTCTGCAATGCTGTGGTACTGCACTGTTTTCACAGCAGAATATTAAACAGTTTCCAAATTTTTCAGTTTCAGATGGGTGCTTTAAAATTGTGCAAAGACTGTAATTAGAAAACAACATCTTTTGGGTGCACTTTATTTCACAGTATGTGCATTAACAGTGCACTTATAGAGAATTCTTGTTAAACACAAGCTGACGGGGGGCACGACTTCTGTAAACGGACTTTGTTATCAGAATCAGAAGAATCAGAAAGAGCTTTATTGCCAAGTGTGCTTGGACACAAGGAAATTGTCTTAGTGACAGAAGCTTCCAGTGCACATACAGGTTAAAAGGCACCCTTTGTGTTTGTCACTGGGTTTTGCAAATATCTAACCAATAAAAAGTATTATATGTGCTTGTCAATTTTGACAATGCAGCAGTTAATAATTTAAAAAGTACAGTATCTTTCCATTTCCTGAAAAACAGTGAATTTGGATATCTGAGGTTTCGAAAGGACAGGGACAATATGCAACTGGTGCAATATAGCTTTTCATTTATTGATTGCTTTAATACAGATATGAACATGCTTACAAAATATATATTCTTCTCATTATAGGTACACTTGTTCGCCAAGGATTATAATATTCTGAACTTTGATTCATTGGGAGAATTGAGGTTCTGTAATTTCAGAGAAATTACATTATCTAGAATTATTCACAGGATTTTGCATTGCCCACGGTAACATTATTGCATAAATCAATTATCACGATAACTGTTTTATTGAATACCGGCAGAAGTCTAGTAGTTACACTATTTGAAAGCACGTACATAGTATGTACATGTAGAACAGGACTGTAAATAAAGTGCTAGCCATCTTTTTATCGTATTAGACTTTCATGGTTGCATGTAAATGATTTTTGCTTTTGAATGAATCCAGACCTGGAAGCTCAGAACAGAAAAAAATCTGAGACAAGCTGTGACAATAACTCTGTTAAATTCCATACAATTCCCATCTTTTTTTCCCACACATTATTCATTTAGCAGATGCTTTTATCCATACTAAACATCCCCAGCAATCTATCCTTGTACAAATTCAACTGCACTATGCCATTTTTCATACTACACGTTTCCTATCTAGTAACACGGCATTGAATTCTCTCACACTGGCGTTTTCATTTTATTTGAGGACGAGGAAGAGCAGCAGAAATTTAAATATGAGCGAAACAAGAAACGAGGTTGGTGGGAAGGCAGCGTGGGCATGATCAAGCCTCTGCCAAGAGCTCTTCCTCCTTATCATCATCCTCACCCTCACTCAAAACTCTGTCCCCTGCACCCACACTGAGAGAGAGAACAAGATCAATCCTCTATAGACACATCCTCCAAAAAAGAAAACATACACAAAGATGATAGAGATATGTATCTTGATCAAGAAAGAGAGAGAGAGGGCATGCATCTTTAGAGATAGTGAGCAGGCAAGTGTGCAGAAAAGTGGGAGGGTGAGCGAGCCAAGAGAGGGTGGGGGGAGAGAGAGAGAGGTGGAGAACAGAACAGTGTCGCAGTCAGACAGGCTGTGTGTTCGTCTGCGTGGAGATGCACAGCTCGTCCATCCAGGCGCGTCGTTCGGTATGCTTTGGCAAAATTGGACAGACAGATGTTTGAAACAGCAGCTTGAGAGAGATTCAGTGCAAACTGCAGTGATTTGCTGCTTTGAGAAAGTGATTCAATGCTTTGAAAGTCTCGTCCACACTTGATGATGCTCAGTGTTTTGCAGCTGTGCTTTGTGGGTAAGCTCTATGTTTTGGCGTTTGTTCTGTCTGGCACGTTCGTCATATTTGCATTGATCTTTTCACCATAATCATTTTTTCTTCATTGCGTAGATGCACAGTTGTATTCTTCCAGAACGGTTGTGTTGGTTTCTAGTGGTGCCGTTCAGCTGGGAGGGATGCACCGTAGATTACATAATGCAAAGAAGATTAAAAAGCTCATATTTTGTTCTTTCTCTTTCTCCCCAGCGAGGACGTGTGCAAACATGGCTTCACGGTCATCGTGGACATGCGTGGCTCCAAGTGGGATTCCATCAAGCCTCTGCTGAAGATCCTACAGGAATCGTTTCCCAGCTGCATCCACGTCGCCCTCATCATCAAACCAGACAACTTCTGGCAAAAACAGAGGACCAACTTTGGCAGCTCCAAGTTTGAGTTTGAGGTAGGGATATGTTTTGATGTTCTGTTTGTAGGTGGTTGTGTTGAAGCGTGTGAAGCTGTTTGTGGATATTGTCATCGTAAGGGGCTCACCCTCCACCACTGCATCATATTCAGGGCTGGGTGATATTCAGCATGCATCCTAATATTTATGTTTGCAGAATTTGCAGGAGCGTCATTTGGAGCCAATAGCACTGTTGACTAGCATATTTAAAATGTTTAATGCAAAATTTTAATTTACTACATGAAATATTTTTTTTATTTTTAGGCAGAATGGTGATGAACTGCAATATATTAGTTTGCACCCTAAATTTTTTGGTACGTGAAATAATGCAATATCCAGAATTTAATAAACATATTTGAATGATGAAATAAACAGTTGGATCAGAATTTTTGATGGCTTTATTAAAACTGAACAGAAATGAGACCAACTCTGGCACCTTTTTTTAAAATGCTATTAAAGGGATAGTTAATCCAAAAAAGGAAATTCTGTCATCATTTATCATAAATTCCCTCTTGTCATTTCAAACCTGCTTGACTTCCGCAAAACAAAACAGAAGATATTTTGCAGAATGTTGCGAAACGAACCACGGTGGGACCCATTGACTTGCACTGATTTTGTATCTATACAAAAGAAGTAAATGGGTAACACCGTTGTTTGGTTACCAACATTCTTCAAAATATCTTCTTTTGTGTTTTGCAGAAGGAAGAAAGTCGTACAGGTTTGAAATAACAAAATGCTTTAAAGTGATAGTTCACACAAATATTTACTCACTCTGTTAAGACGTTGTTTTAGGCATTTTAACACGCCCCAGTTATGAGACATATATAGAAACCATAATGCAAATAAAAATTAAACGATAAAATAATTCCAATACGTAATTTTATTTTGCTCTCAGTATCAATATATTTTAAATATTTGATCTAACCCCAATTGCTTGTGCCTGTTCTCATCACCAATGGCTGATCCTTCTGCACTGCATCATATTCTGTACTACTGTACACACTGTACACACTCTTCCGCAGTAGTTCATTTTTATATGCTGATTAATGAATTCTATGCAGTTATTAATCTTCTTAAGTGCTGATTTGTTGCCGTTACAGATCTCACGGCCAAATGAAATGGACAATGCACTTCTACCAGTGCTACCCAACTTACACATAATGAGTTTTGTTGATAACATTTCAGTTGGTTGTTTCCTAAATGTTTTTTTAATCGTATTAATTAATCAGCGGTGGGTTTGTCAGCGACATCAGATCTGCGTTTGTGTGAGTGTATGAAGACAACTCCGCTCATGTGAGAGTATGTGGGTGTGGATGTTCTGTGTGTTGGAAGAAGGGAGAGAGGATTGACTGTGTGGTTGTAAATGCGGATGCAGCAGAAATGCTTTTGCCATATTTTTCCGCATTTCTCTTAGTTATAGATTGCGCTGTCATGCACGAGGTGTTTGTGTAACTTCATTTTCAGTAATAGAGCTGTGAAGGTGCCTCCTGATCAGCTGCTGCGCCTGCTGCTGCTGTTGTTTTCTGCGCTTGTTTTTATTTTAGGGGAAGCTGTTGTTTGTGTGTGTGTGTGTGTGTGTGTGTGTAAGAGTGAGTGAGCGAGTGCCCATGGATCAATATTATTGCTCATGTTACAGCATTAAAATTTAAACTACATATCCTGAATGAAATACTAGTCATTGTTAGCCTGAAGAAATACTCTTTAGTATAGATTAATAGAAATGAATAGAAACTTTGTAAACCAAAAATATATTCTTAAACGTGCTGTGTTCATGTTATGTTGATAGTACTGTAGATAAACCGATACGCCGAGCTCTTATCTTCTGACGTAGGATATAGCAACTTGTTTCTATGGCAACGCTTTTAACGCCAAAAGTATCCATGTGCAGCTTTTTTGTTGATCACAGCAAAATAATTATGAATTAATTATACAAAAACTATATTAATTAATCTCTTTACTCAAGTTACATTGGATCACATTAAAAGGGACATTTCAAACTGAACATATCACGAATTGCATGACCAATCATCTTTTTTGCTTGGTTTTTAACTTATCAGGATAGTTGACCCAAAGATGAAAATTCTGTTATAATTGACTCATAATTGACCCTCTTGTGCGGTCAAACCTGTATGACTTTCTTCTGAGGAACACAAAAGAAGATATTTCGAAAGAAGACATTAAACGTTAACTGGCATTTACTTGCATTGGTGTTGCGTCCATACAGTAGAAGCGAATGGGTGCCGGCACTGTTTTGTTACCAGCTTTCTTCAAAATATCTTCTTTTGTGTTCTGCAAAAGAAACAAAGTCATACAGGTTTGAAATTAATAGAGGGTGAGTTAATGATGACAACATTTTGAGTGAAATTGAAATGTTATTCTTCCAATTAAAGCTGAAATGTAAATCACATGAATGATTCTTCTGATGATTAGTCTAAAACTCATAATCACAGAAATATCGACATGATATGAATGCACCATTAGTTTTGATTA
This sequence comes from Triplophysa dalaica, assembly GCF_015846415.1. Classification (NCBI taxonomy): domain Eukaryota; kingdom Metazoa; phylum Chordata; class Actinopteri; order Cypriniformes; family Nemacheilidae; genus Triplophysa; species Triplophysa dalaica. Next base: position 6,672,993 of record NC_079566.1, on the reverse strand, counting down.
CCAAACATTGTCTATGTCATGTTAATTTATTTTTTTAAACACACAAGTCTGGAATAATTTAGTATCCCCCAGTGCAGGAATTGAGGATTTCCCTTAAGTCTTGACTTTTGATACAGTACACTGACCAACCACAGGTCATCATCAGCCCACTTAGCACCGTTATACAGTTTTGCTCACAATATATGTGGTATTTTGAGTGATTTTCTGTAGGAGTATCAGCACTCCCTACCATCTGGTGGTCCGTGTAAGTCCAAACACGTGTTTAACTCAACACATGATGAAATGTTTCTGGTGGGCAGGGTCAAAGAATTCGTCATGGGAACGGCTGCAAGCTCTCATCTCGCCCACCGCTTACGACATGCCATATTTCTCATAATCACTGAACAACAAAGTATGTGCACAAGGCAAAAAAGGAGCTCCATTACTCTTATTGTTTTTGTTGCTGTTAATGGACTAATGGGCAGAATCCTCGTCCTGATGTGTGCTTGTGAAAAACCATAGATCCCTGTGTGCCAGCTGGTCTTGAAATGATGAATAGCGATGGGCTGCGCTTACCTTGACTTTACAAAAGAGATGCACACCTCCGCTCTTTGCCGTTCTCTCACGGCTAAAGCCCACCCGCTCACATTTGTTTTCCCGTCAGTTCATCTGTTGAAAGAATACCTTGCTGTTGTTCTCTTGAAAAGCATCTTAACCAAAATGGGCAATATTTAATATGAGCTGTCAAAATTAAATGGATTAATGGAGGTGTAAAAATAATTCTTTAAGAAATATTAAAATAATATTATTAATTAAATTCATACTCCTCTAAATATATGATTTTGTTTCCATTAAAGAAAATCAGGGTGTGTAAATGATGACAAATACAATTTTGGGTTCAATTTAAATTGGAAAGAATTAACAACTTTTATAAGCATTATGTCTGCCTCAAATATTAAGTTATATTAATATTTTATTTAATATTCATTGTATTGAATTAAAGTAAATTAACAGTTTTTTGCAATTCTTTGCGGAGGTCTATCGAAAGTTAAGTTTGGGGCACATAATGTTTGTTTATGTTGTTGCCGTCAAACTGTCTATACATTAAATATAAACACATTGCGGACTGGTAGTTTGTGTTACTGCCATTATAGTCATGATATCGCCCTTACTGACGCCCTTTGGCTTCAAGCTGGGAGTCTGTCTGTCTCTAGGTAGTTTAGTCCCCGGGCTGTCCATGAGTGACTGTATGAAATTAGATTTATGCCCCCAGTTAAAAATATCTGTCTCGCCTTTCTGGTCATTAACATTGCCTGGAATGGGTGCATCAATACACCAAGGATTCAGGGTAGAAAGAAGTGCATTCTGGTGCTATGCATATTGATTTTCATATTGCACTCCCACCCCCCCCCCGTTCCCTGTTCTCTGTTATCATCTCCGTTTCTGTTCAATAAATCGTCCTTTTCTCTCCATTCATCTATTCTTCAGACCACCATGGTGTCTCTGGAGGGCTTGTCTAAGGTTGTGGACCCATCTCAGTTGACGTCCGATTTCGAAGGCAGCCTGGACTACAACCACGAGGAGTGGATCGAAATCCGCGTGGCCTTCGAGGACTTCACTGGCAACGCCCGGCACCTGCTCACCCGCCTAGAGGAAATGCAAGAAACGGTTACGCGCAAAGACTTCCCGCAGGATTTGGAGGGTGCCCGGCGCATGATAGAAGAACACGCGGCTTTGAAAAAGAAGGTGATGAAGGCCCCGGTGGAAGAGGTGGACAGCGAGGGTCAGAGACTTCTGCAGAGGATCCAGAGTAGCGAGAGCTATGCTAACCGAACTGTGCCTGTACCGCCGGGCCAGAGAGATGGGCAGGGACAGCCCAATGCTGACACCCAGGGTCTTGTGCCCCGCATTTCAGGCCTTCTTGAAAAGCTCCACAGCACAAGGCAGAACCTGAACCAGGCTTGGCACGTCCGCAAACTGCAGTTGGACCAGTGCTTTCAACTCCGACTGTTTGAGCAGGATGCTGAAAAGGTGAGATGGTAAAATAGGAAGTGGCTCATGTTTTAGTAGTTGCATTGTTTGTGTAGTTGAGTGTGTGTAGGTTTTTTCTTCTTCAGAAAATCAGAATGACTATGATGATTTGTAATATTAAAAGTAGGGCTGTTATCGCATGGAATTATTTTTTATTCTTCAAATATTTAACGCAATTAATGCAGCATACGTTTTTTTTTGTCATCCTTTGTCTAGCGTTACTTTGTATAATCACACTCTTATTCTTGTAAAGGCCTTTAAATAATTGAAAGAATAATTTGAAAGAATAGATAGACAGCTTCTAGCTGTGGGATGCGGTGCAACGCGACAGTCCAGTCTGGTGTATATAGTCACGGGCAAAAGGCTGCGTCACTGAATCTCTGTCAGACAGACCACCAGTGTTAAGTTCTCTTCACAAGATTATGCCAGAAAGCCTGTTTTGTCCAGCATCTTCATAAGAACAGATTTCAACTTGTTAAATATAATTAATGAAAAGAGTTGTGAAAATTTGGAAAGGGTGTCAGATTTGGGTAGAGCCGCAATCTTAAAGTCCCAGTGAAACAAAAAATTACAATGCCTATTTTTTCATGAAACATTGCAGCGTTTATTGTAAATAGTTTGATTTTAAATAAGTGTGGGTCATTCTCTAATGTGCCCTCATTATCTTTAGTTAAAATCTGAAATGCACTTCTTTTCTGTAATGTCTATCAATCTTAAATGACTTTTTATTATGAATGGCTTGGGCCCAGCATCCATTATTTCCTCCCCTTCAACTGTTTGTCTGCTGGCAGTTCCATTTCAAAATGCATTGGCTGTTTTTATACATCCAATCAAATCGCAGAGAAAGATGAAAGCCACGCCCACTATTCTTCTAATTCCATTTCTATGTAAAAACTTCCGGTTTGCTGGGACTTTAAACCTGCTGCTGTGACTCCTGTCATGAATGTTAATCGAAAGAAAGGAGAAATTCAATGCATTTTTATCTGTATTTTATTTAAAATTTTGCATCAAAGAAGTTTGTAAAGTGTTTGAGAACTTAATTCAATTTCTATCTATATCCTACCTGTTAGATGTGATAGCTCTCAATTATACTGTACTTCAATGATGAACAGCTATAATAAACGTTAAAATAAAGAAAAAATAATGAATTAAATGGAGACATCAGTTGCAGTACTAATATCAGAAAGTTGCAATTAATTCATAAAATAAAGATGTTAAAGAAGTCTTTTGATTTTGATTAAATGTGAAATTTTTAGAACGTTAAAGTATATTTAAAAACACGAATAAAAAGTAATGATTAGGTGCACAGAACAATAATTTAAATTTTCATTTTGTAATGCAAGAGGTATTGCCATAATAACTCATTCATCAGTTTTCTTATGTATAATGTATCTAACTTTAATATACTTTTAAATATATTTTTTTATAATTATATATTATTATTATTATTAGTATATATTATTAAATTGAATACAAAAGCTTTTGCAAGTTCTGTCGTGCAAAAATACCAACCTTACTTTTAGACTTGCACTGAAAGTATATGGCACCATTCACTTCCATTTTTAAATCCTTTACTGCATGAATATATATATATTTTTTTTGTCATAGTCACTGCTTGTATTTCATTCTTTAAAAGAAAACAAACTGTTTTTATCCCATATAAAGCTGCACTAACATTTAAAGAAGTTTTCACTGATTCATCGAAATGCCTCTCCTAGTGGGTGGAAGATTGCATGTTGCTAGGATACCAGCAGCTATTCTTTGCTCTTGAGAAATGGGTCATTTTTATGATTTCTATTTTTATTTTTATCAGCTGTATGAACACAAGGAAGCATGTGCCAAAACGAACGCTCTATGGGATTCTTCGTATTACAAGCTCACGTGCACGTTTACGTTAAACCCGCCTCTGGTCGAACATGCGTCTGAAGTGTGTGTGATTTTTGTATCTATCTCTGCAGATGTTTGACTGGATAATGCACAACAAAGGGCTGTTTCTGGCAAGCTACACCGAGATCGGCAACAACCACCCGCACGCCATGGAGCTGCAGACCCAACACAACCACTTCGCCATGAACTGCATGGTAAGGAGCTCGAAAACTATTAAACTGAGATCTACATTAGCTCCAGTAAAGCTTCAGATGAAAAACACATTCACAATAGATGATCTGATGTTCTGGACCTCATGATCAAACAAACAGTGTTCAGCTTCTACTTATTGACTAAAGATAATGTTGACGTTCATAATTAATCAAATAAATTAATTAATCTCTTGTTGCATCAGTACTTACATTTTGGATCCTCTAACACTACCTTATTTCATTCTGACACCCTAATGTTTTTCTTGCACATTTGTTTTCTTCGCTGCTTAAAAGTTGCAGTTTAAATGGGATGATGTAACACCTTTGTCTGTATTCAGTGATGGTGACTCATCATATAATCACAGATCAAGCATAGACGGTGAGCCACCTAAGTGCTTCCTGTTTGGGTGGCTGCCCACCAGCTGTGGGCCCTTTAAAAGCCCCATTACTGCAGTGAGATGTATTGATCACTTCCTGTTAAAAGAGGCAGAAAGAATATTGAAGAATATTGAGCTTTAGCTCAAGTCCTTCCGTTGCTACTGTACGTGCTGAATGATAGCGTTCTATAGGTTTTATGTTCATTTTATTTGTCGTTATTTGATGTTTTTAAGATCCACATAGCTAATGGTTCTGCTTCCTTATTAGCATTCAAGTTTAAACTTGGGTCGCAGTGTTACAAATGAATATTTTAAACTATATGAGAAAACAAACACGATGAAACACCCTTGAAATTCATTTTGCATTTTCAACAAGCTCTTTTTGAGTTTCAGATATTGCTCTGAAAGAAAGTAATCATGTTAGTGATCTCCGCCCCGCGAGAAATGACTAGCATAATAAACGGACAAGAATCTGCTGGCGAGGCATTACTGGAAAACATTGTATGCTGGAAATATGATGTGCCTAGTATAGAATCCGTTGAGAAGCTGCTTGACCCTTGTTTGCTATTTAGTCATACAAACCTCACATTTGTGCGTCAGAGCGCTAAGTAAAAAATGATGGACGACAAACTGCTAAATTATTGAACGTTAATGCACACCCGGGGTGATAATGCAACCATGACTTGAAAAAGTCATTTTTCTTCTTATGCATGTAAAAACTTCCTAAAAATTTTTGTTTTTCAGATTTTGAATTTTGTCTAAAACAGAATTTGTGCCATTATAAATACTTCTTATGTTCTGTCACGATCCTGCAGAATGTTTACGTAAACATAAACCGCATCATGTCGGTGGGAAACCGGCTGCTGGAGGCGGGCCACTATGCATCCCAGCAGATCAAACAGATCTCAGGTCAGCTGGAGCAGGAATGGAAAGCATTCGCTGCCGCTCTGGACGAGAGGAGCGCCCTACTGGAGATGTCCGCTGCTTTCCACCAGAAATGCGACCAGGTCAGAGACAATGCAACAACATCATCTTTATGATAACTGAAGACAGTCATCGGGGACTTGTGTTTATCAATGTGAAATGAGATCAGCTAGACTGCAGGAAAAATGAGGTTGTAGAGTTACTTAAGGAGCGAGAGATGATAAGAATTGGAGCGCGCAGGCAGTTAAAAGCTAATGATAATCAAACTCTGTGCTCAATTGGCTTTGAGATGCTCAGAATAACAAATAAAACCTCTGCATGAAAAATCAACACAAGATAATTTCATTAAGCAGAGTGCAGATCGCCACACGATGAAGGCTTGTGGAGTTTGCAGAGATTTATATTCCTGTGAGCATCTCTTTAGATGTCAGACTGGCTTCTGCGCTCCTCATGTATGGGATTCTGTTTGAGTTCTGCCCTTACTCTCTAAGGAACTGGGTGATGGACACGAAAGAACAGTTGATATTCAGAGTCCAGCATTTGAGGCATCCTGGCCTTATCTCTCCATATTTCATAGTTTCAACTATTGTACTGTACATGAGATATTTTCATGTTAGAGGTTCATATACTGTAGAAAGTAAACAGTTCTGACAACAATGCATAACAGTGCTGAAAGCTTACATTTGAAACTTGTGTTGTGGGGTAATTTTGATCATTTTAGATGGTAGAATGTATCCGTTGTAGTTTTGGTTTAGGCTTTACAGAGCCTTGTCAGCAAATTTGGATGTTCATCACTTGCTTTTATAAACTGTTTTCATTAAAACAGATAACTGGTTTGTTCGTGTTTTAAATAAAATAAAATAAAAAAACACATCAGGGCTGTTCAGCGATTCATCGTTATTCATCGCATCCAGAATAAAAGTTTGTGTTTACATAATATATGTCCGTGTACTGTGCATATTCATTTTGTTTAAAAACACCTACACATACATGTATATATTTAAGAAAAATATCAAAAATAAAAATGTATATAAATTATGAATAAATATTAACATATACATGAAATATGTACATGTATGTTTATAAATACAAAATAAATATGCACAGGATACTGACATTTATTATGTAAACACAAACTTTTTTCTGGATGTGATTAATCGTGATTAATCGTTGAGCAGCCCTGAAACACATGCAATAAGATGTACAAGCTGGTGGATTTCTTCAGGTCATTTTATTAAACATATATTTGATATATTGTCACTCCCCGTGACCCGAGGTAGTTCGGATAAGCGGTAGAAAATGGATGGATGGATATATTGTCATATAAGATAACTAAGTTTATAAGTCAGTTCATTTTGCTAAATATTTTGCTATGTGTTCTTGTTCATGCAATAACAGATATGCCAATTAGTTTAATTTGGTCAAAAATCATCCGATAAATATCAGTGCATATCTAGTTTAGAGTATACTGTTTTGATGAAACGGTCAATAAATGAATAAAATTGAATAAAAGTGAATACTTAATATTTTGATAAAAATAAATCTAATGCAATTAGATGCTTGTTTATATTATTACCTATATAGATAATATCATAGAAAATTCCACAATAAATGCTTTTCTCTTTTTCAGTACATGAGTAATGTCGAGCCGTGGTGTAAAGCATGTGGGGAGGGGGATCTGCCCTCCGAGCTACAGGACCTGGAGGATGCCATCCACCATCACCAAGGCTTGTATGAACACATCACAGCTGCCTACTCTGAGGTATAGTACTGCGTGCGTGTGGATGTGTGGTAATCATAAAATTACTAGGCACTCTCAAACCTTTTGAAGTAAATTGATCCTCAAGTAATTTGTACTAGTACATTATACCAATTAGAGGCAGCTCTACAGTGGCAGTTTTCGCTAATCAGCAGATATTTAATTTACCTAATAAGTTTGTCTTCGTCAATGTCTCATCGTGGTCCCGCCCTCCTACAGGTGAGCCAAGATGGAAAAGCCTTATTGGACAAGCTTCAGCGCCCCTTGACCCCGGGCAGCTCTGATTCGTTGACGGCCTCTGCCAATTATTCCAAAGCTGTCCACCATGTTCTGGACATCATCCATGAGGTTCTGCATCACCAGAGACAGCTGGAGAACATATGGCAACACCGTAAGGTCCGGCTGCACCAGCGTCTACAGCTGTGTGTATTTCAACAGGATGTTCAGCAGGTAAACACACACTCATTCACCTGAAAATACATTACTAGATAAGTGTGGGTAGGAGTGTAATGCTGAGAACCGCATGTGGTATTTCATAATGTCCTCTGGGGAGATTAAAAATCATTCAGAAGATACAATGGGCTGTAAGGATGAAGTAGTAAATGCAAAGAATTGTGTAGGGAATCAAACACACTTTTATATTTAAAGAGATAAACGAATAGATGAGATAATAAATAAAAACCAATAAATATCAATATTTGAATACACAAATGTATAAATGTAATAAAAAAATACACAAAATGTATATAATTAAATATACAAATACAAAAATATAAATATTAAAATCAATATTAATATATATTAACGTAATATACACATACAATAAAAGACTTGTATACACAAATAAATAAGCATAATATAAAAAAAGTTAAATTCCAACATTGACATGTATTTTTTCAATGAAGTTAAATTCCAAATAAATCAAAAAATATATATAAACAAGTTTTGTATTTTGACATCTACTATATATAATGTATATTTCGGTTTTAAATGTAATATAAAAGAGTAAGAGAGAGTGTAGCACTGCAGTGTGCAGCAGTATGCTTTTTTCATCTGGCTTTAGTTTAGCGTATAATTACCATTAATGTTGCCTCTTTAAAAACACTAGCGCAACAACTTGACTAAAGTTCTTTGCGATTATAATTGTTAAAATTGCGAGCAACTATTTCTGTTTATATATTAAGTCAAGGATACCTCGCTTTCCTCGTCGTCATTCGTCTGTGAATTGTGTTCATAGTTGAATAGGTTCAGGGCCAGTTTATGGTGCAGAGAGGTGTTCGACTGAGAGATTGCAGAATGGATAATTCTGTGGTTGAGGGTAAAGTGTTGCCATGGAAACCACTATTCAGGTGCTGGGAATGTGATGAGAAGCAGAAAGGGAGAGAGAGACGGCACCATTATGGGGCATATATGCAAAAAATCCATCTTCCATTCTGCGGTCTTCACATGATTTCTATATTTAACTTCCATTACTGTAAACCATTTGACAGGACACGTCCTCCACTGTCTCACAAATGAACATTAGCTTTGTCTGTGTGTTTGTCTGAGCAGGTTCTCGACTGGATTGAGAACCACGGTGAGGCATTCCTCAGCAAACACACGGGGGTGGGGAAGTCTCTGCATCGCGCCAGAGCTCTGCAGAAACGCCACGAAGACTTTGAGGAAGTTGCTCAGGTTTGCCGCTCACGCCTACGCTCCAATCTTCCCATCCTTCCCTTCCCCTCCGCTTTCCTTTGAACAGGGTTTTCCTGTATTCTCCCACGCATTATTACATGTCAAGCGAAGCTGATAAGCCGCTATCTCTACCAGTTGATGTGATGCATATTCATTTTAACTAGCATATAACTAGACTATTTATCCATAGAATGCATAAACAGCGAGACAGAGTAAAACTTAATAAACAGTAACAGAATTCAGAAGGCATTTTTAAGACATCATTGTAAGAGATTTGCATGTGCGTCTTTGTATCAGAATACATACACTAATGCTGACAAGCTGCTTGAGGCGGCTGAGCAGTTGGCACAGACGGGCGAATGTGACCCTGAAGAGATCTATCAAGCCGCACGTCAGTTGGAAGATCGGATCCAGGATTTTGTAAGACGTGTGGAGCAGAGGAAGGTCTTGCTGGACATGTCTGTAGCTTTCCACACTCATGTCAAAGAGGTAAAAAACAAAACCAGACAGAATTATGAATGCTCAACATCAGTCTTGAAGGCAACGAACTTGTTCTTTTGTGGATGAAAGACATTGAGATTGTCTTTTGTGTGTAGCTGTGGACGTGGCTGGAAGAGTTACAGAAAGAGCTGTTAGACGACGTCTACGCCGAGTCTGTGGAGGCCGTTCAGGATCTGATCAAGCGTTTCGGGCAGCAGCAGCAGACTACTCTGCAGTTTACTGTCAATGTTATTAAAGAGGGAGAAGATCTCATTCAACAACTCAGGTGCCCATGACTCATCTTTCTTTTTCTATTATCGCTCTTGAACAGTTCTCATATATCGCTTTTGTACCGGTAAGTTTTCATTGCCCGTAAAGCTCAGATTTTGTGCGGGAGCTGTCTTTTGGACAGCGGGATCCGAATAGACACTGCAACAGTTTCCAGGAACAAGCAATTTATCTGTCCCATGGCTCAACATTAACGCTTGTCCAGGACAAGAGAATATGTTGTATTGGCAAGTGAGAGAGAATTTTACCTGCCCGACCGGACAAATAATGTTAACTGAAACAAATCAAATAAAAATAACAGTGCTTCTGTGTGAGGGCCGTGGATTTGTCTGCGTCTGGACTGTAAGAGGATATAAAACACATCAACTTCCTCTCCAGAGTTGCTCTGAGAGTTTATTTTACGAGCTGAGTGAAGCTATCGTCAAGCACCCACTAAAACTCAAGCATCCTCCCGACGACCTGTCAAAATAAAAGTCCTGTTAACTTGTACACTATGTCGAAAAAATGCAGTGTACTATAGTATTTGCTTAAGGAAATCCTAGTACCCTTGTAGTAAATGTATAAACTGTAGTAAACACTGTAGTTTACTATAGTAAGGTTCGCAATATAGTATCTTTCTCTTCGCATTTTACAGTCACGTTTAGACCGAAGCTTGTTCCTTTCACACCTTGTTAGAAGATAAGTGTCATTCCTTTACTATCTAAATACATAGCATATGTCAATATTAGCCCAGCTGTGTAGTTTCACAGATGGACTAAAAATGTCCTGCTGTGTTTTGATTCTTGCGGCGCTTCGTGCATGATGGGCCGAGGGAGCTGAGGTGCAGTCAGGCTCTACATGCTTAAAAAGAAATTTAAGCAAGGGAGAGAAAGCTGGGGTGTAGAGTCTCTCTGTCCCCTTAGGCACTGCTCACTGCTCCGCTTCTAACCCCTCGCTGCTGTTCGGCTCTGCCAGATTTCATCAGCACAGCCCTCAATCCCTGAACACCAGCAGCACTGCAGTGGAAACGCTGTGAAATGCTGAGATATATTCGGGGTGTTTGGAAAGGTGTGATGCACTCTGTATTAAAGTTCAAATAAAAGGAGAATCACAGCATGTCAGTTTACTGAATTTCCTCGGCTAAGCTTTTAGTACGATGGAGAAATGAGCTTTGGTCATCTATGGTGTCTGTAAACATGGCTCTCCCTCCGTGTGCTCTCTCGTCCTCTAGTGTCTTATGTAATGCCGCTTTCATAACAGCTTTGGTAATTATGCAGAGGTGATACTTAAACCCCAAGAGCCGGAGGCATAAACAGAAAGGTCCCCATCTCACACCGACACACACAAGCTCTTCAACTCATTGGATGTTTTTTAAACCTGTTAAACCAGATTTAAGCATCACTCTTAAAACACAGGACGTCGACAGTGTATCTGTAATGTTTAGCCATCACAAACCCTGCTTATGGAGTAAAGGTGGTGGATTGGTAAAGGAATGGTTCATTTTTGGTATTATCCCATATGAAGTCCAGTCCGTATGGCAGGATGATGAAAGCAGGTCGCCATGGGAACAGCCTCTCTGCATTGAAACATCAATTACAACAAGAGCCTTATTACAGTGATTTTACTTTATTGCACCACAAGTTTAATAAGCGTTAACCCACATATCCTTTGAGAGGAGATGAAAGACCTCTTATACTCCCCTATAGACTTTGCTATAGAAACTTGCGTTTTCTTCGTCTTTTTTCTTCACCCTCTCGAAAAAAATGTCAAAGCTGTGCCTGATAATTAACCTTTTTAATGAAAAAAGGACAATGTTGGCATATTTTGCATATTATCTCTGTAATGTGCTTGTAATCCTCTCACACGTTTCTGGATGATGCTTTAAGACCGTATAATTTCTTAATATTTTAATGATTTTCAAACTCATTAGGCCGGGCTTTTGTTTTATTACGTTTAAACTTTAGGCCTGACGTCAATTTCGGCTCTAATATTTGTCAGCTTTGTTTCCACTGATTGTTTAACTGCATCACAATGAGGTCATGACGTCCTCCATAATGGCAGTCTCCGTAACCTCAACAGAAACCGCACCTCTCCGTTAATTCGATTGGACTATAGAAATAAAGGTGCATGACTTCAATCACTCTGTTTTTGAGTTGTTTTTTTTCAACTTTAGGCGCATCTTGTATTCAACCTCATGTCATTCGAAACCTGTAAGACTCTGTAAGTCTTGGTGGTTTTGTGTCGTTGTGTGTCCATACAATGGAAGTCAATGGGGTCCAATGCTGTTTGGTCACCAGTGTTCGTCACTTCAGTTACAAGACAGAAGGAAGTGCCCTTAATTACCCAACTACTGCTATTGTTTCTATCTAGGACACTTAACACCCGTCTTCTCAAAATGTGCCCTGTTTTCACCCCACTCTCAGTCTGTGAAACAGATAAGACTCGGGAAATCCAAATCGATCATTGTATCTGTGCAAACAAGGTACAAATGAAGAAAAGGGAAACTAAATGCCTTAAATACCGCTGGGCTCAAACTTAAATTCTTAACATTCCTTAAAAATGTGGATGTTTTATTACTGTACATCTTTCCAAAACCCAATATTTTAAGATGTTAACCATGTGTCTTCCTGTCTTGTACACACTAAAAAAATATACCTGCAGTATGTACTAACAGCTCTTGGCCCTGTGTTTCTGCAGAGACTCTGCTATCTCCAGCAATAAGACCCCTCACAACAGCTCCATCAACCACATCGAGAGCGTCCTGCAGCAGCTGGATGAGGCTCAGGCTCAGATGGAGGAACTCTTTCAGGAGAGGAAGATCAAACTGGAGCTCTTCCTTCAGCTCAGGATCTTTGAGAGGGACGCCATTGACGTGAGTGTTCTTCTGTTTATGTTCTTCATCAGGTGTGTGGCGGACTGTGTTAAGAAGAACAGTGCACCCAAGAATGAAATGTATTAAAACAGGATTATTTAGCCACATAACTTGCTTTCTTTAGTGGACCGTGACAGAAATTGATCATGGAAAATATTGGCCACTTTTTTATATCAAGCAAGTGAATGGGGACTTTTGAGATGTTCAAAAGGAAAGACAACAGCATGAGAGTATTGTTAAAAATAGCCCATGCAACTATGGAGTTTCTCGTCCTCATTTGCATGGACACAGACAGTGAACGTTAGGGTGAACTATTTCTTTAACTGATTGTTGATGGAAATATTGCCCTAGTTTAAGACTCCCTGATGTGTCGTATGAATAACCAGCAATTAATAAACGTTATTTACTACCCTAGGATGAACTGCACCTGAATATGTTTACTCTCCCACACAAACACACACATTCAGGGAGACTTTATGAACGTCTTGCGCATAAGTAATGTCATACGACTCTTATTTACCCTGTAGATCATCTCGGATCTGGACTCGTGGAATGAGGAGTTGTCGCAGCAGATGAATGACTTTGACACCGAAGATCTGACGCTGGCTGAACAGAGACTTCAACACCACGCTGACAAAGCCCTCACCATGAACAACCTCGCCTTCCATGTCATCCACCAGGGTCAGGAGCTCCTGCAGTATGTCAATGAGGTGCAGGCGTCAGGTAAGCAAGTTTATGATTCAATGATTGCTAAATCACTGTCCTCTAGTCACACTAAAATAGAGCGAGACACCTCACAGTGCTGTGATGCTAATGTTGGGAAAAGATGTGAGCGGAGGGTCATTCAGCGATCAATGGCTGTATACCACATGTGTTATATAAGGTAGCCAGTGGGCAGTTTTCTGAGGGTTGAGTGGGTGTTTGGATCAGATATGCACACTTGGATTTATTTTTTTATGCCTAAGTATACCTTCTAACGTCTGTTAAGGAAGGCTTTTCTCGCGCGAGTTTTCAGTCCAGACTCTCTTATGTGCATAAGTGTAATGTATAAAACTGTCTCTTTCTCTGCTTGGCTAGGAGTTGAGCTGCTGTGTGACAGAGATGTGGACATGGCCACACGGGTTCAGGATCTGCTGGAGTTCCTGCATGAGAAACAGCAGGAGCTCGACGTGGCCGCAGATCAGCACCGCAGACACCTGGAGCAGTGTGTGCAGCTGCGCCACCTGCAGGCTGAAGTCAAACAGGTGTGACGCTCTCTCCCTTCTTAAAAATGAGAAAAACCTTGAACCTGGAGTTTTATTTTATCATTACAAACACGGTATATCAAAAGAGCAACCACTCTGCCAAAGTAAGAGCTGGAATCTGTGGAAAAAAAGTCAAATTTGAAAACAAAAGTTAAAGCAAAAAATGAATATAAGGATTCTTCTGTTTAAAGCAGGCTGGGATAATACAGATAAAGTTTTTTGCTAATAAATACAGGAGATATTCTAAACAAATACACTGATAAAATAATAATATTTTATAATATTAAATATAATTATGCTGATAAAATAATACATATCAAATAATATTATTATTTGATCAAATACAATCTTATTATGCTGATAAAATATGACATGTTATATGTCATTTTAAGTATTAACGAATTCAAAATATATATTTTTAGGTGTCTGACAATTGGACCCCACTGTTGAACAATTTGGATCAAACTGTTATTTCCACAGACCTCCAATTTCAATATACATCAAAAGAGCAAAGTGTTCAGTCATCTCTGACCTCTATGTGGTTGTGTGTGCATCTGTTGCAGGTTCTGGGTTGGATTCGTAATGGCGAGTCGATGCTGAATGCAGGACTGATCACGGCCAGCTCGCTTCAAGAAGCCGAGCAGCTGCAGAGAGAGCACGAGCAGTTCCAGCATGCTATTGAGGTCAGTATGCAGCGTATATGCTACACCGTCTTCCACCTGCTCAGTGCTCCCCTCATCATTCTTATCTCTTTCGCTATGTCCTTGCTCTTTTCATCCAGTAGAGTCTTACCACTATGAAAAGTTAAAACAATAACTATTGTAAAAAAGCATTAGTGCTAGCGTGCCCCTCATTAACATCACAAGAGAAAGATCAAAATAGCATCGATTCGCTTTTGTAACTTTACAAAATAATTGAATATGTTTAGTTTATTATTTGTATTGACTACTTATGCCATTATCAGTTCCAAGTGCCGACTGAATGCGACCGCTGTCTCATCATCTGCTCAAACACACACAGTCTGTTTCCTTTTCTCGTCTCCTTTAATGAAGATCAGGATAACATCAGATCTTCTGTAGCTGGACCACTATTAAGAACCTAAAGGAACAAAGGCTGTCTATCAGAGAAGTCTTCTCATTTCCTCCCGCTGTCAGTCTCCGTTTTCAATACCAAAGACTTCTGTGTTCTTTAAGATAGAGGCTATGAACTGCATTCTGTACACCAGTAATAAACTATCATTTGTATCTCGCCCTCTGTTGTCTCTAGCCATCTGACTCCTGTCTGCCTTGCCTGTTATCTAGTCTAGCCTGTCGTTTTAGTTGTTTGTCTTATCTGACACGCTTTTACCTTCCCCCTGCAGAAGACCCATCAGAGCGCCCTGCAGGTCCAGCAGAAAGCCGAGGCTCTCCTGCAGGCCAATCATTATGACATGGACATGATTCGAGACTGTGCCGAGAACGTTGCCTCTCACTGGCAGCAGCTCATGCTGAAAATGGAAGACCGGCTTAAACTAGTCAACGCATCCGTGGCCTTCTACAAGACCTCTGAACAGGTCGTGTGATGTGTTCGGGTCACTGATTGGGTTAATGGTGTATGAAGCGGTCTAGCGGGGCGTTTAGACAGCAGTAGTGCTTGTGTGGATCAGTTCACAACCTCATCACTTATTTTCGACAGTTCATGTCGTAACACAAAATATCCCATCTGCAGGTGTGTAGTGTGTTGGAGAGTCTGGAGCAGGAATACAAGCGTGAGGAGGACTGGTGCGGAGGAGCAGACAAACTCGGACCCAACTGCGAGAGCGACCACGTCAGTCCCATGATCAGCAAACACCTGGAGCAAAAAGAGGCCTTCCTCAAGGTAACACAGGACCCATCTCAGTCTTCATAGTCAGTCTCAATCGATCCTTAGACAGTATCATTTTCAGCTCTTTTTAAATCTCTCTCTCTCTGTTAATGTCTTTTCTTTTCAGGCGTGCACTTTAGCCAGACGAAACGCTGATGTATTCCTGAAGTACATGCACAGGAACAGTGTCAGCATGCCGGGAATGTTGAGTCACGTAAAAGCACCTGAGCAGCAGGTCAAAAGTGAGTCACAGTGTCAACTAGACTGTTTTATGACACATGCTGAATCGAAACGATAACTCGGGACAGTTAATGATTTACAAATTTTACGTAAAGTTCAGTGTAGCTGGTTGTTATTGCAAAACAATAGCGTAGAGAACACCCTGTCGTGGTCAGGTGACTGCTAAACGTTGAAAATCAGAACCGAGGATCTTAAAGAGCCGTATAATAAACAAGGTCATTAAACTGAGACTGCATTTGTTTCTGTATTGTTTCAAATGCTGTTCCAGTCTGTAAGCACAAGGCCACAGATGCTGCCTCTCTGCATGTTTGTCTCGTATTTACCAGTCTTCCCTCTGCTGGCTCTCTTTGGTCACATGGTTTGATGATTTCTGTTCCCAAACAGTTTTATGGTGCCATCTAGTGGTGAGAATGCGCGCTACACTTTAAATGAGGTTCAGCAGCTGGCCCACTTTGGTCCACTTTAGCCCAGTTTAGAAGGTGTGCGTTGTGAACGCAGCCCTATTCTGTTCTGAGTGTGCTTTCAGTGACTGTAAGTGGGTCAGGCCTCCGCTCAAGAGATGGCAAAATTACTCCGCTGGGACACGTCACTTTATCTTTGTGCAACACATACATATAATGATACACCATGATATATATCCTCTCTGTGCTAGTGTTCAGATCTATGAAAATGCATGACACAAAAAAATGCATGAAAAAAAAAGTATGACTCGTATTGCACTCATGGGCGTATGCAAATGAGTGTCCAATAAAGTGCTCTCTAGAATCAGGAGGCGCCACCCCCTTATTCCACCTACTTTTGACTAGCAATAATAAGCAGGAAGTCATGGTTAATAGCTGCAATATAAACTGTTATTTAGAGTATTGGCTGTTTTACGAAAGAGATGCGCTACAACTTCCTGTTTTCATAGAAAACATTGTAACGTTTTGCCATCTCTGTTTAAAACATTAACATTCAATGTACTTCCTTACATGGGTTGAAGTCATTTCACGTGAAAGACAGCTTATATACATTTTTTATTAGGTCATAAACTATACGTATGACTGCTTTCAAAAATGCACTACTACAGTATATGGTTAGATTGGAATTAAAAATATTCCCAGTTACTAAAATAATTTTTTCTGTCCAGTCTAGTGGTTAAAGCTCAAATCTGGAACTCGCGAGGCATTCCCTTTGAGCAATGTAGTAATATAATGACATTAAAGAATCTCTTAAACTCTGGTTGTGAAACGATTAATAATATTTTATTTTCTTGAACATACAAACAGAGAACAAAACTGAGAAATAAATGTTAATTTTCTCAATAAAATTCTTAATAAAATATTTTGGCATGATTTTATGTTAAATTTCTTATATATGAGGGGAAAAATACTCAGTGCTAAATACATTAAATGTATATTATTTTAAATTAATATATGGTCGCACCACCTGACATTTTCTTATTTGTCATTGACCCTTATACAGGTTTTGAATTTTCATTTTTGGGGGAACTGTTCCTTTAATTCATCTTAATAATGGACTAACGCTTTTAATGCAAATGAAGTGCTGTCGTGGTTCAGAACGGTTATGTGTGTCTTTCTGATGTGTAGATATCCTAAATGAGCTGTTGCAAAGAGAGAACCGTGTCCTGCACTTCTGGACCATGAGGAAGAGAAGGCTGGACCAGTGTCAGCAGTATGTGGTGTTCGAACGCAGTGCTAAACAGGTTTGAACTCTCTTATCTCCTCCATCTGTTCTTTTGATCTGTCTGATTCTCCAGTTTTCACAGCCTAAGGCAAAAAATCTGAGACAGAGACTCATGACTCACTCTCTTAAATGCACCTGTACAGAGACATTATCATTAAGTCAATTACCCTTTTCATGTTCTGTGCTGATGTGTGTATCACTCCAAGGTTTTTACATCCAGAAGTGAATTTCCTCATTTATTGTTCTGTTTAAATGTCTGAGTCCCTCCGGAAATTGCATGGCATTGGTCTTGCAGCCATGAATTATAAAAAGATGCCAACAGTTTTAGCCATTTGATGTTAATTATATTAAATTAAAGTGATATAATAAAGTAATAATATTATTTTGTAAGGAGTATGGCAGTTTTGGATTGTTACCAAGCCATTAAATCCATTCCCTGCAAAGCAATGCGTTAACTTTTGTCTGTTCAGGCCCTGGAGTGGATCCACGACACAGGCGAGTTCTATCTCTCCACACATATGTCCACGGGCTCCAGCATTCACCACACGCAAGAGCTTCTGAAAGAACATGAGGACTTCCACATCACAGCCAAGGTACAACTTCACCTCACAAACGACACCTTGAGGACACCTTCATTTCCTAAAGTTCTCTTCCTGTCTCCTCAGCAAACCAAAGAGAGAGTGAAGCTGTTGATACAGTTGGCAGATGGGTTCTGCGATAAGGGCCACTCCCATGCCGCGGAGATCAAGAAGTGGGTGACGGCCGTGGACAAACGTTACCGTGACTTCTCCCTCCGTATGGACAAGTACCGCACATCACTGGAGAAAGCCCTCGGCATCTCTTCTGATTCCAACAAAGCTGTACGTTTTTATGTCTTCGTGTAATAGACCATAATTAGGTTTTACTTTTTGAAGAGACTTTCATGCCCTGCAGTTATTGGAATATATCAATAAGCATATTTGGAATAAACTAATGCACAGATTGAGAAAGGTGTTTTGATCTATTTTACAGAGTAAAGACCTGCAGTTGGACATCATCCCAGCAAGTGCTCCAGGGTCAGAGGTCAAACTGAGAGACGCTGCTCATGAACTTAACGAAGAGAAGCGCAAGTCCGCCCGCAGGAAGGAGTACGTCTCGCTTTGTGTTACTCATCGATCTTTAATATGAAATATACACATATATATATATATATATATATCAATTCTTTAACCTCTTTTGTCTGTGTAGCTTTATCATGGCTGAGCTGATTCAGACGGAGAAGGCTTACGTTCGAGACCTGAGGGAGTGCATGGACGTATGTGCTTTTTCACACTTTCTGTACATTATCAGTGCACTAAACCAAAGTTAGGAAGTCAGTTGCCTCAGGATAGACCTTTTTTGAATCACGCTCGCCCTGTGTTTGTTCCCCCAGACGTATCTGTGGGAGATGACCAGCGGTGTGGAGGAGATCCCACCGGGGATCGTCAACAAAGAGCATATCATTTTTGGTAACATGCAGGACCTCTATGAGTTCCACCACAAGTAAGTTTACTTTTATTATAAAAAATGGCTTTTGAAAGCGTGTGGGCTGGTATGAAGTGGTTTGATCACTGGTCTGTTTCTTTCCATCAGTATTTTCCTCAAAGAACTGGAGAAGTATGAGCAGCTTCCTGAAGATGTGGGTCACTGTTTTGTGACTTGGGTATGTAGATGTTTTTAAAAGTACAGAAGCATCAGTTTCTTTCAGATAAGGTTTATTACAATGCCTCTCTTCATCATCTTTATGTAGGCCGATAAGTTCCAGATGTATGTGAACTACTGCAAGAACAAACCAGACTCCACTCAACTTATACTTGAGCATGCTGGAGGATACTTTGATGTGAGAATTTCTTTACATTTCTTTAATACTACTGTAAATGTGACGTTTTAATTCATCGGGTGTAGTTTTAACAAATTTCTTTTAGTTTGTTGCGTGACGGAATTTTCTAAACATACAAAATATGCTTTACAGGGCGGGTGCAGCTTTTTTGCCATGCCCCTTTGCTGAAATTTCTATCCTAGATCGCAAAGACAATTGATTTTGTCTTGAATTAGTGTTGCGAATAACAAATTCACAATTATTTCAATTATAAATTCATTTTGCTTAAATTAATTATTATTTTTACAAGGATAAAAATAATGTATAACTATTGGCTAATGTATTACCACACATGGCTTGATGCAAATGAAATACTGTTAATTCCCAACGCACACACTGGTTTGAATTCTTATTTTTAAACTTAAACATTAATATTTGGTTTTCCATGCTGTTGCAGGAGATCCAGCAGAGGCATCGCCTGGCAAACTCCATCTCTTCATACCTCATCAAACCTGTGCAGAGAATAACCAAGTACCAGCTGCTTCTTAAGGTAAACATATATCAGATCTGCGTGCAGAATTGAACAGTTGCAAATAACTCTTTTTAAAGATAATGAGGAGGTTTGCCTTTGTAGGAGCTCCTCACATGTTGTGAAGAAGGGAAAGGTGAAATCAAAGACGGACTTGAAGTCATGCTTAGCGTTCCCAAGAGAGCCAATGACGCCATGCACCTGAGCATGCTTGAAGGTGAGTAAACACCGTTACATAAACTCACATATGACAGAGGATGAAAAGGGCTTTAATCACTGTGAATGTCTGTAGGGTTTGATGAGAACATTGAGTCCCAGGGAGAGCTGATCCTGCAGGAGGCCTTCCAAGTGTGGGATCCCAAGACCCTGATTCGTAAAGGACGAGAACGTCATCTCTTCCTCTTCGAGATGTCACTTATCTTCAGCAAAGAGGTTAAAGACTCCAATGGCAGGAGCAAGTACCTGTACAAGAGCAAGCTGTTTGTAAGTTGCAGTTGGAAGGTTCAAAGCTCAACAGTGAGTATTTCAATGGAGGATCTGATTGTTTTAAATGTTTTATTCTGTCCGATCGCAGACATCTGAGCTGGGCGTTACTGAACATGTGGAAGGAGATCCATGCAAATTTGCTCTTTGGGTAGGACGGACCCCGACTTCAGACAACAAGATTGTTCTCAAGGTAAAAATGTTTATCTCGCTTTTCTTTTATTTGCTAGCTCTCTTTCTCCCTATCTCAAAGCATGCCATTGTTTGCTTCAGCATTCTCCTGCACATCTCTGTATAGCTGGTCTCTTTTGTACTTTTTAACGGAGTATAAGGTGGAACTGTGTAGTGTCGATGCTGTCGTGTTGATTTCTTTCAAAACTTTGGATGCATTATAGGTATATATTTTTTTTAATGCTCCTTCGTTTAATTTCTGCTAAATCCAAATTTGAGTATTTTACTACAGACAGATAATATTTGGGGATTAAGTGCAAGAAGAATCTCTGTGGCTTGCTGATGGCTTTGCTTCTGTCTTACAGTAAATGTTAACTGACTGCATGCTGCTTTCAACTGTGGGGCTACTGTAACTTTATATGATGTTTGTCATATGTGACTCTGGACAACAAAACCGGTCTTATGGGTCAATTTTTTTTAATTTAGATTTTACATAAACTGAAAGCTGAATAAATAAGCTTTCTATTGATGTATGATTTGCTAGAACCGGACAATAACTGGCTCAGATACAACTGTTTAAAAGCAAAAAATCTAAATATTGAGAAAATTGCCTTTGAAGTTGTTAACCAGGGGCACTGTGGTTATTATTTTCCACTCACAAAAATAAAGTTTTTATATATTTTTTGTATATAGTATTTTTATATATAGAAAGTTTTTATACATTGTTGGAAATTTACAAAATGTCTTAATGGAATATGATCTCTATTTAATATCCTAATGATTTTTGGCATAAAAGAAAAATCAATCATTTTGACCCATACAATGTATTTTGTCGTTTACTAAAAATGTTCCTGTTCTACTTAAGACTGGTTTTATAATCCAGGGTCACATATGACCCAAACAAAAAATAGCTTTTAAAGTTAAAAAAATATATCCAATATTACATATCTAAAAAACATATTGCACATTTTTGAAAATCAAAAGAAAATAAAGTGTACTTTTAGATTTTAATAATTTGTCTATCTGTTACTCATATACTGTGTAACAATTATAAATAGCAGCTGCGCACAACACATCAAAACATTCAAAATTGGTTCTAAATGTTTACAAAAATATTCCTAACGTTGTCCACATGTCCCGGCCACTGTCTCATGCACTATAATATTTGACACTTTATAAAACAGTAAAACCTTGTATATTTTTATATTTTGAATAAAGCTAAGTCAGGGATGCAAACATGGATCTATGGTGAGTATGTCCACAACCTAACAGTTAACTCACCCTTAGTTCACCATAGAAAGTAAAGTTTATATTTTTTGTCCAACTGTTTGTTTTTCTCGCTTTTCTATTTCTACACAAACACGCAGGCCTCCAGTATTGAGAACAAACAGGACTGGATAAAACACATCCGTGAAGTGATTCAGGAGCGCACCGTGCATCTAAAGGGGGCGCTAAAGGAGCCCATCCACATCCCCAAATCCTCCACGGCCAAACATAAGGGTCGCAGGTACAACCCCAGGCCAGTGAAACTTTATTTTTACCCTCGTACTCTCATATAAAGTTGCGTCTCCCTCACATATTCTTAGTGTGTGGAGCCCACTCTAAAGATCAAAAGTTCATTTCTGCGTCTCTGTTTATATGTGCAGAGATGGAGAGGATTTGGATAGTCAGGGTGACGGCAGCAGTCAGCCAGACACCATATCACTGGCCTCACGAACATCTCAGAACACGCTAGACAGCGACAAGGTGAGGAAACATCTCCTCCACACGATAACACTGCTTCATACTCAAGACGTTTTTCTGTTCATAGGTTGAACTGTATTTTTCTTTTTCTTAGTTGTCTGGTGGCTGTGAGCTGACGGTAGTGATCCACGACTTCATGGCCGGTAACAGCAATGAGCTGACAGTGCGGCGGGGACAGACGGTGGAGGTCCTGGAGAGGCTCCACGATAAACCCGACTGGTGCCTGGTGCGCACCACGGACCGCTCGCCCGCCCTGGAGGGCCTGGTGCCCTGTGCCACCCTCTGCATCGCTCATTCCCGCAGCAGCATAGAAATGGAAGGCATCTTCAACCACAAAGGTTGGAAAATGTCTAAAGTGCTTCTCCAATGGTATCTGTTCACAAAAATCGTGAGCTTTAATCTTTTTTCCTTTTTTAGACGCTCTCTCGGTTTGCAGTAATGATGCCATCTTGCCAGGCTCATCTGCCACTCTCCAGCCAGGTCACGTGATGGGCTCTCACAGTTCCCCTGGGCCGAAGCGCCCTGGAAACACATTACGGAAATGGTTGACCAGCCCTGTGAGAAGACTCAGCAGTGGTAAAGCCGACGGCCATGTGAAGAAGCTAGCACACAAACACAAGAAGAGCCGTGACGTCAGAAAGAGTGCAGAAATAGGTTCACAAAAAGACTCGGATGATAGTGCCGCCACGCCCCAGGATGAGACGCTTGAGGAGGTTTGGGCACTCGCTGTTTGTACTTCCTGTCTGCCACATGTTTTAGACCTTCCAGAAGAAAATGATCGATCCTCAAAAATGTCTGCGTGCAATTCTGTGTATGTGTCCTGAGGGATTGTTTTTTTCCCCTCAAATGTAAACAGAGGGTCCGTAATGAGGGTCTTAGCAGTGGCACACTCTCCAAGTCTTCATCATCGGGCATGCAGAGCTGTGGAGAGGAGGAGGGAGAAGAAGGAGCTGACACTGTGCCTCTTCCTCCACCTATGGCCATCCAACAACACAGTCTCCTTCAGCCGGACGCGCAGGACGACAAGGTGAGACGGCCCGCAACAGACCAGAACTGTGGACGGGATAAACGAGGGTGGTTGGTGTGAGAGTCACACGGTTTATTTGTTTATTCTTGTTTTAATTTATTTTGAGTTTAATTGTTGGTTGCGTTAGGTGACCTTTAAACCCTTAACCTTGTTAGAGATCTTCCACAAACCTGTTCACAGCTTCTGTGTGCCAAACTCTTTATTATCAACACCTCGTTCATGCAATCTTTATGATTTGATCATTGGATATCTACTGATCGCAAAGCATGTGACTATTTCCCAAATTTGTGTGAAATAAATTTAAATCTTTTGGGCCACAAAACGTTGAACTGCTCCTCTTGTAGCTGAGCTCATCCCTTCTCCAGAACAGCTTGTGACACTAATTTGTTTTTCTCTTTTGTTTTCTTTGGCCTGTATTGTTTGCCATAGCATTACGTTGATTTGTGTCCTGTCTTTGTTTTATCTCAGTTCCCATATCTCTCCATCTAAATTCCTCCCTTTCTGGTCTCCCTCCTTTCATAGAATTTTGCACCGCTTTCTTTTCCCATAACCCTCTGCTTTTCTAAAGACGAGACCCCTTTCTTTCTACTTTAATTTGCTGTGTATTTTGGTTCTCGTTTTTGTTGGTAGAGCCGTAGAAGTTGAGCACTTCGTGAGAACCGCTGTAGACTTCCTGTTTCTAAGTAGTGTTCTTGTAGACGCTGACATTTAGACAAAATTTTGTACTTCTGTTGTTTAAATCTGGCTGATTTAAACTGGGAAGCACTCATCTTTCATTTCTCTATTTTCACCTTGTTGTGTTATGATTTAGTTCCACCTCTCTATATATTTTTACCGTCTTCTGATTGTCATCAAATCTAATGTGCTGATTTTAAACCTGACTGGCTTCCTCAAACGTTCCAAAATGCAGGAAGGGAAACGAGTGTGTAGGTTACACGTGGGCATTAATGTCAAAGATCAGGGATTCTGTAGAAAGAGGGTCATGTGCCTTACGGTGACTCCACCCCTCGCTCTTAACCTTTTTAACCAACCCCCCAAACCCCGCCCATTCACCCCCCACCCCCCTCCCCTCTGTGCTTACCCCTCATTATCCACTCTGCTGTCTGATTGGCCTGTAAAAGCTTAGCAGACCTGAGGCCACTCCCAGACACAAATTGGAAAGTCTGGAAGGCACAGCAAGGGTGAGACTTTCTGCTGGATTTCCCATTTCTTTCTATTTGATTCATGTTTTTGAGTAATGTAAAGAAACACGTCATCAAGAGAAGCTACAGTAAGCTGAAACCGGCGTTAAATGTCCTCGATACCAATAAGATATGACCATAAGTATGTGGCTGAATGATTCGAGAACACGCTTTAGCTCCACATTCTCTTCTGTGTCTTTCGGTGTGCCTCTTTTCCCTCTTTCACTCTCTTTATCTCTGCAGACCTCCTCTCGTCTCTCCGTCCGCCCCTCCAGCTCTGAGACCCCCAGCGCTGCTGAGCTAGTCAGTGCTATCGAGGAGCTGGTCAAAAGCAAGATGGTAAGCTGGCATGTCTGAACACATGTACAGCAACGATATAGACTATAGAGTGCCGCAGGAAAGCCGAATTCTTGTAGGCCAACCAAGAAGTTAGCGTCACACTGGTTCCCTCGACCAAAAGCTTAGGGATTTTTCCCAGAGATGTTTGAAAGATCTCAAAAATACGTTTTGGAAAGGATTGTGGCACTTGCACGTTTTGTCTCGCAAGTTAATCTTTACAAACTGTCACAACATGTTTAACTTTTTAAGCCTAGATACAATCGGCAGAGGTGTGAAGCTAACACAAGGCTAAAAACGGAATAGAATACGGTCGTTCGATATCACAGCCACCAAGCCGCCGACAACTCTTTCAAACTTTATTGAACACATGTTGTCTGGCCACGTTGCATTATTTATGAGATTTTAATGTATGATGATGTTTAATGTCCTCGACATTGATGTCTGTTGTCTTATTTAGCAACGTGTTAGCAAACACTGTATTCAAGAAATGGTCAGAGCCATTGTCGGAGAGAGAGTTGGGTCAACTTGACTCCGTTGGAACCTTTTTTTCACAGCAATGGCGGTTCATGGAGGCTCTCAATAGTTCCTGGAAGTTACCAGTAACTAAACAGAACGATTGTGACAAACTTTAAACCCATTTAAATCATTTAATGAACAAAATAAAACATTTGAAGAGAAAATATAACTTCATGGAACTGTCTAAAGGCTCCAATAATCAAGTGACACGCAAACATTCTGAACTTCCGGTGTCGCGGCTCTCACTCTCAATGGCTCTGGACATGGTAAAGCTTTAAACAAAATCACGTGCTGTATGGGGTATAATAGGTGTGTTTTGTCGTGTAATAAAACATGAAGGTTTTGTTCATCAAATAGCTTATTTCAGGAATTTAGCCAATATCTGTTGACTTCTGGGCGATGGAACTGGAAATGCTACAACGCTAACACACTTCCATGTTTCGCATACAAAAACACGCCATCCCTGCGGCACTCTTTAGTGACTCCGAAGAGTTGATACACAAGACTTCTCCTAAACCTCCCCATCAATGTCACAGCACTCTCTGTGATCGATTTTACAAAAAAACGCACTGTAAAATAGCGCTATGTATCGGACCGTTAGCATGCGGGTGTGGCGTCTGAATCTGTGACAAATATCCAAGTAACACTAAGTATGTGATGTCCATATAGGCTCTGGAGGACAGACCCAGCTCTCTGTCAGTGGAGCAGGCCGACAGCAGCAGCACTTCCTTCAACCCATCTGATAACTCCCTACTGTCATCATCCTCACCGATCGACGAGATAGAGGAGCGCAAGACCGGCTTCCTCAAGAGACGGCAGTATGTTATCAGCGCTTTTTCTAAGTCCCTCTTCTTCTCTTTATCATTTATTGTCAGTGTAACACGTCCTTTATGTATTTCTTTAGCTACGTCCTGTTGGAACTGGTCGAGACCGAAAGGGACTATGTGAGGGAGCTCGGTCTGGTCGTTGAGGTGAGTGAATGTGGATTTTGTTGGGGATTGTGTAATAAAAGTGGTTAGATATGTAGAGAATTAATGTGAATGCTGTGACGTGTGTGTGCAGGGCTACATGACCAGGATTAGAGAAGATGGAGTTCCGGATGACATGAAAGGAAAAGACAAGATTGTGTTTGGAAACATTCAACAGATATATGACTGGCACAGAGAGTATGTGTCCAATTCACTATGAAGTATATTCATGGTTTAATATTATATGAATAACACACTGATGTTAGGATGGAATTAATTAATAGTAAATTATTCAATTGTCCAAATTGGTAATCTGGATTTTAAATTGATCAGATTATTTTAACATTTTCTAACTGTTATTTGTATTTCAAGTATATTGTCATTTTATGTATTGGCGGATCATTAATATCATCCATTTTAAAAAACTAACAACAATCATTTGCCGTTTTAGTTTCTTCCAGGGAGAGCTTGAGAAGTGCCTTGAGGACCCGGATCGTCTGGGTCCTCTTTTTCTCAAACACGTAAGTGCTTCCAGATTTTCAAACGCTTATCTCTTGTTACGCAAGCAGGTCTTTATTATTGTTTGTGGGTAATAACTCTTCATGTCTTTCAGGAACGGAGGCTGCAAATGTATGTTGTTTACTGCCAGAACAAACCCAAATCTGAACACATTGTCTCAGAGTACATCGACACTTATTTTGAGGTGTGTACCTAAAGCATTTATGCTAGTTTAAAATCGTATATTTTCTTACACAATTTTTGCATTTATTTGGAGTGGTATTTGGTCAATACTTATTTACGTACACAATAATATTAGTTCTGTCAAAGCGATTACTGATTTAGGCTTTCAACTGTTTAATCACATCCAGAAAAGTTTGTGATTACATAAATTCAAGTTCAAGTCAGACATGCAAAGAATCGAGAGGACGTTTTCTCATCCACCCGAAGTGAAACAGATAAAGTGCACAGGCACAACAGATATGACAGACATATATGTCTGTATACTGTGCATATTCATTCTGTATTTTTAAACACATTCAGTGCATATACACATATTTAGGAACTGTGTTTATTTATATTTACCAATAATTTAAATTGTATCAAATGTTTACGAATTCTTATATTTTTCTTAAATATATGCATGTATGTGTATGTTTTATAAATATAAAATTAATATGCACGGTACACAGACATATGTCGACACAAACTTATATAAACTACAATATAATGCGTGTGCCGTTTTATATACATACAGTATATAATGTGTATATATATATATATATATATATATATATAATATGTGTTTGTGTGTGTGTGTGTGTATTTAAACATAATTTACATAATGTTAAATATACATTACTCATATTTTTTTTTAAGTATACATGTTATGTGTATATAATTATATTTCTAAATTCAACCCAAAAATATATATAAGCACAAGCATTTATTTTGGAATCAATCACAAAATAATATACATACAGGTGTGTTTGTTTGTTGTAAACAAAGCTCTTGTTTGTGTGTGTCTTGCAGGATCTAAAGCAGCATCTGGGTCACAGGCTTCAGATCACTGATCTTCTCATTAAACCTGTGCAGAGGATCATGAAGTACCAGCTGCTTCTGAAGGTTTGTCCGGCTCATGCACCACTTCTCTTTGCTTCAATCAGCAGAGATGTTGATGTGGTCCATTCTTATGTTCTCACTGTGTGGTTTGTTTCCAGGATTTTCTCAAACTCTCCAAAAAAGCTGGATTGGATTCGGTAGAACTGGAGGTTAGACTTATTGAGTACTATTATTTCTTAATACATTTTTGGATTGGATTGCATTCAGACTGTGATGTTCACGTGTTGTAGAAAGCAGTTGAGATCATGTGCATCGTGCCAAAAAGATGCAACGACATGATGAATGTTGGACGACTCCAGGGTTTTGATGTAAGATGAGATCAACACATGCATTCATTTTTTGTTTTGTTCATTTTCAGTTATTTCATTTGTGTTTAACATATCTGACGTTCTGTTTCTCGCAGGGTAAGATCATTGCTCAGGGCCGTCTTCTACTGCAGGACACATTCATGGTGGCCGAACCGGATGGAAGCCTGCTGAACAGGATGAAGGAGAGAAGAATCTTCCTCTTTGAACAGATTGTCATCTTCAGTGAACCTTTAGATAAAAAGAGAGGGCTCTCCATGCCCGGATACCTGTATAAATACAGCATCAAGGTACTTAATATCAGATTACTTGATAAGCAACAAATAAAAGCATGCATGAAGCAAGGTAAACCGTATGTTTGTGTGCACAGGTGAGCTGTCTTGGTGTAGAGGACAATGTGGACGGTGACCCATGTAAATTCGTGCTGACCTCCAGGACGTCCAATGGCACCACAGAGACTTTTATCCTGCACTCGAGCCATCCTGGAGTACGACAGGTCTGGATGCTTCAGATCAGTCAGATTCTGGAGCATCAGCGCAACTTCATCAACGGTACAGCACTTACTTGCATATTATAAACCCTTACATTTGAGGAGATTCCACAAATTTGTTTACCCTCATGTTGTTCAAAATCTGCATGCGACTCATTATTCTGTTTAAAACAAATGAAGACATTTTGAGAAATGCCTCTGGGGTTTTTTGTCCATTTAATTGAAGTCAATAGGGGCCAACGTTGTTTGGTTACCAACATTTTGTAAAATATCTTCTCATGTGTTCTGTAGAAGAAAGTAAGTCTTTTAAAATGACATGAGGGCAAATCCGTGAATAAAGATTTTATTTCCCCCCCTGTAGCGCTCACATCTCCCGTCGAGTATCAGAGGAACCATCTGGACGGACCAGGTGTCTCGGCCAGCAATGTTCCGGCTGGATGCGTTGGGGGTCAGATCGCGGCCCCAGGAGGCATTGGAGTGGCCCCGGCTGGGTCGGGTTCCCGCTCCCGCCCCTCCCGTATCCCGCAGCCCTCCCGCCTCCCTCAACCACTCCGTCACCACTCACCCGCTCTGGGGCCTGTAGCCCATGAGCCCGATGGACCCGATAAAATATCAGGTACGTCCTCAAGACCTCTCTCCAGGGGTCCCTCACCCTGTAGCACCAAAGATCCCGATCCGGCCCGAGAGCCCCCAAAATCGAAGATTCCTGGGAGCCCTCACCCGAAACAGACGGACTCTGATGGCAAAGATGGAGTCTCGACGGCTCCGATCCCGCGAGCCACCGTGGCCCCGCTTGCTCTGGTCAAACCCAGGCCCGGCACTATCTCACCCATGGCTTCTCCACTAGCTACACCAGCTTTCAAAGACTCCATTCCGCCCTGCAGTCCCGGGCCAAAGACAGGTGGGGGTTCCACGGCATCCTCCAATTTGTTTTGGGGCGCAATTCCTGCCTCCCCGGCCAGTAGACCCGGTTCCTTCACGTTCCCCGGGGAAGCAGGCGACCCCCTGGGCCGACAGAATCAGAACCAAAGCCACCGGCACTCCACCCACAGTAAAGATGCAGATCGCATGAGTACCTGCTCTTCTGCCAGTGAGCAATCTGTCCAATCCACTCAGAGCAATGGGGTAAGACACATCCTCCAGCCGTGGCAAAGCACAACGCTTCAGCTGCTCTCAGCACCTGTTTTCCCCTCATGAATGACTCTCTAACCCACCTGGACTCTGTCTGATTTCTGCTTCTAACCTGGTTTCTACTCTCTGGATCTTCAACAAATCCTTACTCTGCATCTCAGATATCTAACTCAGTTCTGCTTCTGGCCAAACACTAACTTCAGTTCATATATTTGTTAATGGAATTGTAAAACAAGTCTTCTTTAAATTCTCTGTACGAGTACTCTGGTGTCTGTACGGGAACTGTTTTGTCCTCAGCTGGTTTAAGAACTAACACTTTTAATCGCTAACACACGAAACACCGTTGGACATTTTGACTGTCTACGTGTGAACTATTTCTGAGTTTTAGATATGTCCTGTCTTTTTAACCAAATAACTAACAAGGAATCTTGTCTAACTCTTCTCCTTTCTTTATTTTTGTGATACACATTTTGTTTGACAATGAGGTCTATATTGCGTCGCACATGCAGGGCCAAGTGAAACATTTCAGTCAAAAGTAAACTGGTAGAACTTTATGGAAAATGAGAGTTTATACACACTGTACACCAGGGGTTTCAAAACGTTTCAGCCCACGGCCCCCAAAATAACTGACCCGAGACCCCCACTATCCTCAGAGGAAGTATACAAACTTTGCGTGCAACAGTGCATATGCACTTATTAGGTCTATCCAAACGTGCATAATGACAATAAATTACTATTATGTTAGACTGCATTCTTTTTTATAGTAATTTACTCATTACTTTACTCGAATCCTGTTATACATAAACCATGAACTTTTACTAGAGATGGTCAAATTTCATCAAGCTGATTCCAGTGCTGATGGATGTCCTCTTTATGCAAACGGCAGCTTCTTTTCATACCTGAGGTCAATGACCTTTCTTACTGCAGCGCTTCTCCGCCCTCCTCCGCTGGCCTCCCTGCGCTGTCTTTGGTCGATATTAACCAACGTTTCATTTCGACAAATCAAAATATCCTAAACTTAATCCCGAAAGAATAATCTGCGTGCAAAAATGGAAATGTTTAACGTGGTGCTGTAGATTGACTTGCTGAGCGTAACCTAATGCGGTTGCTAATGTTGTTAATGTGACGTCTTCTCAGGGGTCATGATCGAGGGGTAGGATATTGGAAAGGCTGATGGTTTTATCTTTAATTTAACTAATATTTTTATATTTTCTTACACTTGTTGATGGAATACGCTATTTCTAATAATAAAGCAATTGATTTCTGGAAATCATCTTGCGACCCAGCCCTTGTGCCCTTGCGACCTCCCCGGGGGTACTTTTGGGAACCTCTGGTGTACACTATGATTCAAAAGCTCAAAAATGTTTATTATTTCCACATATTAAAGTAATAGTTAATTTATAATAATATCATCAAAACTATGGAATAACACACATGCAATAGAAGATTTTTGTAAAAAAAAAAAACATCAAAGAATCTAAAACGCGTACGTTGAAGATTATATAATGTGTATGTTCCTATCTATGCTGGTCTCATAATGGCTGCTTTTTCTTCATTATTTAGTCCGTTTCGTTCATTTAAAAAAATTGTATTGAATAAAATGTTAGTTGTAATGAAAGAATACACTACATAGATTTAACATAAATCCAACTGCTACAATTTTGAGACCTTTAGTGTTTCTGTTTCTAACACCAGTGTGTGTTCCTGTGTGTGTCCACAGAGTGAAAGCAGCAGCAGTATTACCATCTCCACCATGTTGGTGACTCAGGACTATGTGGCTCTTAAAGAGGATGAGATTAATGTAAATCAAGGGGAGGTAGTACAGATTCTGGCCTCCAATCAACAAAACATGTTTCTGGTGTTCCGCGCCGCCACCGACCAATCCCCAGCTGCCGAGGGCTGGATCCCAAGTTATGTGCTGGGCCACACCTCCGCCGTTATCCCTGATATATCAGAGGCAACTATTAAGTAAGAACTCTCCTCTGACACCTTAACACGTACACACACACATAGACATGCACACACTAAAGCAGTTCTATTATAAATACTGTAATACTGACCTCTAGTGGTTTCATACAACACACTTTTTTCCCCAAGTTGGATACTGAAAATTGTAGTTATAATGCCATGTACCAGAACTTGGTAGAATGAAGTGTATAATTATGTAAATCATGAAGTGTTATCGGATTGTTGACAATATACTGTGCATGTGTCCCATGGTGTGACGGCAAAAATGTAGATTAAAAACTAAGTAAGTTATATCTCTGCCTTTTCATATTGTAAATATACATATTAATAATATAAAAATATATTATTAACAGGTTGTTTTCTAAATGTTTTATTCATCAACTATTAATAATGTAAAATAATAAAATTATCTAAATTGTAACTCATGTTTCCAGCAGGAAATCATCATCATGGCATACATCCCTCCGCATCCGAAAGAAGTCCGAGAAAAGAGAGAAGGAAGGTAAAAAGGAGACCAAGCTGGAGAACGGATACAGGAAATCCAGAGAGGGACTGAGCAACAAGGTCTCTGTAAAGGTAACTTCATCTACAAACCTTCATACCTCTAGTTTTATTCATTTTTATAACGATAAATTCTCAAAGCTGCGTTCTTTTTGTTGTAGCTTCTAAATCCCAATTACATCTATGATGGTAAGTTCCATATACTGTATTTGTGACGTTAGTTTGTTTAAATCTCTAAATGAATCTTAAAATAGGAACCACATGGAATGTTTTGTTTGTTTTTACTGAAGTTCCCCCGGAGATTCTCGTCCCGCTGAGTGATGTGAGCTGTGATAAAGGCGAGTGTGTCACTCTCAGGTGTAAGGTGTGTGGCCGCCCCAAAGCTACAGTCACTTGGAAGGGACCTGATCAAAAACCGCTCCCCGCCAACGGCCACTTCAGCATAGCCTACAGGTACAAACAGGCTTTCATGCGTCTGTGCGTTTAAATGATGGCTAATCTAATGACTCATTTTAACACTTTATTGACTTCTGTCTTTGCAACACAGTGAGACCGGCGAGGCAACGGTGCGTATTTTGGGCGTGACCGCAGATGATGATGGCATGTACACCTGCATTGCAACTAATGATTTAGGCAGCGTGACATCATCAGCCAGCCTGAGAGTGTTAGGTGAGAATTAAAAACTTCCTTTTGGATAAATGGTGTAATTTATTTTTATACATTATTCACATATTCACACTGTCTTAAAGGCACTACAAATGATGGATTCCGGGTCACGTGGAAGGACAACTTCGAGTCTTTCTACACTGAGGTTGCAGAGCTAGGCAGGTGAGAATCGTGGGACTTATACGACATGTCTGATGGATAAAAATGGAAATAATCCGCTTTAAGAACGCTTCTTCTTTATATTGGGAAACATCGCAGTGCTGTACCTTAAGTTGTTTTTGTTTGTTTTTTGTCTTTCAGGGGAAGGTTCTCTGTAGTGAAACGCTGTGACCAGAGAGGGTCAAAACGCACCGTGGCCGTCAAGTTCGTGAACAAGAAACTGATGAAGCGAGACCAGGTCACGCACGAGTTCAGCGTTCTAAGAGACTCCAGCACCCACACCTAGTCAAACTTCTGGATATTTTTGAGACCTCCAGCAGCTATGCGCTAGTCCTGGAGATGTGAGGAAACGCATACATTATAAAGGCGAACGTTTATGTTTGTCATGCGTTTCTGAACATACATGTGTTTTGTGCGTTTCCACAGGGCCGATCAGGGCCGTCTGCTGGACTACATTGTGAGCTGGGGGAACCTCACAGAAGAGAAGGTGGCCGACTATCTGCGGGACATTTTAGAAGCTTTGCAGTACCTGCACAACTGCAGAGTCGTTCATCTGGATGTTAAGGTCAGTGTGATATAAGAGTATACGTCATGTAGTCTTTTAATAGCCCGTGTAGTGAGGTCTAATAGATGCACTTGTTTGTCAACGACTGCTTTATTTTGTTTTGTTTGGCAATTTTCATGTAAAAAATCGAATTTCCCTATTCTCGATCTCCGACCAGCCTGAAAATCTTTTGGTGGACCAGAGCTCCTCCCAGCCGACGGTGAAGCTAACAGACTTCGGCGATACAGTGCAGCTGAACTCCACTCCTTATGTTCACTCTCTGCTGGGTAGCCCGGAGTTTGTGGCCCCCGAGCTGGTTCTCGGAGAGGCCGTCTCGCTCTCCAGTGACTTATGGAGTCTGGGGGTGGTGACGTACGTGATGTTGAGCGGAGCTTCTCCGTTCTTGGACGAGAGCGTGGAGGAAACTTGCCTCAACATCTGCCGACTTGACTTCAGCTTCCCCGACGACTACTTCCAGGGCGTGAGCCAGACGGCACGGGATTTCATGCGTCTGCTTCTCAGGACCGAGCCTTCCAAGCGTCCCTCGGCGGCCACCTGCCTGCAAGAGCCCTGGCTGAGGCCGGGAAGTGGGCGGCGCTCGGCTGAATGCATCGATACCTCGAGACTCATCTCCTTCATCGATCGGCGCAAACACCAGAACGACCTGCGGCCTCTCGGGGGGATAAAGACCTTCCTGCAGAGCAGGTTACAGCCTCGGATCTGACCAATGAAATGAAACATTAATCTCATCCTCTTTCTGCTGCCAGATTACTTCAGTCCTGAGCCAATCAAAATGTGTGCTTGCGACCTTGTCTGCCAATCAGAGCCTTTTTTGGCGGATAATATATACAAAAATATTTACCCAGTTGAATGCTGCTGCCTCGTTCTGAATGAAGACTTTACGCAGAGATTAAGACAATGAAATATATATATATATAAATAAATATATATATCTATAAATATGAATTTCTCAGATTTGCTGAATGATCAACAAATCTACATAGAGTAATATTTTGTGTGGAACAAATGTATCTGCCCAGCGGTGGCAGAGGTTTCTTGAAGAAAGCGATGCAATGCAGTTTAGCAAAAACAACCTTTTTCGTTTCATTTGCCTGAGCCAGACAGAGTCAGCCACTCGGCTTTTGTGCTTATGCAATGTCAACTCGAAAACAAGGTCAAATCCTTTCTTAACGAAACTTTCAAGAAAATTGAAAATCACGTTGTGATAATTTTTTAGGCTGCATATTTGAATAAATACGACAATGGCATCAGTTCCAGACGTTTAAATGAATGCATCTTGAGTGAATGAATAATTGAAACGTTTTAAGTAAAAGCTTGTTTTGGTCTCCTCGTGTAATAATAGTTGCTTATTTGAACAATGATGATGAATGCCACATTTAGCTGCAAAGATTTTTACGGCTGCAAGTTAAACCTTTTTTATTAACAACTAGAACAAATTGTGTTGTGCAATTTACAGATGTATACGCCTTATTCTGTGTCTGCTCATCTGATTTGTTTTTAGTTTTTTTTGTTTAGTGTAATGTCGAGGGGGACAACAAACGAATCCCAGTGGAAAACAGCCATAGGGCGGCCAAACATCTGAGCGGCAAGAGCCAATCAGCTTGAGACAGAATGACTGAATACTGTAAACGCTCTCGCATTATTTAATAGTTTTTATCATGTGCAATGTCGCGGCTTCAACGGTTTATGCAGCTTTTAATTTTTTGTTAGACATCCGTTATACCTTTGATAAAATATACCTTGTACTGCAGGTTCCGCTGTTATGGTTATTTAATCTGGTCTTTTAGTTAAGTATTATTGCTCTGTTATGCGACAGGGTTATTATCGTCTACACGGCACTTACGCTTGTCACTTTTTGTTGATGTACATGTTATTATGCCAAAGTTTTCCCCTATACACACATGACTTTTTAAGTTATAGATTATATAGCTGTGACTGGTTGTTTACATGAGTTTCTCATAGCTTTACACTCGAAAGAATTGTTTCTTTCAGTTTTTCCTTTATTTTCTTTGGTTTCAATGTTATTGACATTTCACATGTTTTACATTGAATTTTTCTGCACATTCGAGTCGAGTTTCTGAAGCTCACCTCTCAGACTACACTAGACGTTGAAATCATT
This sequence comes from Triplophysa dalaica, assembly GCF_015846415.1. Classification (NCBI taxonomy): domain Eukaryota; kingdom Metazoa; phylum Chordata; class Actinopteri; order Cypriniformes; family Nemacheilidae; genus Triplophysa; species Triplophysa dalaica. Next base: position 6,637,222 of record NC_079566.1, on the reverse strand, counting down.
TTATTGTCATATAGCGAGACATCATGCACAAAATGTGAAGCCTTTAAATTATGCTATTTATCTTATTTAGATAGTTTTAATACAAATGGTGTAGGTCCTTTTAGTTGTAAGGCCTTGGATAGTTATTGGTGAAAGTCATATGCTCTCAACACTTTCACAGTCTATGTAGTTTTTATTTTCACTGGAATGAGATTCGTATGCGGACTGTAACTATCAGCCTGTTGCTCTGTATGTTGATGTCCTTTGGAGCCAGTGATACTTGCATTAAACACATAAGCCAACTCTTACGTTTGAGATGTTGAGGTGTTATTAAGTGTTTGATTGCTGGACAGTGCGTCTTTCCTGGTAGGAAGGAACATTGTTGATTCATCTGTATAGACCCATATCATTTCCCCTAATTTATTTGTCATTGTAAAGTTGTACAGATGCCTTGATAGCGTGGGAATTTGGACTGGATACATTTTTTAAAGCGTTTCATTGAATGTCTGTTTTAAGTTCTGATCTCATTGTATTTTAATGTATGTATCATCCTTTTAGACATTTTATTTCGATTGTTTTATACTTTTTGCATGTGTATATTTCTTTGTACAGAAACCATAAGTGTTTATGCGATACATGCTGTAAATATTTTGTTTTGTCATCAGTTATTTTGGAATTAAACATATGGAACAATGTCCACGCTTGAGTACTTGTTTCAATCTCTTTTAACATTTAAAGTACCTGATTGAAGTTAAAAGGATAGCTCACCCAAAAATGGAAATTCTTCATGTTGCTCAGATCATGCAGAGCCCAAAAGTTTTCTTAACACATGTGGGAAACGAAACAACATTGACTTACATTGTATGGACACAAAGCCAAGGAGACATTTCTCAAAATATATATTTTTTGCCTTCCAGAAGAGAAAGTCAAATACATTTTTTACTGACATGAGGGTGAATGAATGGTTGGATGGATGGTCGGTGGTAATTTAAAGTTATGGTAAAGAACGCCCAGAAGACTGTAAATGGTTTGTAAGCCTTTTATTGCATCAAAACTGAACACTACGGTGGTTTGCATTGTGTACAAAGAGAACATGGAAACATTGCACAGCAGTAACTGGAGATGCATTTACAAACATTGTACTTAAATAACACAAATTCAAAATTACAATATAAGAACGGAATGGAGACATTTGAATGAGGGCCAAGAAAGGACCAGATCAGTGTATGAACCTTATATAAACTTTAATGTAAAGCTGGGTAATATGCATGACATGAGCCCATTTGCTGGGCCGCACAAATGCTTCATCTCGTATGACTGATTCGCATTACCAAATGCTAATTGACTGGTGTGCAGAACATCCGTTTCTGACGTTTGTGATGAAGTGAATCTTCCTGTCAGTGGGTGTTCTGCCGAATGATATGCTTTGAATTACAGCCATGTCACTGTAATAATGACATTATCAGTCAACAGATGAGCTTGCTAGACACTAGGGTGCGTGCATGAAATTATTTGGCTGACACTGCTAAAAGGTCTGCAATGGTCAGCAGGTGTATATATTTCAGGCTTATTAACACACGCACACATATATTAATCCTCCGTAGAGTTATATCTGGATAGTGAGGAGTAATGCTCTATGGTGTCTTATAATATATACATTTTTGCCTGATTTACACACAAAGACAGAAAGCAAACTTCAGAATTGCACCCAAACCACTCAAATTATACTCCGATGTTTTACTGTGAATGACAGCAAAAACACATTTTTAAAAATAAAGGAATGGTCATACAGTAGAGATATACTTGTCAATGTTTGTGCACAAAATTACTTGTTAACAAGAGCGTAAGACTTGGAAAAAAGGTTTGGGTCATTATGCTGAATTACATTAAACCTACATGTTTTATATCCGGTAAAGTAAAAGCCTAAGGGTTAAAGAATATGTGCTGCTGAGTTTATTTCATGTTATATAAATCAATCGTTTTTTCAAGTGGTTTTATGACACGTGTTTTTCTGTGTGTTTCTGCAACCTTTGTCACTTTAAGCTCCAAGTTACATAAATCCTCTTCCGCCACTCAGGTAACTTTTTGTTAGGGCAGAATAGCATGAAAACTCTTTGTGCTCCTGTACACTTGAGAACTTGAAAAAAAACATTTGCTGATATGACACTAAATGCACGCAGGAATTTTTAAACTTCATTATCATGGAAAAATGTTTAACACATTTATTCCTCAATTCGTACACTGGCACAGGAAGTTAATGTGAAGTGGAAAATGTCTCTGCAAGAAACAAATGAAAAATGACCTGTAAAGCTTAAGATATTGTTGGGGACGTTCTCGATTTATTTTAGTTCTTTTGCAGAGATAAATTCTATACATTGAGTGGCTATCAGTTGTTTTGGGCTGTGGAATCTGCTTTAAATTTGATTTAATAACCAACCCTATACATATCCATGACAATCGGATTCTAAAACATAAATCCAGATTATTGGTTTAAAGTCGAGTCACATTGAGAATAACCCATTTAACATTGATTCAAAATTACAACCATTATCTTTGCTATTTAGGTTACATTTGAATGGAGTCTTTTTATATATTGACTTAAAAAGCTTAACAACATCTCAACTGAAGGATTTACTGCAATGTAATGTTGCATAAATCAAATCTATCGTGTTTTCAGAATAAATGATTGGTCCTAAAAACCAACTTCATTTCCCATTTCGCAGCCAACTGGTTAAAGGCCACGGCTTCCCAGAAGTTAAAACCCCCCTAAAGAAGTTGAGACACTTCTTAATATCACTGGATAGTCAAATAAAAAAATGTGATATTGTAAAGCAGAGTGTCTGTGAAGTCTTTGGAAAGTGTCGGAGTCCTGTAGTTGTTTCTATTCAAGGTCAGGGCACTGATCAGACAGGTTTCCACCAATAACACTAACAATGACAGATCTATATACAATCCCGATATTATTTCTCAACATATGTGTGAGAATGGAGCCACAGGAGATTGTTTTATGAACATGGTGATATTCAAAAGGCATGGGTGTTTATCTATTTGGTGGAAATCGGACTCTTAACAAACCTGCCATGGACCCGATTGACTTTTTGCGGTGTACATCAGGCAATGAGGTGGCAAGTGATCTCACTGCTTTACTTGCGTCTTCCATGATGACGGTGAGGACTGTGCATGTCCTCCATGTTTACTCTTCCCCACACACCGATAACAAACGTTTCGATCTCGCATTCGTTCTCACCACGAGCGATGCGGAAGTACCCGTCCTCACCCCAGTTCTTACCCCAGGAGTTGGCGGCAATCTGAAGAGTGAAGAAATGGGTTAAAACTCCATGAAACATGTTAAGATAGCTAGGTGAACATTATATATTCTATCAAGGTGAACATTATAACACGATCATCATTTCTCACCCAGTACTTGTTTGTTCTGCCATTGTTATCTCTCTCCTCTCCCCATCTGAAAATATATGCGATAAACATTATCAGGGTAAGAACACGTGATTAAGTGCTTAAACATCAGTTCTGAAAGAGATCAAATATTCTCTTGTAGGTAAACTTCAAACCAAAAACAAATCCCAGTGAAGCAGAACCAAAATACAATTCATCCCAAACTTTCTTCATGATGAGATGAATATTCCCATGTGTCCAGTTCTCAGAGAAAGGAACAACATAAGCTCCGGGAAGCACCACACCCGCCTTCTCGAATCGTCTCAAGATAAAAACAAACGGCTGAACCTTCACCGTGCCAAGAACTTCCTTTTGCTTCTCCACCCGTCCTTGTTCCACGCATCACAGCGCTTCCGTTACATACTCGAGTCTCATTGAAGTAGCTGTTGTCGCCACAACGTCTTTCAATTGGGTTCAAAATGTTCGACACAGTCGTCACAACTGTACATTCTTCAAAGGTCTATTTATTTGTTATCATCCATGTGGAATGTTCGGATTAAATATAGTCTAGCCAAGGCCTATTCTAGATGAAGTTTTCCATCACAAGAGCACATTTCATTCTGTTCCCAAATAACATATCTGTCCTCCATCCCCACAGGGGGGAAGTAGCATTCAGGACATTCCCACAAAAATACAAACAAACCAAACAAAATTACCTAAATTATAAATGTGCCCACATATGAAACACAAGGGCGAGTTCAAGGGCCAAACCGGTAGCTAATATACTTGGAAAAGATGGGAAAAAAGAGTGGGTTTTGAGTTCTGCAGCGATCTTATCTCGCCGTGTTTTCTGTCCTCGGTTCTGGACAATCACAGGCATACCACTGCCTCCAACCAGTCCTGACCTGCCGTGGGTTCAGACCTCTCTGTCTGCATTGCGAAGTCAGGATCAGTCCATTGAACAATGCCATTTCCATCACACTGGACATCAATGTGCTTTCCACAAACTTTCCCAGGCCCTGGGCTTAGCCGAATGCACCACAGTGGGATTTATCCCGTAAAAACATCACCACTGCGCTTGTAGGCCGACCGCATATCGACCTCGGAGCGTCTAGAGCAGGGCTAGAACTGTAGCGTCAGCAAGAATCGGTAGGTTTGGAGAAAAGCTGGTTTCAGATCGACTCTCGCTCTACATCACTAGCAATGAAGCATGTCACATTAACAGACATGAGAAGCAAGTCAAACTGTACAACAAAGCTACAGACTAAACACATATAGCCAGGGGTGCCGCCTGAAATTCTGGGCCCTATGGAAACCAAAATTTCTGGGTCCCCTACAAATATGAAAATATTGGGCCCTAAATCAGCCTAAATCGTCCAAACCTTCCACCCCTTTACGGTGCCCATGCATATAGCCGCCCCGAGTCTGCGGTGCTGAATAACAGTGTAAATATAGATTCCTGCACGTACAATCTCTGATATCACATATGTGATCCTGGACAATAAAGCCAGTGTTATGGGTCAATTTTTAGAAATTGAGATTTTTACATTATCTGAAAGCTGAATAAATAAGCTTTCTATTGAGGTATGAGTTGCTAGACAGGACAATATCTGGTTCAGATACAACTGTTTAAAACTAAGGAATTTGAGAGTGCAAAAAAATCTAAATGTTGAGAAAATTGCATTTGAAGTTGTTATTCAGGGGCACTGTGGCAGGTCATCCACTCACAAAAATAAGGTTTTTATATATTTACGGTAATATACAAAATATCTTCATGAAACCGGATCTTTCCTTAATATCCTAATGATTTTTGGCATAAAAGAAAAATCAATAATTTTGACCCTTACAATGTATTTTTGTCTTTTACTAAAAATGTTCGTGTGCTACTTAAGACTGATTTTGTGATCCAGGGTCACATATTAGACACACCTGTCCAGAAATAAAAAAAGCTAAACATGAACACCAGTTGCAGGTCTTAAAGTGATAGTTCACCATCATTTGCTCACCCTCATGTCATTTCATACCTGTATACATCAGATTAGAAAAATGTTTGGAAGAATGTTAGCCATTTTCAATTCTTTGAAATCGTTGACTGCCACAGTAGGAAAAATGTAATGTTGGTTAAAGGTGCCTCAGAACTGTGTATATTCCTAAATTATTCAAAATATCTCACATTGTGTTCAACAGAACCAAAACTTTATACAAATTTTTTTTCCTACAATGGTAGCGAATGATGTCACAGGACTGAAAATTGCTAACATTCTTACAACTATCTTTCTTTGTGTTTACCAGAACAAAGACGTTTATATAGGTTTAAAACAGCTTGAATGCGAGTTAACGACAGAATTTTCATTTTTGAGTGATTTATCCCATAACATTGATGAATAAATCTGTAACCAGAAATTAGATTTGAAACTCACGGGTGGTATTTACATTCACTAAACATTTATCTTATTCAAAATACTTTATGAATGAGGAAACGGAATCTACATAGAGCATTAAAAATTGTAGTCTGCTCTCTAGTTGAACATTCAACAGTGGAGAAAAGGGGTATCTGAGCCATAAACTATAGTCAGATTGCTATCAGTGTTCGGTCGAACAAATGCATACCAGACAAAGAGTTTCATGGGTGTGTCCGGGGGCGGGGTTTCAAGGTCACTCGACCAGGTGTTTTGTCTGCCAGTAACAAACAACATACCTTGAAGGCGAGCAAGAGGGGCTTCAATGTCTCTCTATTACATTCCCAGGAAACACCAATTGACAATATTTCCAAAAATTATAAGCTTGGCTGATAAATTTGGACTGGTTGTAAACACCCATTTTCTTCATTTTGTCATCAGAGATGAGAGGTTTTGCAGTGTTGTGGGAATAAAAAAAACGTACCCTGTTATCCTGACGGAATGTGTTGCATGTTTGCGGTTCTGCTGAGGTTTGTAGTTATTGACATCTGTATGTTTGTAAATTCCGCTCTTGTACACAAAGAAATCCTCGTGGACCTCCATGATGGCTAGAAGAAAAACAAACAGAAGACACGCCCATTACGTACAGCACGGTCTCCTTAAATAAGCAGATCAACACAAAGGAACAACAACGAATAGCAAAAGCGTTGATTTTATGTCCAAAAATTGTCCCAAGTCAAAGAATGATCTCTGAGCTTCAGACGTCATTAAACCAATATTTAAATGCGAATCCATAATGCTTAACACGCAATGTCATGCTGTGGGAAATACCACTTTAAAAACGCAATGACATAACATCCCACAACCTTCATGTTCCCTCGCAGATCAAAGTGAGATCAAAGTCGTCACTTTTACAATCGAAGTTCAAATACAGTAAGTTGCAGGGCCTGTGCTTAAATTCATGAGACCCCATACAAAACGTATGTGTGGACCAGTGACTTGGCAGTCCCATTGACGACATATTCCAGGTGGGGCCGAGAATTATTCAAGGTCTGAAAACTTGCTTTATGTATTGCTTTTTTGCAGACTTTACTGGAATATCCTCCGATCAGACACTGACAACGATGCATCACGGTAAACGCGGCCCAATTAACACATTCACACAAACCCTTACACTTCAGAGGCCATCCTTTCATCTCTGGTTCCTCAATATAAGCCGGAGGTTAGGCAGAATTTTTCTAAAGATTAGAAATGAGAACTGGCGCATGGCCAAGGTTCCCTCCTGTCTGGAACAAAACAACAGAATGCTGGCAAAGGATCATGGAACACCTGAACAACTCCACACAAACACACACCCATTTGTACTGCGCACACTCTATCATATTACCGCAGGGATTTTTCTAGAAAATCAGCGCAGAAGTGTCGAGTTTTAATTTAAAGCTTCGGTCCGAAATGACCGTTTACGACATCCGTGGTGACTAATAAAACATGACACGAATATGAATCATTCTCGCCTCCGTCATTAGCCGAGTGCTTAACTTCGCTTTGTTTATCCTTTGCGGCTCACAGTGTTGCACAAAAAATTCTGGAGAAATCCATACCTTGCACTGGGCCATTATCCATAATCTCCTTCATAATCTCCTTATCCTGTGAGCGAGAGAGGAATCAACATGTCACAGTCAGTTCAACAAACTGGAATATCATTTACTTTAATACACAAATCACGTTACTACGGTAAACCAAAGTGATCTTACAGACAAATAATGGACCACTCATTCCTGTGTCACATGTGTGAGCTGTTGGGTTAAAAAGATCTCTTGAAATATGTAGCCAACATTACTGTGTATAATGAAGAGTGTGTATAATGTGGGATGGTGAGATATAGTTTAGGGAAAGAATAGGTAGACATAACTGCTAATGTAATCTCGGTCTCTTTAGACGTTTGCGGAGTTATTTCTCTTTGTAGCTTTGGTTTGAAGGCGCTTGACTGATGAATAAAATAAGTGCAGATATGTGCACAGATGGTGGGTGTGAGGGAGAGATCTGTAAATCACTGACACGTTAACTAATGCGTACCAGAGATCTGTATGTTTTACAGCAGGAGTAATTCCATAATCGTTCATGAGCTGCAAATGCAGTATATGGACATAATATTTACAATATGCTTGTTGAACATTGAACTTCAAAACCATTGGCATTTAGTAAGGAGTTACGTTGCTAACTTTCCATTAGATGTTGAAACCTGAACATGGTTTGCAGTGGGGGCTTCTATGTAAATTAAAGGGAAAGTTCACCCTAAAAATGATGTTACCTATTCACCCTCAAGTCATTCAAAACCTACGTATGACTCACAAAAGAGGATCTTTTGAAAGTTGTTTTGTGTCCATACAATAGAAGTCGATGGGGACGAGAGTTGTTAGGTTACCAACATTCTTCACAATATTTTCCTCTGTTTTAAGCACGAGAAGGAAAGTGACAGGTTTGGGATGACATGAGTAAATGATGATACATTTGTAATTCAGGGGTCTAGCCCAACTAGTCTAAAGCGGTCAGGTTTGCTTACATTCGATGACAGTCTGTATGGTGGGGTTGACTGATAGATGTCATTGTGGTAACTGTGGCTGTTAGGACAATGTGCCGTGGCCTGTCTCTTCCCCCGGCCCACCGCTCGACTCTGCATCATACAGCGAGCTACTTCGGTGGGGGTCTGCTGAGGCAGAGAGAAGGGGTAACACTCCTCTGTCACCACCCTGAGAAACAACAAACCAGAGGTGTGCTTTAGTCACATGTATGCAAGAGATCGGGTTTAAGAACGGTACATGTCAAATATTTTCGGAATTACCCTCGTCGACGTAAGTACCACCAGGCCCCATCGATACGTCCACCGGCACAGCCACCTTGGTGACGCTTGTCGCAGGAAATTAGATTCTGGGGGGAGAGCTGAGGGGTCATGTGACCCATCGACTGAATAGAGATTCTGTCTGATGCAACAGCTATAGTGAATTAGAGAGAAAGGACAAAAGAACACAACAGTGTTACATAATGAACATATAACTCTTCACTGTGTAAACCGTTTCTCTGTTTGTTTGTTTTTTGCTGACTCACCGGCGGTGGAGAAGGCCCAGGATGCATTGCAGTTGCCCTGGTCCAATGGCTCGTGGATTTTCCCTGGCCATTTTTCAGCTGCGTTGAAGTAACTTGGCAGATGATCTTTTCCATTCATATTCATCTGCAGAACATGAAGCAAGTTTGAATGTTTTTCTCTAATGGCTTGCTGGAAAATTGCTGTGTTTTGAGACATGGTGGCTGTTTGAGCTGGTTTAAGCTGGCCATTAACTGGTTGAATAGTAGCAATGCTCCAAAAAACAGTTTGATGTTAAGATGGTACAGACACCTGGTACAGAAACTGGTTTTGTTGCTGATCCAAGTGTACTTGAATAGTTTTCCATAAATGCTTTAATGATGTGGTAATGATAGGATATTTTGGCATTGTTGCACATTATGGTTTATTCCCTTGTGTCTCTTTTTTTAAAGGTCTCATGGTAAATGAAATGTCAACTGGGGCTCTAAAGTCCAACAGTGGCAAAATAAAAGCCTTATTGTGGTTATGTAATTGTGATTAGTGTGTTTCCTGAATTATTTCAGAGGAAAATAGTGTACTAATGGGACCTTTTTCTGAAAAAAGATATTCCACCAGCATAAAGAAAATCTCAATAATAGTAAAATAACTCACTCCATCTATGTTGATTCAGCAGTAAGTGTACATGTCCTAACCTCTTAATCTTTAACTTTAATCTTTAATCTATAACGCTGTTCCTGACAAATGTCTCATCCCAAAGGCTGGAACATGGAATTCAATTCATTTCATCACTTTCTCTCATGAGACATTATTCACCAGTCTGCTGTGCCGCTCTCCCTCTTTGGTAATACACAGCTGCTGGTTTTTGTCCTCCTACATTCCAGCCTTTGATATTGTCATGATTCTCTTTGACAACCAGCAGATATGATCCAGTGGAATGCAGGTGGTTGTCAAGTGACCTGTATTGCAGTGGTGATTTGTAGACTCTAAAGGGCTCCTGTTGGATCTCCTTGGTGGAAAGGTGTGAGTGTGTGTGTCAGGGCCAGCAACTTCTTTATTTAAAATAATAAAGTTGTAATATTTCTGAATACTAATTAAGTTATTATAATATATACAATTTATCCTTTTTATAAATGTGATACTTATTTCTTGTAATTATATTAATTATTATTATTTTAATATTTTTTCCAATTATTTACAATCGTGTTTAAAACAAACTTTAGACATTTTGTATTTATTTGAAAAAATATTTTTAATAAAAAAAATATTAATTGACAAATACAATTTGTTTATAATAAATGAAATACTTGTTTTATTTATGCCACTATTTATAATTTTATAAATGTGATATTTATTGTAATTATTAATTATTATTATTTTAATATTTTTACAATTATTTAAAATCGTGTTGAAAACACAATTTAGATATTTTGTATTTATTTAAAAATGTTTATTTTTGATAAAATAAAAATATTAATTGACAAATACCATTTGTTTGTATTAAAGGGAATACTTGTTTTATTTATGCCACCATGCAACTTTTAATGACTAAACGTATGTTTAAAAAGTTTTTATATTAAAAAATGAGTAGATTTATTAGACAATGATATGGGGTGTCTTAAGGGAGTGAACAGACAGATAGAGGCTTTATGAATGGAATTGAGGTGCTTGATTTTAGCACCAGACAAGACATTAAGGGGGAGGGTGTCTGTCCGTATTTACTTGGAAAAGTGGTGGAAAAACGGATCCTCTTATGAGATTGTCTCTCATATTCTGTAATATACTGGTGCGGATCACATGCATCTTTAACTTAAAGCCTCATTGAGCCACATCAAACAACACACACCCAGACAGTCTCATTTAGGTAGCAGTTGCTGTCCCAAATGCACTTTTACCAAATGATGCATCACAGAGATCAAAGAACAGTGTGATTTCTTAAATCCTGTCTCTTATTCTCGCTTTGATGGTTCATCACAACACAGTTATGGTGCAGGCAGAGAGAATTCGCAATCAGACAGCCGTCAATGGGCATAATCATGAAGCGAATGAAAAGATTATCTGATCTGAAACGGTCTCGTTCAGGAGCTTCTGCTGCGTTGACTCACCTGGATCTCATTCATGTTCATGATGGTCCGTGAGGGCCGCTGTGTTCCCAGGCGATACCGCAGACCCTCGTCCAGGGTCATACCCCAGAAGTGACTGTAGTTTGCTGCCCTCCAGCTAAAAAAGTCAAAAAGAGATAGGAAGAGATATAAATGTTTCTTTGTGCACTTGTAATGTATATATAAAACACTATTTTTAGGGACAATTGTCTGATAACTATAGAGAATGACTGACGCTTACCCATAACCTCTACTGTTGACTTCCTGGATCATGTCAGCATCTATCAGACAGGCGTGATCCTCACATTCCCAACGTCCATTCTGACCACACGTACTGCAGGAAACAAAAACAAAACTATCAGTAGACTGAGCCTGAAGATTTTTCAGCAAGCTTCATTGCCTTTAAAATCCCTCATTGTGTGACTGAAATGAATTTAAGATTACATTTTTAGACAACTACACGTTTAAAGGGATAGTTCAACCAAAAAAGTGAACTCTGTCATCCTTTACTCACCCTCTTGTCCGAAGAAAGAAAGTCATACAGGTTTAATAGTTTTGAGTAAACGGTAGTCAAACTTTTCCAATAACATTCTAAAGTATGTTTTGTTCGCTAATTCCTCTATTCAAGTTTAATGCTGTAACTTGGAAACCTATTGTTGATCAGAAAATTGCTATGATAAAATATGTTGTCACCTTGAATAGCTTCAGTGTAGTTCGGAGCTTTTTTAAAAGAATAGCTTGACTTTAGTTTGAATACTTAAGCTTTTTATTTGTTACAGTTCTAACGTAGCTCCCCAACACACTATTACAATAATAAACAATGTAAACTATTTACACAAGTAGAGAAGGAAAATGTAGAGGAAGCAATGAAGCAACACAGCGGAATTCTAAACTTGAGACAAATCAAGAGGGACAAAGTGAGATAGAGACCGAGAGAGAGAGAAGGTACTGTAAGCCTTTTAAGGCAGCTCTTGCAGAAACATCCATTTTAGTCAGTCTATTTAAGGAAGGAGGTTCAGTAGGCCTGGCATTTCACAAGAACATGTCATCATGGATTATAAGAGGAAGTCTAGTAGTGACTCAGTGCACTTCTGCCGAGTCATTTCTAGAGGGCAGAGAAGTCATGCTCAGAAAAGTGATATGAAACATCAGCATCATACCTCAGAACGAGAGGACAGAAAAAAACCCTCAAGCAACCACCCAGTACAATCTAACACCTTAACAACCAAATAGCAACATACTGGCAACCAGCCAGAACATCCTAGCATGACGAAGAGTTTTCTCTCTTTAGAAATCCTACAATCTAGATGGCATGACCGTGCTTTTTCTTGCATCCAAATTATTTTGCAACGATCAACAAATACCTCTTCAATCACAGCAGCACAAACATGTCAGCTCACACAACACTTCCCAGAAAACAATGGTTATCTAGAGGCGATCTGTCAGGAACGAACTTCAACGACTGTGTGAAAGTGGAGCGTTGGCTGGTTTTGATTAGAGGAAGCAGGTAACACCTAACAACCTCTTCTTTCCTTTGGCACAAGACCTGTTTGAATAAATGCACAAGCGTTTGTCAGACGACAAGAATTCAAACATAAATTGCGCACCTCAACGCACACTTGGCACGGAAAAAGTAACGAAAGGTTTTCAAGCGCAAAGGCAACAGGTGACCTGTTGTCAACGGGAAGCCAAGTGTCTTATTCTGTTACGCATGAGTGCTATCCTCAAATCCCGATACAAGGGTCACAATCTGACGTCCCCTGTGTTACAGAGCAGATATATTTGTGTACTTTATCTTTATTTACATTTTTCGTCTGTTCAGGGGTGACAGCAGAATGGATGCATGGGCTCTAGATCTCATCTGTTGTCTCTCAGGCATGCTGCTGATAGAGGACCACAGGTAAGGATGGCATTTACAACGACGGAACTAGACCATTTCATGTTCTTCAATAGCTTCAAAAACATTTCACAAAAGTGCGATAACATCACAAGCAGGTGAGTGTAAGGTCATGCTTCGCCACCAGCTCTGCTCTTCGTTTTGCTGATTTTACAGGAGCCAGCGGGTCTGCTGCCCTTATGCCAAACGCACGGCTCAGTCCGGTGAGGCCTGAACTCAGGAAATCTCTGGATTACAGAGGTGAATGCGAACCAGGAGGGAACAACAACTCTGCTGGGATGCCAGCCAGCATTTCATCAGGCTCTTCCACCAAAGGATGCAAATTTGTATATGCAGTTACTAGAGAATGTGGAAAAGATCTGGATCAAACAAGAACCAAAGTGAACTGAGATAACAGGGATGTAAAAGGAGGTGGGGGTCTTGCTGTTGTTGTGATAACACAAAGCATTGTCACGCCAGACTGCCAGATAACATCATATCACATCTACAACACACTGTTGTGTTCAGGGCTTAATACGATACGAGACCCTCGCATTGAAAACTTCATTTTTTACTGTAAGACTGTAAATCTTGTATGTGTAATGTATAAAACATTTAAACATCATGGGCTTTGTAATTTACATGAGCAAGAACATTTCATCAATCCAGACACAGCCACAAACAGGTAAATGAAATATTTGCACTGGGACCACCGTGTGAATACACTACACCAAAAAAAGAAAAGAAAAATGAGACCTGGTGGTAGCATTAGAGCACATTTTTCCACGGACAATACCCATATCACTGCTGTGTGAAGAAGCTTTGGCGTGAGGGTATGGAATTCCTGCCGTTGTATTTTGTCTACCCGTCACCAGTTTCTCACAAGCAATGCACAATACACAATGGACTATTAAAAACTCATCCAACCTGGATGAGAAAAGTGAGTGAGAAAGAGAGAGGCGCTGGGATAGTTTAGATTACACGAAGAATGAAAGCATGTTCACAGCAGAGTTTGGGAGGTAATGTTATGTCAACTAAGCTAAAGAATGAAAATCTGAATTGCATTATTTTACATTTTTAAAACTCTTTTTACATACATTTTTATGCATTTAGCAGACGCTTTCCAAACCCAGTCCATTCCATCTATGCGTTTTTTATTAATGTGTGTATTTCTGGCAACGGATCCATTATATTTGCATTACTAACACAATGTGTAACCCACTGATCTACAGGACCTGAAATTCATTTTTTATCTTTTTATTTTAAAATGTTTATGCACATGTTGATAGATAAAATTAGAATTTTTGTTTTATTCTGTGAACTACTAAAAACACATATATATATATATATATATATATATCTTCTAAACATCAAATAGGAACATCAAAGTAGTTTCTATTTGCATTTACTTTCAGAAAATGAAAACTGGAGAAACAAAATAACAAAAAAGATGCTCTGTGTTTTTTCAAATACTCTAAAGAAAACAAGTTCATATTCACCTTTAAGCAAAACGATACTTACAGTTATATTTGTAAATGTATTTAGAAAAAGGTTAAAAAATATTTAAAAAAATTACCTAAATTTAATCACAGTTTTAATGAGTCTTGTCATGCTGTCAGTCTTTTGAGTTGCTGTTGGATAACTTTATGTCACTCCTAAGGTTTGATTTAGTTGAAATTCAACAGATCCTGGACTGAAATGGTCACAATACATCTACAAATTCTGATTAAATGAAAATTTGGAATGGTCTTTACATTTGTTCTGTGACTGTACAATAGATTCCATGATGTAAAATGATGGATTTCCCTGTGGTTATTGAGTGTGAAGGTACACTGACTCCACAAGCACTGCTATAGTGGAATGTGCTGCTATCTTGACTGGAGCAAAGGATTAGATTGACTTTCTCTGAAGAAAGATAATCCTATTAGTGTGACAAGCGCAAGGTAACTATATGCATGTGTAGTATTTATACTGTATAAATGCATTAGAGTAACAAGGGCTCTGAAGGTGAAGCAGGTGTTTAGAAGCCTTGAAAATTAGGAATGTGTGTAATATATTCAAGACCGGAGGGTGTCATGTCCAGTAGAGGATCTAGCAAAAACTCTCTTGGTCTATAAAAAAACTTCCCGACTTGTTATTGTAACCAAAAGTGGCCTTGTATTGGTAGATGCGGGTGCCCTTGATAAGGTTACTGTGTTAATAGTGCTATGACTAAACAGAGAAAGAGACAATACCAAGATTTGAAACTCACCACAAGTTACAGTTCTCTTTGTATGTTGCTCCTGAATGAAACCTCTGGCCGTTTCTTTCACAAGAACCTGAAATAAACAAACATCAGTAACTCATGAGTCATATTTGTCAGATTTGTAT
Organism: Triplophysa dalaica; assembly: GCF_015846415.1. NCBI lineage: Eukaryota > Metazoa > Chordata > Actinopteri > Cypriniformes > Nemacheilidae > Triplophysa > Triplophysa dalaica. Next base: position 6,622,024 of record NC_079566.1, on the reverse strand, counting down.
TGCATTTTACACATAGACTTACTTCTTAATTTTATTTTAAAAACATGTTTTAGGTCACTTTCCTTAATGTATCTGGATTTAATAATTATTTGATATTTGTCCCAGAAAACAAACAATCATGTCGTGTTTTGGGGTTAACAGGAATATCTGTAATCAAAAAAAATTGCAAGTACATTTTCCTTATATTTTTTCTTTAAAAAGATCCTCCACCCAAAAATGCCCCCCAAAGATCTTTTTTCATACTATGGTAGTTAATACTGCCGTGCTTGAGCGTGAGTAAATGATGACAGATTTAACCAGTAGAATTGAGGGTCTACTGTACATCTATTAAGAGTATAAGAGTATTAACTCTTGCTCGTAAACACACACCACCTCACACAACCTCCAAAACCTTGCCAATAGGTTACAATCATCACTAGTTTGAGAGCCACTGCGAGGAAATGCGCTGTCATGTAGAATGAACAGTATGAAAGTGCCTTTCAATAAACATTCTGTGATTTCTCAGCCCTCTCTGTCTCAGTGAAGGTGCGCTGTGATCCATGAAATCGTTCCTGCCCTATAGACATGATTTTCCCTCCTTTAGCAAACACACATTGCACACATACCTGTTGTGATCTCTCCCTCCCTGCAGTCAACCTGTCCACCCCCCCAATCCCCTTTATGATACATTACAGGCATTCTTTTGGTTTGACCTCCATTCATTGCTCTCTGCCTTCTGTTCTGCTCTTTTTATGAGAAGGCTACTGTTCTCTTCATCATTAGGCCTATTGCTAAACATTTTACACCTCAGTGGTACTACACCACCACAGTGGTGTCTATGAGGCAACAGTGGCAGGAAAACATTAACAGAGAATTATGTGGACTCAGGTTTTCCATTACAACTCTAGAGAATAACTAGCCTTTGATTTAAGAATGGTTTATTCAAACAAGTTTTTTTTGTTGCAGAGGACATTTGGCATAATATATTGACTTACTGGTGGGGAATGGAGGAGCTGTCCCCAAACAGTGATTCCAGAAGTCAGGACAACAGTCGGCTATGGTGCGGTTGCAGAACAGGTCGCAGTAACAGATCGTGTCCATGTACGGGACAGTGCACTGGTCATTTCTTCCCGGGCAGCAGCCTCCTCTCCTCTCGCAGTATGAGCCGTAAGGATCCCGGATGCCACTCAAGTGCAGCGGGCTGGCCAGTTCTCGCTTGGTGCGGGTCCTTGACGACATCCCCCCCTCCAACATCAGGAGGTGTACTGTGATGATGGCCAGCATCAAAACCTTCGACATCGCTTATCTGTCATAAAGAAATCAATATAACAAAACATCGCATCAGCCATTAGGCTCAAAATTCGAAACGGAATTCAATTTGGAGCATTATGCTCCATCACACAGCAAAAAATAAACAATTGATGTCAAGTGATGCGATTATAGCAGTTGTTTGTCCATTTGTGCGGATAGGAAGCACCAGATATGAGAAACACAACTTTGACGGAGTGGTATACACAGAGAAATGTCATGCAGTGAACAGGAGGGTTGTTTTGCATCCTTTCCCGAACTCAATGCTAGAAGCCAACAATCCGAGAATGTAAACACGGCTGATAAACAGACGTTTCTCTTGTTCTTTTTTTACTAACGCCCTCATCCTGCAAAGAAAATAAAAGGCCATATACAAAACCAGTCTAAACCTGCAAAGACCAGCAAACCGGCCTAGGGTGTTTCTAACCGGGACGCTTGTTTGCAGGTAGTTTTATAAGTTTATCTGTCTGCTAGAGTTCCTGTCAGACGGTTGATCTATAGAGGTGTGTACAGAAAGGCAGGGTGGTGTCATGTGACTCAGGCTTTAATTCTGTAGACTTCCATCCCACTTTTTATTGACTTGTTAAAGCGTCCAGAAAGACTCACAGGACTGAATACTGCCATGCAAACATTTAGCAGACGGTTTTATCCAAAGTGACTTACAGAGAGTTCAGGAAGCAATAAGCGATATGTCATACAGGAGCAATAATACAATAGGTGGTTATACAAAGTTACAAGTTTCAGCAAAAGGCAGAACAATACCTGTTGAGAGATGGCAAACCGAGACTCTTTCCAGTTTTCATGGAAAGCACAAGATCAAATATTCATATAAAATATAATTGGCTACTAATGACTAAAAATACCTTGTCTGCATTTCCATTGATTTACTGTTTTTATGTAAAATCATCATATAATGTAAACGACATTCTGTGAAAATATAACCTTGATATGTTTAATATTGACGGAGAACATGTCAAAGACTGAAATCATAGTAAAATGTATAATTGAAATCAAACTTTGTTGCCCCTAATCTTATATTATGAGATTTAAACCTTGATTTTACAGACTGGGTTTCAAATCCTTGGAAGTTTAAAGGTCCATTGTATGACATTTAGTGACATCTAGTGGTGAGGTTGCGAATTGCAACCAACAGCTCACTCCCCCTCCCCCCTTCATTTAGAAACACTACGGTGGCTGACCCAAACAATGTCAAGTTTTCGTTTCTTAACCGAAGGAAATAACATGTTCATGAAACGTGCTCAGAGCCGTTTGTCCATTTAGCGCTATTCTAAGGAAACAACATGTTCAATTTCCATGTAAGGGGACCGACTGTGCATGTATGTGGATAGAAATAGCTCATTCTATGATAATAAAAACATAACGCTTCATTATGTAGGTCTTTATACATCTCTGAAGACATAGTTAGGTACATCATATTAGATTTCTGACAGTAGATCCTCCCAAAAATTACACAATCAGATTTACTGTATAATAAAAGATAGTTAAAGGTCCAATGTGTAATTTTTGGGATTAACTATCTTTTTTTATACAGTAAATCTGATATTATCTGTTATGAGAGCCTTAGCGTAGTCTTTTTGAGCAAAAATAACACCCAATTTATTTATCTAGTTTCTTTAGAAGTAATAGAAGTTGCATTTATCACGGTGCCTGGCGGGTTTCTGAACACAGAGGCGACATTTGAGCATTCAAGCAAACCCATAAATAAACCAAAAACATTCCTATAATCCCCTGCTCAGTGTTCTGACACATCCTAAATCAGTCAGGATTAACATTTCAACACTAATGTTCATATTAATGTGCTTTAGAATTCATTCAACATGCTCCAAAACCATTGTTATTGGCAAATGTAGTGCGCAAAAATAATTACTGTTGATCCATTCTGTTACCTGGTTTCTCTAAGATTTTAGTGAAGGATTAAAATGTATTGTGGCTGACTATTCACTCAAGTTTGCTTTAAGCAGAGTTTGTATAAACATTTCAAAATAAGATGAATGCCCCTTTAAAAAAAGTGGACCGATTTATCTTCATACAGCAAGAGGAGGACGTTGTGGAAATAAAACCGCTATCAAACGATCATTATTAGGGAAACAGCTACTTCCTGCAGACAAAACCAAGACAGTCTTATTAAAGGGATAGTTCACCCAAAACTGAATCCTCTGTCATCATTTACTCACTCTTAAGTTGTTCCAACATGTGCATTTTTGTCCTCTTTTGAGTGGCTATAAAGTTTACATAGTATTGTCTGCATTTGTTTTCATTTTGTGGATTTCATCTTCCTCTAGGTCTTCCTCTTCATCTAATTTTATTGCTAGTCCTCTTAACAACCCTCCTTGAGAATAATGCCTTAAATTCACACTCAAGCCTTTTGTTGTCGCACGTTCTAAAGATTTAAGAATTAACAAGACAGAGGGGGCGGAGCTCAAAGTACAGAAATAGCATCATTAATTACCCAATCGGGCCACCAGGCACAATGTCCCCAAAACAGACAAAGAACAGCCAAGGATGTCCATCGCTGTGCAGTTTTCTGCATGACTGTGCCTTTAGTCGACCATTCCACACATAGAAACACTGAGACATATGGCAGCAGTGTTATGGTGGCATTATAAAGCCACTCTTACTGATAGTCTTTCACAGGGACCGTTTGACCCCGCTGTCAGGGCAACTGCTCCAGTCAACATCAGCTGTAATGTAACTACAGTGAACAGATCATCTGGATATTTTGGGCATTTGAGGTCTGGATGATGTGCGCTTGCGTCCTCACAGCGGGGCTGTAGCAAGTACAGACGAGTTTTTACATTACAGACAGCCCGCAGGATAGAACTCAATGCACACTAGAATGTTAAACAGTGCTACTAATGCACAGTACTAGACAAGCTCGCAGTCTGCCATCTGACAAATGATACATCACTTCTGAACATCAAAACTTTGAGCACAGCATTTAACCATTGAGCAGATGAACAAAATACATGAGGTAATATTTCAAGCCTCAGATATTTGTTCAGGTGGTTCAATGCACACAGATCTGAACCAGATACAACACCACAAAATCCCGTCCGAACAAAACAGACTGAGAATAAAAAAAGAGAATACAGCTATATTATCTGGTTTGACCAATTTTTGAGTATTAAAGTTAGATTTTTTTTTATCATTTATGCACCCATGTGTCATTTCAAACCTGTAATACTTTCTTTGGCAGAACACGCAAGAAGATGTTTTGAGAAATCTTGGTTACCAAACAACACCGGACCCCATTGACTTCTATTGTTTGGCCATTTCTCAAAATATCTTCTTTTGTGTTCCACAGAGGAAAGAGTCATTTACATTCTTTGAAAGTCATTAGGGTAAATAAAAGATGACAGAATTTCAGAGTTCACTTCAAAGGTGTCAACTAACATGTTAAACGTTACGTTACTCGATTGAAGTCAACCAAACATTTTGAGGTGAATATCCTTAATCGGATTTTAGAAAGACAAATATAGAAGATGAAGACGCATAACTGACAAGAAGCAGTACTAGAACTTTGAACAGTGAGATATTGGACCTTTCTAGCAGATTCCATGCATATCAGCAGTGACACGGGTCCTTGAGCTGTCAACGGACTTTAACACTTTTCACTGTAACTCCAATCAAACACTTTACGTGAAGTGTAATGCTGAAAGGTTTAAGAAACAATGGTGGTAAAAATCCAGCACCTGTGATCTCACTTCTAAACGTTTTCCTGCACAAACTTGACTTTTTTCCTTTATTAGTTTACAACACAGCTCGAGGGCAAAAATGCCACTGAAAGTGACAAAAAGGCACCAGGTACTTTAAAAAGAGACAGTAAAATAGCCCTTTCGTTTTTAGGAAAAGAATCAAATTAGCAAGTAAGGATTTCTAGGTGCGCATATAATAAAAGATCCCACTCAATACAAAAAAAATCTAGTTTGCTGTGTTGTTTAAAGACACATTTGCAAATAAACATTGCATTTATGAATCCCGCGCTTTCCCAAAACTACCATAATTCATCTTTAAAAGCAAAATTTTAGACAAAAAATGATTAATTGAATCGTGTAAATAAAAATAAACGAATACAGAAAACAAACCTAATATTGTATATTTTACTATAGACTTAAATATAGTATTCAAATGGGCAGTAATATGTTTTAACTTTGACAAATGAACTTCTTAATTTTATGGACATTTAATATATGAAACCCCATCTTAAATGTAAATATGAACAAGAGAATATAGTCAATATTTGTTATCTAGAGTCAAGCACCTGTCTGAATTACACACCTGTCCAACACCTGCATGAGAAAGCAAGTAGAGGAGGTCACACAGAACACACAAATCATATGGCCAAAAATATCCCCCACCTTGTTTAGTGAAATAAAATCCTTCCTGTGGTAAATCCAGTAGAAAAATGTGATCCTGTCTCTTTTAAACAACAGGTCAAAGTACTTTAAAGTAGTTGAACACACTTTCTCTCTTACAGTGTTCTGTCGGATCTTTAGTGACACTCAGTCTGTTTCCTTCTCTATATAGAGGCAGGGCAAGCCAGGCGACCCACCCCTTCTGTATTCTCCCTCCCCCTTCTTTCACTTTCTGTCTCCTTCTGTCCACCTCCCACAACAGACACAACACACTGCTCTCGGACATGGAGTTTAATAGTTTAAACCCTTTCCCCGAGGTTGTTGCCAGAGTATATCAGCTTTATAGCATCTTATCTTTCAATGCCAGACTTTTCCTGTTGGCTCATTCATTGTTAAACATTGTGTAATCTTTTTTATACCACTATGTCCCTCTCCCTCTCTATTTCTTTATACACGAAGGTCAGTTCAGAGGCATATTAGTTCACCACCTGGTGGTCAACTGGACAACTGCATGTATAAACCCGTCAACTACGCATCAATTGCTGAATTAAAGTACCACTTCAAAATATTCACAAACAATTCTCATGGCTAGTAATGAGATTAAATATAGAACAAATGGAAAATTTTGCTCAAGTCTCATACACTGCTAAAAGATCCCGTAAAAAAATACTGGCAGCTGTAGTGCATATAATATGACATTTTAAAATGTTTTTCTTGTGGGCAATTCCATCACAATGTCAACCTACCATGAAAAAAAAAAAGTTTTACCAACGGATTTTACTTTGGTAACAGCACAGATATAACAATTTAGTGGTTCAAATACCCATGTGAGATCTCTCTTCACATTTTTAAGCATTTTTTTTTTTTTTGTGCATGATTTTTCATAGTCAGGTAAGCATCATTTTCAGGATTGTCACACCCATAACGTTACAGATTCCTCATAAATAAACAATGAAAATTAAAATAAAATAACTTTTACATTATATAAAGAGGCATCCCTTCTCCATCAATTGGGTATTATTGATTCAGGATTGTACATTTTATTTCACAGAAATCCTACAAAGTTTGTTGTCTCTCAAAAAACTAGTCTTTTTTTAGTCACATCCACAACGCATGTTTATTTCCCTTTTTTAAAATAGAAAACATGTTCATAGACTGACTTTTTATGTTTAGACTATCAACAAGGGTTTAGTAAAATATAAACAGATGGTTCAATATATTTGTAACAAATTATCTGAGCATTTTTATGTCATGTCCATAACAATTTTGTAAAATTGTAATTATACGTAAAAATCTGTAAAAAGAACAGTAACATTTCTGTATATTTCTCCAAATGAAACAGAAATCTCAAATTATTTCTGTCAGAAGAGATCTATACCTCTTTCGTTAATTTACCAATTTTTATACTACATTTATATCTAAATTAATGTCATAACTCCATACTTTTATGTCATTAAAAAAAATTGGTTTAAATGTTTCTTCAGCAATTTTAGTAGAAATATTTAAGAACAAGTTTACCTAAATCACAAACAACAGAGAACTCTATGAAACAATCGATCTCTGAACAATAAAATGTTCCTCTGCTGGGTTGCTCTGGCAGATATACACTAACAAAGGAAACGATGGTGATAACACAATTTGACATTTACTTTTTCACATTATGCAAATGATGACAGCACGAGTTGACTTGACCTTACAGCACTTTTTTGAGACTTCATTAAAGCGCAAAAATGTTGGAGTCAACTACTATATAATCAGCTGCACTGTTCTGTCTTTTTTCCTTGTGTTTTCCTGGTGCAATGTGTTTACTGAAACGTCCTTCCTAATATTATTGAATATGATGTGGGAATAAAATGACACACCACACATGTGGAGACATAGTCACGTAGTTAACGTATTGTTAAAATTCTTCCTGTGACTAAGGAACATTAACCTCCCACTTGTTGCGGAAATATTACAGTACAACTGCTTGCATGAATGAGTCCGTTCAGAAGCTCACCGAGTATTTACATTGAGCCAGTGATTGGAAACACATGAACTGGAATAACCCTGAGGGTTCAAATTGGTGACCACCTTTCATAAGCCTTTGCTGTGAGTGATATGGACGCATGATTCAAGGACCAAGCATTTACTACTGGTGATTCACACAGTGCACATGATAATGCTCAGTCCTGAAGATTTCAAAAGGGTGTGTGGGCACAGAGAGCCGTGAGTCAGAAATGAGAAGTTTAACCTTAATGTTCATTTTCCATCATAATTGATAAATCCAGTTCCCCAAAACACTGCTGATGCATGTCCTCAATGCACAAAGGTCAAAGAGAGAGACACGGTAATGCTGGTGAACTCTTGTGACATGTGGCCCATCATATACTGGATTCATTCTGAAACAATCTGGCTTTTTGTTCTCAGCAGAACAGCAGCAGAAACAGACAGCAGACTCTTAGAACAGATGCAATGTGTCAACATGACAACAGACATTTGATACGGCGAGTGTTAACAACAGCTTGTTTGCGTGCGTTCTGGGGTGTGTAAGTGTTCAGATGAGCCTCTAATGAATTGATGAGTCAAAAATGACAGAAGCTTGTGGTTCGATGTCACTCCCAGAATCACATCTATACTTGTTTAATAGACAAAGTGTCCAGAACATTTTTCGTGGAAATATTGAGAAATTTGGCTTCAGTGCACGTGTCCCCAGAAACATTGCTTTCGGAATAGAGATCTCCATGTTCCACATCTTATAGTAGAAAAAAGGTTTTGAGGATTTTGAAAACTGCATGCTTTTAGACATTTACTATTCACATTGCATTAAAATAAATAACAAAATATCAAATCAAAAAGTATTCATACGAAGGTAATATTTTCTATCTAATATTTTTCTTGTTCTGTTATAACATTATCTGCACTATAGCTGAAGAGCTGCTATTTTAAGAGCTATTCTAATGACTCTGGTTAACATTTTCTGACAGTAAAACAGCTAGACTGCACAAAGTGCAAATATATCTGTGTCCTTTGTTCTGAGAGTCATAACATATTTGTGACACGGTCATGATGTACAGCTTTAAGTTGAGATTAAGATCAAAGATTAAGGTATGACACTTAAATAAAACTACTAACCTAACTTCAAGATTTGGAATTTTACAACTGACACTTGTAAATCATATAATTTGTGTTTATTCAAGTATTTATTTTTTTACCAAATCAAACTGAAAGGCTGAGTTTAGGACACAATGACCTATACAAAAATATATATTTTTATTTAAAAAAAAGATCAGTCTGGACAGACTTCAATTTGGAGAAAAATGAATGATCAAAAACTGAAAAAGGAATTGAGGAGAATCTAAAACATAATTGGAAAAAGTAGGACTATAAAATATATTTGAATTTTATGGCTCAGCCTTTTCCATAATTGAGAAATCCTTTCATTTAAAAGCTGACAAAGAACAAATGAAAAGTGTCTTCACTTAACATTTACTTACTTTTACTGAGTATTTTGGAAAAAGCTTTATAAGCACCTACTCAGAGTAATTTTTTCTTCTTAGCTCAGCATTCAGCAGAAACACTCTTCCCATAATTCCCATTATTGTCAGATAAAGTTTTGTATCTACCATTTACTCTCTCACCTGTGGTTTTCCCTTAGATTTCCCAATATTACATTTTCGACACACTTTAAGCAGGTCTGAACCTGTTCTTACCCATCGCTCAACCTCTCCCGTGTTCTTCTATTGAATCATGAATAAGACCTCATCATACTGATTTGTTGTGTTTTAATCTATAGTTGATTATTTACCATTCTAGTGCACCTAAAAACACCATGCGTCAAAGAAGTTGTTTTCATTGTCCTGTTTTGCTTGACATAATGGTTATGATCAAAGTATCACAGTGACTGAAGTGAAGTTACACATGCTGAGACTTGCTGCTTCTATTACTGTGCATGTATTATTTATTTTCCTACTTAAACATCCTCTCTCTCTTACTTGGCAACAGTTCCCCAAAATAATTCAGGAGGTAGAATTAGAAAAGCAGATCTCCCTGAGAGGACCTTATGCCTTCTGAAAAGAACAAAGCTGAGTCCTACTGACCACAAAAACAAATCTTCCCGTTTTAGCCGAAGCAAGCAAAGAACGGTGCCCCCGAAATACCCCCCTCCCACTACAGTTGCTTTGCAGTTCAGTCGTATCTGTATGAGGTTTTTAGAGTGGCGGCCTCAGATGTTTCTTTCCACCCCCACATTGTATAGCGTGACCCACAGGGACTGTCCCATCCTGTGGTATCCATCAATTTACGATCAATGTCTGTCACCCATTTCCACCCCAGCCCAAACATCCCCCCTCAGCACATTACTTTGGCCCTTTGCATGTACAGTATGTGTACTGCTCATTACTAATTCACAACCTCAGAAGTGTAAACGCTGACTGAATGAGACTCAAGATCAGACAAAGCATTTTGCTATTGCATTGAAGCTTCTGGTAAAGCTCCAGTGTGCTTGTTTGTGGCCATAAGGTCTGTGTTTTGCTTTAAAAAACAGCTTTAGAAACCTGTTTTAGTACCGAGAATGGCCAAGAGGAACACCTCAAAGCAGCAAAAACAGAACGCTTTCAAAGGGCCAACAGGGAAATGTGTGTGGGCAGACAACACAGTCGTTAAATCTCAAAAGTTAACCCTCTCATTATGAGGGTTCACATCAAACAGAGTCGAGGCTTCGTTCATTCTGTCTATATCAAACGTAATGAGATAACACCAGGAGATTTGATACTTTTTATAGTCATCGTAAAAAAGCGGTAACATAACAAGTACGGTTCTGTGAAGCGGTGATCTTCTCTGGCGTCTCTCATCACAACAATCACGTGATCTTTGCATTGGTTTGCTGTGTTTGTGTCTTTGAGCAGCATGGAAGCCTTTGATACTGTAATACTGGGGGATGACAGGAAGTGATGCGAAGACCCCTGTGTTCAGTAATGTGGTGGGCGGCCCATTGAGCAGTTTGTTGTTCCATTGCCAGAGGAGCTACAGTAAGGGAATTGTCAACGTCAATGTAGAGAGGCATACTTAGAACCGAGAGCAATTCTCAAATAGCTGTGGAATAAAGTGTCCATGCTTAATGTTTACAGTCACCATAGGGACAGGAATGAGAAGATACAGAGACAAGCTTCTTTAAGACAAAACGATCTTGTCCTGCTGAAAGAGACCAGCGTAGACCCACTAGGGTTGTCTTACTAATGGGGTTACATAATTTCACTGAATGTGTTAAGGTCAAGAGATCGAGGTGGAGCGAGATGGTTTATTTTATTTAGAGAGAAATGACAGTATTTATTCTCGAAATATCTTCCAATCAACATTATCTTGATCTTCTGCCTGACAGCTGTTCATGATCTGAGCGGAAACTCTACATCAGGAAGTGCAAACTGTTCAGTGCATCACTGCAACCTCAAAAACCATTTCTGCTGACAAGAAGCTCTCATTATCATCTCAATTACGGTCTCTTTATGAAGCGGGAGTAGACACACACACAGAAGCAACCGATTTAGGAACTTTTTCTAAACTCCTACACTACAAGCCCCGTATACCCTCACACAACTATTGAACATTGGCCATTTTTCTAAAGTTGAATCCTAACACAGCCTACCCACACATCTGTGTATTTACTAAAATACTTGTATAATAAAATCGCCTGATGATATCATGTTTGCATTACTGTGCAATATATTCTCACATATTGTATGTATTAAAATCCTCCAAATATCCTGAAGCTGTGGGCTCTATCATACACTCGGAGCCCTGCGGCGCCAGGTGCGACGCAAGTGCTTTTTGCAAGTTTCAGCTCAATGCAGTTTTCTTTTTTACATCCTGCGCCACGTTGATAAATAGCAAAAGCCTTTGGGCCCATTTGTGCGCCCATGGAGATGCTGGTCTGAACACGAGGTGTGTTCAGGCGCATTGTTGGCACATTGCTAGTCCACTGAAATAGACTGCGCCATTGACCGACTGAAACCCAATATTTTTTTTGTTATTTATAGAGAGTTTTAGTTATATGCGCCTATAGGTGGGTGCACAGCGCACGTACATTCTGCTTGTTACACAAAGGTGGATTCGGACACCCCTGCGGTGCACTTGCGCTTTAGACCATAGGTTTAGAATGTTAAAATAGGGCCCTGTAGGACACCGTACAGTCATGATCCTCAGACCATCACAAGCACTCACCTTCCAGAGTAACAGACCAACGAGGGCAAGTTTTCACATGACCTTCACAGCTCAGATTTTCGGAATTCCTCTGATATGCCAAGACTGCGCTCTTTGAAAAATAAAGCAAAAGGGCAAAACAATGGAGTGAGAGAGCCAAGACACAAGTCCTCATTTGCACAGTTCCATGGTGCGTGGCAATGTTTTGTTTTGATAAAACCTGACATAAGAGCTTTCATATAATGCTCTGACTTCAAAATAATGAAGAGTTTGCTGAAGTAAATCGCAATTACAACTCTACTACATAACAATGATACACATAAATGGATAACATGAACAACTTTTGTAGACGGATTTAATGGAAACTAAAATACAGTTAATAATAGAAATCTTTGAAAGTTGTTTTATTTTACGAAATAGACTTGACACAAGGGAGTATATTTAGACGAAGATGTCTTCTAGGCACATTCTGTAATGGGGTTGTCAGGGTCATGTAATTTCTGTGAGGAACAACCACAACATACCTATAGATCTGAGAGAACCTGACCCTCAGGACACCAAAGTTTTCTTAAAAAAAATATCAATTATTTGTAAATTAAAGTTAAAAATTATATGAGGCCTAAAGGAATAGTTAACCCAAAAATGAAAATTCGGTCATTTACTCACTCTCAAGTTAATCCAAACTTGTGTAATTGTTTTTGTTAAGTACAACACAAAAGAAGATTTTTTAAAGAATTTGAGAAAACTGAACAGTACTAAGGCACACTGATCACCAGTAGATTTTTTCCTACTATAGTAGTCAATAGTACCTCAGATGTTTTTTTTCAAATATCTATTTTGTGTTCAACAGAAAAAATTTATTTATACATGCTTGGTACAACTTGATGGTGAGTAAATGATGACAGAATTTTCATTTTGGGTGAACTATCCCTTTAATAATCAACAATGGTATATTTTTTGTCCAATATGCTTTGAAATTCTGGCCAAAGATTAGGAGACACCTGAACTCCAAGTGTATAAACATAATTACTCAGATACTGAATGTATTTAGGAATTATTGTTCAATTTAATGTAATATTGTACGTAAACTAGGCTTACTGTTTATGCCAAGTTTGCTGCAAACAAACAGGCTTAAGTCGCTCATATTTTCAGTGACATTTCAATTTGATATCATGGAAATACCTAACTATTTTACGAGGTGGCCAGTATGAATTCGTATGATGTGGATTGTACAAAAAAGTATTAAAACAAAGAATACTGTATTCCCTCCGTTAACCCCACCCCTAAACCTAACATCGCTGACGAGAAATCAAATTGTGTTTAAACGTATAAATAAGATTATGCAAATACGAATTAGCCGCCTTGTAAAATTGTTACAAATTCCTGTGAGAATGTGTTGGATATTTTCCAAAAGATTATAAAACTGACCAAGTGGGAGGTCACCTGATGAGAATGCTCAAAATCGAAATAAAAAAGTTAATCTGAAGAACTGAGATGTTCACTCATTTTTAGCTCACTACTGCATAAAACAAAAAGGGCAGAAATAAAATACAAGACCATGACTTCAATTGTGTTTTCTCCAAATAGTTCTGTTTCAGAGCAATCGACTTATGTGAGATCAATTCTAGAGGAAAACTACAGTTATCAAGGTATATTACAGTAATTATGTGCTCCCAAGTTTGAACCTCCTCTAAAGTATTCAATTTAAACAGAAGCCGATACAAAACAAAGAACTAAACTTAATTTCAGGGAAATGCACACCCTTAAAATGCTTTTAACAACCTCCTTTGATTTAATAAGCCGCATGACTTATTCAAAAGCATTGCTCAAACAGATTGATGAATGGAGATTTAGATTTGTCATCCGCGAATAGGACCTGATTGGGGAACCACAAATGTACACTCATAGATCTTGGGACTGCACATGGACACTGTGTACAGGCTCTATTGCACAATACAAAGTGTGCTGCTAATTGGAGTGAAAGGAAATCAATAGCAAGCCTGTTTAAGGCTCCTGAGCAGATGCTCGAGCCCCAAAACCCCTAAACAACAATCAAAACTCCCATTACACGCTCAGCTCCACCTGAACCCCACAAAGCACCCAGTGTTAAATAGGATTCTTTTGTGATTTTATTCAGCCGGGTTCATTTTAATCAGGAGAGACTAAGGTTAAGCAACACCGACAGGTAATAAAAGGGCCCATTTCCTGAGTATCTTGAACTGAATATTACTGCACACAGTTCTTATTTTATATTTATGCATTTGGCAGATGCTTTTATCCTAAATTTATTCAAAAACACTTTAGTGGGTTGAAGCTTACATTTAATTTCACTCTGGTAGCAGAAAGCATGACCTTGGGTAGGGGCAAATTCTATCAATTGGGCTACAGGAAAACTTAGAATATCAGTCATCTGTGTAAAGAAATTCTAACCTAAAAACAACAATGTAAAAATTCACCTTGGATTTTACCTCGGCATTGAGGAAACCTTCATCCAGACACCGGAAGTTGCACTGATGGTGTAACACATAAGATGATCGGTTGGATGATCGGGTGTTTGTTAATAAACACAAAATACTCCCTTCATCCCCTGCCTTGTTTTTAGGAGGAATGTGACGGATTATATTTTAAATAATCTATAATATCATTTGATGAATACAGTTTTCTTACGTGTGTTCTGTCAAAACAGGAAGCTGGATCTGCCCTTCTAGTTGTGCTTGATAGCGATGACCATGAACAAGTCGCAAAACAAATTTCGGTGAACAGACACAAATCATTTTAATATCTTTTGGTTGACTAATAAAAGGATAAAAGTCGCAAACTCAAATGTTTAATGAAAGAAAATACATTCAAAGATGCATGCAGTTAAGAGCTCATTCACCACTGACACAGCTTGACGTGTCACATATTTGTGTTCAACACTGCCCTCTGTTGCTGCCAAAAATGAATCATTTGAAAGAAGAATCGAGTCAAAATGATTCAACCAAGGTATGGCAGTTACAGTAAGTGGAGAAATTAAATCCTTAAGGAACACCACTGATTATTGGTTAGACTACAACACCAACATAAAGCGGACAATATAAAAAAACAAGGTGAAGATGAGCAGACAGAAACTGGAGAGAAAAACAGGTCTTACCTTGTCTGAGCCCTGCAGCTGCTCTGATGACAGAAATCATTCCCAATTGACCTCCATTCCAAAGCTGTGACATCCTCTGACCTGCAGGCTATCCAGACAGCCTTCCTGATGACTAATGACATCTAATCAGACAAAGCTGTCACAAAACAATGTGTCCGCAGGTGGAAGGGCCTTGGAATTTACTCTAATACTAATGACTTACACTTCTGAGGATACAGTCACTGAATGTCTATGTAGGAAAATGTTCTTGGAAAGATGGACTGCGGCCAATTTAACATCCACTACATATACACATTTACCAGGTGGATTTTAAATCTTCTCAACAACAGCTCTTGCACAACCTTTGATTACATATTATGCGATTATAACAATAGTGTAACGTTTGCAAAATAAACGTGTCGTGGGCGTTTGTAAAGAACATGTTTTTCCCAGATGTGTAGTTCTGACCTG
Source organism: Triplophysa dalaica (assembly GCF_015846415.1). Lineage (NCBI taxonomy): Eukaryota > Metazoa > Chordata > Actinopteri > Cypriniformes > Nemacheilidae > Triplophysa > Triplophysa dalaica. The sequence goes on along the minus strand of NC_079566.1, from coordinate 6,606,601 downwards.
TTTACACGGTCAAGAAAAGAAACAAGGAACAGAATGATCAGCTCTCGTCATCATTACATCCCTCCAGACACCATACAGCACAACACTTCACAGTTATCTTCCCTTCAGAATCCAGAGATCCGAGCAGGTGGGCCAAGGTTTAGCATAAAAACACAACTCATTGTGCAATACAGGAAAGGTTTGTGGACATATTCCACAAAAAAACAAAAACACTCCAAGGTGGGCAACTTTTAAAAAGGATTGCTTAATTCTATGTATTTTCCCAAAACAGTGTTGATGTCCTGAACAACAATCAGATTTGCTATTTTTTCAATGTGCACTGTTGCAAAGCATTTGTGTACAAGGTGGACAGCGTATATAAACCGCGGCTGTGATTTGAATGTAACCAAGTACCACAGTGAGTGTAATATTACTTTTATACATTTTAAACAAGAAATTAATGTTGAGAAACTTGAGAAGCTGAAGCATTTCGGTCTGTGCACACACTTCAGACATATCAGAGCTGCTGGTTCATGAGGACTCGGGTTCGAGTCTGAACCAAAGATTGAGAAACAGTCATATGTCTACTTATTTTATGCCCAAGCTTGTAAATACAAAATTCCCATAGGCCTCAACACACTAGCTGTCCCGGTGCAATGGTTTAGTGAGTAACATTAGAAACCTTTGAAAGTTGCAAAAGGGTGGAAACATTAAAGGATTTCGGAGCTGTTGGGGTAAACTGATGGGATATCAACATTATTTAAAGATACGTCTCTGTGAAAGTAATGCAAAAATGAAAGATTTCACTTCAGAATATTTGAGGGCCGAGTACTTCTGTCAGGTTGCACTGATTTACAGTCGCATTATTGCCATGTGCAAGGCTGGAATGTTGGATAAAAGCCCAGTCAACATTTATTAGTTGGATGAGAGAATATTCTGTAGTATCCTACAAAGCTGTACTGCATATCTCTCTAAAATAAACACAATAATTCTTATCACTGACAATCTTTGGCAACATTTTGCATGCAAGTTATGATGTAGAAGTGTGAACATAACACATTCGGACATAGACTTCAAACAAAGACTGATCGATCCCAGATATTTTTTAAATAACCCCAAGGTAATGGTTGGCCACTGCTAAAATGTGAAAAACATTAAAGGAACAACTCATATTAACTCCCATAGACAGGATGTAATCCTGAGCTTTCATATGATCCCAAATGCACGTGAATCACCAGAAACGTGTGAGAAAAGACATTACCCTTGACAGCACAATCTTCTTTCTGAAGGCAGGATACAGGTTGACATTGACGCTGTTGAAAATAGCTGTAATAGTCACGACCGGATGAAGTAAAAGCTTGTAATGAAGGCAATTAGAAAATAAATGTCAGAGAAAATGAGACCATATGTGTGTTGGATGACTGTAAGAACTCTAATTCAGGGGACAAATTTTTGTCAATGTTCTTCTCGAATTCCAAATGAGAGTACTGATATGGGAAGGAGGTAAAAACACTTCTTAGAACGGTTTGCAAGTAGCTGTAAAAAGTATATAAATACATAATTTCTATAATGCTGAAATAAACATATTTAAGCATATTTAAACAAATTAAAAAAACAAATTAAAAATATTAACAAATATGAACACAGTCAGAGATAAACTGTTCCATCCTTTATTAAACATAGCTTGCAAGTGATAAATATTACAAAGTTATTTCCTCCAAAATTAGCTTATTTTTTTCAGTCAATGCATAATTGTTGTTAATCAACCGGCAGTAATCAAACAGCATTTTTTCATCTCCATTTTAGACAGTTAAATATCAAGGATGTGCAAAAGGTCTGGATTAATGTTCTAAATGAAAATAAAAACTTGACAAAAAGCACTTATTTTCCTTGACTAAAATCAATAATTGTTCAGGCCAATTTCCAATACTTCATTTTTTTAAACTGTACACATTAATCATAGTCTTTTTTTTACAAACGGATTTCAACATATTGCCATTTGCTTCAAAATTCAAACTGGGTAAACTGCAGCTAAAGTCTGTTTAAAAATATCTGTTCAGATGAAATTGAGAAAAACAAAAAGAAGCAATGAGCCAAAACTCTCTCCCGCTTCTACAAAAATGACCTGTACTTGCAACAAATAGAGAAAATATCATCCAAAAAGAAAGCAGCAAAGAGAGAAAATCACATGGCAGAGTGAAGTAAACCCCAGCGCTAGAATTCCAGAAAAGCTGATTGTCCAGTCAGAGAATTATGACAGCGAATCCATGACATAAAACTTAAAGTATATCTAATGTCACAAACCTTAGAATCAATACTTGCATGTGTGCAAATTTTCCATTGTTTTTTGTCTTATGATTTAAAGGCTGAAGGCAATAAGCATTGGAACAGTCAAAAACAAACAAAAACTTTTTTTTTCATCGTATACAATGTATACAATCTTCCATGACAAAAACAAGAGCATTGTGATTTTTCCCAAGAAAGAGAGCGAGAGAGAAACAGGGATATATTAAGGAAAGTTTGTACTGTAAGCAGTAGAAAACACAAATTTACAAGATCCTCCCTGTAGGGTTTACTGAACCCAGTACTTTAGCGAAATGCGACATTATTATTGAGCGTTAGAGTGCTTTGATTTTACAGAATCGCTTTGGATTTGGTCAAGTGAGGGGTAATACTGTCAGATGTTTCATCCAGTCTATGTCCTGCAAGACCAACACTTTGCACGGGACGTCTTACGAGAAAGGAACTCGCCGAACATTTACATAACTTCAATGTTTGAAATAAAAAAAGAGAGAGGTAACCAAAAAAGTAACATACGAGACTGTCCCATCATGTCCCAGTCCAGAGACTACAGAATGGATCAAACGCTCCACCAGAACAATGAACTTTTTTCTTCTGCAAATACTACATACTACAAAAACATACAGCCGGGGAGAAAATGCATCTAAAGAGCTCATTCAAAAACAAGAGAAGTATAATCCCATACATTTTGCACATTTGTTACACAATAATACACAGTGATCACAAAACGAAATGACAAGCTTCACAATATTCATGGCTTTTTGTTTGCTTTTCTACACAATATACAACCATTTTAATTTCATTTCATTATTTTTAATTCAAGGGAGAAAAAAGCATATGTACAATAAGTCATTTTTACTTCTGACCTAGCAAATATCGTGTCATCATCTGTTCATACATTTTTTGATTAAATTTGTTTTTTTTCTCCTTTTTTCTTTCTTTTCTTTTTTTTAAGAAACAGCTGAAATGAAACAACCAAACAAAACAGAACTTAATCGAGGACTCAAAGGAAGTTTAACTTCAAAATCCAACTTTCTCGTTAATATGAACACAGGTATATGGATGCATCTAATATAGTCTACAAGAGAGAGCAGGAGAGAGAAATGAGTGTACTATAAACACCCTAATGTTCATTTTAAAAAGAAAAAAATACAGATCATAAAACTGGACTTAAAATTAAATGAGTCATTAAAACTGAACAGAATGACTCAAAGGGACCGATTCATCATCATTACTAGGAAAAAAATAAAATAATGTAAACATCCTACCATCTAATATTGCACCTGCAAATTCAATCCAAGGTAGCTTAAAAATTATTTTGTTCAAAAGTTGCATCATTCTGCCACAATTCAGTGGCATTTTACTGGACACCATAAAAAAATCTAACTGCAAGAATCAGTGATTATACACATGACTGCTGCGCATGGATTTCCATTATTTCATCACTTTTAGAAAACATTCAAAGCTTCTTCAAAGCCATTAAGCGTGACCTGCATCACAGACATCGAAGTCTGAATTCCAAAAAAGACCTAACATGCCTAGTCTGAAAAAAAAAATGTGTTAAGTGCTATACCTCTTGTCAATGATCAGACCCTTCCGACTCTTCATCTTCCCTTTTAAATCAGCCGACCGGAAGTTACTGAACACAAAGCACTCCCCCTCAGACATTGATAGTAACTGAATTTGACCGAGATAATCAGACTGTGACCGATCAGCCAATCAGAATTTTTAATCTTCCTGCATAGACCGGCTCGATCACTAATACTGCATATTGACTAAACACTGCTTACATGGTGACCAAGGACACCGTTTAAAAGCTGACTGCCTCCAGTAAACCCTTTATGAACTATCAACTTAAAATGCATTTGTTTTGACTCAAGGTCAAAATGACAACAAGCAGGTCTCTTATGAAAAGATACATAAAGGTCTTTCTCCAAACTCTCTCCGAGACATCTGATGGCATCCATATCTTGACATTCTGTGACTTGAAACATTCCTGTCCTTTTTATCAACCATTTCTCAATTATTAAGAAGAAAAGTGCTCCTCCATATCGAGGCATCTCATGTGCATTGCTTCAACACGATGATTGATCCTTGTCAATGCCTTCCATTAAAACTCACTTGAACAATCTATGCATCAACCATTTTTCCAACAATTCCACCCATTTGCCATTTCAATGATTATCGTCTCCTGTGGCAAGTACCTTTCAGATACAAGACCATTTCAGGTGGAGACGCCGCCCAAAAAGAAATAAAGACAAGAAGATAATAACAAAATAAACAATTACACCCTAACAGAAACAAAAATCAAAAGGAGACATTGTTCATAGTGATGGAACTCTCAAGCTTCATTCTTTGCTGCGCAGCGAATCGACATCGCCACAAAAGAAGCGACAACACTGCATTCTTTAAAAGTGTAGGTTTTGAGAGACATAGGAGATCCCGCTCTGTGGGCACGCACGTATGTGTTAAGCACTGTAATGGGTCTCCAATTTCAACTTCTCACTGTACATTCAAACAGCTGGGGACTCAGTACCAGGCCTTTCGGTTTTTTCTCCTTTCAATGGTGTCGCCCGTTCCAAATCTTTTTTCTTTGTATGCCGTACATCATCTACCATCAGTCTCACAAGCCGGGTGTTCGCTTGCTGCTGTGTGGCCTTCGTAAGGTAGAACCATCATTGACTAGATCAGCACCAGTCTGCATCAAGATCAATCTGATCGATGGCCTCGGTTCTTCGTAGAAAAGGTTCTTGGTGGAGGACTTTGTAGTTTCAAGTGTGTAACGCTACAAAGGTTCGTCTTTCTCAAGTGAGAACGCTTCAACCATTCCAATACCAAAACTCAAGATAGAGGGTGAGAGAGAACGCGTGTCATTTTACAGGGCGACTGAAGGAGGACGCTTCGAAATGAACGACGACAACGAAAAGGTTTATATTCGTAAGTGACCCTGCAATATGGCGTCCTTCCTCTGAAATGAAATGCAAAAGGGCAAAAACATAAGATGCAAAAATCCACTAAACCTACTAATAAGTGTAATAAGATTAACTGTAACAGAAGCAACAATAATACTAATAATAATAACTGTGTAATAATAAGAGTAGCAATAACAACAGCAATAATAAGTTGAGATAACAATAAAGAGCTTTGCTATAGTAGGAAACCGAAGTTTGAGATGCGCTGACAGTCTGGTGTTTATAGTCTGACTGATTGAGCTGTTCTTATGGGTTAGTCGGGTAGGCACACGAACAGGCACTGCATGCGATGGGGTGAAGGTGTGCGTGTGTGTATGTGTTTCGGTGGATAGGGAGCGCTCTGATGTAGAACGGAGGGGGTGGCGGGGCGTTCGAGGAAAGGAACTGCAGTCCTGTCAGGGCTCATTTTTGCCCGGAGATGGACTGGGATATGGAGCGTGGGGGAATCATGTCGAGCAGATACTCCCGTTGGCGGTCCGCTAGGCTGGATGCCTTGTGGCCCCCGATGGCTCCCGGGTTTAGATAGGCAATATTCAGACCTGTGACAAAAAAAGGGGTCGGGTACACGAGGAAGAAAAGCAGATAAATTAACCAAGTAGTAAAACTGAAGTAACAAAAATTTCAAACAAAGCGAAACCGTCTCTCACCAGGAATATTGTAGATCTGCCTGTGGCTGTCATGCTGGCCCCGACTGCTGCCACTGCTGGTGCTTCCTCCACAGCGCTTGCTTGTCATACCCAGCAAGCCACTTGCCACAGAGAGCTGAGACGCCTGGGCGAAGTTAGAGAGGACACCTCGTGCCGAGCTGGACAGACTTCGCTGTAGAGAGGCCTGTGGCTGGGGAGTCTGATTGGAGAGATACATTTCATTATACCTCCTAAACAGAGTGACTACATCACAACCCCAAACCGCTCTATGTGGTTCTGTTCATGTCTGTATTCGAGGAATGTGTAAAAGTGGCACCTGTCTGAGGGCATGGTGTCGGATCAAGGTCTCCCCTTTGCTCACGCTAGTCACGGTCTGAGCTGAACTGGGAGACAAAGCAGCCTGCTGCTGCAACCTCTGCTCGATTTCCTGCAAAGAGTCAAAACAGAAACTGAGTAAAACTAGAACGTTACATCATCCAAGCAGTTAAAGTATTGTGAGACTACCCTTAAGAAGAGTTAGCTATACCAAATGTCTTTTTTATATGTGACTGACCTGTTCTTGCTGCAGAGCTTTAACAAACGCATTCTTCAGCCTGTTGGTGTGCTCGGCCTTCAGGGCCTTCTTCTGATTGGAAGTCATGCACTGCTCGCAGAGGATGCGGCCGCTCTTCTCCTGCTTCCAGTGTGGAGTGAAGTCAGTCCTGCACTGAGCACAGAAGAACGGCTCCACTTGTGGCAGTGACCCTCGCATTTTACCTGAAGAATGCCATTAAGAAAGATGGTTTAATGACACAATTAGCTGCAAAGTTGATCTTTCACACATTAGATGCACTGTGAACACAGCTCCCGCACCACATTTTCACATTCAAATGCTCATGCCTTAAAAAGAATAGTTCACTAAAAAATGAAAATTCTGTCAGCATTTAATCATCCTCTTGTCATTCTAAACCAGCATGACTTTCTTTCGCAAAACACAAAAGAAGATATTTTGAAGAATGACGCCCCATGGCCCCATTGACTTCCATGGTATGGACACAACCAAAAATATATATAGTAGCAGCAGCTATATAAGATATCTTGGCTCTATTCCTTAGGCCAAATCCTCAAAACCTACAGTAAACAATTGAAACTTCATTCAAACGATCCATTCAGTCACATGTGTGAGTGTGCTTTCCTCCTCTGGCTCTTACCCTGACTATCAATGACGCTCTGAACCACCTCCTCCAACCCCACCATGTAGATGAACTCAGAGTTGGCAGCAGAGGGCAGGAAGTGCAGCAGGGGCGCGGGCGGTTTTGGTGGTGGTATCTCCAGAAGGGTCTTCTCCAGCTGCTTACGCAAGGCCAGTTTAGCTGCCGCTTGGCTGCTGGCCTGGTCGTTCATAGAAGCGACGCTTGAGGCGCTGGATAAGGTGGATGGGCTGACGGCACCCACCCCACTCACGTTCACCCCCACGCCAGCTGCTCCCGCTGCCTGCATGTGTGCCAGATTCATGTAGATAGCCGAGGAACCTGAACGCTGCGAGACCCCCACCTGCTGGCTGGCAGCCTGCATCACACAAAGCAAAGAGAACCAACATTATCCACATGTACTGGCCTAGACTGTATATTTTACGAGATATTTAGTATAATTTTACCTGCTGATAGCTCAATGTATTGCCCAAGCCACCTGTGGAGGAGCGGCCCATGCCAGGTTTGGAGGGCAATCTCTGACCCTGAAGCTGGGCAGGATTGGGTGCAATAACCCGCTGCGACATCATCATGGGGGGCAAAGATGCGTTGGCAGCGGACCTGATTACTGTGTGGCCCTACAAGGAAAAATAAATTCAGCCAGGATTAATGTTAATGTGCAAAGCACTGTATGGCCACTAGATGTCAGCAGACACTACAGTTCAGATTGTACTTTGTTGACAGGAAGGCTTTTGTTTGTACTCAACAGATGGACCGTAATTAAAACTGGTAACTGGTACCAATCTATACTGTTATGGTGAGCTTAAGGTGCTGCTCCCATGGCAACCACAGCAGGCTGAGACATGTTCTGTCGAATAAATCCAACGCAGAACAGCGAAGACGCATTCACGTGTAGGAAATGCCTTTTAACAAATACTAATTGCTATACCTTAATAAATCAAATTTCCTATACAATTGATGAGAAGTAATTGGTGTGTTATTGTGAATATTATGAATTACGGTCAAAAGCTACACACTAATTTTGGCATACTTGTGTCAAATCATGAAAAATATTTAAATCACCTGTGCATGGCGTAGGTTCTGAGGCTCAGATGAGTGCATGCCTGGCCGAACCGGTAGTTTGCCCAGCCCCTGAGAGCTGTGCATGGGTGACGGCTGCACCGAAGATGGTGCATTCTGGACAACTGGGACCTAACAGGGGGAACAACAGGTCAAAAAGGGTCAAAAAGTCCATCTGTCAAAACCTGACGTGGACTATTTACGAGTGTAAATTTACTATTTACTGGGTGAAGTCTAACTTTGAGATGACCAGGTGACATTTTCACTGCAAAAATATTAAACAACAAATTTTGCGATATCGAGAACCATCAATGGAAAGCTGTGAATTTGAATGCGAGTGAATGCAAAAAATAATATTATTGTATGAGTAATTTAGAATTTAGATTTCTTGAACATTCCCCATCTGTCCTAGTTTGACAAACAGGTAATCCAACCCAAAATGCAATAAGGTTGGCAAAGGGCCTCCCCCAAATGTTCTGATTGGCAAACACTAAAAGGGACAGTTTACCTCCCCAAAAATGTGTCTTCATTTACTCATCTTCGAGTTGTTTCAAGTTTGTTACAGTTCTTGGCCACCATTGACAACTGTAGCAGGAAAAATGGCTTTATAAAATTTGTTGTTCGGTTGAACACGAAAGATGATATTTTGAAGAATGTAGAAAAGTAAATGGTTCTGGGGCACGTCCGACTACCATTGAAAATTTTCCAACTCTGGTAGTCAATTGTTGCCCAGAACTGTTTGGTATAAAGCATTCTTCCAAATATCTTTGGAACAACTCGAAGGGGAGAAAATTATGACAATTTTTATTTTTGGGTGAGCTGTCCCTTTAAGGCCTGTTCACAAAGAATGAATGTTAAAAAGTTAACAAATGACTAAATCGGCTTCCACACCAGCGGCTTATGTTTTCTACACTGTACCTCTACATTTCAAATGCGCAGGTCCTTCAATTGAAATGGTTTTTGATTGGCCGTCAATGTTTTATTCAGCAAAAAAATGTGAATCTAACTATAACTGTATTATTATTGTGGTGTAAACTAAAAATTGAAATAATTTTCATGTATTAATATGATGTACTATGATGCCTTTCCAAAACTCCAATCTAAAAATATGTAATAAAATAATAATGACATCATTTTAGTTATCACTAAAAAGTGATAACACGGTAAAGCCATGGTACATTTAAGGACTTATTTGTTAGTGTTTCACCCTCACATCTAAGTCGATTCAACAATTTTCATCCTCCAGTTGGAGTGCAAACAAACATCACACATTCTGAGTGGGTTGTAGCACTTCAACGTCAGACACGAGTGAGTGTTTATGGGCTGTTGCTGTATGTGGAGAGATGCTGAGATGAGACCCAGAGACAAAACATCTCAACACCACAGTATACGGGCGAACATCACACAGAGCTGCTATACATATCCGTGAGGTTACATCCTTTTCATCTCGCTCCGTTACCCTATTTCACCCCCTCTCGCAACTTATGGTCTTTCAAACAATAGAATGATATACCTCAACAGTTTTTCCTGGCATTAATATAACACTCAGCTGGACAGAGGAGGTTATTTTGCATGGTGCTAAAACAGTGAAGGTGAACGTGCTGTACAAAGAAACTGCAGTGTGGATGTGGCGTTGCAACTGAGCCAGATTTAGAGAAGAAACTGCACGACATATCCAAAACTGTAATTACTAAAGATGACTCACTCGTGGAACAGGATCATGAAATGTGTGGTTGCTTTAGCTTTTAGCTTTAGTGTGTCTTTTTTTCTTTTGAAAAAGGTAATGAAAATATGTAAAAATAACCACAAGCCAATCAATAGGGTGATTTCCCGGAAACGTGTTATCACTGTTTGGAGCAGGACTATCTGTTTAACCAACCAATAGCAGATGGGGCAACCCATCAACGATGTCAATCAAAAGGTAAAAACATGAAAAACAATTTCTCATTTTGTGTTCTACTAAAGTCATGTCCAGTCTAGTCTGGATTTGATGGGGAAGAGGTAGATCATTCCTGTATGAACCGTTTTATACAGAGCAAAAAGTCGCCAGCCGAGTTGCTAAACCAGCTGGCACTGTATGTAGCAAAAAAGGGCGAAAGAGCATGGCTCTGACCTTCTGCACCACATTCTCTTTCTGCATCTGGCTCTGTCTTAGTTTCTTGAGAAGGACCAGCTTGGCCTCCTCCAACCTGAGCTCTTCTCGGAGAGCTTTGATCATCTGCTGCCGTTCCTCGCCGGTCTTCCCCTGAAGAACATAAACACAGAATTACTGACTCGTGTTTAGAGGTCAAAGGTGAATTCAAGATCTGAACTCTGGGAAAGGTGTACCTTGAACATCTCCAGGTTGGCGTGATGCCGTTTTTCCTCGGGGTGTGGCGTGCTCCTGGGGCTGGACGCCTCGTTGTCTGATAAAATGATTACGTCTGGCGATGGAGTGCGTCTCTCTCGAACCACGTCACTGAAGACCAGCACAATCAGTATCACATTTACATTTACATTAATGCATTGGCAGACGCTTTTATCCAAAGCGACTTACATTGCATTAAACTACACATTTTGATGTTAAGTATGAGCAAACCCTGGGATCAAACCCACGACTCTGGTATTGCTAGTAGTGCCATGCTCTAACCACACAAACATTTAACATCAAGGTTTGTCGTTTCCCTCTTTCTCTCACCTTCTTCTAGCACTCATGTCCACTGGTTCATCCACTATGTTTTCCTTCCCATTTTTACTCGGGCCACCGTGGCCACCCACTCTCAAGCTTCCGTTCATTTTCTCCTCATAGGCCACAGCTCCCATAAGCCCCTGACTGCCTCCAGGGCCTTTGCCCTCCGCCATGGCCGCTGCCACCGCCGCCCCCTCTAAGGCAGCCAGATCCTTGCGTTTGAGCAGGGCAAGCATCTTCAGCCTCTCCATGGCCTCGTGACCCTCCATCTTTAGGCGCTTGGCAATGGCCTCGTCCCGCTCATCAGGCGCCTCCAGACCCCGCTTCAGCAGGTTCAGCCTCAACGCCTCCTCAGACATCCGCTCCATCCTGTAAAAAAGAAGCAAGATCACGTCAACTTATTTGATTTAAATAGGCAGTTACGAATTACATTTTAAACACTGAACAGTCATTTAAATTGTTAAAGACCAACTGAAGTGCTTCGAAATCTGCAGCTTTTTTGATACACCGTGGTCATTTCCTCTGAAACGGGAAATTACAGGAGGACATATTGAGTGGAACTTGCTCTTTTAAAATAGCCAATAGCAGGAGCAGAGACTAGAGTCGATAGATTCTAGAGAGGTCCCGAAGTGCACAATGGTGTCAGAAATCCCAGATTGGTTTTCATGGAAGTGAGAGACTGTTTCGGATCACACAAGTCTATAGCTATCATTAAGAATAAGCACATCATTTTATTCATAATAAAAGCACAAAAAACCTCAACTGATTTTAACCTTTAAATGTAACCAGAATCAAAGACAGAATCATTTGAATTTTCATTCGGAGGATCATTCAGAGGATGAGGACATCTCTAAGCTCGAGACCAATGTAAATCACTCCATTTTACTCTAAAAGAACTATACAGAGAGAGCGAGAGAGAGGTCTACAATGACTCCTTCTCACACACCCACAGACTTAACAGAGCCATTAGTCAGCCTTGTGCTGGGGCCGTGGACTATAGTCCTCAAGCAGCAAGTCCTCTCCCTGCCTTAATTGATAAATTACATAATCATTACATACAAATCAGTGTAACATTCATGGTTAGACTAAGGAAATTTGCTTGGGCTGCCAGTAGAGAGGGGGTATCCCTCTCGCATTCAGCTGCAGAGAGTTCCCAACACCCCCCTCCAAATGTCACTCGCCGCCCATTAACTGACACCAGACACCCCCTTACCAATGTCTGTGCATTTCACACACTAAAATATCCTGGGATCCAACCAGAATCAGTTAACTAAACTACTGAAAGCTGCATATTTCGGCCTGGAACAATGCGTTGACACGTCAACCTTTAATTAAATATCTGGACAGGATGCAACATATTCGAAAAAGTATCTTTTTCATGTTATTTATAGTTTTGGTCCTAACCAGCCACGCAGGTGATGAGTAGCAAGCTGCAATGGATCCTACATAAGAAATGTTTTGGCTTGAGAAAAAATGTTGCGGAAATGTGTCACGTCTGGTGTGAAGATCAAAACTACAAATAACATGGAAAAAATACCCGATTGATTTACTTTGGATTAGGGCTGCACGATTGATATATTACAAATATGAATATTGCAATGGTTTGTAATAACTGAATGATTTTAGCTGTTATGTATAATCAGTTTTAGGTCAATGCAAATAGCAAAGAGACTGGCGATAGAGTGAATGAGATGTTTTTCTATTCCCAGAAAAAAATGTGAAGCATGTATGTTGTTATAGGATTTTCAGTAACATTTTAATTTAAATCTAATTACAAACTTTATCATATATCATATTATGTATTGCATCATTGTGCAAGTCATCACATTTTTCATCTATATTGAATAGCTCTTCATTGAATGATAAAAACTGTTCTCGATACTCAAGACATGAAAACAACACGGTGATGTTGCATGTTCACTTCTGTACCTCATCTATTCGCTTTTAAATTAAGGGACGCACAGTTTTAGGAGAATGACGTGAGCCGTATTAAAACTCATCACAAGGCATTGTCGGAGCATATGTGTTAACCACTGGGCCACCGCTCCAGTGTCAATTTTAATTTAGGAAACAAAGCAAGTCTGTTCTAGGAGACAGTGAGAAGAAAGTGTAGCGCAGCAGACTGATAAAAAGCACTGTCTCATTCAAAGACGGTAAACCCCAAGAGACACTGCTCACCACACAAAGAACATGTGTCTCCTAAATCATTATTAAAGCTTATAACGTTATATTCAACATGCAACCTCAAATTTGCGAGGATAGGTAGATGTCCATACACGTGTATGCAGACCAACATTGAAATTCTTGTACCGAAAATCCCGATGAGCCAATCCTTACTGCTGCATTCTCACAGTCAACCAATAACTTCATCTCCCCTCCGGACAAAAGCACAACACACGATTCCAAGAACCAACGTACAACCCGAATGAGTCACCCTGTACATGTGTGTGTGTGTGTATACAATAGCATGTGAAGCTAATGTGTGGACTGAAGAGGTCACACATGCTTAAATGAAAATCTGATTGTGTGTACACACAAGGGTCTGCTGAGCTCTGAGCATGTGTCACGTACAACAGATCTAAATGATCATGTGCGAGTTTGCTCGTCTTTATTAGTTAGGCACGCTTGGGCGGACCCTTCATGCCCAGAGGGGAGAGAAAGGCTCTCCCCCCTCCCACACTCTCTCTCTCTCTCACACACACACACACACACACACACACACACACAGGGAGTGTCTGGACAGTGAATGTGCGGACTCTATGCAGGCTATTGTTTGTGATTGAACCTCTTTATGTGTCTGATGCATTTGTATTCCGCGCATGGCTCCAGTCTAAAGGTAGAACATTATCAGGTGCTGTCCAGTCCTTGTCTACATAACACACACAGACACACGGTCCTGCCGGTGCGCAAGTTCACTTTTGTTTCACAAATCTAGGCAAATAAAAACAATAACAGTTACCGTAGGCATTAAGAATTATCACAGTTTTTCATAAATATCTGTAAGGATACTTTCCCCCTATGGATCTATAATTGGATCTTTCTTTTTTCTGCCTCAACTTGAAATGGTAAGTGAATCGTAAAAACTGAAACAGCATCATTTTCATCAAATATTTTGATGATGTCCATTAAGCCTCTCAGACGAACAGTTCACACCCTCATGACGTTACTGCGAAACCTCTCTCCCAATCTGCAACCTCTGTATCCATTCCAACCTCTTAAATGTGCTGAGCTCGCATTAGGCCCTGTGAACTAAACTTCTGACCTCTCATAACGTTTATAATGTCAAAAATGTCACAATTTTTGTAAGTCAATGTCACGAAATAGCATTATTTATATTAAAAAAACATCTTTGAGCTTGTGAAAATTGAATATTTGAGCTCATGAATTGGTAATCATTTAATTTTTCTTTCCCTGTGCACTTGTGACAAACAGCGCAGATGTGCATCACTCCGGGGGCGCCCAAAAAAAAATTCAGATTTCGCTCCAAAAAAGTTCAATTTAATGTCTTTTTACAAATTGTCACATGCGAGATGTCTGATACTCAGATATGTTTCTGTTAAGGACAGTTTGTATATCTTTGATATGAAATCACTTTCATCAGCGAAAGTCAACTTCATATGAAATATAAAAAAACACTACAGATTATTAAAAAAAAAACTGATATTACTTTCATTCATTGCTTCCCGGTTCTCTTCACTATACACAGTATCCAAAATTAACACTTGCCAAGTCATCGCATTTTACAGCCTTTATGAGCTTCATCTGAAGCAGACAAAATAAACGCTGAATCCCTTAATTTTCAAAGAAAGAACATTCATGGTTCATCTCTGACACCTCTGTGCTCCCCTCGCTCTTTGAGGTCATGCAGAATTCAAACAGTTGCCATAGGAGGTCTTGGCTTTGATTTCAGTCTATCTTCAACCAAGGGATTTTGTGTTTAATATGATGCACCGGACAGCAGCTGGGATCAAAGGTGTGAGTGGACACGCATATCAGTCAGGAGAAAAGCAGCATGGTACCACCCTACCCACTAATATACCACATTGACGACTGCAGCGGTACAAACAGAGAAATGGGAAAACAATTTAGATGTCTCACGAACCAACTGATGCTCTTGTTGATGTGAACATGACACCATTTCAAGATTCCTGATACAAACGTTTTTTTTTTAATGTGAAGCATTTTAAGCTCTTATTAATATTAGTTCCAGCTCCTGAGTAGCTGAACCCTTTTCATCCTTTCCTCTGGAAGACAGGACTTATCACGATTGGTACTGTATATGGTGGGGCAGCCATTGTGACCTCGCTGAGCCACGATATTAAGAGAAAAGGCTTTACAAGTACGTGTGTGTGTGTGTGAGAGAGAGAGCGAGAGAAAGCTTGTGGGTGAGATAACAGTATTGACAAACTGGACAGGTGACACAACCGGTAACCACATTTCTGGTTTCAGTAATACTTCAGTGACCCAGGACAAAGGAGATGTCACAATCGCCACCTTTAGACTTCTCTAATGTAGAGATATATTTGAGAACATGTTAACAGTCCTTATATTAGTCATCTACCAAGACTCATTTCTGTCAGTACCGAAATCTCTTTCAATATTCATCACAATCATAGTTCCAAACGTAAACTGCAGCATCATCTCGGTATGACATTTTCACAGCAAGCGATCTTCCAGGCATTTTCACATGAAGTTGATATGAAACACATAGCACTGTAGTTATTCTTAAACCCAATTAAGCTCCCGAGACCCACAACTGACTGGTCTTAAAATGCCTTATCGTAGGGACATCCCCAATTACGAATTAAATTGAGCTGTAATTGGTCCCCTGATGACTTCATCTCTTTATCATCCCATTATTTCTCATGTCATCATTCGCTCTCATTTACACGTAACTATCCTCCGACATAATTTAATCTCTCCTGTGCCATATAGTTCTACCGCGATGTTTAATTTATGAGAGCCACCTCGGTTTTACGAACGCAAAACATCTGGTTGTATCTCTTGGAAAACTCTTTGAATCCGGTTGAAGCACTATCTGGAGAGCACTATCCTGAGAGCACTATTTAGTCAGAGAACAGTGACTGAAGCTTTGAGAATGAACTGAAGGACATGAAATTGTAAAACATAATGTGGTGCCATTACTCTAACTGTGAATACATAGAATATTCACAATGATTTTTATGGCAATATAAAATTGTACATTTCATGATTTTAGAAGCTTTTGCGACACTAAGTTTGCTAAAGAGTGCCTTTTGACGCAGCAGCATGAAGGATATAAGTCGTCAAAAATGAAGTGCAACTTATTTCTTTAAAACGTCTATTGAATTGAATTAAAAGAACAGTTCACCCAAAAAAGAAACTTCTTTAATTTACTTACCCTCTTGTAATGCCAAACCTGTATGACTTTCTATCTTCTACTGAACAGAAGAAGATATTTTGAAGAATGTTGGTAACTGAACAACAGTGGTCCCCAATTCCCTTTTATTGCACAGACACAAAACCAATGCAAGTCAATGGGTAACACAGTTGCTAGGTTACCAACATTCTTCAAAATATCTTCTTCTGTTCTGCAGAAGAAAGAAAGTCATACAGGTTGGAAATGACAAGGTGGTGAGAAAATAATGACAGCATTTTCATATTAGGGTGAACTATCTCTTCCACTCTGAACTAATGTTTTCCTATAAATATATATGAAGGCAAAAAACGTGTTTGTTAAGCCTCATATTGATGCATTTAAATAAATGAAATATTTTCCTTTTGATTTAAAGACCGTGATTAAAATGTGCCTCGATTCCTGTACCTACATTTTCATTGCGTTTTAGTGCCTACATTAGAAATCTATTTGGCAACAACATCTCTTCGGTTGAAATGCCGGATCCTCTGATTAAAAACAATCACCAAAAACAGACTGAATCTCACCACAAGGAAAACAAGATTTTTTGTTACCTTTCTCACCCAGCCTTACAACAAACCACCCACCCTGCACGAAAGCGTGAATTAGTGCATTAGAAAGAAAGGGGGGGTTTAGAAAGGTTTAGGAGCGAGCGAGAAAAAGCAAGTGACTGAGACAGTAGAAAGGAAGAACGAACGAGTGCATGAGCCATGAACACACAAGCATACACACAACCAACAATGGCACCAGCCAACCAATCAGATTGTCCAAGTAGTGCGCGTCAGCCTGACCCCCCTACACCATCACCCCCCGTCCCCCTTTACATAATATAATGACTGTTTCAGTCAGCTGCTACAAAACCAGACTCTTTACTCGGCCCACCCCTTCTTTATCCAACCCCCCCTTTTGCATATCGACGCACACACCCCGGTCACCCCCCTCCCTCCTCGCCAGAAACCTGCACACGCGCACTCCACGACACACTCACTGCTTTGGGCACTACGCCAGCCAACGCAGCAGCAGCTCGGAGATGAAAAGAAAAGAGAGAGAAAAAGCAACCTAGAGATAGCAAGAAAACCAAAATGGTGTGTGTGAGAGTGGAGAGATCCACGGAGGGTAGATATCACCAAGATCATCCACCAGATCAAACCCGGGACGCCCCCCTCCAAAAAAACACTTTTCAACAATAATAAAGTACAATCGTCATTAATTTGTATAAATCGCTGTTCTGTCTTGCATCATACAGCACTATCGATTCTTTGCGTATTGTCCAAAACTACTTACGAGTATTTTCACTACGTAGGGAACGGGCCTAAAAGAGCGGCAGGAAAGAAGAACAATCTGTGTGTGGTTTCAGGGGCCATACCGACACAAGACTCACTTTGTGCCCTTCTAATACAGCTGTGCCACACACACCACAAAGCCGAGCAAAAACTGACCCCTCCCTTCTTGCTCTGCACCCCTCCCCCCCTTCCAAAAAAAAGTATTCCTTTTTTCCTCCCTGCGTTGTAAAAATAAACACACACGCTCACTTTCTGGAGGCCCCTTAAAGGTACTGACGACCACAAACTACTTTTTTTATCTTTTTGGTAACGTACACAATGCATGTGATCTTCATCACCGTGCCGAGGGTCAGAGTTGGGTGTTAAAGTGGACGGAAGATGAAGACGAGAGCAAGATTAAAAAGAAAATGAAATGGGAGAAAAAAGACAGCAGCGCTCTCCTGACACGCTACCCTGTCATAATGCCAACCCTTAATTCCCCTCTGCCCATCCCCCCACCGGCACACCATTTTCTTTATGCACACGCCACTGCTGCCTGTCGATCAGATCACTGCAAGCACAAAAATGTCCTCCTCCTTTTGCCCCCACTGCAAACACCATCACACTCCAAACAACGCCTTAACCTGTACACACATGCATTAAAAGACCCTTGCTCCCCAACAAAAACCACCCCCGATTACTAAAGCACATTAAAAAACACCAGCAAACGGAAAGTGTTGATAACTCGTTCGTTTGCAACCGCACAATGGAATCCGCAGCTCATTTCACGCATGATCTGCATCATGACAATTCATTTGGCTGACGTAACCTGCCGCCCCACCTCTCAGACCAATGCGCCGGTGGCATCGCATCCCCTGCCCGCAGAAGGTAAAAGGTGCCTTGTTTTACAAGCACACATCAACGCCACGGAACGCTCAGATAAATTCCTTCACGCCAGAGAAGCGACGTATCCTCTTAATTTTCCACGTTCGCCCCCCGATTCATCCCGAGGCACATCACTTATCGTCAAAAAGCAGGGGTTTGCACCCATCTTCGCTCTGCCAAACCATACACCCTCCCCCATCTTCAGAGTCTGGCCCATCTCCCAAATCTGCCTGTTCTCATGCAGCCCCTCTGATCAACCACCCGCTCAATTGGCTAGATTAAGCCTTTCCTGTTCGAAGCATCTGATGCCGTGCAAGGAGACCTCAAAATGGCGGCTACGCCATAGCGAAGGTGTACGCGCGCCCACCCGGATGAATA
This sequence comes from Triplophysa dalaica, assembly GCF_015846415.1. NCBI lineage: Eukaryota > Metazoa > Chordata > Actinopteri > Cypriniformes > Nemacheilidae > Triplophysa > Triplophysa dalaica. The sequence goes on along the minus strand of NC_079566.1, from coordinate 6,587,865 downwards.
CATACATGAAATGGGCGAAACACCATTGCCCATTAAACCTTCGGTCTCGGAAGCAGATTACTTGGAGGCTGTTCTTACTCTCTTTAACGTAAGGAGGTCAATTCATAGTAAATGGCAAGCGGTGACGCAGTAACCTAGTTAAGTCTGAAGAATGCAAGCTTGGTATAGGGTCACACGGGGTGAGCTACATAAACGCATGTGACAAGCCAGCAACGGCTGATGTCTGGATTCAAGATCGAATGTTTTCTCTATCAAAACAAAGCTATAATATTTTAATTTGATGCATTGGTTAAACTCATTCAGACTCGGACAATCAAATTTTATACACGTCTCTCATATAAAAAAGTTCATAGAAAGTTCATAGAAACATTACAATTTCCATACTGACAAACCTATTCTCAAATAGTTAACAGGAAACGTCACAGGAGAGCACCAGTCAGATCCCATCTGGTTACTGACAAAGTTACACTTTTTTCAGTGATCCAGTGGTCAAGTGATTTCAGAGCCATTGATAGAGAGAGTCTTGTCTTCTCCGTTGACTCAAATGGAACAGTTTTTGCACAGTTTCAATAGTTCCCAGACGTTACTAGTAATGCATGGAGCTGCGACTAAACAGACCAACTGAGGTAAACTTCTAACCCATTTAAAGACGAAAGCCAGTTTATGAATAAAAAAAATGAAAAAATAAAGCATTTGGAGTGAAAACATAACTTCCTGGAACTATCTGAAGGCTCCATGAATCACGTGACACACCTGCATTTTGGACTTCCGTTGGCGGAACTCTCGCTCTCAATGGCTCCAAGTGATTTGACAAAGTATCGCTGACATCGTCGTAAACTCTTAGCAAAACTGAATGCCTTCTATCCGCTTTGTTCCTGCAAGTCAATGATAAAGTGATAGTTCACCCAAAAACAAAATTTCTGTCGTTTACTCACCTTTTTATCATATCAAACCTGTACAACTTACTGCAGAACACAAAAGAAGCTATTTTGAAGAATGTCGGTAACCGAACAACGGCGTTACTCATTCACTTACATTGGTTTTGTGTCCATAAAATAGAAGTGACCAGGTACAGCCATTGTTCAGTTACCAACATTCTTCAAAATATCTTCTTTTGTGTTCTGCAAAAGAAAGAAAGTCAAGGTTTGAAATGACAAGAGGGTGAGTAAATAACACAATTTTCATTTTTGTGTGAACTATCCCTTTAAAGGCTCAAAAAGTGCAAGTGACCCCTCAATTCCGAAACACCTTCTTATATCTGTCCTTAGGTACACTTCTGTTGACCTTGGAGCAGAATGGGACCAAAAGATTTTGTCATCTGTGAAGAGGGGGTTTGAGTTTAATATTTATATTGTCAGAACTCTGTCCTGCGGTAAACACTTTGTAAGAATAACAAACATCCCCCTTATTTTCATGCAGTGAGTACAGGGCTTATATGTCAAAAATAGGGCAGTTTCAATATGAAATCTAACATAGATTTGAACTTCCTCTTACCCCAAATTGAACGTAAAGAATATTAGAATAACAAAACCGACGCTGTAATATCTGCAGTAAATCAGGCAATGATAACTATAATGCTAATTGGTTAAAAACTTGGCTGGACTCGCTCTCAATGTGACCATGCAGTGACCACGTTTGCTGCCAAGCCAGTTTAAAACATTTACAAACGATTTTATTAGCTTGATACGGAGGGCGCGGATTCCCGGTTCCCAAACTGCCGTGAACCCATGCCCTTCTGGCACAGCGTAGAACGAAATGTCAACAAGGTGACGACCCTCCATTTGCCATTAGGAGGTTTATCTTCAGCTCCTCAGCAGCTGGCTGCCACTCTGTGAACTCGCTTTCACAAGCGACAAAGCACCAGTGAGAGTGTGACCTCCCCCAGGGTGCGTAAAGCAAAAATATGACTTGAACAAGCAGACCCAGGCCTCATGAACTCATACCAGAGCTTCTTCTCCAGTGGAGACGCAGAGCAGGTGACAACACCTGTTTGGTCAAGACCTGCCCCGCTTTACACGATCTTTGCTCTGCTACTCGCCACCTGAGAATTTGAGAATGGGTTTTGTTGAATAAAAAAAGGCTGAGTGAGGTGGTGCCAAAGATTGAAATGAACAAACCCAGCACATTCGATCAAAAGCATGCGCTCCGGACCAAGCACACGCTTTAGGGGCTAACTAGTTCACAACAGTTACTTGTCACTTTTCTGTTTTCAAATTAGTCTTCCAACTGAGTAAGTCCCCTGATCAATATGGACTGGCAGAACACTTGGGCTTAAACGTGTGAAAGATGTCAACATAACAGCTCCCTAAACCCCACAAGAACATGAATCAAATCACTTCACAAAACATGGACTTACGAAACAAAGGAAGCTTTCTGCTGGGTTGAAGTAGAGAGTGGTGTTAAGCTTTTCCAGGTACTTCTCGTCTGGACTGAACATTTACTTCAGAAACTTAAAAGGACACTTCACATAAAATTTCTCTTATCATTTATTCACCCTCAAATTGTTCCAAATCTGTATCAAATTATTTGGAGGTAAGATATTTGGAAAAATGCTTGTAACCAAACAGTTATTGACTACCATAGTGGAAAAAAAATACAATTCTGGTCAAAAGTGCCCCAGAACTGTTTGCTTTCCTACATTATTCCAAATATATTTTTTGTGTCAAAATTAATAAATCAATTTTTCCTACTATGGTAGTCAATGGTGGCCAAGAACAGTTTGGTTACAAGAATCCTTTTTAAATATATTTCTCTGTGTTCATCAGAACAAAGAACTATATACATTTGGAACAAATCAAGAGTCAGTAAATGATGACATAATTTTCATTTTGGGTGAACTGTTCCTTTAAGTCCCAAAATATTTTCTACAAAAACTGATTTAGGGCGTTAACATAACAAAATGGTACATGGCATGTGAAACAGAATAATTTACCTAATGTTCCTCAAAGAATTTGTAGAATTTATACTACTCATCCTCAGCTACAATGAGGAAAGGATTCATTTTATTCTGTAATTATTCTGAACTACAGGTGAGAGAGCATTGGTCTTTAAATATAATAAAGGGTTTCTTATAATAACCTGAGATTTTGAAAGGGAAATCATGTAATATTTTCTTGATGATACTTTGTATCAAAATATTGACAATTTTAAAGCCATTAATAGATGAATTTCCGTAAAACAAAGTGAACCTAAAAAATATATCATAGCTTTACATTTGCTACGGTCACGACAACAAGCAAGTGTCTGTTGATGTTTTGTATGCGACCAATGGGTGCTTTGCTATCCCATAAGGCCCCTGAATATAAAAATCAGTTATATGCATGAACAAAAACGTGTGATACTGACAAAGTACCGACAAAAGCAGAGTAAACTCTTGACCTAAAACATGCTGTATTTCAACACATTTTCTCTACAAACACTTAAATCTATGCTAAAGGCTGCTTCCTTTTCACACTGGTACACAGTGAGAAAAGATGTTTTAGAAGAGAGGACAATATGAAATGAGTGCTTGCACATTACCAAGGAGCTCTACCTGAACAAAAAATATTTAGTTTGGACAGACGTGTGCATTTTAATGCAGTGCTAGTGAGCACCGTTTTTGTGGTCTATGTGGTCCTAAATGCGGCAAATCTTCGATAGACTGTAATATCAACATGAATTATTAGAACAGGGCTCTGGGAAATTAAAGTGCATCACTGCAATAAAGTGTACAAGTATTCAGAGGGCAGTATACAATGGACAGATAACCAAACAAGAACCATAACGTTTCTAGAATAAGTAACAAAACATCTAAAAAAATAACTTTGTAGTCAATGAGAGTTTTTTAAGTGTTCATGCAAAGCCTCTTTGCTTGGTCACAATATGCTAATGATGAACACTAAAGATTTGCAAACAAAAGCAACTCCAAATAATAAAAGGAATGCCAAACCATTTCACGGTTCATTAATCAGGATTACTATAAAAAAAATTGAATGTGATCTTAGAAAGACAATCGACCTCCATATTAGCAAGTGGCTTGAAGCCGAAACTTTGTCACCTCTTAAACTGGAGTTTAACGTGTCACAGCAAGGTTGCTTCTAAAAAAACTAACTTTAGGGGAATGCCATTTCAAAATACAAACCACCTAAGGAATCTCACCAGAGCGCCGCACCAATTGTATTCATAAGATGCAAATGAAACTTCAAATTAAAAAAAGCTTGTTGACATATTTATCAGTATAAATCATCTCTCACCACACGCAATCCAGCTGCAACGTGATGCAAATACAAGTGAGACGTTGAAAGTCAGCAGGACAGTGACGTCACTGAAAACTAGGTAGCTGTGACAATTTCACAGTCCTGTGCCGACTGGAATTTTCAAAACCACTTCTGGGAGGTTGAGCCGAGTACAGTATCTAAGTTTAACGGTTAATTCGCTAATTGGACCGTTGTCCTCACCGACGACCTACACAATGGCTAACCATTACTGTATATTACTCAGAGGTGAGATCTGCTGGGAATATGACCAAAATTTGCATGCAGCCGGTTTCTGACACTAATGAGGCCAATTAGGCGGATGGCGCCCATGGCAACAGCGTTGTAATTGGTTGGCTTGATGTGTATGGGACGTATGGGTAACAGGATGTGGGTTGAGTCAATAATGTGTTTTGGAGCTGCCAGCGCATGATGCATTTGATGCCTTACCTTAATGCACCTCTGCAGATTCAGCGCGTACCTGAGGGTAAACCAACAAGGATGAGACTGCGACAGAGCAGATTGGTAGACGTACCTGCAAAGCCACACAACACACCCACACAAGCGGAAGCCTGTCCTGCATGCGCACGCAAAACATTCGCAACCATCTGCATAGATCATAACACATGCACCCAACGTACTAGCTGCTTTTGACAGAAGGGACGAGAACACAGCTGATATCGGCGTCCCAACGGCTGCGCACACCACTACACACCTAGCCAGAAATGGCGTCTCCCGCTCACTGTACTGTTCAGCCACAACACTTAAAATCTCGGTCTTCATTAAACAAGACAACAGCTCATTGTAGCCGTTGCCATGACAACAGGCCCTTCTATTTTTAAGCCGTGCCACTAATCAATTCCTGTTCTGCTGTCGCCCGAGGGAGGGAGGGGCGGTTCAGGAGGAGGGTGGGGGCAGTAGCAGGGGGCAAAGGGGAGGAAGTGTGTGGGGGAGTGAGGCTGAAGACAAAGAGACCAAATAAAGACAGCAACGAGATCTTTAAGATACCGATTGAGGTGGCAAACGCACTGGCGGTTAAAATGGCCTACAGTGAGGAAACGCGTCTCGAACGCAAACCAGACTTTCGTTTCAATTACAGCTGGAAGGAAACAGAGGCCCGTGGTAAGCGCAAGTATGAAAACCACACAGACCTGCAATCGTGGGTAAGCATGTCTCCTCGGGCGGAAACAGAACTTTAACGCTGAATACTGTACAGGCTTCTGAGAGGAACCAAGACTCTGACACTGACTGCGTTGCCAGCGCAGGAATAGACCCCAAAGGGGTGCACCGTTAACTTTTCAGCACAACTACAAAAAACAGTCTAGACTTCTGTCTTGGTGGCACAAGCATTTAGTTCTGGACAAACAGCTCAAAAGCCATCGTGTTACTTACAGCACAGAAGTTGAGCCAGTCAATCTGTCAAACGGCACCTGTCACAAGAACTGAAGACACTGCGATTTTGTTACTCTTCTTCTGCTGTCTTAATGCAAGGAACACTGCACATATGCTTTGGATATAAAACACAACCTCAGGGCATTGTAGATAAAGCAGTGATGGTATATTATTTCACGAAGCAAATGACGCCCGAGTAAGGACACTTGCATATGTTTTTGTTAGTAGTAGTATCTCTGATTTCAATCTCTCACATCACGTGCAAAACATTAGTGAGGGGCAGATTATCATCCATACAATTCATCTAAAACCTTTCACCTAAATCCCAATACGCGTTCCCAGCCAACAGGTGAAAAACTCAAACATTTATTCACCGAAGACGCCCGTTTGGCGAGTTTCAATTGTAGAACCTGGACCCAATCTTATCCGGGCACACTCAATAGAGATCTTCTCCTGGACTTCAATTGGCCATGACGGGCCCAGTGACACAGTTACCTCTCCGCTGCTCCTCCTCGAGATAAAGAAAGCCCCTCACATCTAAATTTTAGTTTAAATTGAACTGAGGAAATGGAAAAACATCCGACAGAAGGTTTTCTGAAAAGAGTCGGCGACTGTAGAGAGGAGAGCGGAGAACAAAGCAAGAAACCTATTTAAACAAGATACAGACAGACTTCAAGGTTAAGAAGGAACACAATCTAATACTCATGCCAAACGAGAGAAATCACTACACAAATAAACACAGATGGAGAATCTATCTAAAAAACGCACAGAGGAGGAGCGATCGCTGAAAGATGTGGCCTACGCTGAAAGATTCTGAACGACATGAAAGATGGTCACAACATAATAAACTCATTCAATTCAAACCATACAGAGAAAGAAAAACAATGTCCTTGCATTTTTGCTAGACGAGAACGTTTCATTTACAGTCTGCCATTTAGTGAACAATCTAGAACCTGTGTGCAAAAATGCAAATTTCATAATAGTATTGTATTGTACGCATTGATGTGGTAGTTTATAATAAAAATAAAAAAGCCTAAATCCGATTCGTGACTAAGGTGATTAATTAAGCAAAACAATTCTAAGTTGAAAAATCCTTTTAGGAAGCCATGCTTGATCTAACCGGTCGTGCTTTTAGGAATATGAGCAAGCCTTGTAGTATGAATAAATGCATGACATGTTTGTTTCAGGCATTGGCTGAACTGATGTCATCCTCTGTGAGAATTAGTCTCCTGTTCCTTTAAAAAAAAAAAAAGCAGAGAGTTACAATATCTTTTTTTCACCCAGGGTACCCAGTGGAGTCAAATGCAAGAGAGCCAGTTTAAGCCGGTTTGTAACCTCAGGGTATGGAATTATCTCTTAATATGTAGCCGTTAGTGGTCAGGACGTCACACGAACACAGAAAGAGGGAGAGAGAGAGGAAGAGAGAGAGAGACAGAGAAAAGGAGGGGGGGATAAGGGGGCAGTAAGAAGAAAATGTAGTTCTTATGAGACGCTGAATCTAAAACCTGGCACCTTGTCAAGACAGCTCATTGCGGAACTTCAGACCACAGGGTGGGGCATACGTTGTTTAAACAAAAAGAAAAAAAGGGAAAATGCAGGAACGTGAGCCATCTGGAGAAAGCGAGGTAGCAGAAAGATTTTAAAATGGGGTTGAACTGGGTCGGAGGCACGGAGGACAGGAAAGCGAATCTTACATATGCAAAAACAACCCCATTAGCAAACAAAAACACACAAATACCAATTCATGCACGAAATACAGAGCACGAAATCTGTGCACACACGCCAACATGACCAGTGCTTTATCAAGTAGAGATAAAATCTGCAGAGGCTCTCTTCTGACGCTCAAAGTAATGGGCACACAGACACACACTCGAGGAAAACACGATTTCTACCGAAGACCCAGCGCTGTGAAAAAGAAGATAGGCTTGGAGAGATGACCCGCACGGGGCACAGACCTAAAACTTGAAGAGAATTCAGATTTCTGTGTTTGCACAAGCTCCATCCTCGGTACTGGTTTAAAAAGAGATCAAGACCCTCTCTTGATTCGAACGGAGTGATCGGGAAATAGAAGCCTGGATGGGGCGATATGGGGGAGGATGCTTAAATGTACTAACGTTCAATTTGTTAATCGGCTTGAACGCCGTAATAAAACAAAGAGGCATTTGTGGAGGGATTATGGGAATTGAATCTTGCAGTTGCGCAAGTATTGAGAGTCTGCTATAATTCTTATCTGGCTTACCTACCACAGGTACAGCAAGTTTCCCACATACAATGTTATGATGTGATCTAGCGTTTTTACATTTTTTAGCTTATGCAGCAATGTAGCGTATGTAAGAAAGTTAGTCAGATACAGTACAAACTACAGTATACAGTAGCTTTATTGTACATGGTGCACAAGAGGTTAAAAATCAGGGAACATAGTATTGGCAACTTTAAAAAGATTCGGTCCCAATTTAGAATAGGGACCCTTTCTCACTATAAACTACACATTTTGCCTCTATTAACTCTCAATTGCTGATTGTAAGGTAGTTTAGGTATAGGTATTGGGGAGAAATTAAGAATGGATGTAGAATAGGGCAATAAAGAATAAGGCACTAATATGTGCTTTATACATACTAATATACAACCTATATGCATGTTAACAAGCAAGTATACATTTGTGTACCTTAATAAAATAAAGTGTAAACAAAGATTCTCATGACAGGATAGTCAAAGCAAAATACAACAGACACTGGTTTAGTCAAAATGATGCAATGCCATACACTTTTTTAAGCCCATCAATATTAATAGCTAAACTGGCCAGTATGGCCACATGAAGAATCTAATGATTTAACAGAGGCGTGCTTTGGTCTTTTATCTCGCACTGAATTAAGCGTTCTAGCAGTGATGGGTTGAGTTGATCGAACCTCTCGCTACGTCAGTCACCTATCTGGGGATTCTATGCAGATATCGCTCCCTCTAATCGCATAACAGATCTATTTGCTTCATATTCACTCGGAGCTTCCGTCTCGCTACAATCCAAAAGGACGCGGAATGATGAAAACTGCTTGGCCCCAATCAATACCTCTGAATTTTTCAACCAAAGCCAATACCTGGACTCGTTGCAATTAATGCAATCCACATCTCATCTTCAGAGTATTCCCACCTGAGAGAGGCTGTGGAAATTAACAACAATCCGGAGTTCTGTTGTTGAGCAGGTGCACAAAGCTTAAAAATCTCATCTATTTCACGATTGGGATGGTCAGTCACCATCTACGGGGGAAAGGAAAACGAAAAACGAACATTCCTTAAGCATAAAACATCTTTCGTAGCACCCCGATAAAATTCACGACTACTTTCAGGTGGTATATTCGCATTCATCAAGCGTCAACGTAAGAGACTCGTCATGTCGTTTCTTGCTGCTGTTTATCCAGCTAAAGCATCAGGGAGGCCCTCTAATTAAACTTCACAGGAAGCCATTCATCTGAGCTGATTGTTTCTGCGTGGGGTTTAATAAGCCTTGCATGAGGCCCGCAGAACGCAGCCTCCCCATTCAGGTGTTAACAAGACCAGCGCACCAACAAACACGCAATACATTACAGTCGGCTGAAACATTCCCTCTCTTCACCTTCCCACTGTGCCCACCTTAGATCACAACTAAAATGGTGGAGAATAATTAATCAACAACTGACAGACCCCGAACAGAGTCAAAGGGACCTTACGTAAGCGATGACCAACAAAGGGTTTCAGATACGTCTAAAAACAATGCATAGAATGACACGCAAGGCTTAAGAGTAAGGATTTTTTCTGCTGCTGCCTCTGGCAGACTGATAGACATTTTTCTTTCCCTGCAAACATTTGCACTTGTCACTAGGGATGAATCACGAAATCGAACATCGAATAGTGTGCGTGATTGTCGTCTAAAAATAAAAACAACAAAAACAATTCCCCGTGTGACTCGTTCACGTAAACAGAGGGTGGGACTGCTAAAAGCGTTCTAAAAGCTGTCAACAGACAACTAACATTACATAGGCTACGCACACTGTAGACTTGTGTGGCATATACTGTAACTTGCGAGGAGTTCTGTGTGGGGTCCTTTATAAAACTGATGAAAATGAAGTGCAGTGCAGTGCAAAGTAAACTCTGCCATGCGAAGATTGCTTATCATAGGTCAACCACTAGGATGCACATTCATTTGAGGGCAAAGCATCCACAGTTCAATCGGCTAGTTTCATGATCAGATCAACCAAGTTGAACGCTAGACAGGCAAAGCAAACAATGGCACTCAGGGTTGGGAACCGAACCATTTTGGTTCCAACAACGCCAAGCTCGCTTGGGGATTGCACATACTTAGAAACAAATGTATAGGATAATGCAATGTAAATCGCTTTGGATAAAAGCGTCTTCCAAATGCGTAAATGTAAAAATGGTTCTGATGCGATGCGTGGTCAAGCGCTGTGAGCAGCCTCACGTCGCAGTTTCCCATAAAGGATGTCACAAACCAAACAGAAACGCAGCGCTGCTTCTTTAATTACTCAATAGTGCTTGTTAATCGGTGTAACGCCGTGTTGAATATTGCGCCATCTTGGTAGGATCGCCGCTAGTGTGTTAAATGCAGTGTTTTGTTTGTCTTGTTTGGTCAGGAAATATAACTATGGGAGGTCACTCTTGCTGTGTTCAAAAATGCATTTGCATTACGTAAAGTTGTTCAGGAAAAGGCCCTGGTTCTTTCACTTTTGATTTCTCCATATATCAAACAAAACAAGAAACGGTACATATCAAAACAATAATAGCAGCAGAGTTTGATCCTCCCAAGATGGCGGCGTCACTGCAACATAGGACGTGATGTCATCTTCTCTATGTTTTCAATGACAGGATGTGCACTCCACGGACGTGCTGCATCTTTACCTGCCAAACACATCGGTTTCTATGACTGTGTCCCACAGACACGTTGCGCCGAGTCATACATACTGGCAGCGCGCAGCTCCTGCCGCCACTTAATTACCTTATACTTCTTTCATGTTGTCATTTATATACTGATCAACCTGTATGGACCACAAAATAAATAGACTGCTGTTGTTATGTACGTAGGAGGGTTAGATTATTTAGTGTAGAGGCCACTTCATGAGTAATAAAGTGATGGAAAATACTTATCTTCATGCATTTTAAATGTTCAAACTGTGGAAAGCACTCAATGCGTTTCACCTTCTCCTGTACTGAATTATTATTTGTAAAAGAGAGACTTTATGGAATGTACATGGTTACAAGTATGAAATACATGCAAAAAAAATTCAATTTGAATGTTATGTAAAAGCAAAAACTGATTGATGGAAAATTTGTAAAACATTAAATAATATTTGAATGGAATATATTTATATTTAAATGGAACCGGAATCTGAACCGGGAATCAGCTGATACTGTAAATTCCATCATTCAGACTGTTTAGGGTTGTTTCGATGCAGATACTAGTATCAGAAATGCCACATAAAAGTCTGGTTTCGGCAGGTACTTGGATCCGATACCATTTTCCCCACTAGCCTTGCTTAACGTTACAAATAAGAAATCCCTTCTTCTTCGCTGCTCAGAATACAAACAGGAAGTTGTGCTGTGTCGTCACAAGCAACCACTGTTAAGGGTGTTTTAAGGAATGAAAACGTGTTAGCAGTATGTCCGCTGTTTGGCTGTATTTGGAACAACCAGCCAGTAAAACTGGGACTTAAGAAAAATGATATTGCTGTCAAATGTCTGTCAGATAAAAAAATACTCTAGTTTAATGCAAGTCTGTTGCACATCATAAAATAATTATATCAATTCACACAGGGATAGTAGTATAAAAAGCTGTATAAAGATACAAACCCAGGTATCTGATCAGTACTCTGTAGCAGGTGATACCTTGATTCTAGGTCTCGGAATCGGGAAGGGAAAAGGGTATCGGAACATCTCTGAGAATGTCCGTAAAATGTTCCGTCATTTGGTTATGTTTATTATATTAATATGTTTCAGCATGTTATCCAATAATTACTATATGGCTAGAGTTAAGATGGCTTATTCCTTAATGAATTAAACAGAATATGATAATACAGACGGAATGCGTGAATGGTCTCACTCCGTCTCTCTCTCTGTTTATGTGTCTCTCTTCCTCGCTCTCTCTGTTTATGTGTGTAGCCTATACATGCGTGCATGCAGACTATATGAGTGTATGCAGGGGAGGGGTGCGAATTTCGAAGAATTACCTGCAAATATAGAATATTATTTTTGCTTTAAATGCCCCTCCCTACTTGCTTCTTTTAAAAAGGATTGTAATGATTAATCATGATTAATCACATTTCGAATAAAAGTTTGTGTTTAATGTCTTTGTACTGTGCATATCAACTTTGTATCTATAGACACATACAAATATATTTAAGAAAAATTTATTAACGTTTATATATAATTTTAATTAATGATATATTATATATTAACAAAAACATCTTAATATTTCTTATATAGACATATATAAATGTATGTGTTTATAAATAGAAAATGAATAAATGCACAGTACACATACATTATATAAACACAAACTTTTATTCTGGATGTGATTAATCGATAGACAGTCGTAATAATCATAATTACTACAATGTAAGCTATGGTTTTTCTTTAGCTAAGTTGGCACTAACAATGCCAAGGTCACAGGTTTGAATCCGAGGTAATGCAAATACTGATAAAATGTGGAGACCGAATGCTGAAGCCTGAATGTTTGGACAGAAGTGTCTGCTAAATTCATACATCCAAGTACAACAAATTATTACATATTCACAACTTTTGGAAAGCATGACAAACATTGCAAACCAAAGCTTTTAACTAGTATTCGCTAGCAAAACCTTATATGCTAGTCAGCCACATTGACTTCCCAGGGAGGTAATAGCAACTCTCAAAAAGAAACTTCAAGGTTAACACTCATATAGGTTTTCAAATAGTTGTTTTGGCAACTTTGTTATGAGGAAATGTCATGAGAGGGTGATCTATAAACCTGGAGCTATACAGATTCTTCCTTTTCAAGTCATGCTAATTCACTGTGTGCATTCTGAAGCTTTAACCCTTTGGAGGTGTCACATTATACCCTAAACCGAACATTGCCACAAAGCGGTCCAAACCCAAGAAAAGACCCGGTTCCTTTTATTTATACTTTTTCACCGCTCTACATTTATCGCTTCACCAGCATTCATTAACATCATACATATCAATTAGTTGCATGTACCCGACACTGACAACCCTCCTCTCCCTCAAAGGACTTTCGCTGTGCAGGATTTTTAAATAAACTTAATTTTTCTGATTAAGAGGTTAATTAAACTGATTCCTTCCCTTTCGAAACATTCAGGTCTTAATTTGACATCACCACGGGTCATGAAGCGAGCCCTAATTTTCAGTAGGTATCAATCAGACGCTCTCTTAAAGCCAATGAAAGGGGAAGAATGTCTGCATTAGTAAACAGAACACACTGTATGTTTATAAAAGAAATAACTAGCATGAACATCACTTGATTATAAATGTAACCATGTGGAAAACTTTAGATAAAATACGCAATAAAGGTGAGTGATTAAAGAACACATTTACTTCCACAATATCACAAATTAAATGAATCTGCGTCATGATATTAATGTGTTATAAACATCCACAGCCCAAATCACGGACCTTCCCGGGATTTAAACGTCTAATTCATTTCTCTATGATGTCAATGGAAAGGTCTGAGGTAATGATGCTGTCCATCACCCTGTTTAATAAAGCCAAAAGACGTGTGGTCATATTGTTTCCTACAACCATAAGCCTTATCTGCGAAAGGGTGAGCAGCAGCCCCAAGCTTACCCAAGAGCCAATGAATCAAACCCTTTTGGACCTGACAGTTCGGTCCTGAGGGTCTTTTTTTAAACCCACTATCACACAAAAGCAAGAATCTAACGCATGCGGACATGGGGGGGAAATAATGAGCCATTTTGACCGGCTTTAAAAATGACACTGTGGGCACTGAAGGTGCGTTGAAGGTGAGGAGATCAATGGAAGGACACGCGAGTGTCGGTGCCCCCCTATCGCATCTCAGGACTGTCGCAGTGAGGGTTCGTTTTACAAAACTAGCACAACGTTGGTCCACATCATCATATTGCACTGCCGTAAATCTCATAGCGCATGTTTACAGAGAAAGTCACTTTTGTTGTGTCTACTTAAAATGTTAGCCAAGGGTGCACTGTTCATTCTAAACACTACCTTTTCTGACCATTCAGCTATCCTGAAACACAGCCAAGTCTACTTTTGAATAGTCGGGTAAAGAGCAAACTTATGAGAGGTTCTTTAGGCATTTCCTGCAGTGTAACATTCTTTTATATTATGAACACTGTTATGTTTTGTGTATTTGTTATGGATGCAACATAGAATATCAGTATGTGTAAAAATACATGTCACACTGTAAGACCATTTCAATGAGGCAGCTTTTTAAAAATAGACATTTAAAAATAGACATTTTGACAAATGTTGACCCGTTAAAGGACCCAAGTTATATACACTGCCTACAGTCATTTAAATCTCAATTTATAATCCTGCCGGCAAATAAAACAAAAGATCACGGACATGATTGGCCTTCATTCTGAACCAAGTCTGCCCTCGGTTCTAAATGCAATTTTCACCTTAAATATCTCCTTGCGCTCTCGATGTCAAGGTGTGAACTAATTTACTTCAAGACGAGCCCACATCTGAATCCTGGCTGAGAAATGTTAAGGGTCTGTTAAACACAGACAGTCTTGCATTTTGGTGTACTGTCAATATTGATTCTGCACTTCAAATCTTTCTTGATACAGGACAAGGGTAAAGACCTGAACTATGAACCACTGACAAATATGCATTAGTATACAGTAGGCCTGCAGTGCTCAACAATTCCATACACACAGAAAGGGATGTGCAGAAACATCGGTGATACTGTGAGATCTGATGAGGACTAGGCGGCAAAGGTACTTGAACAGGTACTTCTAAACCGTGACAGATCTATGATGAAATCTACATTGATAAGTCGAGTTCAAAGCCTTTTCTCTGCTAAGTGTATTCCACCTTATCATCTGGCGCAGCATTTCACTGGTTGCCGGCTTAACAAAACCAGTCAGTAATAGCAATAAGGTGCCCATGCACCGTGGAAATTAAAAACAACAAACTGCATAAAATCCTTTCACAGCCGATGACTAAGCTCAGGTGCACCGACTAAACTGATGAATGGCAAAAAAAAGGTAGAAAAATAAATACCACACTGCCAAGTATCTTCCGCCTAGGGGGGAGGAGGGGGAACAGTCCACACAAAATGCCTTTGAGCAAAACAGTCAATAAGAACATTGTTTGGACCCCTCTTGAGGATGTAATTCTAGTGGGGCCCCCTCACAGTATGCAGCAGCCTTTTTCAAAATTAGCAAAAAACACTCCAACCGGCTCTTCTCAGATGCGCCACTTGCTAAAATAATATTGTTTCTTTTTCGGTTCTGCTATTTATACAGATAACCTAGCATGATTTTAACAGGGTCGGTCTCAAGTACTTGGACCTTTTCTCACCACACAACACATACAAACGGATTTAATTACACAGGGTGGAGGTCTGTTTCTCTTCGATTAGTCAAACTGGGAAACTTTACGCGCTATAAAAATCCTACATAGGACTTTATAGGAATTCCCTGAACTTGAACTTTTGGGCTGAAGACGAATAAGATGATAATAGAAAAAAAATGCACATTTACATTCCAACATTCAGTCGACAACATAGACAAACTCTCCTCTGGCTCCTAAATGCATAAAAAAAATCTTGAAATGCCAAAGTATTCCAATCACCCCCCTATAGTGAGCCACTGACTACATAAAGCCCATAAACGAAGTAGTGTCTCACTTCGGACGTGTCTGCGGAGCACAAATAACGGAGCGCATATATATCATTGATCGGAGTTTCTTTCTGAACGTCATCTCCCCCCGATTATCAGCGAGTCCCTGTTGGCTGCGATCGATACCTGCATTCACGCTGGAATTAGATTTCACTCTTACGTCTGTCAAGTGTCGGGCAGCCATTTGCGTGCATATGGAGCAAGTTGAGAGAACGTCCTCACTTACGTAAATGGCTGATGCATTTTCGAGATCTGTTTTTTCTAATTGCACAGCCATCACGGCTCACCGTACACCGTCTGTGTGCCCTCAACACAGTTCAGAGAAACCCTCGCGCTGCCCTAAACATGCACTAAACAACACGTTTCGGCTGAATTTATCCAGTTAGATTGATTTAGATGGCGCGGTAATTGTGTACATGTTGGGATTTTTTCATTGTGTCTGAGCTACTACTGCACTACTGTAGCCACAGCCGGGAGGACGCGAGGCTTTCTCAGCCAATCTGGGTTAACCCCTAGAGACACCAGATGAAACAATGAAAACCATTTCACGCGTATAAAATGTTGCTTTCGGGGCCAAACTTCCTAAAGTTGCTTCTAAACGTAACGGGCTTTTCGCAGAATCGCGCGTCTGAAGTAAGTCGCACGATTTACGATACACAACGGCGCTATCCCGAAAACGTTAATACCAACGTTATTAGCCAGCCACTTTGAACCGCTGTGCGTGTTAGAAACGCTTCGCGTTTCACGCAAAAGCTGCTATGCTATTGTCTGGCTGCTCACCAGAGTCTCTCAAAACCGTGCGTTGGTAATCCCTTTAACCGTTTACCCCATTCATTTACATCAATGGACGGCCGAATCGCGTATAACTACGATTAAAAACCGTATCGATAGTAAATGCCCCATCCGATGCGATACCGGCTAGGCCTCGCTTGAATCCCCGGGCTCACCTGACTCGCCTTTACCCTTCAGGTTCCTCTGGCTCCGGGTTCACTCTCCGATCCTGAAGCGCTGCTGTTGCTCTTCACGACCAGTCCCCGGCACCGGCAGGCAACACAAAAGCGCTGATTGGGCCTCGGCGAGCGCTCATCCCCTTGGTCTCTGCCCAGACAGACGGGTTATTGGTCGGCGGCTGTGTCGGAGACGCGCCCCTATTAAGGTGTATGTTGTTGTCTGTGTCTGGAGGGGAGGGGACAAGAAGCTCTGAAATGATGGGAACTAAATGGGTTGTTATGCGCGTCGTGTCGGCAGCACAAGGCGAGCTTACTACACTGACAGATAAATTGTGGACAGCCATATTAACTCCCTCTTCATTCCGTCAGGGGCGATCGACTGGAGCATTTTGAGGAACATTGTGTGCCGAAACCGTCGCGATTTGATTCAACGTTTTGACATTCCTCGAGCCGTTCTCTAAACTTACAGACCGACACAACAGACGGCACTCTATTTTTTACAAAATGAGGGTTTTAAGGAATGGTTGGTTGTGCATATGAGATATTTGATTGTTGCCCGAAGCACTATTAAGGCTTATTTATATTTTATATAATATTTATGTATTTATTTTGGTATACTAGGGCCAATGTACATTTAATAGGTATGTCGGTCCAATTGCTTTCTGAACCAATGCTGCACAGCAAGAAATAGTACAAATTGTAGTTTCGATTACATGTTTATTATATTTTTACGAAAAACGGAGCAGGGCATTACGATACAGTGAGCAATGCTATTCTCCTGACCTACTTACACCAGTAAATCGGTATGCATTGTTGCAACCCATAATACAAAGCGATCAACTAAGGCGTATAAACTCTATAACTGAAGATTGGGTTTACAAACAAAGGAAATCTATCGTCTGCGTTGTGCAGACCCGTATGATCATTCCCTCGTCCGGCGGCGGTGATCCCGGTTGTTGTTTACAGTCACGGTTATGATACTGTATTCCGTTCGTCATATAGGCTACTGTAGCCTACCGACTTTGTCCCTATAGTCGCAGGATGAGGCGCTCTACGGTTAACCAAAGCTCGTTTGGTGTTTATAGACATGTAAGATTACTGACCAATGGTAGCATTTGTCCACCATAAACCCGCAAAGCGTTTTAAATGAAGCAGGGCATATTGATCTTTACATAGAGCCCTTTTGTTGTTTGTCAACACTGGAGTTGAGACCTCTAGCGGCGGTTTGTGTTGTTAACAAGATTTACAAGTCTCAAAGTGGCTGAGTGAGTCACTGCAATATGGAGTAGATTAATAACTCACGGCTGTCTACACCTACTGTAGCATAAGAGCTGCTTCATGTCGCATCACGTCGCTGTCAATGGTTAAATTCCTTACATTCTATTAGGAAATATTGAAATCAAACATATATGTATTTTAAAACGAACCTCTTCGGTATAATTTCTTGATAGCCTCAGTCAGTCTTTTCAACGCGTCAAGTGAAAATATTTGTGGTAACTAAACATAAACCTCTTTCGTATTTCATTATAGACACAACAATCCATGGTTTAAACATGTGGAAGTTAGATTTGCACAACTGTAACTAAGTAATAACTAAGTCACTCTATACATATAGTAAAAGCACAGTTGAATATTCATTGCAAAAAAATCAGTAAAGGGACATAAAATCTGTTAAACAACAGGCTGAACTTTACTTTCACAGGATGGGTTTTTATTCAATTTAATTAAGAGAATAGATTAGTGCTAAATGTTGCATTATGTGATTCTATGATCTTATCCAGCATTCCATCCATGGATTGCACCATCATGCCGTAATCCAACGAACACAAACACTCACTTTATGAAATATAAACAACCAACATTTTTATAGATTAAGTGACTAGGCCATATTCCAGTCCTGTAAACTTTCTCTCTCTCTCTCTCTCTCTTTCGTGTCTTTCTCTACCCCCCATGCACATTTGTATAAGGTCTTTGCAGTCACATGGTGTCATGTGGGAAGTGTATGAGTGCAGAGTCACATGTACTGTAACTTGTGAACCAGGTTCTCATACAAACCTAAATTACGTTTTTTTTTTTAAATATTCTGTCAAGTTTGCACATTCATTTAATGTGCTTATATTTAAGGCTTATAAACACTTCTTGAACTTAAAGTACCAAAGACCCAAAGATGTGCGAAGACAAGCTTTATGTATTGGAATTAATTAAGTAGTAAAGGAATACCCAATGTTTTCACCTCTGTGCTTCAGTCTTTGTGCACCAGTATTTTCACATAAAAATTGTACTAAAACAAGAGCAATAAAAAAATACAATAAAATAGTTGGTTAGTCAGATTTTAGCAAATTTGAAAGCAAATCTAACTCAGTATTGGGTCTGTAAGACTTAAACCAAGCAGACTAAGCGGTTTAACTTGTGATTAAAAGCTTAAAAAGTCTTGAAAATAAAGAACAAATAAATAACCATATTCATGATGCCATCAATTCTCTAAATGCCGAAGCTTTCTCAAAACTTTGGAGAACTGACATGTTCACATGTTATTCAAATAAAATGACAGGTTCTTGTAAAGGTATGTATGCATGTTGTGTATAGTTGTACTTGGAGTTTACACAGAATATACTGTCTGTTTTAAAAATAATTTAATAAGCTTTTACAAAAAATAACTTACAACATATGCAAATAGCTAAGGCCTATGAGAAAAATGTAGTAATAAAACTAGTAAATGTTTGATTTAATTCCTGTAGGCTATTTGTTTTTCTATGCATTTTTGTACTTTATAATAAAACTCATATTTTCTCATATGATGCTTTTTTGTCATATACAGTATATACTGTATATATATATTTAAAATAAGTACCTTGGCCAAGCTATATTTTCTCAATTTTTTGTTCCATACACCTCATATTTCGATGGTTTAATCTAAGCAGAGGGAGCAATAAAAGTTAATATTGTACAAATATGCCCTCCAGACGTCACTTCTGGCCACTACTGTATATGGAGAAAAATGAGAACAATAAAATGCTTTCAGAGCCTTGCAGACAGCAATAAGAACAGTAATACATTCATTTTCATCACATATAAACACTTAAACCTAAAATTGTTTGTTGTAGTGT
The DNA here is from genome assembly GCF_015846415.1 of Triplophysa dalaica. Taxonomy (NCBI): domain Eukaryota; kingdom Metazoa; phylum Chordata; class Actinopteri; order Cypriniformes; family Nemacheilidae; genus Triplophysa; species Triplophysa dalaica. Next base: position 6,568,321 of record NC_079566.1, on the reverse strand, counting down.
CATGCTTGATTTAATCACTGATGTTTGATTGTTCATCAATATAATTTGACAGAATATTTCTCAATGTTAATTAATGTTCAAAATTAAGAGATAGGAAGACTGTAGACAGCGAGTAATTAAGCCTTATGTTAATGAGTTACAGCTCAGTGAGGTTTGAATAGCATTAAGTATTAGACACAACTGGAGGATTTGTTTCTTGATATGCGAGGTGTCAATTTATTTAAAATGATACTTCAACCAAAAATGAAAATGATGTCAACATTTACTCACAACCCAGATATCCCAAATCTGTATAAACGTCTTTGTTATGATGAACACAGAGAAAAATATTTGGAAGAATTTCCAATTTTTCCTACTATGGGAGACAATGGTGAGCAAGTATCTGCCATTCTTCCAAATATCTTTCTCTTTGTTCATCAGAACAAAGAAATTTATACAAATTTGGAACAACTCGAAGGTGAGTAAATAATGACAGAATTTTCCTTTTTGCGTGAAGTGTCCCTTAAAGGGTCTGAATGTTAAGTAAAACATTTTCCAATCGATTGCATCAAAATCAATATTCAACATAACATTTAGAGCATCAGGCTATTCATATAAGTAAACCGTGTAATGTGAATACTAGAGAGAGCATCAAATCCTTAAATGCAGAAAAAGGGGAGATGTTATGTAAACACTCAAAGTGCATACTATAATCTCATGAACGTTATGAAATCTGTCAGCTAAGAAGACTATAGCACACACTTGGCTGGTTAGCAAACAAGGTGAAGAGAGGGTTTATATAAAGAGATCATTGTGTTCTAGACAATATAATTGAGTTTTGATCATGAAGAGAACAAATTATTTCTAAACCCCAGATGTGATAGTGTCTACAGATTTAAAAATGAAACGAATATCATAACCACAGCAGAAGAAAAAATTCCCTTTACCAACAGATGTGTACATTTGTTTAAAAACAGATTAACTCCTCTGTGTCATTGAGTATTATGAATGTAAAACATTTGAGCACTCACAAGATTAGGAGTGACACATTCAATTTAGAAGACAGTGCTTGCTCCCTGACACTGTTAAATTACATTTATATTTGGGGATCTGGCAGCTGCGTTTATCCAAAGCTTTTACACCAGTGAGAAAAACAAAAATTAAGCAATTTATCATGTTAAGAGACTCCTTTTGGTTTAAAAATAACTTTTATTTTCAGAAATAACCATATTGTACCAGCAGAGGGCAATCCAGCCACAAGGGTGACACTGGGTGCTATGTAATGAATCTATAAATATCCCATTGTAAGGAAGTCTAAGAAAATCCGCTCCATTGTTGTAAATTAAATATTTGCGACTATTGATTGCATACATGAGTTTAAGAAGTAAAAGCTTTGATTGTTGAATGATTTTCTATTTCCTCATAGTAAGTCTACACATACGTTGGTGTCCTTGCATCCAAATAATAAAATACACCAGTAAACATGACACAAATTACTTTTGGATTACCCAGTTGCTACGTTATTTGGGCAAAGTAGTCTTGCACGTGAGGAGAAAGCACGTTATGCATGTCGGTTTGAATAACAGCGATTGATTAAAGGTACAGTTTGTAAGAATTTTGCCGTATGATAAAAAAATTCAGCGGATCACTTGCAATATCTTAAATGTTTCCAATTGCTTTTAATCCTGAGAAAATCGCCCTTCTAAACCGTTAAGTCACCTGTCAATGGTAGCAACCCCATGATACTCTCGTAGACAGATGCGGAAGTAGTTTGTACCGTCGGTCCGTCTAGCATTATTGCTAATGATGAGGGTATATTGAAAAATAACTTTTACTTTGATTGATTTGAACACTTAAAACTGCGCAGTGTTATCACACCATCGAATTGGACAATTACTGTGACATCTATGACTAAATTTTTTGTTTTAAACCATATATAACTCGGGTCTAATTCAGTATAATGATTTCATCAAACTAAACATTTATAAAACTTTATTACTTTACCTCTACCGCTAACATGATTTCTCATGTTACATTTCCAATCATTCCACGCTTCTACACAGCGTCATCAAGCTACGCGGTTGTTGTTGTTTTGATCGTGCGCCCTCTAGAGGATATTTCTACAAACTGTACCTTTAATGGCTTGTGAAACCTTAGGAAACCACTGTGTTGCCAATACGAGCAAAATTTATAAAACTCTGCACCATAACCGCAGGAAAACCGTGAAGTTAAACAACCCTTACATTCATTTTCTTTAAAGAATAAATGCTTTATTATTCGTTTTGATTTATTTGATCACCGGAGCATAAAGAATGAGCTGTGATCATCAACCGCGCGACGTTTAATCCCAAACCCAGTTAACCTTGAAGAGATGTGACAATGGAGATCAAACTGCAAATGGAATATGTTCATCAACCCTTTGTTTTTAATTAAAATGTCTACGGGGGGCAAATTAAAAGGGCTGTTACATTTAAATGTCTTAATTATACGTATGTAATACAAGAGGAGGGTTAACGCAAATTACTTCCAAAATTGGCTCGTATTATAACTCTTAACTCTAGAAAAAAACATGACCTGTTCAGTTAAACCAAACAGTTGTTTATCAGAGAATCCAATTAATGTTGCTATGAATAACTGTTTGAAAGCCACTCATTTTCAGATTATTGATTTGTGTGATTTTTTTATTTTGGTCCGAATCACAACTAGACATTCACTTTATAGACATTCAATTGACTTAATGGTTAAATGATGCACGGCATACAACCATATGGATTTTTCTTTATCAAACATCACCCTAAACCATTAAATTAAAACTCTGTTAGACATCCTCAGCGTTCACGTCAATTTTCAGGGTGAAGCTGAGGTTCCATCACTGTGCTGCTGGATTGTAAGCATTTTCATGCAGTCTGGCTGAAGGTGAAGGGCCGGTGGGTGGGTGGTAGAGACAGTGTGCTGTAGACGATACAGGCATTGGATACTCTTCAGCACCTGGACAGCTCCGTATCATATCTGATTGTGCGACTATACAGTTATTTTAGTTTCTTTAAAACCGCTCAACAATCCCAAAGCTTCAAGTTATCAAACTTTTTCCCAGGAGAGCATCGTTACCACATCGATGAGTGAATTACCGTTGACTGCGGCAAACTGTAACAGAAGAGTCTACGAAGCTGCCAAGCACATTCTGGCATGGACGCGATAAAGCTCCGCGTTTGGGACAAGATTTATCGTGGATTTACCCGTTTATTTTCGCAGTACGTATCCTGAAGATTTGATAGCGGACTGTTGAATACACAACATTTTATCCTGTGCTGCAGCATCATGTCTAATATGTAAATTACTGAGACAAAATTTGCGACAAAATTGTGCTCATGGATTAATCTGCACATTGTAAACATTCAAGCACACAGGTAAGTCAACTACACCACAGTTAAATGATGTGTGCAATGGCCATTGAGTACTTTTACGATAGCTTACTCTGAGCTCACTGAAAAATGTGCATGAAACCTTGTTAAAGAAAAGTCAAAGATTGTGTGTCTGTGTCAGAACCTAGCAAACGGCATACCTTGACATCAACGGCGCGTGCAGATCTTTTATTGCGTTTTGAGATCAAATGTGATTTTCAAAAATTGATGAGCAAAAATGCTGTTTGAGTTTGTGATATTTAAACCGTGTCTACACCGGACGCGACGCGACATGATAACCTGCTTGTTCTAATGGGTTTGTGCCGCCGCATCCAGTGTGGACAAAATGTAAAATTATAACGGGTTCTGATGCGTTTCTAATGTATTTTGTCGTGTTGCGTCGGTCGCGTCCGGTGTAGACACGGACAAAAAACAGTGCTGTAAATCACTTAAATTGGTTCTTGGCTCGTAATCATAGGGGAACCACTTTTAGTGATTCTTTGGGATGACTGATGTGCTATATAGAACCACTGAAGAACCTAACAGGGGCTTAACAGGTGCTTTATCCAGAAACGGTGCTATATATAGCACCTATAGTCACCTCAAAGAACCAATGAAGCACCAAGATATGCTGAACACTCGGAAAAAATAGTGCTGTACAGCATTGAACGTGTTTCTTTGCTCTTAATCATAGGGGAACCCCTTTTAGTGCTGTGCAGCACCATTTTTTTCCGAGTGTACAGTATAGCATGATATTACACTGAGTTTTTAAAACAGTGCCAAAACTTATTTCAGCAGCATAAACATCTGTTTTACATCGCTGTGAACAGACCAAACCAAAGGTGGAGTGGACTTTTTTGGAAATCCTACACGTGTATCTGTTTTAGTGAGCTTTTAAAGGAGTAGTTCCCTTTCAAAATACATTTTCATGATAATTTACTCACCTCCATGCCAAGATGTTTCTCTTTTTGTTTCTTTAGTTGAAAAGAATTTAAGGTTTTTGATGAAAACTTTCCAGGATTTTTCTCCATATAGTGGACTTCAATGGACTCCAAACTGTTTAAGGTCAAAATTACAATTTCAGTGCAACGAAAAAGGGTCTTTAAGCTATGGCAGACGATGAATAAGGGTCTTATATAGCGAAACGATTGGTCATTTTCTAATTTTTTTTAATATATATTCTTTATAAACACAAATGCTCGCCTTGCTCTGTTCTGCGATGTGCGTTCAAGACTTCACAAAATACTTAATTACGTTGAAAACTTGCACGTTCAACTTGTAAACACTGACTTGGTACTTCCACCTACTCAAAGCATGACTTTTTTAGCGTAATTAAATATAAAGTGAAGTCATGAAAGCTAACTTTTCGCTAGATAAGACCCTTATTCATCGTCTGGTATCATTTAAAGGCCTTTTAGCTGCACAGAAACTGTAATTTTGACCTTCAACTGTTTGGAGTCAATTGTTGTCCACAATTTGGAGTAACATCCTGGAATGTTTTCATCAAAAACCTTAATTTCTTTCCGACTGAAGAAACAAATATATAAACATCTTGGATGATATGGGGGTGAGTAAATTATCATGAACACATATTTTGAAAGTGATCTACTAATAATTTATTTCAAACAAAATGTCAAATAAATGCACCTTGCATTGGTTTTCTATGTGGCCACTGTGGTATACGTCAGCCTATTTAAACACCATTCATTGTTAACACTCCCTAACACTTCTATCACAAGTCTGTACCAAGTCCTTTTTATCAGGAATATAAATAAAATTTATTCACAGTTTCAGAGATTACAATAGGATACGATAAATATTTTTTCTAAAAGTCAAATCGAATGTTTTCACAAAACTAAATTCTACAGGTGATGCAAATCAGTGCAGTGGAGACCTTTTAACAGAAGATGCATCTAAATACCCATTACAATAGAACTGCATCATTAATAAGTCATTAAGGCTAAAGGAAAAGTGCACATTCGGTGTGAAAGAATGATTGGATGAGTGAAATAAAAACAGAAATAAAAAATGGAAAACATTCTAGTCTTTTTTAACAGATCTTTCATTGTATTAGCATATTCATAACAATCACTTGTGGTACATTCCAAAGAGTTATGATGGCTACCACAGTAACACTATTTCTCGCATATATTTGCATAATGTTTATCTACATTAGGAGGCGGGAGTGCTAAAATGCCATAATTCCAGAGGGATGGTACGCCGCCATCACTCAGACAGTCTATTAGAGAAACAGGAAGGCAGCAACGTAAAAAAGATGGATCTTTCTCAAGGTCTGCATGCAGTAATAGTCACTCAAATTAAGATAAGAGATATAAGTCTTGGTAATAAATCAAAGATAAGACTCATATGGTTAATTTATTTCAACAAAACGCATTTCCTTCTGCACTGATTTTAATATGCATATTGATTTCTTAACATGCAAAAAACCTACAAAAAAATCTGCTCTCATTGTTAAAACATCTGTTACTTTTTGGTGGATATCATACATGTCAGAGCTTAAAAACAACACCATTTATTCTGTACAAGACTGAAACACTGCACAGACTGAACAGGTAAGTGCAAATACAAGAGAGGTTGATGCAGTAGCTGTGTCTACTGTCACCCCGTGCTGTTTACCTGGTCTATGGCTATACAAAAGATCATTCCACTGGGACACACCAAGTACAACAGCTATTTCTTTACCGTCAACGTAACAACAAGTGAATGTACAACGAAATTGAGTGCGTATTCAAAGTGCAGAGACAATAAATATAGAAGATAAGACATACAAAGATATTGCACAGGTAATGCAGATTAACACATTTTTGAGAATATTGCATGAATATTGCCCATTCCATATAGATTCTAACTGGATGTCTCAAAATATTGCACAGATGAGATATTGCACAAATGAAATATTCACAGACAATTGCACAGTTGGCATGAATTTGTTAACCTAATAGGCTATTTATATGTAAACTAAAGCTTTAGCAGCAACCCTGAAAGACTACAAAATTATTTGTTATCAGGCCAATGATGTTATTAATAAGACTATAAACGATACATCAATACGTCCAATTTAAGTCACAAAATGACTCAATAGGAAATTATTTCACTCAGAGCTCAACTTAATTTAAATCTGTTTGTAAAGATTAACAAAGACGATAAACAAGGATGAAACATCTACATTTGAAGTGCAACTTGATTTATTCCCATCTCATCTTAAAACCTGAGCACAGCCCGCTGATCATTCTAAAAAGGTTTATATATAGACCTTTGAAGGACCACAGAGGTGCAATCTATCTCCTTGCCACTTAACCAAGATGGATCCCTATCTTGTGGAAAAAAGCTCCTGGCAAGACCCCTGTCTCTCAAAGATGAGATAGCAGATGGACACTATAAATGCACAGGATATTACAGTTCATGAAGAAGGGAAAATGGGTTTTACTGTCAGAAGAGTGAGTAATGTGACAGTGGAATTTAGCCTGATGTTAATTGGGGTTTCTCAAAGATTTGCACCGCATATTCACGCCTGGACATTTTCTGAAATTTAAAGAGATTATTACGTGATGTGCATGAATAGATGCCAAGAATCTGCAGGTCCCTTTGGATAAAAGCTCCTACTAAATAAATAAATGTAAATGTATCTCCTCAATCCTACTGTGACTGTACGAATGTAATTTATCTATTGTATAATAAAGCTTTTAGGAGTTAATCAAATGTAAACTTGTTTCACATCATATGCATTAACACAATTTGTTTCATTCACAGGATGTCAGAAAACGTGTCTCTCCTATCCATCAATCCCACAAGCAATTGGGAAAACACCTCTGTCATCTCCAACCCTCGGTTCCCTAACTGGGAAGCGCCCACATTCACCGTAGCCGCTCGATTCCGAGTGGTGGCCACCCTGGTGCTCTTCATCTTTGCAGCGATCAGCAACCTCTCTGTCCTGATCAGTGTTATAAGGGGACGAGGTCGCCACCTTGCCTCACACCTGCGACCTCTCATCGCCAGTTTAGCTTCTGCCGACCTGGTCATGACCTTTGTGGTCATGCCCCTTGATGCTATTTGGAATATTACGGTGCAGTGGTATGCCGGCAACGTCATGTGCAAGCTGCTTTGCTTTTTGAAGCTCTTTGCCATGCATTCTTCATCCTTCATCTTGGTGGTGGTCAGTCTGGATAGGCATCACGCCATTTTGCACCCGCTGGAGGCTCTAGATGCTGGCCGCAGGAACAGGAGGATGCTACTGGCTGCCTGGATTCTCAGCATAGTGTTTGCTTCTCCGCAGGTATGTGGATGTTTGCTTCTCCGCAGGTATGTGGATGAACAAGATGTCAATTAACTGCCTCTGAAGATTATAGATGTAAGATGATGTTTGGAAGTGATTTTTGATGTGAAACTACATTCTGCCAACGTAGCTTAATATCCTGATATCAAGATGCTAAAAACGTGTTTAGTCTCAAAGCGAAATTAAAATGGCTCAAATCCCTGTGTTTTTAGGGCAATACTGCTTTGAGTCTACCGCATTAACTATTTCCTGATAGCCATCTATGCTTTCCTTGAAGTAATTAGCCATAGCTTGAAGGGGTGCAATAGCTGACCCTGGATCAGTGACTCTTCAGTAAGCATTTACTGCATTGATTATAGATTATATTTGTCAAGCTATAGCCTTAGGGCATTATTCCCAACCTTTAAAACGCACGACTGAATCTCTCCAGTGTGATCCGGCCCTTCGATCCTTCTCTCTGAAAGGTTTCTAGCCCCGTACTTAAATGTAGAAAGGCAGAAGTTGTCATTTTTAGCAGCCTGTGGAAGCAACCATGGCTTTTGAAATCATTAAGGGAGATAGAGAAGCCTGTCTGAGACAAGGTCAGCTAGTCAGCCGTGGATAATGGGAAAGAGATGTAACTGCAGGTGTTTGTGTGTGTGGGTTGTGTATTATGGTTATCAATACATACATACTTCCCTCATAACCACCCACACTCTTCTATATAATGTGCACGATTCCACCACCTGGCGAAAAACTGGGGTGCTTTTCTCTGTTAAGCAATGTGGCACCTGATAAACTGTGTAGAAATATAATTAGGAAAACAAGAGAATAAATGAAGTCTTGAAAACAAAACTAAAAGTGTCATGAGGTGATAAAAATGTTAGATTATCTGAAGTGTATACTATACTTAAAGGAACAGTTCAACATAAAAATGAAAATTCCGTAATCATTTACTCACCATCTTGTTACTTCAAACCTGTAGGGCTTTCTTTCTTCGGTAAAACACAAGAAGATATTTTGAAGAATGTTGGTAACCAAAAAATGGCGGTCTATTGTACGGACACAAAACCAAAGCAGTTCGATGGGTACAGCTGTTGTTCGATTATCAACATTCTTCAAGTATTTTGTGTTCTGAAGAAGAAAAGAAAGTCATTTTTCCAAAAATGTACACTCAATTTGTTACATTGATAAAATGTTAAATATTAAATAAAAAATAGGAAGCGGTCTTGGACTTACAGACGCCACTGTATTTGATTCAAGCAGAACAAGGATAACAGAATGAAATATTGTGGGTTTGTGGGGTATTGTTAAAGTGTCAAAATGACAGAAGCAATATGTCTCTCAATATCGACCCTGGCTTTATTTTTATTATCATTTCAGTTATTTATCTTCAGAGCAATTAAAGCCGAAGGAGTTGACTTTGTTCAGTGTGTAACACACGGAAGCTTTCAGCAGCGCTGGCAGGAAACAGTCTACAACATGTTCCACTTTGTCACCCTGTATGTATTTCCCCTGCTTGTCATGAGCTTCTGCTACACTCGAATTCTTGTGGAAATCAACCGGCAGATGCCTCGTAAAGGAAAGGGTAAATTACTTTTGCTTTGTTCTGATCTAGCACCCGTCAATGGTGAAGCATTTCTCAAATTTCACCCCAATCTTCATTTTCCTTTTTAGGTGGTGAACCTTGTCTGAGACGCAGCGGAACCGATATGATCCCAAAGGCTCGCATGAAGACCCTGAAGATGACCATCATTATCGTGGCATCGTTTGTGGTGTGCTGGACGCCGTATTACCTGCTCGGCATCTGGTACTGGTTCCAGCCTCGCATGCTACAGGTGATGCCGGAATACGTCCATCACGCCCTCTTTGTCTTCGGCAACCTCAACACGTGCTGCGACCCGGTCATTTACGGTTTCTTCACACCCTCATTTCGTGCGGACATAGCCGGCTGCTTGTGCAGGAGAAATCCGAATTCTTCTCCAAAATCACTTGACAGACTCTCTGCAAGAAGAGGTGGAGCGAGTGTGGAAGCAGAGTCAGATCTCGGAAGTGCTGACCAGCACAGTGGACAAGCATAACGCTAAGAAATCTCCACGAGCTATAGTGACAAAACCAACTTTAATTCAGGCATAGACTGGCGTGCCTGCTTGACTTTCTGAAAATAGAGGTAGACTTGAAATCTGTATCTAGACCTCTTTATATGATGCTAATGGTGTCACAGTATTTAGAAACTGAGTTTGATGTTTGCTGAATTGAATCTTTAATCCACCTAAAATCAGAATGTAAATTGAACATATAAGCAACTGTCTCACTTTGACATTGTGGTTTTAAAGGGATAGTTCACCCAAAAATTAAAGTTCTATGGTTTACTCCCTCCCTCACTATCTTCCTTTCTGTTCTGCAAAGGAATGTAAGTCATACAGGTTTAAAATGACAAGAGGGGGAGTAAATGATGACATCGTTTTAATTTTTTGGGTGAACTACTACTGTCTGGACATTTTAAAAGTAGATTTAAGGGCATCACCATACAAACGTTTAGGGTCACTTGACAAAAATGTTTTCATAGTCTTTTGATCTGAATGCAAATAGCTGTTTGAAATTAGTTATGTTGATAAAAATATATTTAATTGGATAACTGGGACTTTATAAAGAAATAGTGGCAAACAAGAGCCTAGATTAGATGAGAACTACTTTAAAGTGATAGTTATTTTAATAATATAAATCTTGGTAACCCTTTCCTTTAAGGATGTATGTATATTGCATTATAAAAGTGGTTTTAAAGCGTTGTAATGGACCCTTTCATGCATTGTAATGTCTAAATAATTGTTATTACAGTTAATACATTATAACACTTAGCAATTCATTGTTACACTTCACATTTTAAATTGGTTATACTTCTTAACAACTACATATAATGCATTACAACACACATCAAGAAGAACTATAATGCATTTTAACCTTTAATAACTCTTATTAATGGATTATACATACAGTACATGCTTCAAGGAAAGTGTTACCAAAATCTTTCATCATTTATTCACCCTCATGTTATTCCAAATCTGCATGACTTCCTTTCTTCTGCAGCACACAAAAGAAGATATTTTTAACAATGTTGGTAAAACCAAACAACACTGGTCCCTGTTGACTTCCATTGTATGGACACAAAATCACAGAGACATTTCTCAAAATTAGTGATCGACTGATTTGGGTTTTTTAATGGCCAATGTCGATACCAATATTTAGAAAGCACTGTGGCCAATAAAAACACAAATGCAATTAAACAAGTATATGAGAGACATACAGAAAATTGGTGAAACTAAGTGAGCAATTATTGTGTATTATGTGCCTAGTTAGTAACAGACTTGAACACATGAAATGGTCCACACATGACATTATATCAATGGGCAGCTAAACATAAAAAGGAATTTAAATATTTGATCTATACTTACTATACAATTTTTGTGTCTCATCCACCATACAGGACCCATTTTACAGTGGTCATATTACATTATTAAGTGAAAAATGCCTGCTTTACATATTAGTGGCTAATGTTCTATATGATGGCCAAACAAAAATGATCCATTTCTAAAAATATATTGGCTGACGCTGATAATTATAAACATAAAAATATAATCTGATATATCAGCTGTGGCAATATGTCGGCCTATCACTTCTTAAAATACATTCTTTTGTGTCATATACAGGTTTTGAAAAACACAAGGGTGAATAAACAGAATACAACAGTTTGTTATGTTTTTGTAACAACACAAGTTCCATAGTTATTGTTAGTTTTGTTCTTCCATAATTTTGCTGAGTTTACTATTATTCTAAAATGTAACAAAGAAAATACGAATAGGGAATGAAAGAGTGACCCTAAACTTAAGTACAGTGAATATTTGAATCGAAACAACCGAATGGCAGTGTCTCAGATTTGGTTGTGAGCTATTTGCCTGTCTGGAACAGGGTAATAAAAACACAGTGCCTACTTTAAAGTCCACATGCATAACAGCACAAGCATTTAAAGATGAGTTGACAAGGATCTCTTATTAATTACAGCTCATAGTCAGAGGAACAACCTGAACTAAAAGCTTGTCTGGCGACGCTTGTGTAAAATATCCTCTGTGCTTCAGGTTCTGGAATGTCACCTAATGTTATTCAAAACTGCCTTAGCAAAATTTCTCTTCAAGAAATGTTATTGTGAATATTGTATTCATCTGTGGAATCAGCACATATGGTTTTGGCTAGTTATTCATTGTTTGCAGCAGCAGTGTATTTTGGTAATGATATGCATGAATCTCCAGAAAGGAATTTGTTGTGGTGCTATTTGTGTTTACTGTGGGTGAACGTACAGCCTTAAAGGGATAGTTTAACCAAAAATATAAATACTTTGATAATTTACTCACCCTCATGTCATTACAATCCTGTATCACTTTCTTCTGCGGAACACAAACAAAAATATTTTTCAGATTGTTGGTAACCAAACGACTTTGGTTACTTCTTTGACTTCTATTGTATGGATGGACACAAAACCAATAAGACATAAAAAATATCTCAATAGCTTATTTTGTGTTCTACAAGATAAAGAGTAATGGACAGATCTTGAATGACATGAGAAAGTATAAATGCCAGATTTTTTGTGAGAACTATCCTTTTAACATATCTAGATCAATGTCAATACTGCTGTTTCAAAGATGGTTAACAATATACTGTGTGAGTAAAGAAAAATGATTGAAAAAAGAAGCACCTTTGTGTGTCCCTAATATATTTTTTTAATAAAACATCAGAGAGTTGACAGAGCTGTTAGTCCACGAAGGTCATGACAATATCGAAAGGCCAATTCAAAAAAAAAATGAAACAGACGTCATCGATTAACGTTTGAAGGGGCTTCAAGAGATGAATTCATCAAATACAGGCCTCGAAGGAGATGAAATGTGTTTGGACCTTTTATTGGACAATTTTGTTGTGTGTCCATCTAGCTTTAAGAGCAATACTGAGGATTCTTGTTAGGGATCCTAGCAGGGGCATTTCAAGCCTGTCATCAGTAGGGCACAGACTATTCAAATAATGTAATAAAAAAGTGCATGTATGACGCCATTGACAGGCTACTTTCTCAGGATTTAAAAGCAGTTGGAAACATTTGAGATATTGTAAGTACTCAGCTGAAAAAAAAAGATAACATTGGTCTAGTGGTTTCTGGATATTTTACTGCAAAATTCTTACAAACTGTACCTTTAAATAGTTTAATAGCATTCAAAAACGTTTATAATATATTAAGAAAAATATTTCACTTTGATTATCGGAATCAAGCAGTGAGGTTGTGAATTGCAACCAACGATTTCACTCAACTCCACCCTGACACAGACTAAGATGTTATCACGTTTTCGCATCTTTGCCGAAGAAGATAATGTTTTTATCAAATGGAATCTGTAGAGTCAGGACGGCGGCCCATGGTGGAGTCGCCAGAGGAAGGAGCTATGGCGGAGATGGGAAAGGCGACACCAGGGGCCGACTGATGGGGACATAGCCAGTGGAGGAGGAGCTCAGAGTGGAGACAAGCAGACGGAGAGCCAGGGTGACACCGAAGATCCGGAGCACCAAGGTGGAATCGGCTGTTCAGGCGACTGAGACGGAGGTAGGGATCCGGCGGAGCTAGAGCGACCAAGGATGTAGGTGCAGCCTGAGGAATGGAGGAGCCTGACAAAGCCATAAAAACAGAGTGAAGAGACATAGCCGGAGGATTGGAGTCCCGAGACAGCGGATGATCGACAACTGACCGAGGTGGAGCCGGAGGAACGAGGGAGCCTGGCGGAGCTGGTGGGATGACGGGCCACAGTGGAGAAGAGGGAGGCAGGAGCCAAGGTGTAGGCACTGGTTCGGAGGACCGAGGAGGAGTCTGGGTCTCGGAGGCAGAGACATGGGTTACTCAACCGAGGTAGCTGGCAGCAGAGGTGGGTAGAGTAGCCAAAATATTTAGTCAGTACACATCATTTGCAATAATGCAAAAAAACACAAAGTACAAGTAACCAGAGAAATTGTTACTCAAGTAAAAGTAAGTCCCTATTTAAATCTTTTTAAATAACTCAAGTAAAAGAAAGAAAGCATGCAATGAAAAAACTACTCAAGTAGCTAGTTACTTTGTATCTGATTAGCCTGTATACTATTCATAAAATTAATATTAATGCCAAAATTTTAATACATATTTTTTATTATTATTATCATGAGCATATATATTTGCGATATACACACAAAGACTAAACAATAGACAAATAAAGAAGAGACAAGCATTTCTGTAAAGTTAATCTAGTCCCAATAGACCATGCAAACTAAAGTGAACCTGGAGAGTTTTGTGTTAACAATGCATTTAACTAAACCCAGAGCCTTTCCTAAGAAGATCTAGAACATCTGCAGGGATCTCTTATAAGACATACAAACAGATTTTAAACAAAACTCATGTTTTCTCATGTTCTGTGTTCATGTTCATGTGTGTTTAAGCTCTAACTTGTAAGCATACACTGGGTGAACAACATGTCAATCAACAAGTTTTCTTCCTACTGTTCTTCAAATGTATATTTCTACAAGCCCACGTCTCTGTGTCTAACAGGTCACGCAAATGTTGCGGTGTCTGATGTACAGGTCTCGCGGGTGTCCGCATATGCCAGCCATTTGTCATTGCTGGCAAACAATATGATGCATTTGCAGTTAAGGTTTGATAGATATAGATTCATGGCTCTTTGTGTTCTGGATGTTCTGTATGTAACCCGCCTTTTCAAGAGGATTCAGATTGTGCTGTAAATTGAACAAATCATTTGAAATGATTCCTGAAGCTCTTCAGATGGTTTTGTCCATTGTTTAATTGATGCTTTCAAAATAATCGACTCAAAAGAATAAATCACTCGGGAATGCATGTAAAAAAAAAGTATCCAATTTTAATTTAGTTTTAAAAGTACATATTTTCCAAAATTTTACTTGTAATAAGGTTCGATAAAAGGAAGGAAGGAGGCGCGAACATTTAACAAACCACTTTAATATAAATAAACAAACAATAACACGGAAGTAAAAGACCAGCAGCCACCTCACTGTCAACTGCCGGCCACAAGGACATAAAATAAACTTAACACATGCCCGGTCCTCTCTCGCTCCCGATTTCCTCCGTGAGATATGCGGGACCGGTGTGTGCTCAGCTGATAACAGCTATCAATCACGCCACAGGCCCCGCCTCACAGCTCTCATTATGGCTTCCTCACCACATTACTCAAGTAAATGTAACGAAGGAAATGTAGCAAGTTACTACCTACGTTTGGCTGGCAGCTGGAGATCCACAAGCTCATCCAACCCAACAGCGTTGGCGTGCTGAGGATGAGCTGAGATGTTTTCAGATGCCAGCGGACCCAGTGTTGATGGACTGGCTGGCAGTAACAGAGGAGGCGGGAGAAGGAGGCTGTGCGGGATCTTCTTGGAGGCTGAAGAGGAGGTGCTGGCTGACGGAGAGCTGGACTGGACCAGCAGGGAGTCTTGAGACCAATGAGAACTGGGTGGGACCATCGGACACTCAGGGAACATGGGAGATACAGGATACACTGGGGGTTCAGGGGAACTGAGAACAACCTCTCCAACCCAGTCAATTAAATCTCTTCAATAACAGAGTCCATAATGCCAGAGGCCAGTTGCAGTTCACCCTCAGCAGCGGGAGTGTAGGCGGACTTCCCTCTAAGCCCTCAATCTACACCAGCACTCCCAAGGCAACTCACATTGTTGTGGGCACCTGGTCGTACAGGTCTTCAGGCTCGGGCTCTGGAGCGATGATGGACTCAGTCGCAGCTGTGCACGCTGGCTCTTGTGTCATGTCTCATGGTGGGCTCGTGCATACGCTCTGTGCAGCAGAGTGATGGCTGGCTGGTCTCTGGTTCGGGAGTACGGCTGGAGGTGTCCTCAGTGGGCCAGACAGAGAAAAATAGTTCATCATTCTCCAGCATCCACTCCACAAAAGCAGTAAAGATCTCTTTTGGACCATTCGACGGTAGGCATGCCTTACACCACTCGCTCAGGCTGGTATAGTAACACTTAGCGAGCTGTCGGGGAAGTCAATAAGGCACGCCAGATCTAAAAGGACCCTGGTGTGTTCCTCCAACTAATGGTCCATCTGCTCCTTGCAGAGGAGCTGGACTGCTGGGAGATCCATTCCGGAAAAAGGGAAAACCCAAAACACCAAGAGAGAGAAAGAAAAAAACGGCGCAAAAACCCTCTCTAGGTCCGCTATTCTGTAACGTGTAGTCTAAATACAAGCGCACAACTAAGTATAATGTCCGCAAGAGAAAATTAATAATAATCCAGGAGCAAACACAGGAACATTAATCACACAACACATCAAACAATAGCAGACAAGGAACTGAGGAAGACACAGGTCTTAAATACATGAGGAAACGTAATCCAAAGGAATCTTCATCAGGTGTGGGGCAATTAAACAAGTGATCAAAGGAGGCAGGAGAGCAGAACTCAGAAAACTTAACCAAAATAGAGCAGAACCCTGACAATGGTCTAATGCAGATCTAAATTGAAGAAGAGAGACACACAGATCTGCCAAATAAACCTCTCTTTTCATCTATGTTGTACATGACACCATCTGTAGCTCGGCGTGTGCCAGTGACTGCACATAAATCAATTTGGTGACGTGTTTGGGGGGGGCAGGGTTGAGATATGTTCACCCTGCTAGCAGGTGTGGCAGGTGCCTCTGCAGTAAACACATCATTCTAATCACATCAGTACAGTGGCCCAGACTTATCTCTGAACGGCCTCAAGTGCTTCAAGCTATTGTGACTGTGAGAGCACAAGGCGATACAAGACACGCTCAATGTGCACACGTCACTGCTTTTGTCTCCATCACGACTCTCCCTTCAAGACAAAAGCCCGTTCACATAAATTCCTATAAACAGTCGACAGTAATGAATTAACCTTTAAATAATTTAACCTAGATTGATCACTCAACACACAAATACGGCATTTCCTAACTGCGTTTTAAGAAAGGAAAGAAAACACCAGGCACGAACTGGAAAGAGCAAACAAGCACATTCAATAAAAAATACCATCGCATTTCCAAGGAAATCCATATACTCAATAAGTGGATCAATGTTTAGCACACAATAGCATCCCTCGCATGCAAAATTAGTAATGTTCCCTCAAGATACGTGTGTGCCCGAGATGAAACTTATATGCAGCACCACAACATGCTGCAGCTCCGATTAATAATTCAGTGAAGTCTCTGAAAATCTATATCTGTGGCCTGTCAGGCATTTATATCGAGGTCAGATCTCTTATTTAAAATCAGACAGCAACATTGATTCCACATGGAATCTTTTTGATTTTTTTCCACATGCTGCGTTTTAGGATCTAGGATCGGGAATCTAGCACAGATGCAGGTCCAGTGAGTGTAGGAATGAATGAAAGGAGAGATAAAACTTAAATCAATTACCATCGTTGTGCCCTTGGGCAAGCTATTAAACTCCCTACAGGACGATGCATGCAAATATACTGCAAGTGTGCATGTTATTTAATGATACTTATGATGTTATTTAGTTAGATGACCACAGGTTCAAGGTCTGTCTGCCCCTCCGGTAAAAGCATGGTGTTAGCAGCACAAAATGTTGTGGGTTTGATTCACACACGCTGATCAAATGTATAACTTGAACTAACTGGATGTCACTTTGGATAAAATCGTCTGCCAAATGTTTAAATCTTACGTCTTTGTATTATAACCTATCCTGCATCTATACTATCTAACTACTAAAAGTGTCTTTCCACAAAGCTCATCTCTGAATAAATTATAAGAATACATTATACTGTGTTTTGCCCAATATGATGCTTTAAAGTCAAAGCAAAGGTTGTTGTTGTATGTTCAAGCGCTTTGCGATACACAAATGTGAGTCACTTTTTAATAGTGTATTCCTCCCTATGAAATTAAATTTCAAGGTGAGAAAAAATAATGTGAAAAGTGGAAAAGAAAAAAAAGAGCTTCTCCACAAGAGTACTTGCTCCAAAATGAGTCAACCAAACACGCAGGTTTCACAGTGACAGTGTACAGAAACTCGCTTTCTCCCTTCTGTTATTCAATCTTCACATCTAAGACTACGTTCACACTGCCAGCCTTACTGCTCAATTCAGATTTTTGGCTCAGATCCGATTTTTTGTTCGGCTGTTCAAACTATTTTTCAAAATGTGGCCAATATCAGATTCCAGTGTGAATCCGTCATGGTTATAAACTGAATCGCATGCGCAAAACACGTAACACGCTGTCATATAGAAATGAGCAAGGATCAAGTCAGCAGGTGTGTTTGACTTTATGCGGTGCTGCGCGCACTGGTCTCCGTGTAGCAAGGGGATTCCGCACGGCGCGAAGCAGTTCAGGAGCAGTCCGCTCAAGGGGTGTGTGCAAGCCGGTCTGCATGTCTCAGCATGGAGTAGAACACACCTATAGCTTTTGCTTTAAAATCAAATCATCATGCACGCAAATGGTGGATCCTAAGCATTTAAAGAAAATAGAAACCTAGGCGTCTGTCATGTTGCATTGCGACGTATCCAGTGGCAATAAAAAAAGGATTCTTTAGTCTTTTGTTGCATCGCATCATGCGGCTCAGCTAAGTGCGGTGTAGACAGTACAAGGGCTTATGTTTATAATCTGATGATTAATGTTTGGCAACCGAGCTGATATGGCACTTCTGTCTACAGAATGGCACTTGAAGATTTAACTGTGCGTTCACACCTAGCAACAAAGCGACTTGATGTCATTAATTTCAATGGAGAGCTGGAGACTTCGTATGAAGTGGGCGTATCTAGCGACGTGACAAAGTTGAGAGTTGCTCAACTTTATGCAAATGATGAGCGATTTTAGGGAGCGACTCCCAATACGGCCTTTTCACAAGACGTAACTTAACTTCCACCTTTTCAAAAAGCAGTGTATCATAACATCCGTCTTGCAACAAACAAGGAGAAGAAGAAGAAGAACTTCCGTTTTGCCGTCGCACTGGAATTTAACAACAGTGCAAAAAAACGGACAGATCAATTAACCAAGTACTTATCCTAGCACATTCGCTAAGACAAAAAACAAAACAAAACACTAACCTTCATAATCAAACAGGTACTGTTCAAAGAAGAATTTGTATCCTTTATCTAGCTTTGATCGTTTCGTAAGCGAAAATTTGTCTGCAAGATGTTGTACATCATCTTGCCGTATTTGTGTCAGCTGTGCAAGGGACTTGGAAAAGTCCATTCTGAGGCCCTAGCGGAAGTAACGCTACACTGCTTCGCAGAATTCCGATATGATCTTTCAGACTGAGGTTGCATTGCAAAACATCAGATCTATATACGATTTAGGATCGCATCTGGAAGTGGCTCAGATTAGATTTCAAAATATCAGATTCGCTGTGGTTTGTCTTGTTCACACTGTCATGCAGTAAACAGATCTAGGTCACATATGAGCAAAAAAAATCTGATTTTGGTGTTAGTGTCAAAGCAAACGTTCACCTCAAAAACATTCCTGCTACAACATCCGCCATTCCCATTTCTTATCTCTCCATCCGTCAATCACATTTACCACATCACCAACTTACACTAAAGATAACAACTGTACCCATAAACTGCTGAGCCACAAGAACAGTTTGCTTCCATGCAGTTCATCACTCCATTCTAATGAGACGTCTTGGAAGTCTAAAAAATCCACAGTAAAACTCTTTGTACAAAAACAGCATTTATTTTTACAGTCGCATGAAATTAGGTTTTTGTATAGAAAAGGGAGTGGGCAGAATCTGGCAGTTAAACAAAGTTTCACAGTTCTCAAGAGAATATCAGGAGGGAAAATGTGCCTGAAATTGCAACTTTTCAACAAGGTGCAAAATATGAAAAAAGCCAATTCACTAATGCTCTGTTTGTATACGGTCGATTCAACCTAGAAAAGTGACATTATTTATGAGAAAATAATGCACCTTTGTGTCCTCCCGCAGGATGATTAATTCATTCAGGCTAATTTGATTTGAGACAAAGCAACTTAAGGTCTTAACACTTACTTCCTGTGAGACCAAGGGGGTGGTAATTTAAATGACAAAGATTCACATAGGAAACTATGTTTGGATTAAAGAGAAGAGCAAGTAATTTAAACAAAATCTTATTTTCTACAATTTTTTAGTTATATATTTTTTTCATTTGGCAGATGCTTTTTATCCAAAGCAACTTACAGTGCTTTCAATCTAGCCATGGGTCGGTATGACATTTTGACGCTATGATAATCAAAAGAAAAAATATTGCGGTTTGACAGCATGTCAGGTTTTGCTTTTACAGCTTTAAAATGTTTTCTATAAAATGTCTGCTTTTTTCAATTGAACACAATATTTTATTTTAATATTTTATTTCTAAGCAACACAAAATATTTGGAATAGTAGTGAAAATGTTTATATCAGGTTAAAACTTTTTGAAAGCATGGCACACCTTTCTAGTCATTTGTTTACAGTACACACATTTGTAGTAATTAAACTTAAATATATAAAAAAATTAAATGCTGATTAGCAAACAACAAATTATGCATAAAATATAGACTTAAAAAAAACAGCTCTTGGAAACCTTGGAAACAGTATAACGGAAAATGTGGGTGGTTTACAACCGTGACTTTTTCTGTAATCTGTCAATGCCTATTTCATCTACCCTTTATATTTTAATATATGCTCAATTTTTTTATATGTGTGTTCTCTAGGGCAGGGGTTTTCAAACTTTATGATGTCAAGGACCCCCAAATATGATAAACCCGAGGGCCCCTCTTTTCTTAAACATATATCAATCTATATTATTTTTGTGTAAAGAAACGTTAAAAAATTTGTTGGATTAATAGTAAATTAAAAATTATAAAGACTAAATATTGTTTCTAAACCTAAATAGTCTGCAACAATTTCACTTTGAGCCCGAAAAAAGAATCTATGGTGAAAAAAACTCACTAGAAAGATTCAAATATTCTGGAAACTATCCATATGCATAGTTTCTGCTTTTGGAGAAAAGCAGAAACTATGTATATGGATAGTTTCCAGAATACTGTTATCCAAACACTTTGGTATTAGATTTTTTTATCATTTTTGCTTAATCTTTTTTCCTATCAAATTTTCTGGTGTACCCTTTGCATCCTTTTGGAGGCCCCCCGGGGATCCCCAAACCACAGTTTAAAAACCCCTGCTCAAGGGATTGAACTCATGTCCTAATATTTTTCATCAGCCAAGCCAATGATGATCTTTCTTTCTACTGTCATAAAATAAATTACTAGGACGAGCACGTACATACTGTAGTGACTCTCCAGAGATGCAAACACCTGCAAGATTTAAGATGTGGAAGGTGTTTTCTGTTCAGCTATTCAACACACATCTCATATAGTCAAGTCTGTGATTACATCGGATTGTGGTCTCTGTACTTAACCCAGTAGCAGAGGCGAGTTGGTGCTCATTTTGGTGTTGAACATGTATAGACCATGTCGATCAGACTCTGTTTGCCCAGATCTAATGCTGACTCTTTGTAATCTGTCTTGTTCTTAACAAACAAAGTTCACAGCTGAAGAACAAAAAAAGACAAGGTCACTCACATCTTTTGTCTGCAGACAGACATTCTTGTGTTGCCTTTGCTTCATTCCCAAGAGAAAGCAAGGAAGACAGCTTTTACTTCAAATGGGCATGACAAGCTGATCTGGGAACAGGCTTGATAAAGACGGAGGCTGTGAGTGAACCTCCCTTCTGTTGTTCTTATCAGGCTGGCCCACCAAAAAAATAACACTGCTATGCACAAGAATGAGAGAAAACCGGTAAAGGTCACATTTATAAGGCATGAATATGGAATATATTTACATAATTCAATATAATGTAATACAATAAAAAATACAATATGGCGCAATTACACATTGATCTTAAAATACACATTGATTTGATTCTAGGACTTAATGTTCACAACAGCAAAAACAGAACAAAACAGTAATCAAGAAGGTAAATAAATAAATGATGGTTATTCTTCAAAGAGGGCACATTCAGTTCTCTTTATTAAACACAGTCTGGCCCAGCTTCACCTGCAAGATGGGCTCTTCCACCAACCCTGATAATAGAGGGCTGACATTTGAGACAAATGCCACTCTGTGTATTGGGGAGGCCTGAATAAATCAAAAGTGTTCCCAGGGTGTCCAACCAGCCTCCTGCTTACAATCTGACAATCATGTAAACCTGATTTTTTAAGCTAAGAACAAATCTTATATAATATTAGGAGGCACCAATTACTCAACGCAGAAATGAGTGGGTACAAACTGTGATTTAATTTATGGAGTATTTAAAAGCTAAGGGGTGTTATTATTAAATCAGATTTTATTATTTTCCCATGCAGTATGTTACCCTGGACCACAAAACCAGTCATAAGACGCTTAGGTATGGGTCAAAATTATTGATTTTTCTTTAATGCCAAAAATTATTTAATTCCATGAATATGTTTCCTACCGTAAATATATCAAACTTTATTTTTGTGACAAAAATGGGTGGAAACACGTCTACAAACCTGGTCTTTGGGAATTACCCACTCAAGTCTGCTATCTGTCATGATTCTGCCTCACTTTGTCATGCTTTTTTTGTCTTGTGGCAGCGTCATGACAGCCCCACATGTTAAGTCTGGAAAGTGACATGCCATTGTTTGTTTTGGCATGCCATGCGCTCGCTCTGGTCTCGTCTTTGTCCCCGCCCCCTCGTTACCTCGTTAGCCTCCCATCAGTGTTTGATTCACATTACATGCATGTAATGTCCCTTGATAGTTCCCCTATATCCTGGAGTTTTCCTGTAGCTCAGTGGTAAGAGCATTGCGTTAACAACACTAGGATGTGGGTACGATCCAAGGGGATTGCAAATACCTATGTAAAATGTATAGGATAAAGCAATGTAAGTCGCTTTGGATAAATGCATAAATGTAAATGTCTATATAATGCCCTCGTGTTTGCTGTCCTGTGCCATGTTTGCTCTGTTAGCTTTATCGTGTTATGTACCTTGCCTTGCCCCAGTATACCCAGTCCTTGTTCTTTGTTTGATTATTCTTTGGCTCTGCTTTTGCCCCCTCATGGAAAGTCTTTGCTTTGCACCTTGTTTGTAGTTTGTTCTGTTCTAGTTTCCCCCTTGTGGGTCTTTATTTTTGATTATTAAAAGTCTGAATTGGTACCGCTGCCTGCATTGGGTTTGTCAGTACAGCTGTAAGCCAATAAAGGGCGGTAAGAAAAAAGTTTGTTTATCAACCTGCTACAGCAGCTCTGATTGACAACAAAGGCTATTTGCTTTCACAGCAGGGAAGGTAAGGCTTGGGGATGGGGTTTCAGTTTTGCTATTATCAATAATTGTGGACATCTATATACAAATTATTCACCTAATGAAGTAGTTATGAATTCCTGTGCAATAAGTATTTGTTAGAACAATGTTAAAAAAATCCTCAATATCTTTCTTGTCCCCATAATCACACACTTATTTTTTTCAATTCAACATCTCACATGACTGCCAATAGTGTATCACTGTTGCATTAGTGACTTTACTTGAAACTTATATTTAAATGTCAGTACGATGAAAATAGAGAATCTTTATCTAGATATTGCCTATTTACGCTGACAAACGGCCGAAAATATTTTGGCAGCACGAAAATATTTTTAACATGGTAGCTGGTAAAGACCTTTCTGCCAGGGCTCTACACTGCGACCATTTCCATCGCATTTGCCACTGGAAAATTGTCTGTGCGACCGTGAAAAAATATTAAGGCGCATTGATACGACTGGCCCGATCTAACTTCTAACCCATTTACATCCAATCACATAAAAAAAAAAAAACTATGACTCTGAAAAGTGCCTCCATGTATATTATGTGACATTATCCACTGCGATCGGCTGCTTTTCATTCTAGTCGAATGAGCGGCGTGTCGTGTTATGTTAAAGGAAAATACGCTTACGCGCCATTTGGTGTTTTGCTTTATACTTTCGGTTCTGATGTGATGTTAGTCTGTGTCTTTTTTTTTAAATCTTCAATTGTCTGTGCTCCAAAATTTTTAAATAAAGGAGCACAAATGCTCCTAAAAAAATAAGTGACTGTAGAGCCCTGGGTGCATGGCCGAGAACATGATTGACGGGTAAATGAATGCAGCATTACATTCCATGGACTCTACCTGCACATTCAGACAAAACTGACTGTTTACTTGCATGGTGAGTCCAAGACACATTTGATTGACAGAAACCACATAAGAATGCAGCCAGGTGTGGAATGTGACTTCCCGGCAGCATCCAGTTGAGATTGGTTACGTTTGCCATTCATTTATTTCATCTACATTCTGATCTAGATAGCATTCCCCATTGATGCATGCCATTAATTTTCAGCAGTTGTTTGCTTCTTCCTTCCCTGCATGTCACCTCCCTGTCTCTCGCTCACGTGTTTTGTTTTTCTCTCACTGTGTTCACACATCTAATTTGAGTTTTGCTCAAGAACATTAGCAGTTTTTATATATCTGTATTTATCTGTACAACATTTAACAATGCATATTAAAAATTTAACGTAATCGAGTATGACTTATACTATGCATGATGTGCTACTGTGAATGGAAAGAATTATAACTCGCTTGGTTTAAAATGGTGTTTTAAAATAAATCCTATAGTATACATGAATTTTAGATGATTGTGGTCAACATTGATGATGGAACAAACTTATCATGTCTCCCCAAGCTGCACAAATCCCATTAGTTTAACTATATTGTGTCTCACAAATGTCTTTAGACGCACAAAATAGATCGCCACATTCTGGAAAAGTTCATTGTGTGGGGACAATTCAATTTTCCTAGGATATTAATAAACATGAGTCAAAAAACAATGAGGCACAGGACATTGGTGTGCATTCAGGAATCAATTCAAGTTAGTCTTTAGGGGAAATGCAGCTGAAACTAAATCTTTGTCAAAATCTCTAGACTCTAGACCTAAATGAATACATATGTACAATTTGTACTGTAGGTCTTTTCTTGTAAGTCAATTATCTGTGCATGGTGTTGGAAACCCAAATGTTATGTGTTCGATCCCCGTGGATAACACATACTAATAAAAAAAACTTTGGATAAAAACATCTACCAAAAGCAAAAAGTAAAAAAAATCATTCACTAAATGTATAAAGCATTGTTAGAGGAATAAGAGGGTTTTAAAATCAAAATCACTATCAAGTTAAATAAACAAGCAGGCGATGAGTCAGACTTGCTCAAGTGTGACGTCAAGAAGCCGTTACTGTAACTGTGAGAACACAGTCTTCATCCTACCTCTCATCCTCCAACATCGGGAAAAATCTCAAAGGCAAATTTGAGCATATTGAAAATTTCTATGCAGCGACCGTGTCTCATGTCCACTGCAGCACAAATGACAACAGCACATTTATGAACAAGCTGTGGAGAAATATCACCTGCCATTTCTGCTGAGCTCAAAGTTTAGAAGAAATGCCAGGAAGAAAATAAATCATTCGGTGCTAACACCAACACATGATACATAATTTTTTACCCTGTGGCTTTGAAAGGCCATGAAACACATCTTCAAATAATTGGATCCATAAATAGCTCCTAATACAGGCTGGGTGACGGTTTAAATTAAGGGCCAATGGGTTACAGCAGAGATTGTTTTAACGTATGAAGACAGGCTCGGGGCAAAACTGTCCCTACTAACCTTAAGCCAGAAGAAAAAGTGAGACACTATCCACTGCTGCCAAAAAAGTATAGACACTTTAAATCACTGAATGTCACTGCACGTAATAGAAAAACATGATACTGTGTCATACAAGTAAACGATGCTAGACCTTCTCTACATCATTACTGGGATGACTTATAACCTAACATGTCGATTCAAAACAGGCCATTCTAAACAGTGGAACGGGAACGTTTTGTCGCCTCTCAATGGCGTCATATCCGCGTTACCCTTTGTTACAGCCTTAACTGACGTAGCAACCGCGTGACACTGTCATAGACAGATACGGAAGTTGTTTGTACCGTCGTTCCGTCTAGCATTATTGCAAATAATGAGGGTACCTTCAAAATCACTTTTAGATTGATTTGAACACTTAAAACTGCGCAGTGTTGTCACACCATCAAATTGGACAATTACTGTAACATCTATGACTAACAATTTAGTTTTTAAACCTGACATTACTCGGGTCTAATTCATTATAATGAAACAAAATGATTTCATCAACTCAACATTTATATTCAACTCTAGCGGAAATTTCTACAAACTGTACCTTTAAATGTCTATATACTTTATAGGAAAACTGTAAACATTTGCATTGTGTCTTTTGTTTAAGTGGTTACATTTAAATAAAATATGAATACATAAATAAATATAATATGCATTAAATAAAATACAACAATTTTATGTTATAATATAATATCTTCTGTTTTCTTAGAGTGTGTAGTTGTGTAAAGGGTCCTCCTGAGAACAAAAATCTCACTTCATCTATTTGAGAGAGCACAGATGACACAAGGGAACTATGTAACTTCAGACTAAAGCACATCTCAGTTTACACATTACCCAGTGTACTCCTGCTGACGCAACTTTTTCCCTAAGCAGAGAAAGGCCTTATTAGCCGAACAGCTTTATGAAGCGAGATCTGTCTTACGTAGGAACTGTAAAGAATCTTATGGATGCTGCAGGACAAAACCATTGAACTTCTCTATAGGAGGAGGGGCAAAGATGTGCCAATAACGGAACATACTGACTCAGCAGTGATATGGCCTTGTATCAGCATCACAGTGTTTTTAACAGGATCTTAACAAGACTGAACGATGACTGAAATGACATTGCAGATGTGACTGGCAACCAGGATAAACTTGGTGATGGTGAATGTGACCGAGAACAAATTTAGTGATCATCCTTAGGTTTAGATAGAATTTTAAAGCGACAGTTCACCCATAAACATTGTTTACTCGCCCTCTTGTCATTTCAAACCTGTATGAGTTGTTCTTTCTTACTCAGAACACAAAAGAAGATATTTTGAAGAATGTGGTAACCCTGCACCCATTCACTTACATTACCAGCGACAGAATTTTTCATTTTTGGGTGAACTATTCGTTTAAAGGCAGGGTATTTGATTTCCGAATTACATTGTTACGGGCAAAGTCGGACCGAGTACCAAGACAACCTTGTAGCCAGTCAGCATAAGGTGCAAAGTATGGACATTAGTCGAGCCGAGTGCTGCCGAAAGCGAAAGCTGGGGGTAGGGGTATATCTGTTCGGGTGATTTGAACATCAACAACGGCTATGAGAAATCGGACAACCTGCCTTTAAGTAAAGGCTTAAGGGTTAGTAATCACATGATGAATGATTTCTCTAAATGTATCGTGAACTGTCTTTTTTTTGTGGCACACATTTACATTTATGCGTTTGCAGACGCTTTTTTCCAAAGCGACTTACATTGCATTGTACTACACATATTTCTTTCCAAGTATGTGCAATCCCTGGGATCGAACCCATGACCTTGGCATTGCTAACGCCTTGCTCTAACCACTGAGCCACAGGAAAGCACACATAATAAATAAAGCAGAATTTTCAGGTTTGGCACCAATTAGTGAACAAAGGCAAAAAAGAAGCAGAGTGAATGTGAAGGGCTATGAAAGGTTACAAAAATGGTGATGACGGAACTAGGAGATACTGAACCATTCCAAAAATAACTGAATACTGTGGGTTGCGCATGACAGCATGGGAGCAAACAGCAGCAGGAGAGGACAGCTGATAGGATGTAAAGATTATCAAGAAAACAGCTTAGTTAAACGGAACAATGGAGAGACACTTGGCACTTTGTTCAATCTTAAGACTGCCTAACAGAGCAGGTTGCTCTGCGCACTTGATCTTTGTGTAAACATGAGTGTTATCACAGCACAGGGGCTCATTATGAAGCAGGGAGGTGTTTCAGCAAACAGGATGAAGACGGTAGATGATACCGACCACAGCAGAACAGACTGCAGAGGATAGACGCAGAGCTGATGCTGTACAAAAAGAGTCAGGAATGTTAAGAGTGTGAATAGGTGGGTGCCAAATGCGGCAGGAATATGATATAGAGTTTTGAAGGCGGGTGGGTGTGTAATGAGAAAACGCAAACAGAAAAGTGCCGATTGATTAATGAAGAGATAAAAACGTGTGTAGGTAGGGGGCAGAAGCATTTGTTCAATTTATTCAGACTGTACATTTTTTATGAGCACCTTCCCTGGAAATCAAACCTATGACCTTGGAGGTGCTAGAGACATGATCTACCAGTTGAGCTTACATCTTACACATACAAACAAATTTACACATGTACACAATCTGCTTATTTCTTGTTATATCTTATGAGGTATTTGTGATAAGGATTGGTTTAGCCTATACGCTTATCAATAACACAGTAAACCTACAATAATATAAAGTACATAAACAATCAGTTTTGAAAACTGTCTACCTTATTAATATTTACAAAAGTAAGCTTATACTAATAATTTATGATTTGAGTTTGCACATTGGTACAGTCACCTGTCAATTTATGTTTCCCAAAGAGATGACGATAAGGTACAGATCGCCGCTTTAATAAAAATTTGAACATGACAACAAGCCTAAACCTGAAAAACCTGAATCTCACAGTTTAGCAATTCAGATAAAATCCACATTTCTTATATAGCAGACCCTTGCCTCAATGTATCCTAGTTTGGTTTATATATGATCACAAATACTGGAATTACAGTTTGGAAGACAGAATTCACACAACAATACAGACATCAAAGAGATTTCAGAAACTAATTTATAAAAGTGCTGCTAGAGAAAGCACGCAAGCATTGGTGTAATTGGACTCGTGACTCAAAACCTCGAGACACAGGCACTGTGGCAACATCCTTGTATGACAGTTCTTAATCCCCTATACAGAAAACAGCATTTAATTGCAAATGGTAATATTTCTCACAACAGCACTGACCTTGACTGTTCATGCGCAGCGTCCTCAACTTTTGCGTAATAAATCAATGCAGGACCCCCAACTATCTGCCGCAGAAAAGGCACAAGGAGAATGAGGTTATTTTATTGATCGGTGCAATGTAACTGTACAGTCAATAAATCACCTAGTGAAACAAACCCGCTTTCATCAATACAGCATCATATACATAAAATGCAATGAGTACGGCCAAATCGAGCTACAGCTGTTGTATCACTGAAAAAAAATGATGTAAAATAACATTAGAAAAATGCAATTTTAATTTACAAGTTTTTTCCGAATCTAGAAGTTTACTAGGAAATGAATGAAGGTTTTCAGATAACAATTAACTATAGGCTGCTATTTTAATTTTAAATCACGTCACCATTTTTATATAGTAGGCCTATAAGTAACCTTTATATATTGGTATATATAGTATGAAACCAACAGCAGTGTATGGAAAAGGTGTCAAAAGTAAAAGACGAATGACACACTGAGGTGATTTAAATACTGTCTGCTCACCATAAATCCACATTATATTGGACATTTCTGGCGCCTACAGGACGTCGTACAGGTTTGTTTATGTGTTAGTTTACACGCTTGAACAAGACATCATTGCTCATAAATATTTACCGTTTTGACACATTGACATAAATACACACAGACGTTTCAGGATCAAGTTCAAAGACTCCAAGCTTTAGGTCGACATCACCTGACGCAGTAGTAATCAACTTATGACAAAGTATCGCGAGAGCAATTTGATGGCTGTGTTTTCGAATCGCTCTCGCGGTGCTGTGATGTCACACACCTAATTGGTCTGCGCAGCGACGCACGTTCATCCCCATATTGTCCAACATTCAGTATCACACCTGTCTTTACTGTTTAGTGTGCCGCTCACCTCAATGCGCCTGTTATGCCCAAACGCCACCCAGTGTGCAACAATGTTACTACATTAAAACATTATGCCAGGCAAATACATGCAGAGGCATTCACAAAATAGAGCATCTTCCTGTTTCTAACTTCCTTCACACACTTTAACACTGACACGAAACACACTGGTAAGATTAAAAGATTTGGCCAGATGATGGAAACTCATTCTGGATGTTATGCACGATCACAAAATAACGTAGAGATATTGGCAGTGGCGTTTTGGTCTGTAATCTTACACTTTAAAAGTCATCCCAATTAGCTGTTAAGCTTTTAATTGGCTCTTGTTTAAATCACCATTAACCTTATCTTCTGTAGATAGGTGATTGTGAAACACTCTTGAGTAAACATGAGAAATCTATTAAACATGGGACAAAACAGACAAAAGCCTCAACAGCCAGACACAGAGACTTAACACATTCCTCTTAACATAAAAGTTTAAGGACATACAAATCATTACAAGTAAATACATAATACAGAGAGGGGTACAACATAAGGCTTTTTGGAAGGGCTAGTTCACTCAAAAATGAAAATTCTGTCATCATTTACTCACCCTCGGGTTGCTTCAAACCTATATACATTGATTTGTTCTGTTAAACACACAGATGTTAGCATTTTCAGTTCTGTGACATCATGCACTACCATAAAAAAAGTGTATATTTTTATTGTTCTGTTGAACGCAAAGTGAGATATTTGAAGAATTTAGGAAAGCAACAGTTCTGGGTCTTGGGCACCTTTGACTACCATTAAATTAGATCCTACTATGGCAGTTAATGATGTGACAGAATTGAAAATTGCTAACATTCTTTCAAATATCTTATGTTCATCGGTAAAAAAGTAATTTATATAGTAATGAAATGACATTAGGGTGAGTAAATGATGACAGCATTTTCATTTTTGAGTATCACTTTAAGCATGGTAAATCTGATAATTACACGAGTAACACCACTCGCGCTAATAGACCTGTTTTAATTTCAGTTATGATTTCGATTAAAGGAATTTACGTTGTTTACATCCCGTTGTCTTAAATACATTTTCACGAATTGGGATTAACTGTTAACAGTTGCTATGGGGGACTGACATGTTTCAATATGGTGATATGTGCAACAATAGAGTGATAAAGAAAATTTAAGGTTAGATTTGGTGACTAACGAACCTAAATGAGAAATTGAAAAACACACATGATGAAGAAATTTACTTTCATGCTGCCAAAACACACTTTTACCAACATCTCAAAACTAAAAAAATATCAAGATAGTTGTCATCTTGCAATGAGAGAAAAAGACAGTAAAAGCAAAACTCGGTCAACCCTGTGTAACTATGAAAAGCATCCCTGTCACAGTTAACCCCACGTAACTTTGTGCCCCGCTCTCTTCCACCCCTAAATGTGGATTTTTTTAAATGGTATAAAACCCCAAGAGTGATTTTTATTGGTTTAATGATGCTTCTGAAATTTTTTACAGATGAAAGAACAATGGGCTCATTATTTAATGAGGACTTTACTGAAAGCATTTCAGCAGGTGTCTCAAATACATTGGTTTGCACAAAAAATAAAAGCAATGAATTAAACAAAATAACAAGTAATTATTATTGCATGACTCACAGATGACACAATGGTTTGTTGTTCAATCTAAGATCTTGAAAATGATGTGCTCTTTCAACGTAAAATTGCATGCTTAAGAATAAATCATATATTACGAAAATCCTCCCATAATAGGTGGAAGGACAAAAAACGTGTGGTGTCACATCAAGGGACATCTCTTGGGTGGAGACAGGCAGGGTTCGCAGGGCGAAGTTTCCATGGCAACAGCAAAAAGGGTCGAGAGACTTTGTAAATGTGTGTGTGTATGTTCAAGCATTTTTAGAAGCCAGTAGCATAAAGCATGATGCAGTAACCTGATGAAAAGAAATGATCAAAACAGAGGGAGAACTGGAAGCAAAAAAATATGTGTGAGATCATGAAATTAGTGTAAAGTGTTTTCTTTAAAATACTAAATATTCATAAATAAAACTCATCATGGTTCTCCTGGGTCCCGATACTCTTATGAATTATGAATCACAGCACCAGAGATCTGAAGATCATTGCCCAAATAAATTTAACTCAATTTAATTCTGAGTAAGTGATTTGTCTTCATTAAAGGGATAGTTCACTGGAACATTAAAATTCTTTCATCGTTTACTCAACCTCTTGTCATTTCATGTCAAATACAATTATTCTTTTTTGAAGAATGTTGGTAACCAAACGATGATGACAATTTTCATTTTGGGGTGAAGAATCCGTTTGATGAACGGCAGACATCTCTGTCAGGAACTGTGCGCTTGAAAAGCCTTTGGTTACAAATATGAAAATGGAAGATTTTATAGCACTTTGAAATATTGCATATGCACATGTAACAAATCTGCAAACTCCATGTATGTTTATGTATGAAATTATAAACAAGATATATCATTTTTCTGTTTTATATATCAGATTTCTGTATGGTGACGCATGTCAGGAATTCTTTCTATCCTCCTCCACATCATGATCATATTTACTGAATCAAATGAAGTATTTGGAAAGCATTTCAAAGTGTTTTCAGAAAGTAAAGAAAAACTTTAAAAAAAGTGTTTGAACTTTTTTTAAAGCATTGTCTTTTGATTGAGAAGGTTTCAGAGAGATTTACGAGTGAGCTTTTAGTTGTTTTGAAGATTTTTTTTGTCAAGATAAAGTGAGAGTTGACGGGTGAACACTGACTGTTGTGATGACGTATATTATGATAGGCTATGTGTTTCTATGCAAGTGATCTACGAATGAGTTTTTTTGGCAGGATATAACATCATTTAAGATGCCGTTAATGCTCCTTACCATCTTTAACATAGTGCGTGGTTATGCTTGTGTTTGAATTTTCATAGATCAATAAAAGCTATAAGTGAGTGTGTGTGCCCTGCGATGGGTTGGCACTCCATCCAGGGTGTATCCTGCCTTGATGCCCGATGACTCCTGAGATAGGCGCAGGCTCCCCGTGACCCGAGGTAGTTCGGATAAGCGGTAGAAAATGGAATGGAATGGAATAAAAGCTATAGTGAAATCTACAATATACTGTGCCTGTCCATACGTCCACATACTGTAAAAAGAAAGGTAACCACACAAACATGTTCTTGTTCTTTGTTTTTATTTGGTTTCAGGTGCCCTGGAATTTGAACAAAATAGAAAAAACCGAGAGCAGAGACTGTGCTATCACCAAAGTCACCTTAATCAAGAGAGATCTAAGCACGGAAATATTGGAGCTCTATTAAGTCATTGCAATTGGTTGCTAGGGGATGACAGACATCACCGTAAATGAAGGATTCATCAAAAACATTATAGATCCTGTTCTTTAGAATTCAGCTTCTGTACAGTTTAGTGATGCAATAAATGACAGAATGTTTAGCAAGTTGAAGAATTAGACTTGTGGGTCTGATCTCTTGACATTTTGATAACATAATCTAAAGACTAATTCTCTTTGCAACCAAGGTGAAGGTTGGCATGCCAATTAGACTGAAGCAAATGTGCTTTGAATAGCAATTTGATGGATATAAATCCTATGTGAACATCACCTACATGTCTTATCGTGCTGATAGATCAATTTAGCTTGCGTTCTGTACATAAAACCCTAAAAACTGATCAAAAATCAAGTTTCGCAAACATGGTCAACGTGCAAAACTGAAATCTGAGCTGGAAAATGAATTGTGCATGTGTAAAGATCCTCTATTCATTGCTTGGTCCCTCTGTATTATGGCAACTCTGTAATATTTCAATTTCTGGAAAACAGTCTCTGTAGTTGGTTGGAGACATCAAAGTCTCAAAGTGTTTAAAGCGTCTGTTTTTTCAGGTTCAAATGACTCAAATGAAGTTAATATTAAAGCATTGTTTTTCCTCATTGGTTCTAGCCCTTAAACTCTAAATCTCTATTTCTAATCAGTGGGACACAATGCAAACAGATAATGGAGATCAGAGATGTGGTTTACCGAAATTCAATTATAGAATATATAGTCAGATTAATGTAGTAAATACGATTTTTGTTGACCTGCTGCATTTGACCCACTGTTTACGTTCCTAACAAGTACTTTCATATTCTCTTGCTACAGGGGAACTAAAATTTCTGTTGTGTTCATCAAAATGGAAAACCGTAAAAAAGAACAATAATTAAAATATTAATAATAATAATAACATTACAAAAATGAACATTTTGCCATCTTTCCAAACCAAGGTAGGTACCATGACAACACAGTGGAACAGAGTATAAGGAAAGTTCTACAAAAAGAACCAAACATTGTGTTTAAAATACGAGCAATCTAAGTCTTACCACGACACTAATCACGCTTTGTCGCTAAAAGCCGAAAATCATGTTCTTTAACATTTAGCACGACAGCAGTGATTGTGGGTAAACTTTAAACACTCATTTAGTTTTGGTAGGTCAACCTGAGGTACAGTAGGACATCTTCAGGAAAGCAGACTTTGTGGGTCTTCTTGTTACACATGAAGATGAAAATCTTGACATAAATCAGTTAAAAAAAGTCACGTTCTTTGGTTCTGTTAAAATGTTACTGTATCGACATAGTTCCCTTGACTCTTTTTGACTTCTACAGACCTCGAGTTTGACCTACTGCCAATCACATAACACACATGTATTGATACATATACAGAATCATACAAACGTACCGCAAACACATGTATGTTCCTGTGTTTTGGTCATGAAGTGTTACAAAGATAAAGACAATGAATGCTATATATGAAAGAGGTATTTGGTATTATTATTCTACTATTTGGCAAATTCAAATTCTTTTATCATAAAAAGGACAAAAATGTTCCTTCTCTTGTATCAACATATAAAATCTCCATGAAAATATATCCCATTTTCATTTGGTTATTATTTTAATTTTAAGAGGTAAAGTCAAACAAAAACGCGACAGTTACGTGTAAAAAGAGGGAAGACGGAGGACATTTGGCATTGAGCGGCTTAGAAATAACGCTTATTATCATTTACAGGCATTGTGTGAATTTGTTTGCTGCACATTTTATAGCAACGTCCTCTTTTAACACGAACTGCAAAAAACGTCAAAGCAATGGCTTACATTCATCTAAAGAAGTTATGGATATAAAAACAAATGAAAACCTTAAACATTTTTACATCTTTGGATATCATAAAGCTTGGTTTTCATATCAAAAGCATTTTTTTGGACAATCTGCTGCCATGCCCGTTTGTTTGGGGAGGAGAAAATAACCCCAAATCGACCATCATCTCACAGCTCCTTCAGGTTCCCATGGCAACCGATTTGGCATCTGGAGAAAAAGACCAGTTGGTCTGGCTGGAATCACTTGTTTTACTTTGGAAAAGCATCCTCTTGGTGCCATCAAGTATTCCTTGGTGGAAAGCAAATCAAGAGTATCCTAAGCTTTTGGTTTCACAGGTTGTTGTGATATCTTCATGGAAAGGCCTGAACTTATCTCATTACCCAAATGTCACGGTAACGGATCAATTCTTGAAGGTCCATACTTTCCACGTCACATTCTTTAGAAAAAAACCCCCACTTGTGTATGCTTTTCATCTTATTCTTTGGAGGTTAGCAACACAAGTGGGGAATCCTTGGAATGGTCTGAAGTTGCCAAGTCATCATAAGAAACGTGGATGAATCAACACTTGACAAGACTCCCATCTAAGGTGTTTTCCACATCTTAACGGGTTTTGTAGGCATCTCGTGGAGTTATGAAGAGGTGGGGATGAGTTTCTCAGACAGCGTTTGTCTGCTAAGGCAATATTTGGGATCAGAGGACGGACAGCAATTATCCAAGCCACGGTCACACTCTCCATGGCAGTCGACCAGATGGGCACCTGAATGCAGGTTCTGGAGGCAGCTGGCACAGGCACTGGCACAAGCAGTAGGTATCTGGGAATCTTTTTGGCTGAGGTAGGCGCGCTTTGTCAGCGGAATGCCACGACATTCTGAGGTAGCTATCTTTGGAGGTATGCAGCTTTTGGTGGGTATTATAAGGGGTAGGAAATGGGAAGGATCAGTCACCTTTATGGTTCCTCTGGGGTGTCCTGCCTCGAGGCATGTACGGTGAAGTATATAACAATCAATTTACTTGAGTTCACACAACCACACGCAAACGCACAAGCAAGGCCACATCATTTATCTCGGCATTTCCGGGCTAAGACTATGAAAAGGAACAAACCTCTGTTCCCTCTAGGCATTTCAATTGAAAAGTATAAGCACACAATAGCGATGGCTTGGGTATATCGGAAATTATGTTGTTCACTAAATCTAGCTCTTTTCTGAAATCAGCTGTTATGGGATTTGTAAGACGGTTCTTTCTTATATTTTGCATCAGTATGGATACAGTAAGGCTATGATTTATTACTAAAGGACACATTGGAAAGGGAAATTTTGGTTTAAGCAGAAAGTCCTTTGGTAATAAAACATGTAGAGGTTTGTGCATCATTTTTTGTTTTCTTTCACAATGCACATGCACAAATTTTTAACTAAGCACATTAACATAAAATGCTCTTTACTATCTCGAAAGGCTACTATTTGGTGTTGTGCGTGTTTTTTGCACATCGGTGTGCAAATATTAAACCACTCCGATTTTGGTTTTAAGGAGAGGGAATATTGAAAGTAAGAGTATGTGAGCATTTGACTGGTTGAGATAAGATCAATAAAACACACTAGCAGCAGGTATGTTGACAGGACAGATATGGAGGGGATTAAAGGGGACTTTGGTGGGCAGGCCAGGCAGAGGAACCACAGGGATCTCGATCTCTACGACGGAGGGTAAGACCCTGATGCTAACCAGTGCCTGTGCCTGGCAGACCGGACGAGTGCTGCTCTATAAGAACCTGGCATTGGGCCTGTTGATCGGTATTAGGATCCTGAAAAATAGAAAACAAGAGTCAGCGTGACACGTTATTTATTCATCAAACCATCAAATGAGTTTTAGGTGGATTTTCACTTGTATATTAAAGCTAAATCTTTTTATTGACGATAAATGTTGTTAGCCAAAAAGAGGATAGCATAGAGGAAAGATGGATGTGTTATATTTGGCAACAAATAGAAAGACGATATGTAAACATGCTGGAGAAACTAGGAAGCTACTGCAGAGGATCTTTCACACTGTATCGTGCATTTTTATGTGTCCGTGACAAGTCCTAATACAGCGTCTTGGAGATGTGTTGTCATAGATTTTGGCTGTCTCAGTTTTTTCTGTCTTCATTAAATCTCAGACTCAGTGAGGGTATGATTCAATTTGTATGCTTTGTTGGGAAATAGTAGTGTAGTGTATAGTAGTGTATTTTTAGTGTTATTCAAAAGGCACAGCACACCAGGAACGGCCCTGGAGACGGGTGTAAAAATAAACCCAGACAGCCTAGAAAAAGCACACTGTATCTGCCAAGGACTACTTATTCACCATAATGAAGAACAAATTAGGCAAACCGGCTTTTACCTGTGGCACTAATTCAATGCCTTGAACGGGAAGTGTCACTGCTTCCTTAGGGATGTTATTAATCTGAGTGTGGTGTCCATCTCCACCCCGTGGGACAGACCAGCTGTCCTGTGTCCCCTTTCTGCAGAGAAAACTGAGACAAAATGACGATTCAGATGGGTATAATCTGAGCAGTGTATGTGTGTAAGTGAATACAAAAGAACCATCATTATAAAAACTTATGAGAATTGTGCATATAAGGTCTGTGATGGACTGTTACCT
The DNA here is from genome assembly GCF_015846415.1 of Triplophysa dalaica. Lineage (NCBI taxonomy): Eukaryota > Metazoa > Chordata > Actinopteri > Cypriniformes > Nemacheilidae > Triplophysa > Triplophysa dalaica. The sequence goes on along the minus strand of NC_079566.1, from coordinate 6,531,046 downwards.
GCGGCGATATCCAAACATGAGGAAGAGCACGCAGAAAATGATGCAAGCCAAGCCAATGTGGATGCCTATCACAATACTGCTGAGTGAGCTCTCAACCCCCCTACAGTCACATTTGGATTCCTCCCCTGAACATATAAACATGATTTATTAAAACAAACAAAATGATAAACATACCAGTACTGTTAGTCTAAAATGACAATTAATCCTACATAAAAAGTAACACAAAGGTAAAATGCATTATTCATGCACCTAATTCATAAGATTTTTTTTTCATTTTTATTTATGTAATATGAATTTGCTTGTCTGACACACCAATGTAACATCTTCGCTCTGAGATTTTCTCAACAAACTTTAATTTCGCATGTGATAATCTCTGTTTAATTTCCCTGATAAATCAGTATGTTATTTATTACATAGAAATATAATTCATAGTCCTAAAACAATTCTGAATAAATATGGCATCTACAACTCTCAAAGCAAACAACACATTTACCTTCACTGGTTTTAGCACTCGTTCCATCCTCAGCCAGTGAAACCAGTTTCTTTGAACAGTCGCTCTCTCCATTGCCATTGTACGCCACCAGTTTGACTTCATACACAGCCCCGCGGTCTGAAAAAGAAATCGTCACAGTCAGTATCGCACGAGGTGCACATCTGTCACACAATCTAAAATATTGAACTAGTTTTGCTTTTGCAATCACACAAGAACTATTGATTAAGTGAATGATTGTGATTGAGCTGCCGTGTGTGAACTTTCTGGCATTGCTTTACTCCCAGGTTTTGTCTTTCTTTGCAGTTTCAACAATATCTCTGTTTAATCTCACACTTGTGAGTTCCCATTTCCTGTCTCGAATTGGTATTTCTCTGAAATGCTATGACACATGTGTCTCATAAAAGTTCTTGGAAATGTTCTTTACAAAGCCATCTTCATCTCTAGTGCTCATCTGGTTGTGTACAAACAACACTCTTTCCACTGTCATTGCACAAACATAATGGCCACTTCAAAGGTGTCAGGTAAGTTAAGCAGAACCCAGGCGCAGGCAGACGGAGGGTTAAATAATAAACTTCTATTAATAAAACAACAACCCACAATGGGGAAAACACTACAAAGAATCAAAACTAAAAACTTCCACAAGGGGAATGACACAAAGTCCAAGTAATATGTAATAATAAGTCAAACACATGAAGGGAACAAGGTAACACAAGGGTCTATCCAAAGGCAAAACGAATGAGAACGTTAACACATTAACTGAGATACAGGAAAGAATGAACCGACATGCGGCAAGGGATACAGAGACACTAAATAGGAAAACACTAACAAGGGGAGATTGAACGGGGACGGTGACGAGCAGGTGACCTAGGTGGACAGGTGAGTGGGATGAAACACTAATGGGGAGCTGACGGAGAAACAAGGGAGCGGGCCTAAAAGACAGGAAACCGCAGAGAGAAACCATGCACTTTCTACAAATAAAACACATGGGTTTGTCAAAAGGTGCTTTAACAGTTTGCAGAGACAAACATGACAAAACTGCCCAAGACACATTCTGCTGATTTTTCTGCTCTGATTTTGAGGGGAAATCTACTGAAATGGTTGTATATGTAAACTATATATCACACACGCCTAGACACACTTGCACTCACCGAGATGAGAGATGGTGTGTGCGTTGACATGGCATGGCAACTCAATTGGCCCCTGCATCAGTCCGATGGGGACCCTGCGGTAGGTCAGACGGAAACCCTCTGTTTTGCCAGGCTTACTAGGCAGCTCCCACAGGACCTGCACCGCTGTTGTGTTTATTGCTTTGGTGAAAAATGTAGGTGCACTGGGGACTATATAAGGTAGAGAGAAAAAGAGAGAGAATAAATTTACAGACACACGGTACACTGTCATTATTCATTCTGTTCAGATAAAAACATGAGGTGGGTGAGCACAAGAAAAGCCACATGACAAATGAAACAGATGTCCAAGCATCTGGGAGTAAGCAGGTCCATCCAGGGGGAGAAAAAGATGTGGACATATTACAGGATATTAGTAGAGAGAGGTGAAAATGCTGACGTGGCCTACAGAAACAGTTGGGCCGACAGGGAGAGTGGTATAGTGGAAACCTGGTTGAATATATACAGACAAGTACATTTAAATGACTACATACCGCCACCTAGTGTTGTAGCTACAACAGTGCTGGACTGTTCACTGGCACCCAGAGGAGAATAGGCCTTCAGGTAGATGGAGTAAGTGGTGGCGGGATCAAGATTTGTGAGGTCATGCTGGAATGTTGTCTTTATAACTGCTTCCTGTAACTCTTTACTATCAGGCTCTGGAAAGAAAATCCATTATGTATTATTAATACAATATTTTTGTATGGATCAACAAATGGAAAGGCAATTCAGTTCAATGTTGGAGCAGAACAGCATTAGAATTTCAGTGGAGATACTTACCACCATATTTCCGGATGTGGAGGACATATCCGATGATGGCGTCGGTGACTTCAGCAGGGGGCTGAGTCCAAGAGAGCTGCAGGGTGGTTTTAGACAGAGCCGTGGCTTTCAGACCGTGAGGGGGATCAGGAAGATCCTTGGCAGGAGAGACAGCGAGACGGGCGCTGGCCTGGTTAGTGCCGGCACTGTTTTCAGCGATGCACTGATATATCGCCTCGTCTTCTGACGTGATGCGAGTCACAGCCAGCGTGCTGAAAGATGGTAAATTAAAAACGACATTAATTCATAATTTGAATTCTAATCTGAAACTGAGAGTTAAAGGTACAGTTCACCCCAAAATTGAGTACCATAGTAGGAAAATTACATTGTTATCCAAAAGTGCCCCAGAACTGTTCGCTGCTCTACATTCTTCAAAATATCTCATTTTGTGTTCAACATAACATAAGCAATTTTTTTCTACTATGGAAGACAATGGTGGCCAAGAACTGTTTGGTAACAAGCATTCTTCCAAATATCTTTCTCTGTGCTCACCAGAACAAAGACATTTATACAGTAATGGAACAAACTGTAACATTTCAGATAAATGTTTCATTGTCACTCCCAGAATAAAAATGTATGATGGAGAAGGTGTCTCTATTTGTTATGATTATTTTCAGATATAAAGTAAAACAGCGCCATCTTGTGTAAGTATGTGGAATAGCGTCCATACTGATTAATAAAAATGTAAAATAGCTCAAATTAAAGATTTGATAAGGTTTAATATTCCGTAGCTAAGATTTTTTTATATACACTTGATTAAAGGTGTTGCCAAAAATCTATATTTTTTACTCATCGATACAATATATTGCAATGTTTCTGTAGGTTTTCTTTTAAAGTCTTTGTGCATTGTAGCAATAAGTGTGTTCCTCTTGTTAATCTGATAGAAAACAGGTGTGTGTACCTGTTATTATTGGTAAGTTTCACATTATCTCCAGGAGTGAGGATCTTTCCGTTTTTCAGCCAAATGATGTGAGGTTCAGGAACTCCATGAGCGACACATGTGAACACAGCACTGCCCCCTGCTGGCTTTGACACTGACTGCGGCCACTGGATGAACTCTGGAGGAGCTGGTGAAACAGAATAGTGTGAGATAAAAACATTCATATTCAAGAAAATTCAAGCACCTTAAAGTGTATTCATATTATAAATAATGATATTTAGTTGTTGTACTGCAAAATGCACGTTATAATAAACTAGAGTAGTATGATCATATAAGCGCCAGAGGGCAGCACTGAAATATGTTTTTTCTATATATGCACAACAAATTGGAGTATCTTCAAAATAAATCAGAAAGGTAATAGTAACCAAGTCAGCTCTATCTAAAACTTACTATTGAAGCAATGAAACGACTTCACCCAAAACGTTGCTGTTATATCCAATAGCATGTTGTGATGAACGAGAAATAATCCGTTTTTTTATCATAGTAAATTATAGAGTATTTTGGTTTACAGCTAGCTAACACAACATGCCATTTATTAAATGTTAAACTTACTACAGTAACACACTAAATTCACACATTAGACATTGAACTTAAATTCAGCTTTTTATAGGTGTCTGCTTAAATGACCCCTCGAGCCCCTCCTCTGTCTCAGCAGCACAGATGCATGTTCACTGTTCCGCTTGACACCCCTTCAGTGTCCACACAATGGCCATGCATATATGTAGAGCTCTCCAGACCCCGGGACTATGCATCTCATTGATCTATTGACACCCCCCACAACCAAACACCCCCAAAAGAGCCCCTTCTCCCTGGGAAGAGGGTCCAAAGTGGTCTGCGGAGGTGTGGAAGGTCGTAGGTCGAAGGGAGCCCGATTTTAATAGAGACCCATTAATCAATGTAGGCATGGATCTTTAAAACAGCGCCGCTGCCCTTTAATTTTTCTAAAACTGGTGGACAAAAGTATAGATTTGTCAGATCAATATGAGGCATAGAGAGGCTGTTAAATTGTGTTTCACAGCTGACTGTGTTTTTAAGGAAAATTCAGTTTTATTTCTTGATTTTTTTTTTCTAAATGTACTGCAGAATTATAGTATTAGTAAAATTATACATAAATATATATGAAGAGTTTGGTTCATAAATGAGATAATAAAAAATAAAAATTCTTGTTTTTTGTTATGTTATCATGTTTTAAATGTGTATTATTGTCTTAGTTAGCTGTTTCTTTTAGTTATTGTGGCTTAAATCAATACAAAACCAACTGTAGTTTGATTGATGTTAATTTAAAGGAGTTTTATTGAGTTATATCATTTTATATATATATATATTATATAAAGTAGAAGTGCCATCCTCTTTTACCAGTAAAAAGATTGCAATATCACAGAAGGAAGTAAAAATGCATCATACTGGTGCTTGTGGGACTGAAACATACTGTATAAACAGGACACTATCTGGCTGTTGGGTTGCTCAGGCTTTAGGGTCAAAGGGAAAGGGAAAGTGGGAGGGGCTAGAAGGCTGTGTGTATAATAAAGCTATAGCACTGCACAATAGGACAGAGGTCAGTTTAAACCTCCAGATCCAAGCTGAATAAATGGCAGTGTGTGTGTGTGTGTGTGTGTGTCCCTCTGTGTTTGTGTGTGTGGAAGTGTGGAAGGACGGGGTGTCATTCATCAGTCACAGCCTTCACACTTGAACCTGAGTAACACTGTTTGTGAATAAAGTGAATGGATGTCCTTAAATGGAAATGTTTTTGAATTAAAGAAAGGGAGAAAATATAGACCGAGATCTACTGATATAGGCATCTTGATGTATAGCAAGCTGTGGTTTAAAAAAATATGTAGCATAAATCTAATTCATTCTATGTAAATGTGTTAATTACATAATCAGCTAGTATGCTTTGTATATCTTTAACAGGGTTCACCCAAAAATGAAAATTCTGTCATCATTTATTTTGTTCAAAGTGACTTTTTCTTCTATGGAACACAAAAGAATACATTTTGAGAAATGTTTCAGGTAGTTTTTTGTCCATACCATGAAAGTTAATGGAGGCCAATATTCTTTAAATATTTTCTGTTGTGTTCTGTAGAAGAAAGAAAATTATACATTTTGGCATGACATGAGGATAGAAGTTCATTCATCTGCCTGCACACAGAAAAAAAACTTTTTCACACTTAATACAAGGTAGTAAACAGTAAAGCATCGGATCATTTGGAGGCTATTGTCTTCTCATCATAACAACCCAACCGGGGTCTCTACAATAAGACAGTTTCATCATCCAATCCATCTCATGTATTGATCACTTATTCCTTCAGCTAAGGTCACACATCTGACCTTGAATTTGATCAGATGTCTTTTCCTCATTCATTCAATTCTATTGTGTTAATTGACTTATGTAATCAATGCGTATTACTTAAAAAACACAACTGATGTGTAATACTGGCATCATCTCATTTATTAGGACAACACATAACATAATCTGAGATTATGGATAGTGATCCCTGGACGTCTATTTCAATAACTCTATAAACCATGTTAAGTATGAATGGGTATCTTTGCACCTGCTGTATGTGGAATCCATTTTAAAACTGCTAAAAAGATACCTTTCAACAATAACACGAGGCAAACCCTTCACCCAAAACAGCAGCTATGAGATCTGCATTTTAAAGGCTTTTCAATGACTTCACCATCCTTTCATTTTTCATATAAAACTAGAGGGGGAATGGAAAGAGGGTTCCTCCAACACAAAGCCGGCATAGTCGCCCCCTTGAACTTCGTCATCCGCGGCCTGACCACCAGCTGTGACGAGAAAAACTGCCCTCATAATGCTTTGGAAACCATTGGGGGAGGGGTTACAGAAAACACCACCCTTTCTCATTTAAGGACCATCCATTTTGCTTGCCCCTCCCTCGGTTCCCATCACCTGTCCGTCAACAGAGACACCATCCCCTCCCTCGACCACTCTCCTAGAGCTTCCTAGGCCAATGTCAAAGGTGAGAGATGAGAGTTCAGAGGTGAGAGAGAACCCCCCTCATGAAACAGACACACACCAGGACAAAACTCTGTTCTTCTGATGCTCTTCGCCTGTCTGTCTCTCTTTTGATCTCTATTGTTCCACATCCTGGCTCAGCATCTGTCCTGACCGAACCCAAGGCCTTCAACCCTGTGTGAAAGTGAACATCTACAAAAGAGCAGTCCAGTCTCCAGACGGTAACCTGAACTGGTTTGGATGTAAACCGATTTATCAGCTTTGAACTTGAATGATTTGCCTTTTGTGACTAACAGAGTCCAGAAAATATGTTTTTGTTGCCTTTTTAAGTGCAATCACATTAGCTTTACAAGTCATTTCAAATATTTAACATTACTTAAGCTAACCAAAATAAGTAAAGCAACAAGTACGGTGTAATTTATAGAAACTTAAAATTTAAACAGTAGCCTAATGTTGAAATGACTTGTAAATACTTAAAAATGTAAGCAGTGTTTGTGTTAAAATACGACTAAAATATAAATTTCCCAATTTTCTGCTACTGTACTTCGAACACTTCGAACCAAACACCTATGAGTTTTTCCAAATCTGTATAAACGTCTTTGTTCTGATGAACACAGAGAAATATATTTGGAAGAATGCTTTTAACCGAACAATTCTTGGACCTCATTGAATAACATAGTCAAAAGTGCTTCAGCACTGTTTGCTTTCCTACATTCTTCAAAATATCTTCTTTTGTGTTTAACAATTTTTCCTACTATTGTAGCCAATGGTGGCCAAAGTCTGTTTGGTTACAAGCATTCTTCCAAATATCTTTCTCTGTGTTCATCAGAACCAAGACATTTATGTAGATTTGGAACAACTTGAGGTTGAGCCAAAAAAACTGAATCTTTTTTAGGTGAACTGGTCCCTTTAAATACACTAAACAATATTCCATCATACTACTTAGATATACGTTTTTCGAGGAATTATATATTGGCAGAATTCATTACTGATTTTGATTTTCACATTATTTTAAATGAGGCTGTTCTTATCTGTTACATTTGATGATGGCAGACCTTTTCAGGCTTTTCAAGCATTTCACCTCAATTCTATTTTGGGGAAATAACCCAACCTAATCCTACTCCTTTCAATCTCACACAAAAGGTGGATCAATAAATGAATCAATACATTTGAGATTACCTCCCCCAATTGGCTTCACTGCCAATTCTGCTGTAAAAGACTGATAGGAGTTCATATTGATTGATCAGGCTAAAGCTGGACATTTGGGACACGTATAGATTAACCACACCTGAGAACTAAAAACAATTTCACAAATGAACTGATGCATAAATCATCATAATAATCTGCATTGTCCCGATTGATATGTGGATATTCCATTTTATATTTTAAAGATAAGATCTACTTTGTCTAATATCTGACTTTGGGTATCACTTGGATGCTTATCTTGGCGATGATGTCATTAGAAATGATAAGGATTACGGGTATGAATGTAAGAGGTTTCCAGCTACTTTACTCACTGTGTGATATCACTCTACCCATTTGTGCTCATGTTATTTCTTCTTAAATTCCCGCAGCGTGCAGCTACTTTGAAGATAGCCAATGAAAGGGGCAAATATATACTGCAGGGATATATGATCAGGTTGAATGGAAGGACAGTAGCAGTGTGATGGATGAGCTGTGTCATTGGGGTTTTAAAGGGGGGATACCTCCTAACAGCTGACTCCATTACCAATGTTATTCCTCTTCACCATCGGCCCCAGCTGGACAGCACCAGCAGGGCTTCATTACCATAATGGCAGTCAGGGTCTCACACCAACAGACCCGATGCAGGGCGAGAGGAAAACCCGCATGCTCTGCAGGATGGGCCAAAGGTGAGACAAGGGAGGGCCTGAATATTGACTTTTGCTTGTGTATCGACCAATCTGATTTTAAGAGTCATGTTCAGGTTGATGTGTGGTCATCACAGAACCCAAAACCTTTATATTTTAATCTAAACATAAAATACAGACCTATAAAAGAGCAGCTATAGTTTTTTTATATAGATATTCTTCAATGATGCTTTCTCGGTTGTGTTTAATGAAGTGTGTAAGCAATGAAATGAATTTAATATAGTGGAGCCGTGTGCACTTATGTTCAAACAAATCAGAATTAAGCAGCATGAGCTACATATCTGAGGATTCTGAAATCAAGATAAAAATATAAAATAATAAATTAGTTCATGCTTAAGACAAGAAAAAATAGAGGCAAATGGGGTGAGAAAAATACACTTTAGGTTTGTTGTTTCTTGTTTAAGCAAAAACTCACTCAATTTTGTTTTATTTTAAATAAGACTTAAGATCCTATTGTCATTGTCAATTTTTATATAAAATATTAAGCATTTTTTTGTGTGCTTTGTAGACTACAGGGGATCGCTCTATTTATACAAATTTAAGCAAACCATAAATTGTTTTTTGAGATAAGAGGTTTCGATATAAGTGTACAGTTGACCAAATTTAGGTTTTCATTTACAATATAAGAAAAAAATGGATCCCAAAATGTACTCAAGCTTTCAAAAGGGTGGCACCCTTTAAAAAGGTCCTAATATTTACTTTAAGGGACAGATATGTATACATTTGGTGGGAATATGTACCTCTGAAGTACTTAAATGCACTCTTTGGTACCAGTATGCAATTCTGAGGTACTAATACTCACTCTTTAGTTGCAAATTTGAACCTTTTAAAGCGACCGCTTGTGGACGTTTTTTTCGAATAGTTTTAAGAAATATCAGTAAGGACAAAATAAAAAACAAAAATTCTTACCTTGCACTACAAGCCTTCCCAATGCGGTACGCCTCATCCTGGTACCAGGCCGGTTGGCGGCACACACATACACCCCAGAATGTTGAAGGGAGACATCAGAGATCATCAGGTTTCCGGTACCAAGCACTTGTATGCCCTCCACTCCGATTGATCTGCCATCTGCATAAATGCACATTTAAGAAATTGAGAAAACGAAATTTTTAAAACTTCTCAACAACTCATCATGTTGTTTCAGCATCATGCTTAGACAGGTAAACTCTCAGTATGAGAGTTTTTTTACCAAGTCGACTCCAAGACACGATGGGCCGAGGGTTTCCAGTGGCGATACATTCCAGGATGGCTGTCTGATGAATGGTGATGGTGAGGTTCTGAGGGCCAGATAGAATGACCGGCTCCCTGTAGGTGCGAGAGGTTCCTCCTAAGAGTAAAAGAGCAAATAAATAGATGATTAACATGGAGCTTAACTGCACCTCACAAATTTTAGACATTAGATTTCAAAACGATCAATGTGCTGCTGTGTTCGTTGTCAGATCATGTCATAAAAGCAAACATTATTTGCTTGAGACCTCTTGTTATGATCGCAGTAGATATATAGAGTTTAAGGAGAAGGTTAGGCTGGTATGTGCATGTATGTATGTACAATCATCATGTAGCATACAATACTGACCGGTTACGTTGAGGTAAGCTTCATGGCTATAGCGGGTGTTGGCTATATTGGTGGCAACACAGCGGTAAAATCCAGCATCTGATTTCTTCACTCCTGTGATCTGAAGAATTCCCATTGGGAGAAGCGTGTACCTGGAAAAAAACCATCAAAGTGAATGAACAGTTGTAAGATGGCCTGAATATTTATCAAGAAAAGAGGAAAGTGAGGAGGATTGCGGTACCTGTCATCAGATGTTCCAAGCGCAACACGATCTTTCTCCCAAGTGATGCTGGCTTCAGGAATACTGTTGACCTGGCACTGGAAACGTGCAACACCTCTCTCATCCACTGACATTGACTCTGGATGAGTGTGGAACTTTGGAAGAGCTGAGAGAAAAAGAGTACATGAACATAAATATCTCGATTTAAGAAGTGAAGTGGTTGACCATGAGTGTTATGTTATGTTGGTCAAGTTAGTATAAAAAGTCACAACACATCATTCTGGCCTTTATATGCATATAGTATATTCAGCTGGCAGCAAAGGACATTCCATGTGATTTAAAGCAAGCATAATACTTTCACACATGTGAAATTATCTTAACACTTGCCAGTATGTATTTGATAACATAATAAATGCATCACCTAATATGAACTAAAAATGATCAACATAGTTTTTCAGCATTTATTAATCTCTGTTAATGCCAATACAATTGTTCATATACGTTCGCTGTGCATTAACTATTGTTAACAAATACGACTTTTGATTTTAAAGATGCATTAGTAAATGCCATATTTAACATAAATAAAGATGAACAAATAATGTAGAAGTATTGCTCATTGTTAGTTTATGTTAACTAATGTAAACTAACACAACCTTATTTTACAATGTTACTTAAATTACAACATTTGTTTAACATTTAAATGTCATGTTGTATAGATATAAAATTGACTTAAGTGTATTTTATAGGACTGTAGTTTCAAGCTAATACACTTTCCTTACAAAATACCACATTTCTATAAAACATATTTCATTTGAATTACATCCACAATCCAAATGTTGATATTCGAGGCAATGTGATGTGCACAAAACACTGTTGTCCAAATTGCCTATTTATTCACACAATCAATAAAGGGGTGTTAGAAGTAGGGGGTTTCAAATGAGTGCATTGCCATGGTAACTTAGTGCCCTCTGGGAAAGCATGTAGCGACAACCATAATTCTACAGGATTATCACCCAACCTACTGCTTTTATGAGAGAAAGCCAGTGGAAGGTGGATAAACTAAAAAACAAGTGCACTGAGTAAAGAGTAAGACGTTGCAATCTCTAGTATGTAATTACTGATGGTATAAAAGACCAGCTGTACATAGGAGATGAATCATATAATAACATATCCGTTGACTAAAAATGATTTTTTTATATAAACTACATTGGATTATTAGGTTGCACCAACAATTAATGAAAGTAACAACAGTGCATATGATTTGTGTGTGTTGCTTTGATTGCTGAGTCATGTTTAATATTTTCTCTTCTGTCACTCACATGCAAGTTGCACTCGGGCCTTGCGGCTGACCAGCATGCCGTAGTGATTCTGCGCAGCGCAGTAATATTCCCCAGCATCCGTTGCATCGCCCTCTCTCCTCTTTTGGAAGCTGCGGATCAGGAGCGTGCCATTGGACAGGACCTTCGCCCGACTGCCAACTTCCGTGAGCAGAGGTGCTCCGTTCCTATGCCACGTCACTGTGATGGGACCCTCTCCTTCCACCCTGCAGTCCAGCATTAGGGGTCTGTCCCGTACCGCGATCACATCGCTGGGTTCCGTAAGGAAAGCCAGTTCAGAGCCATTACACAAACCTAAGAGAGGGATAAAGATGGTGGTCAGAACAGAACAGAGTCAAACTTTAACAGTAAAAATGTGTTTAATATAAATGCTCTACACTGAAAAAATCACAATATAATCGTTACATTTTTATACATGTTGTATTTTGTTTATTCTTTCTTACGGTTGAATGTAAAAGAGACTCAAAAAATAAGAATGACAATGAAAGTGATACTTAGTGATGCAATTAACTAAGGGACAAACTTTCAACACCACCCCTTCACACAAACACAAATAAATAACTGCATTTGTGTTCTTTTCTGGAGTGATGTCATCGTGCGCTTTATCATCCAAGCATATCTGCCTATTAACTCAATATCACCAATGCAAACCTGCCCATCACAATAGAGACAAACGCAATACAACCAGTGAACCAGAAAGTTCTGCGACAAAGCCAGAGTAGAAGAGATGGTGAACTAGGAGTTATGGGGTCAAGTTAGAGGAACCCTCTTTTCACTAAACCAAACCCGATGACAATAGCGCTGTGACGACACCCTTTTCCAAAAAAAACCCCGGCAACCACCAGGAACCTTCTGCACCTCTCAATCTGGACCATCTGCCCCCCACTTATTCAAACCCCCACCGCTCCGAACCCCCGGCCGGTCACATTTTCCTTTCACTCTGATTCCAGGGTGACTTTCCCATGCCACTTATTCACCCCAGTCTTTCCTCATTGTCAACTCTTGCAATGTGGCCATTCCACACATCTTATTCTTTCATACGGAGAACCCCAGACCTTCAGCCACCCTTGATGTGACCTTTGGAGATGGCCAGTGTCTCTGGCAGCTGTTGTGTTAAATTACACAAGTCTGCTCTTGAACTTGCACTAGATGAGGTTTGAAGTATACCTAGAGCATCTGTTAGGTTGATACAAGCTACCCCCCTTTTCAATTTATGCACTATTGTTATTTTGCTTGATATTGACAATTATCATTTCTGAGCAGTGGGGTCCTTCGCTACCACTTGTACTTCACATCACGAGTGAGTCATAACATGAAAATCATAGAAATGAGTAATATCACTGAGGAAAAGTTCAAAGATTCTTTGGATGTTTCAATTGAATATTGTCTCGAATGATTCCTTTTGAAATCTATTAAGAAAATTCAAACAAGCAATTAGAAAAAAAATGTAAAAGAAGAAAATTAGTCAATTATTGTAGATAACATAGCTTAGATATTAAATATTTGTGTGTATATTTAAATCTCAAATTCTTTTAGACTTAGAGTTCTTTAATTTTGTCAAATCTGAGCACAGTTTGAGACATTGTTGAGATTTCTTCTGAAACTTTAGTTATGTGAAATAAATGGAGGTTTTTTGTAAAGTGGATATTAAGTGAATTTTCATTCCCGCTTTACTTCAGTATAAAAGATTGTCACTGTCCTTCCAAACATATTTTTTTTCATGAAGTGGAAAACACACTGTTCTTCTAAAATGATTAAATACTGTGTCATCAAAGTTGACAAACACTTTTTATTGGTTAGATATTTGCAAAACCCAGCGACAAACATAAACGGTGACTAGTAACAATGATTTATATCAAAAAATAAAAATGGCAAAACCTGGAATATGGAATTATAAGTTCTCAAAAAGACAGTGGTGAATTGATATCTCAGCTATCCCACCTGTGACTTTTGAATGAAAACGTAATTCTTAATACTTTATCCCTACCTCTTCTGTACAAGTCTTAGTTTCCTATGTAGAGCTTTCCCAACAGATGTTGTATTATGCTAATAGGTGTGATCTTTCACTTTAATACGGCCGGCTGCTAATTTAGAGGGCAAACTTTAAGCAAACTCTGACATTGCTCATGACAGCATGAGCAGATAAGCCCTATCATATTACTCCCATTCAAAAGACTGATCGCTATGTGCCTTTCTACATAGTATCAGAACAAAATATCAATACCGGAAGCACATGCCCAAAAAGAAACATAAACGAGTCATCAACAACAAATCAGAACTAAAGGCAATGTCTGACAATGCAGATGGGTAAAAAACTCTTCCTTTATTAACTTCATGAGGACTAGCAACATCTGACTCATCCCTGACTTTTACCATCTGATGTGTTAATGAAATTCAAGGGTCCCAGGGGAAATGGGGGTTATGTCACACACGCTGTATTCAGAGATGCTGGGTGTATGTAAACCAAGGACCTGTGCAAATAGAGAATTGGTATACAGACATATTTTTTATATTTGCCTGATAAATCTGTGAAATCTTAAATTTACAACTATGAGATAAAGTGGTGGTAAAATATACGTGACAACATGACATGAACAATTGAATATAATAATTCAGTTTTGCAAGATTAAGGGTTTTGGGTATTAGTCCACCTCACAGTGGCAAAGTGTGTTTCACGATCTTAATCCATCGGAGAGGTTTGTCTGTATACCTCAAAGGCTGTTATGTCAATGATCTCCTTGATTGTCTCTTGTGGTGATGTTGAATAAGGTTTGCCAATTATAAGGCATCTGTAGTTGGGCAAAGTGTGACTCATATCAACCAAAAGTTAGTCTCAGTATGCAAATGACCCGCTCCAACCAGCATGAGACCTGGACAGAAGTGTGATTGAGAGTTCAACTCGGTGGATAATTCGGCTAATTCAGATATGAGATGGAAATAAATGGGGTTTGGGGGGATTGTCGAGGATGTTCTGAGCAGCAGGAGACCCCCACCCATCCCCACCCCTTGGGCTGTGACCTCAGTCCCTAAAGGGTCATGAGAGAGTTGGCGAAGGGTGGATGAACAAGGTGGAGCAGCCTGTGTCCACTCGCATAAACAGTCCCAGCCCCCAATTCATCCCATTGACTTCACTCTGAGCATTGGACCTGAACTTCACAAAATGTTGTTGATGGCCAGACTTAATGTCCTCATTTTTCAAGCAGAGATTGGGGTTAACATTACCAACAAAGATTAAGAACTGTTCATCAGTATAAGGCTACTCGGAACTTGCTAATGTAGTAACACAGAAACCTGAGAACTGCAAACGTTCTCAAAGACCATCGATGCAGCATCTGCACGTTCACTAACAAGGAACCCATACATGTAATAATAAATAATAATGTTTACATTGCAATATTGCAAAAGCAATAAAGTCTAGAAAATGCATATTGCGTTTAAATATGAGTGTCCTGTATTAAGACTAAAACCTTATGTTGAAAACATAATATAATTATGCACTTGCAAAGACTACTTTAGCGAGAGAGAGGGAAAAAATCATGCTTTAGAAAGAGACCTTCAAACTAAGCCAAACAATCTATGGTCATTATAATTTCTACGTGTCTCCCATTGTCTACCCCAGAATATTTTGGTATTATTGAAAATGTGATATGAAAGCCTTTGAAATAAAGCGTAAATGCATATAAACATTTACAAATTCCCCTCTCTCTCCGTTATAACCATAACAGCACCAGGAGATTTAACATAAACAATAGCTGAATACAAACTTGGGGGAGGAATAGTAAAGAAGCCGAGCGCAAAGGGGGGCTCGCTACTCTGGGTGGGCTTCTTTTGACTCCATAATGAGAGTTAAACTCTCCCTGCCACAAGCTCCCTAAACAAACACTCCATTGTGTCGGTCATTTGAGGGAAAGTTGTCTTTTGTTTAACACTGATTGTCATTAGGTGGCATACGCCAAGTTCAAAGTCATGCAAACACACTTACATCGCTAGTTATAAGAGGAAACAATCCACTGCTGTTTTACACCTCCCTCCTCATTATCAACCGCAACTTTACATTCTTTGTGTTCTAGTTTTTTAGCTTTTTCTCTTTTTTACCCAGCTTAAAATGCTGCATTTTCCTTTTTGTCAAGATGTTAAATTGTGTGTTTTAAGAAATAAAGGACGCCATGATTTCCAGCAAAAGTGTACGTGCTTCCGTTAATGAGATCATTTCTGTGGGTCAGAAACCTCTCCAAAAAAGGCCTTTGCCAAACATGAAACCTTTAGGTAAAATCAATAAGTAATACGGTCCAATTGAAGGGGGGAGCAGCACAGCGCATCACTATGGCCTCGGGTCTTTAATTACTGGGATAAGAACCAGAAGGGAAACAGGGTTTCCATTAAGGCAATCTCATTAATGGAGCAACCCAAGGGTTAACAAATCCTTCTGTCACAGCATCAAAGTTTATAATCCTTGGTTTATTTGTTGACTTTCACAGAATTGACAGATGAAAATTGTGTAATGCAGACAGCAGTGTATGGGCTGATTGATACATTGTATTACAACCAGATTGACATTTAGTAAATGTGACCAATCACAAATATTGCGTTTATTATATTGCACAATTTTTGATGCGACTCATTTTGTAACCTATTCAAAGTATGCTTCTGTTTTCATTTATTTTGAGTTTTAACAGGATTCGTGCAGACTAACTAAAGATCCAGTTTAGTCTTGTACTTTCAGCAGGGGAGACCCCTGTTGTGTTACCCTTGGCCACTGCCCACCAAGTGACTTTCTAATATAATGCTTATGAGGATAAGCTAGATGTAAGCATTAGCTGCCTGCTGGAGATGAACGAGAACAGAGATAAGGAGTTTGTGGATATGGCTGTGCCGCGGGCAGCTGTGGAGGGATTACCCCAGCATAAACATATTCAGGTATACACACACATTTACAACTTTAGAGCCATTTATAATATCCCCCTGCCTTCCAATAAGGCACCACTAGTGTCATGGAGATGAGGGTGTAAGGGTCAGGTCAAAGGGGGTGGGGAGAGGTGCCCACTTTTGTCTCCCTGGTTCTTTTTAGCTCCACCCTCATTGGACCGCTCCGCTGTCCAGACAGGGGACCCCAAAGGTTAATACCGTCCTGGGTCACCACAGCCCCTCTGTCTATAAGGTCATCTGTTTCCCCTCCTCCAATGGACTCACCATCACCTTCTGTTCAACTTTTTTATAGTGTTTATTTATTCTTCCTCAGGAGTTTTGTCCTGAGGAAAAACATGATCCAACCTCATGCCAGTTAGCTTTGGTTTAAAAATAAACAATTTTTATCCATACAAACATGTTTTTAGGCTGTGCATTATTGTGGGGGCAGCACAAATGTGTGTGGAAGTTTTTAAAGGTGGTTTGTTTAGAAGAGCCCCATTTGCGAAGAGCAAATGTCAAAGGATTTGATGCAACACATTTTTTATCAATTTAACATGATTCTTCTTTAGCAACTGCAATTGCTTTTATGTTATGATATAAATTAAGTACAAAAATGAATTAAGATATTGACATTGGACAAATCAGCTTTTTGAAAAACATGGCATTGTGCACCTATGGTTTTTTCTTCAAAATACGATTAATTCTGCTAGGAAACTATATGGACTAATTTTATGATATACTTTTTAATGCAAAACACAATGTGTTTTGTTTTTCATAATTTCCATATCAAATGAATTCCAACCTAAAGGTTTATCAGTGGTTTATGTCAATAGTGATTTAACACACCCTGCAAGGTAAATAAAAAATGACTTTTCACTAAACATATTTTAGAAGAAGGGTAAGCAAACCATACGGTTATATGACTAACGGTTCATTTTTCATTTTTTACATAAAAAATATTCTCAGATATTTGAAAAACTGTAACATCTAAATTGTATTTGTGCTAAGTAATTTTTTTATTTTGGACGTATTCAAGTTGGAGAGTTTTGTTCATCTTCATATTAAAAGGACAAACGTTTATTAATATGATATGCATTACTTCTATTTCATTTTTAAACAGCTTTATCTGTCCTCAAACGTAACTTGTTATGAACTATGCTTCCATTAAAATATCATACTTTTGTATGAAACACAGCATAAAAAGATTGACCCTTATAACAATGTAAATAAAATACTACCTTTCTTTACAGTCTAAAAACAGACATCATTTTAGTTTATACTCACATGAGCTGATGAGCGTCAGTAAGGTCAGCAGAATCCTTGGCTTCATCTTCCTTAGTAAATCCTTTCCAAAATTGCTCAAAAACGAGTTTAAAACGCAAAAATGAAACTTATATCGCTACTTCTTGCAGATAGATCTCTGTACGTATAAAAAATGTGACGGAGAAAACTCAGCAGAACATCTTCAACACAATAACGTATTTCCAGCCGGAGGCTGCTGGAGGCTGCTGTTCACGTCCAAGTCCACTGTGAGAATGAATGTCCTCACTTCAGCTTCAGCACCAGCGGACAGCGCAGGACTCATCCATTATTCATCACACTGTTGCGGTCACTACACGGACACGGACACACTGACATGGACCGTTGCGTGACAGGTGGGTCTCTGGTGAACCAATCGTCAAACGCGGAGATGTCATGGGTGAAGTTCGCTATGGCTGATGTTTACTTGAGCAAATATAGTTCACCATATATATCACTAAACGCTTGATGATTTATCTGTGCTATTCAGATTTATTCAGATAGCTGTTCTCTGATGAATAGGAGTTTCACTCACAAACAGATGAATGCCCTTGTTCTTATAAAAACTGGACTAGACATTTATTGAAGCTGCATATTAAATCAATCTAATAAAATATGAACTCAAAAGAATTACAATACACTACACATTTCTTCACAGTGTTAATCCTGAACCTCTACATCAACCACTTCTTGAAAAACAACTCTCATCCTTTATGGCCAAATCCAAAGAAACACTTAACCAAACATCCAAAGGACTGATTCAATTAGCAGTGATTTGCATATGGAGCAGTTCATGAATAGATCTGCATGTTAAATGAAGTGAGGGGAATGCCCGGGGGGCGTCCCCTCACATGATACTAATTGAAAGGAAGCGCATTTAGTGAAAATGTGAGAGAAACACACCAAACAGGTCAAGGGTCGACTGGAAAAAATAGACTGTTATAGCTGTTCAGGCACATGTTGAAAACAATGTTCATTCATTTACATAGAAAACTTTGTCCTCATATGAGCTCAGTGCCGGGACTATTTTTTCACAATGGAAATCTGCAGCATGCATTTGAAAGATCATTTAAACTCTTTTGACACTTTAACAATGTTAGGAGAATTAGGTCACGATACCAATTAGGCACTTAAAAAGCATTCATCTTTCTGTATTTTGATGTCCTAAATTTTTTTTCAAATACTGATGTGCATAAATGCATAGAATAAACAGCAATGCACCCAATAGGACTACAGTAAAATAATGATGAAAATGTTTCTGTTGATCCTGTAATATATCAATTTCCATGAGAAGACTGTGTCCTTAGGCCACAGGAAGAGATCAATGATTGAAGCGGAGAGAAGAAATGGGATGGGCCTCACCTACTGTTCCACTGTGCCCTTATCCCATTAGGAACTCTATGGCTGCCCAGTTAACCATGGACACGGGCACAGGGATAATCCACCCTAACACTTTAGGACTCATTCACTGCTCTCTGCATGCCTGTTATGCTGGTAACTCTATTATGGACTGGGGATAGAGTCAGAATGGTGAGAGGTATCAACAGGCATCTACTGCGTGTTATGAGAAAAAGGTGCTTTACAATAATACTTTTTTTTACAGGATAAAGCATTTTCTCCTTTGTGTTTGTTCCGTGTTGTGGAATGTATCTTCACCATCAGGTTCACGTTCATTTCTGATCTTTAATCAAATCTGAGCAACCACAGACTGATTCATCTACAAGTCTATAACTGGTTTAAGACCTTCTTATTTGTCTCTTGTTATATCTAATACAAACGAACATCAAAGATGGTTTCATCGGACGCACGGGCCAGGCCTGAAGTTAACTTATAGTCTTGTGTTTGTTTATATGTCTGGTTAGTGGCTATAATGCGACTGTTAATATTTAATTAAAATTATATTACTTTTAATTTATGTGAACATTTTATTGCATTAAATAAACAATTTATTGAATTTTATAGTTTATTTTATTTATTAAATTTATCCTTATTTTATTAAATAAACAGTTCGCTGAATGGGTTGTTACTTTGTAGCATGTAAGTTTAGGCAAGTAACTGTTTATCTACTGATAACCCAAAATAATTCTGGCTGGATATACTTTTAACTTGCTGGGTAATGTACACCTTCCTGGTGGAACATTCTTCCTATCTCTGTCCGTTCAACCACATCTCTCACTACATTTAAAACACTACTTAAAACCCATCTCTTCTGTGAATACTTGACAAACAAATGAAAAAAATAAAAAATAAACCAAAAAAATACACTAACCCTTTCTCTCAACAGGTAGTGGTCTAGCTTTTGTTGAAACCAGTAATTTTGTATTGGCACCTAATGTATTATGGCTCCTAAACTCGCTTATTGCTCCTAAACTCTTTGTAAGTCGCTTTGGATAAAAGCGTCTGCTAAATGTCTAAATGTAATGTAATTTACTTGTTATTTCTTGGCCAGGTCACTCTTGTAAAAAAGTTGGATTGGATCTTAATGGGTTTATAACCTTTTTAGCAAATGCAAATGGATATAAAAAATGCAAATATCAAATTGCATTTTAATGTACACAAACATGATATTTATGACATCAACTCAGGGTGAGGATGATATAAGCCAACACACCGGTCCAGAATGTGTTAGTGCATGTTTTATTGCAATACTTTTGAGATTTACAGTGAATGTTCCTGTGAGATTTGAACTGTTCTTATGTGATTAACTCATGAAAATCTATTCCAATATACTTATTGAGAAAATCTCAATACTTTTGATGTTATATTGAAGACAAACACTGAAAATAACAATATTTCCTCTACCAGAGAGGGAGAACACAAAAAAGTAAAATTCAGTATATCAAAATATATGTTATGAATGAAACTGCAACAAAAATCTAATACAGAAATCCATGAAAAGACATTTGGTCATAGAAGTCACAAAAATGACCCCACTGACAACACAAAAATATAACATGCGAGCAAATGGATATGCTGTGATATGTTACCACATATGAGCTAACTCTCAGTTTCACATACAGTAAAGCTGAACCTTAAATCTAGTCTGAATTTTTAAGATTTAGGGAAATAACTTTAAAGAGCTTAATCTGTCCTCATTTTACCATCATGATAATATTGTGATTAAAAATAACAAAGATCGGCCCTAAACTATAGCCAAGATCCTTCATTACATTTTAAAATGGCAGTTGTTCTATGCTGTAATAATTCAAAAATTTTACTTCTAAACAACTTCATTCCCCTGTTCCACGAACAAAGCTTTAAGTCCCCGTGAACTGGAAGTTGTGATCGTTTTTACTTCCTTATTTTGACATATTTCCGGATGAAATGGAATTTCTAATGAGAAAAATAGTGGTTGTGGCTTTTGCCTTTCTCTGCAATTTCCTTGGATGTATAAAATATCCCTTGCATTTGGAAAAGGAACTGGTAGCAGACTGACAGTTGAAGGGGAGGAGTTAACGGATGCTGCGCCCAAGCCGTCTAACATAAATCATTTGTGATAGATAGACATTAAGAAAGGAAGTGCATTTCAGATTTTAACTAAACAATTACGACACACATTTATAAAAGAGAATGACACACATTGATAAACTGCTTACAATAAACGCTGCAATATTTCATGAAAAAAGCATTGTAATTTCACTGGGACTTTAAGATAAGCCTTGTATGTGAAACAAGCCCCATATATCTGTACATAAATATCACTTTTTATTAATTACAACCAAAATATTAATATTAAGGCACATAGACCTGCTTTCTATTTATATTTCTTCTTATTAAAATCTATTTAAAATTGTTATCCAATTTACGTTTTCCCTATTAAAGCGCTATATTTAAGTTAATTGGTAAAAACCAACATTAACCTTCCTTAAAAACTTTCTTAAAACTGCAAAAGTACTTTCCCTATAATATGTACATTATTTTTATTACACCTTATGACTACACCAAGTTATTTCTGTGCATAGCTCAAGTCTTCCAGAGAGGGAAAAGCCTCACTGTCCAGGCCAAATGTATCTAAGTCAAACTCCAGGACTAAGTCAGGCAGGCCTGTTGTGTCCGGATCCAGCCAGGAAAATGACTCTGAAAAGGTTGAGAAACATTTAAGGATGAAAAGGTGTGAATCATAAATATCTGGCAATAGAAATCTATGCATTTTAACATACCTAAGCATGTAAAACCTATTTAAACGTTTACCTACATTTGACATTTAATTGATCAATCTTACCAGGAAAGTTGATAAAATGTTGCATCTCATCAGCACTTCCGCTTTGGTTTGGTAAGTTGTTCTTGAATCGAGGCTGTTCACTGCTCTCCGCAGTTTGACCATTAGGATCTGACCCTTTACCGCCACCTAGTGGCTCCTTTTGAAGCACACCAAGCTGTGATGGAGACAACACAAAACCTCAGAGACCGTCACACACCATAGGGCTGTAACAATGAATATGACCTGAATAAATGATCTGTAACAGAAGCAATGTACCTGCTGAGAGAGGGCCTTCGCCTGCCTAGGGGTGAGATGTAAGCCGACGTAAGATTCCTGCAACAAAACAGGGACGTATAATGAGACACCAGCATGATTAATCCTGACTCTTACAGCTTTAGTTAAGCCTGGATAATCTGAGGAAGAGACAGACTGCCGAAAGGCCAAAGCGCTCACCTTGTTCAGTTCAAAACCTTCATTTGAGCTTGAACTTGGCACTTTTCCACCTTCTCTAGAGTCTAAAATACTCTTTCCTTCAGATTCAGATTGCGGTTTGGGTTGCTCATGCGTCTGCACGCAGGACCTGAAAGGCTGTTTTCCTTGCGTTTGTGGGTTTATCACATGAGTCCATCTTTCCTCCTGAGCGTTGGGTAAAGGCGCAGGGTGAAGCGGCTGTTGATGAGGCTGATGCAGATGACCTTGATATTGGCTCTGTTGGCATGGTAACTGCCACCGCCTTGTGCACCGGTACTGCTCCTCAGACATCTGAGGATCCTGGAATTGTACATGCGCTTGTGTAAATGGTTGCTTTACGGTTTGTTGGTGCTGAGCAAATTGAGTCTGTGAATGATACAGTAACTGCTGTTGATATTTGGACTGTGGTTGTAAATGTTGCTGCATCTGTCGAGTCTGATTGTGAATGTGGTGCTGTGAATTAAACAGGTTTGATTGTGTCTGATGTGTCTGCTGATGTTGTGGTTGGTGTTCACGGTGTGAGATGGCAAAATCTTGACTCCACTGTTCCATCTCTGGGATAGATTGCTGGTGTGCTTCCAGAGGAAAGTAATGCCGCACCGGCTGATGGGACATTGGAGGGGCGGATTTAAGGAGATGACTGCAAGGATATGCTGGTGGCTTTGTTTCCTTAAGAGCTTTGTTGGGGTTGAGGAGAGAGCCCTGTGTGAAACATTTAACACACGTTAAAAGAGACGAACCATATCAAACAAGTGATTTAATAAATATTATTGAGATTGTTTATTGAATATACTGAAGAGGTACTATTAAAAGTTTAAAAAAGGATTGAAAATGTCTCTGATACAGTTAAATGTGGCTCGGTTTATATACATGTGTATACATGCTGCATTGCATTTCTTCCGCAGAGCCACTTTAAAAATTGAACAGTGACTTTTATATATAATATGCACTAAAACTTTGAACTTTCTCATATGCGACCCTGGATCACAAAACCAGTCTTAAGTAGCACAGGAACATTTTAAGTAAAAGCAAAAAATACGTTGTATGGGTCAAAATGTTTAAATTTTCTTGTGCCTACCCTAAATATATCAAAATGCTGTGAGGGGATGGCCTGCTACAGTGCCACGGATGGACAACTTCAAAGGCTCCACCATATATTGTCCTATCCTTAACAATTTAATAATTCAGCTTTCAGATGATGTAAAAATCTAAATTTCGAAAAAAAAAGACTGGTTTTGTTGTCCAGGATTTCGGCACATATGGCCAATTCAAGCATTATGTAAAAACGTATAAAAATTATTAATTCGTAAAGAATGTATTTATTACCAATATAGTACCCTTTAGATTATACTAAACCCCTGATGATAGAGTCCAGATATAAGAAAAATATTAGTCTATGCACGAGTTATCCATTTTAAAAGAGGAAGAAATGAATGTGTTATGGATGTGACAAAAAAGGATGCATGTTTTTGAGAGACATCAAACTTTGTAGGGTTTCTGTGAATTAAAATGTACAAACCAAAAGCAATAATACCTAACAAATGGAGAAGGAATGGCTCTTTATAGAACATAAAATTGTAACTATATTTTCATGAGGCCATTTATAAGGAATATGTACCCTTGTTATGTCACAACTTTGTTATGTATGTGACGGTCCACATAACAGACTATGGAAAACTATGCTTTAAAAAAAGGCCATTTTGAGCATCACGTGGGTACTAAAAACAACAAATTTTGACATCTAACCCTTCGGTATGGGAAACACTTTGCTAAAAACCTATAGTCTTATATTATGAATTAAGTGTATTTTAGACATTTCAATACTTTCAGATCTTGATTTACTGTGAGCAAATAGGATCTTCTCAACGTTCACATCTTACCTGTGTTATAGAAGACATTGTTGGAGACACTGCTGGTGAAAATTGCTTTGGATGCTGCCAGCGCGAATCTCCACCGGACACAATGAGCGGGCTGAGCTGGGTTCTCTTCCGTGATCCGGCAGTATGGGCGTGGCCAGGTAGACGTGGCGAACCGGCGAGAGAGGAGGAGGAGCAAGAGCGTGACCCTCCGATTCCGCTGCTGTAGCTGCAGGGGCTCGCCGATGACTGGATGGACTGGTTACTTAGTGAAGAGCTACTAAGGGAGGACTGCAGGGACTGGTTGCTGAGAGATGATCGCAGGGAGGAGTTGCTAAGTGACAGGTGTAAGGATGTGGAGCTCAGGGAGCTGGGCAGGGAGTGGCTGCTGAGCGATGATTGGATGTTGGGATTGCTGAGCGAAGACTGGAGTAAAGGATTACTCATAGACGCCTGAAGAGATGTGGACAGACCTAGGAGAATGACAAAAGAGTGGGTTACTCATAGCAAACGCTCCTAAATAGACCTGACCACAATCACAGACTGTAGGTCTTTTTACTATTAAATCAATTAAATGAATGCAATTCACATATTGTAAGACCATGACACATACTGGGCAAGTTAAAATTGGACATAATGTTGGGGTGCGTGGAAGCACTGCTCAGGTGATCTGCACTGTTGTGGGGCTCAGAATCCTGGCCTACAGGTAGTGGAGAAGGCAGGTGGAGGCTGGAGAGGTCCGGAAGAGAGCCGCTCGTACTGAGTGCCGACGGGACGGCGAGAGAAGACATCTGCTGATTGGGCAGTGGGAAGTTGCTTTGGGGGGAAAAGAGAGTCTAATGGGTGAACGGGCAGAATTGTAATTTATCTATCAAAGACTAATGAGTAACTTACTGAACAACAGGTGTTTCATATCCAGATGTTGCAACATAAGATAGCTAGAATGATGATGCAATGGACACGCAAAAGTAAGACTTGGAAAAAGATTTTGACCATTGTAAAAAAATATGCGATAAACAAATGAGAAAGACAAAACAAATACCTTTTTTATTTTGGGAGATATTGTCTCCTCCTGTACATTTTCTTCGATTAGCGGGACTGAATGTGCAAACATGCCTTAAAATATTGAAATGTCATGTACATCATGTTAACTGTATACCAAATTGAAAGTTTATAACATAAGACAAGAAAATGTGCCACAGTTAAACTCACTGTGTTTGGTATGATGGTTCAGGACTTGGGCAGATTTTGGGTGGCCATGCAAATGGCCGTTTCGCACACTGGTGTGGAGGGCCGAATCAGAGTTGGTTCTGAAAAGAGAGCCAGAAATAGAGAATGATGGGCCTCAATGGGGTGAAGAGTCTTGAAAATGTTCATCTCTAGGAGAATCTGTAACAAACAGAACTGTATATGCACAAACATCTTGATCTGGGATCAGCATTCTCAGCTCTGTTTACCTGTTCAGAGCTGTCAGAGGAAGATGGAACATCTTGCTCTTCTCCGTGGCAGAACAGCTGGACCAGTTCCTACTGGAGCTAACCAGAAGGTCACAACAAACAATCTAAGTTCACGCACAAAAGCTAAAGAAGGTTATCAACACATCAGACTGTGATTTCATTAACCATGTGATTGTTTGGAAAGTAAACATAACTGTGGTGCTTTTAAACACAGATTGTTTGTGACCTTACATTCTCCAGGCTGGACCTCGAGGAGGAGAAAGGTGGGTAGACAGATAAGGTGCGCTATCAAACTGTGAGAAGAGTTAAGGCTTAATATTAACAATAAAATAATTATGTAATTCGAGTTGAATATGATGCAATTATAAACAGTATAAGATATATCATAAATGAGGATACATGTCTTCTATGTGATCTGCCAAAAGGACTCGGCGGTGTGTCTCTGTATCCTTCATCTGCCTCTAAGAGTTGCTGGGTGAGATAATTTGGGTACTGTGAAGAGTAAAAAGCAAAACATATTAGTATTAAACAATCTATTTATTAATAGGAGGACAGTGATACTTAATACACCTCACCTGGGTTTCTAAAGAGCATCTTGAAATCTGATTGACATTTGGCAGAGACCCTCCGTGGTATGGGACCGTGCTTCTGGTTTCACGGATTCTCTCAGCCTGAACCTGTGACTGAAATGGTAACCACATGTGAAGTCAAGCACATGTGATCCATCCGCAAACAGTGTTTTAGATTCAAATCTCAGCATGCTCTTCCATACAATGCATTTAACCTCAGGGGAACTGCGGGGAACAAAGCATGTTGCGTCATAATTCAAAACAGACATTATACCTGAGATTTACAGACCCCCTTTTGCTTCAACGTGGATGAAAACTAGACCAGATGGGAGACTAACACAGTGCTATTTATGTGCATTGACATAACACACGTCGACTTGGCGAATCACAAGTCCGTATCACATGCTAAAAGGTTTAATATAAACGGGGAGATCTTCTCTTTCAACATAGAGGTTTTTAATAAAGCCCCTCTCCTTATTTATGACGTATGACTACCCTTGGTTTCATTTTAATAAAACTGCCGCATTCACGTCTCCTGCACCCTTTTTATTACCACGTCATTACCACAGAATACAATGGCAAAACTAACTTGTAGTTGAAGTTGCTTGCTATACTTTACTACTGATAAAACAACTCATTTATATGCAATATAGTTACTTTTCTTATATATCTATCTCACTACTCAGCTCCACCTAAAGATATTAAGCTGACTGATTTTACAAAGACAAGGAAAGTTTCAGCAGTCCCGTCAGCTCGTTATAGTATTCTTGCATTTGAATGTTATGTGTTATATGATAGCGGCTGTAAATGAGCCTCACAAGAGGCCTCACATGTTGTGTGTTGAGGTTCCACTCACCCTGATGGAAGTTACGTCCATCATAACCTCGCGGAAAGCCGCTGTGTCTTCAGCCTGCCGCTGAGTGTGCAGGGCGATCTTCTCGCTGAATTTACGAGGATTACAGCTTCCTTGCGCCGATCCCGCTCCGGGCCCTTGCCCGTGTCCTATCTCCCCAATGCCAGCGCCTGACATGTGCATTATTTCGTAAAGTTTGGGAAAATAAACTGGCTGACACGGTCAGAGTTCGATAAGTGACCCGAGAAAGCAACACTTTTGACAACAGTGAGCGGTGCATTGTGGGTAGTGTAGTACTGTACGGGGCAGAATCGTCGTTACAAAGTTGCGTGTGATATCTGCGAAGCACACACGCCCAACTGCTGAAAAGATTGAAAAAACAACTCTGGTATTTTGGGAAACGTAGTTTTGCTACTTGAACGACTTACATTTGGAAACATTTTGCATTTTTTGGTAACATTTTCACAACAATTGGTGAACTGAACTTGACTTTAAACTTCTCTGAAAATTAGCATGACGCACTTTTAACGACTCTCATTTTTAATGAATAAATTTGACTTTTATTTGTTATTGTGCAGTCAACTCAATAAATAAAAAGCAAAATTACCATCTAAGTTGTATTCATACATGCAAAAACACAAATGCACATGTATAATGATAAGACACATATTATGAGCTTGGCTCAGGTCAAATTTATGATGTGTTTAACAGTCCTCGGTTAAATTCAAACTCGTGAAATGATCATAAATAAGGAAAATAAAATTCTGTAAGGACCACAAAATATTTCTCATAAAGACTACACTTCCCACACACCGAATGACGTCTCTTTGAAAGCCTGTCGATTTACTTCCGTTCCGCTTTAACAGCTCTCGCGCACGCAGAACATGTCCGATGCAAACATGGAGGAGAATGTTGAACAAGCTACAAGTAGTAAAACTATATCTCTGCCCATATCGAGGGTGCGATTAATCATGAAAAGTTCTCCTGATGTGTCCTGTATTAACCAGGACGCTCTTTTCCTGACAACAAAAGCAACGGTAATTTAATGCTCTCGGAGAACTTTACCTTTAGCTAGCTTTTGTTTATGAACATGTGAGCATTTGTTTAACGAGTCACCTCCTTTGTTTATACAATTTCTAAAATGAAGTGCAAAATTAAAGCACGTGACAAAATTATAATTTGTGGTTCTTTAATAAGACTATTATTTTGTAATCTATAACATATCTGACCATGTCTCCCATAGGAGCTTTTTGTCCAACACTTAGCTCTGTCTTCATTTAAAAACGGTTCTGGTAAAGAGACAAACACACTATCGTACAGCGATCTGGCTAACATAGCAGAGGAGACGGAAACGTTTCAGTTTTTAACCGGTGAGTTTTTCTCGTTTTGAACTATAAAAACCATTCAGAATTAAACGTATTAATAGACTCATTTTCTATCTTCTAGACATCCTTCCAAAGAAAATCTTGGCCAGAGAGTATCTGAAGTCACTAGAAGAAATGACAAAAGAAGATGGGAACCTGTAGTGATGTTTCACAAGTCAAAGGAAATTCATGTGAACTGGGTCTCACAACTTCCATAATACTTTTACAAAAGCAATGGATTAAACTTTAGGATTTCATTGTTTTATGAATAAGAGCACCCAAGGACTTGTGTTTTCTCACCTCGGTTTTTCTGTTACACTAATGTTGTCTTGACCAAAATGTACAGTAGCGTCTGTAGATTCACAATCAAAAGCACTCAGAAAATACGCCATACTATGATTTTCTGCATGGTTAGGGAAGGGTCTTTGTCCAGGTGCATCAATCCAGGTATCCATACATTCAGCATGTGTTGTTTATGATCCTTCAATTTATAAATGTAGCGTTGCTTGGGGTTTTCATGGGCATTATACCTTATCATTTTAACCACTTACCTGCTGAAGTGAAATATAAAATTGATTTATACACTGTAGAATTTCAACAAATCCGTAGTTCATTTTTGAAGTTAGGTTTTGTCCCTTTACATGTTGAAATGTGCATTTATTATGAGCCCATATTTTGTAAACGTACATGAAGTGCTATTCTTCAGCTTGGTCCGGTGAAACTCATCAGGACTGTTTTGTATTTTTGATGACACGTTTGTATCTGAGAGCTTGAAGATTTATAGTGTTCTGCATAGTTGTTAAACGCTTGAACCGCTTTGTATTTGAATAAATGCGTTTGCTGATTGTTTGTACTATGCAGTCCTCTTTACGTTCTCAGACACATTCAGCACAATAAAATTGTTCTCTACTTATTATGCCGCCGTCTGTAGGCTGGGGTATAAAAATAGTTTTTATTACCACCACCTAATACTCAACTCATTTCCGTAATAGAGGGTGGAATACATGAAGAGCATGCGTTAAATGTACCAGTACAGAAGAACATGCACTATTACTATACACGTTTTTGTTTATAAAAATGATTTTTTTTTGGAAAGGGAAATCATGCAATTTTGTTTTATTCCACATATCCACATAACATTAAGTAGTCCTGTTTATATTAAATCACTGGGGTAACAGTTTGGTAAGTTGAAGCTGCATGGTGTTCAAGGACTTCTCTAGAACTGCTAGATGTTTTTCCAGAAGTGCTGCTATGTCCTCTCTCTTAGCAATGGAGTTTTTTGTGTTTTCAAGGTGCTCCTTCAGACTAAGAAAGAAAAGCATAACATTTTTAAAATCTCGATTGATAATTTTCTAAATAAATAAAAGATAAAAAAATAAGGTCTGTTTTCTTAATTTAGACATTTCTGATAACACAAATAACAGTCAAACACGTAATAGAACATGTGCTTACCTTAGGAAAGAATGTATATTTCCCCCCATCCTCTTCTCATCTAAATCCAAGAACACTTTCTGCATTGTATCGGCAGTTTGAGCCACGACGAGATGGTCCACCCGGACGCCCTGCACATCCTCTCTAGCCTGTAGATCAAAAGAAAGTCCTCCTTCCTCAAGACCACTAGCTGTGGACACAGCCTGCAGTGCTGCTCTGTTCTGCAGCACAAGAAGGCGTGACTTCTCGAATTCCTCCGGGCCTGCTATATCATCCCAGCACACTGGGGAGGATGGAGGCAGCCAAAAGCGTTGAGTGCAGTTGACTGGTCTGCCGGCCGTCTCTGTGAGAAAAGGACTATCTGCAGGAAAGCTGTGCAGGAGCTCATGTAAACCAGAGCCCCAGTCCAAGTCAGAATTTTCCGGCTCGGGTTCTGTCACCACACTGCCCAGCAGGAAAAGGCACCAGGACAACCAAGTCCATGTCATTATTTCCTGAAGCAACAACATAGTGATGTTGAGTCATGTGGATTTGTTTGATGCTAATCACTAAACACTGTTTCAACCCCTCTCAAATACAGAAAACAAATACACACTTTATGTCCATGTTTTTAGCGGAATAGAAATAAGTTTAAGTTTAGGATTAAAGTGATAGTTTACCCAACAAGGACAATTCTGCCATCACTTACCGTCTTGTCATTTCCAAGAAACACAAAAAAAAACACACACAAAGAAAGATATTTTGAAGAATGTTGTCAACTGGCACATATTCACTTGTGTTGGTATTGTAGAAGTAAATGGGTGCCGGTGTTTTGTCAACTTGTCCTACCTTGTCAGATTTTACCGAAGTGTACAAATTTATGCAATAAATGTAAACCTACAATATATATATAAAATAAACATGTAGGATTAATTTAAATTGCAAAATACCCCATTAAAATGTCATACCAGCTATTAAAGGAGGTAACAATGATGTTTGGTAGGACAATCTAACGGGTAGGAAGTCGTGCTGTTGGGTTACCAACTTTCTTCAAAATAGCTTCTTTTGAGTCTTATAAAAGAAAAAGTAATACAGGTTTGAAATGACAAGAGGATGAGTAAACGATGACAGAATTGTCATTTTTGGGTGAACGATTACGTTTAAAAAATCCCATTCAGAACCGTTTAAAACATAGCTTTCCTGTAGCTCAGTGGTAAGAGCAAGGTTGTGGGTTCGATCCCAGGGGATTGCAAATACCTATGTAAAATGTATTGATAAAGCAATGTAAGTCGCTTTGGATAAAAGCGTCTGCCAAATGCCTGAATGTAAATGTAAACATCAAATGACGACCGTTTGTATAAAAATAGCGCAGTTCTCCGTGCGCAAATCGTAAACTACTGTTTCAACCAAGACCAGAAGAACTTATATTACATTGAACTTCAGAAACTCAAGAAATCAAGTTCAATTTCAAAAAAGTATAAATTTAAAAGCAGAATGTAAGTAATTATGCATGTTTTTAATGTCACCGTAAACTTTCGTTGTAGCTTTTAAACGGACACGACACGACATAACACAGCCAGCAAACAAACCAACAATCGCGTAATGTTGAATTTCACATGATAGTCAGTATTTATTTGAACTTACCTCAGAGATTTGTAGTCCTGCAGTCTGAAGTGTGTTCGTGTGCTTCTCATAAATGATCTGTGGAAAATCTGACTCGCAGTTGTGCGCTTCAATGCGCACGACTCACTGTAACAAAGCTTTGTCAGATTCGTAGCTTGTTTAAACGTGTATAATGGTATAAAACATGTTTAAATAATGATGTTAGATAAGAAGGAAGATAAGATCATAAGTAGTTTGACACTTTGTGAGTTCCAGCACTTTAATCAATTGGAAAAGTGTCGGTGTCTCAAAACCTCCCAAGTCATCTATATAAACGGCACTTATGGGGCGTGCGTCAAAACGTGGGCTTCTATCACAAAGTGCCTAGGTAGGGCAGAGCGTTAGGTTTTGAAACACGGTCACTTTACGAGGTGTGTTTCTGTTTCTTTATTAATGCGAATGTATTTTTCTCTTTAGACGTCGTTTTGTCAAGAGTTTCGGGTTTTTAATATACTTACACATCTACAATCGCACTTTGTTTACTTTAAACCGTAATGAATCCCTTCACTTGATAATATCATGTCCATACACTTTTCATTGTTTACTGCACAAATGTTAAGCACAATTTTGGGCTGTAGTTTTGGTAACAAGAACACAACTTGGGCCTTTACGTCACATTTTTCGGTGTTTGCAGGAATCCAGTAAATCAGTGTTTACCAGATGGCTGTTAAGCGGTGTGGAAAACATGAGTGTGGAGGGATCTGAAAGTCCTACATGATCTCAGGCTAAAGGAATGAGGAAAAAATCGGGCAAAACAGCAGGGTAACCAGACATTAGCAGAGACGAGCATGTTCAAGAACATCACTGCTAATAAACAGAGATCTAGCATATCAAATAAACATACAAGAGTCAGATGAAATTAATTTTATTAAATGATGCAATACACAGTCAAGCGAAAGTGAGCTATATTAAATGATACGTTTTCACATTATGTCTTAGCAGGGTTTACAGCATATCTTGGTTTGTAACATTTGTTAAAAAATGAAAGCTCACACTTTACATTAACAAGAAACAACAAGGAGCTTAGCAGTGAATAAAAAAAGCATGTGTGAGAAATCAACGCCTATACTATGACAGCTAAATTCATTTGGCATGTTATAAAGGAGCAAACACAAGATTGAACGGAAGAAAATTGCTAATGTGAAAGGGAGGTTTGAGGCCACGAGTGCAAGAAAACCTTAGAATAGAAACTTTGGTCGCTTGGCTCTTTCATGGCAAACAAAAAAACATAAAAAAGCAAATCAAACCATATAAAATAAAACGGCAAATCAAACCATATAAAATAAACTGGAGTGTCCCGGAATTATGTAATTCAGAGAACGAATTAAAAATTTGCTATGGCATAAGAAAAAAACTGGATGATTGTCAGTTTACAGAGAACTAATTAGAAAAAACAAAGACACCATCTGGCTGTTCCAGGACACTCCTACATTCCTAGGAGGTAGTATTATGGCAAAAACGTATGGCCTTGTTGTGTAGTGACTTGCATGTTGTGGTAATTAGTGCATATTTTAAGGCCAGATATTCTCCATCATGATCTTTCCATAAATGCAGTTCTAAGGCTACATTAAGACACAGGTGAGGGAATTTGTGGAAGAGGCATTGACAGATACAGCCCTTAATGGCAATACCTGAGTCAACCAGAACTTGACTACAAGACGTCACTACAAATCCAATAATTGTGATGAACTGGCCAATGCTAAAGTTATGCCTGGAAACAGAAATATTGTATCATTACAATGAATGACTGTAAATCAAGATGTACTAAAAATGTCAGGATTGCGTTCTCTGTACAGTGTGCACCATCGAAACACTCATCACCCATCAACTAAACGTGGTAGAAATCGCTTTAAAAAAATGTTGCAGTAATTCATTTCAAAGGTGCTTGCACAACATTGTGTGGCCATCAAACCTCCCTACAGGGGAAATTGTTTGCAATGTCTGAAAGATGAGGTTCACGAAACAACAATAAATGAAGTTTATGCAGCATTTATCAGGCTTTTGAGGTACTTCACATCTATACACTTTATTTTCGAAAAGACCAACAAGTCATATGGTTCCTTGGAATTCCTATTGTAGCAGAAAATACCTCGTCTTAAATATTCTTAGTCTGTTTGCCCAATTACAGAGGGCATCCTTTAAACTGCTTAGAAAGTGCAAAATACAAATACTGATCATTCTTTGCAGCATTCACCCAAGGTTGCATGATAAATGTACAAATTATTTCATGTGGCGCTGAGCATCAAATTAAAAGGACAGTCCCTCGGTTAGGGGCGGGATTGATTTGAAAAGGCACGCTTACAAAAAAAAAAAACACCCTGGACGTTTTGAAGAATACTAATGAAAAAAAAAATCTACATTTAATTTCCATACAACCTCCTTTGTACCATACTAATTCAAATCAAAGCATCTCGAAACTCAAATGCCAGTGTATCAGAATGGATTGTAACATCCATAAACGGAGTCTGAGAGACATTGAATTAAAACTGAATTCCCTTCATAAAATGTAGCAACGTAAAAACGCACCGATTGCAAATAGTCAGCACTCCAAAATCTTAAATGAAGAGGTTTAAATACAAATAGCTTATCTAAGACCTGACCCCACCCCTCCTGTGGAACGTTCATAAACCAGATCCGATCTAATGAGTGCCAAACCTCTCTTTATTGCAATACTGGATATAAATCAAGTAGAATAATCAAGTATAAACTGTAGCACATTAAAAACTCAATGATTGCCTTTTGACACAGGTTGATGAGCTGCTTCATAGGAAAATGTGGTCTAAATATATTAAAACACAGAGCAGTGGTCGGTAGACATTTCCTGTCCGGTATGTTATCTATGATATGGCACAATGCTTGTGATGGACATGGGATTGACATTGACAAAAATCGAAAGATCGATTCCCGATCTAGACCTGGTCTAGAAACCAGTCTGAAGAAACGACATCAACCTCTATGTTTTCGTTTGGCAATTATCTCAGCCCGAATCCATATATATATAACAAAGGCCAGCGCATGAAGACAAACTGCAACTTTACAGTCCTCTAAAAGCTGATGAGTATTTTATATCACTACATTTTAAAAAGGGAAACTTGTCATATTTTGGTCCCCAGCCATTTTTGTTAAATGCTGAAACATCCCTCATGTTGATCCACCACACACTTTCTATAAAAATGAGACACAACGAAACACTTAATACAAACAGTATAGGCTTGTGTCGTTTGGTCACAATTATTGTTATTTGCCATGAGCACATATACATATATGTATAAGGGATATTTAATGTTAGCACCTGACACCATTTTGAGGTAGTTTTAAAACTTGGTTTAAAAAGCCAGGTTATGAAGATGCTCTCAATAAATCATTTTTTCATCTGACATGCTTGCTCATAGTTTAATAAATAACGTATTAGCCTGTAAAATGACAACTAACAGTACTGTGCTTATGACAGAATACTTTCAGATATTTGTACACTTTGCAACCGGTTTGGTCATGTTAAACTTTTCAACGAGAGCTCTGTTGATGGAATTTGTAAATGGAAAAAATGGTATACTGTAATGCCCAATGAACAAACTAGCTGACTGACAACTGACCTGTAACAACACAAATTGTGTAATTGGTGAACACGAGCACCAATGTCATGATTAGCGGAACATTGACAAATATTTGCTGGTAAAAAAAGAATTTGGCCTATTGGGTTGAAATATAAACATGGACGTTTACTATAGCTCCCCATTGGGTTTTAACTTTAGCTAGAAATTCTGGCAAATATAAAAGCAACATGTGGCACAATTTTTATACACTTATTACAGTACAGCACCACAAATGTCAGCGATACAAAGATCTTTGAGCCAGTGGGAATTCAGAATCAACTGCCCATGCGTTTATGCCATTTTATATCCGTTCATCCATTACATCGCAACCATCGATGATGACATAATTTACCACAAAAACAATATGGGTCATTTAGTCTTATGCGTCAATGCTGCTTTCAGTTTGCAAGTTTAAAACAAAGTGTGAATGATGATGTGAATCTGCCGACCAGTTTGCAAGCATATCAAGTACATTCAAACAGTTTATTTGTGTCCTTGGGGTCTAAGCATGTCACCAGGCAGCGCATTTCTAATCTAGCCACCTGAAGAAAGTAAAAAGCAAAGAGTACAGTAACAAAACTACCACTGATGTCGAAAGGTTTACGTTTCCGCTTCAGAACGCCATAGTGCAAAGTTCTAAAAATACATCATCTCTGAAGGTTAAAAAGACATCATCTAGTGATGATAGGTGAAGTAAAATGCTCTTGATGAGATCAGGCTCATCGAAACTGTTATTGTATTGTTAGTATAACTAACAATACAATTGTGGTAATCCAATCTGATTTTATCCAAACTCCAAGTATGTAACAAATCCAACAGCAAAAGCTATTGTCTTCAGACATAGTTTTACATATTAAACCCCACGTAAAGCAAGGAGTCATGTGGACACTGTAACCCCACACAGCAATGGAAAGACACTAGACCAAGCAATATACAAGCTTCACTCAAACAGCAAAAGACAATTCTCTAGAAAAGACAAAAGAGACGTCCAATAATGTCTGAGACACAGACTCAAATCAGAACACATAATGTGCCTCCTATGAGCTAAAACTTAGATGCTATAAAAAAGTGTCTGTATAAAATCAGCACCATAATCTGAACTCCACCCTCAGCCTCTGCTTCAAATGCAAGCACAGACATTTGAATTTAATTATTTTAATAAAAATATTTTCTGGACATTACATTGAGCCGTACAAATCTGTTAAATCAGAACAATGACAAAAAATGAAATGAGACTCCGAGTAATTCTCCAAATTGGTATATGGCAAATACTTTACATACAATCTGACAATTTCTAATTTTATTAACAATACATAAAAATGAAACTGCTCTTGATGAAAAACTAGTTTTGCATAGTGTAAGACCTTCTTACATCTGCATTCTAAAAATGGATGGTGATCAGATCTCGCTAACCTTAAAATCTATCCATCAGCATGCAAATTTGTAACATCTCTTTTGATAGTGCAAAAACATGTCATATTTCATATTCGAGAAATTGCATATGTTGAAGACCTTTAACTAAGGTGCTGATTGAAATGGGTAAAATACTTAAAGAAATCTGTAACCTAACAGTTCATGAGGATGAAGAGAAAAGGTTTATACTAAAAGAAAATATTTTTTTCCAAGGAATATTTATAGTAGTTCCAGCAATGACTCCTGACGGCAAATGATAAATACTTATTTTAACCAAAAGCGAAGAAAAACAGAAAAGCTAAGACAAATTCAAATGTGTACAAGGATATAGCAACAATGCACAGCAATTTAAAATGACAGATCAAATTAAAATTCACACATTTACAATGTTTTTATAGCAGAAGGTTTTTTGTTTAAAGCATAAAGCCACTTATTCGCTTATTATACACTTTTGGATCATGAACCTTAAATCACTCACTGTTAGCTTCAAATACATAGCTTAAACTCTTTCCATAAAACAACGGCAATGCTAAATCATCCATGCTGAATACCGCATGGCTCTGAAGCAATGAAAAAGGATAAAATGCCATTTTAGAGCTAATGTTGCAAAATCGGTCTACAGCACTAAATTCAAGAAACTTTCAGAGGGACATAAATAAGACTTTCCCATTTGTGTAATTATGAAGAAATGACCAGTGCGGTAATGTTACCATAACACAAGTAACAGGTAACAAGAGGTAGGACATCTAGTCATTTCAACACAACTGCACCCAGAAAACATACTCATGTTCCACATGAAGGTATCCGTTCCACCAGATCTAAGTGTCTGTGTCCATTGCTCTTCAAAGTGCATCGACTTTCACGGGTTGCGAGAACAGCGCCAAATAATAACAACATAACTCAAGTATGTGAAGACAAACTACAATGCCCCTTTATACACAGTCTGTTAGGTTTTGCATTGGCCGAAAAGACAAGTAAAACATTTCAGGGTCAAAATGTCAGAAACTTCAGCAGATCCAAAGTCAAACGTATCCATGAACATTTCTGACCAGATTCTTGCTTAGAAGTTGAGGTTAAACAAGATTTTTCAAAATGGATGTTTCAGGACTCTAGCACCTACAATTATGTCCCATTGTGCTTCAGTTACCGTAGGACATTAACTACAAGTACGTGTGTAATCTTGTTTGGCTAACAGGAATTATTGAGAACCATATAAAGAACATCCAATTGTTGGTATTAAAAATAGAGTATTTTGTATGCTAATACTGCTACAGCGGGTACAGGGTTTGCACTATATACACTACTAAAAGTACCCAACTTGACTACATTACAAACGTTCTAAATTCATATACACAAACAATCCACTAAAATCTCTTGGTTAAGAATGCATAGTTAGAAAAAGATGGTTAAAAATTCCCAAATGTTCAAGTTGAAGCATTATATGGGGATTCTACAGCTGATCGACTAACAACACTCAATAGATAATCACTACACATTATGATATGCTTTAGAAGGCAAAAACTGTTCACGCTAAAACAGTATACCAAGACGTACAACGATATATTGCGCTTCGATTTGAACTATGTTTGGATAAATTTTTACACTACTTAATGTTCCTCTTAAGTTAAGCAACAAAAAGCTAACAACCACTTGCCTGTTGGCCCAACACGTGACTTTACAAAACACCCAAATGGTCTTATAAAGAGTAATATTCTCATTGAAACCTACATGTTATAGGCTGTAGAGAAAGTATCGGAGTAAAAAACTAAGGTGCGTTTGAAATTTGTAAGGAATTTTTACTCCGACCTCGTCGTGTCTCAGTGAACAATGCGATTGATAGCTGTATCATTCTTAAACACTTTCCCCCGAACCCTCCCTCTTCTCTCCCTGTCCTTTTGATAGCATGTGTTGCTAGCTGGAGTGTGGTGACTTTAGTAATCTGTCAAACC
The DNA here is from genome assembly GCF_015846415.1 of Triplophysa dalaica. Taxonomy (NCBI): domain Eukaryota; kingdom Metazoa; phylum Chordata; class Actinopteri; order Cypriniformes; family Nemacheilidae; genus Triplophysa; species Triplophysa dalaica. Next base: position 6,492,642 of record NC_079566.1, on the reverse strand, counting down.
CACAGCACAGTACAGTCAAACTTCTAGATCACAAGGCTCTGGAATCTCCCAAGACAAAACTGGCCTCACTTTTTTCATGTGGGGAATTGTGAAATTAAAACAGGTGCTTGAACTATGATCACATTTTCCATCCAGGAGTTACCTGATGTGAAAAAAATGAAAAGCAACGTATGTACCGATCCACCGAAACCTTTGAGTTGTTACAATCACAGCGGACATTTAAAAGAAAAATGCTCACGGCAGTCAAATAAAAATGTACATACAAGATAATCTCATCATCCAAATGCTTAGAGTCCAAAGATATTAGTACTTTACAGGACTCGTATGAACAAATATCCATTTAAAGAGAATCCTGGCTCAGAGGATGAGAACCAGTCTCACATGAGTGACGGAGAGCCAGAATACTGATTGTCACCACAATTCCACCATCCTAATAATGTACTTGATTCTGCACTTCTTTTAAATGGTTAAAAGTGTCCAATGCGAGCATGTGATAATGCCCAATCGATCGTGAAGGATAGGTACAGTAGGTTGACTGAGCACGGACTTGAACATTAAATGACACCAAGATAAAATTCATATTAGCACACATAAATGAAACAAAACAGGGTAAGTACTTTTGTCCTGAAGTCCCCTTCTTGTCAGTGCACTTGCTTTGCTGATAAATAATTAAGGTGTGGAAACCGCATCCCCCATAATCGCTTAACCTGATCCGTTTTGTCCTTAACTAACCCTGACCCATTGGTTTGATGAGTTTGTAAATACTACTGCTGCTTAGTCTCCATCACCGGCCTTGGCTATAAAAACCGAACCTCACGCCCCCCCAATGCAAATGTAACTTTCAATTTAAAAATAGTTTACATTTTTGGATTGACTATGTAAACATGTTAACCTCTAATTTTACATGCATATGTACAACAGAATAACACACCCTTGCCCACCAAACCAAATAAAAAGAAATGATTGATTTCACATCTTACGTCCTAAAAATTCATGAAAGGATATTAAAGTATGTTGGGAACTTTCTACATGGGCATTTGGAAACCTAACGGCATATGTTTCTATTTGTACCCATTATATAAACAGGGCACACACACAAAAACGCGCACACACACACACAGACCGTGTTGTAAAGAAGATGTAGGGCTTGTTTCTGGCTATGTTCAGGCGAAGTACATGGTGCGAAGAGTGTCCTGGTGGATCTGAACAGCTTTGGCTAGGGCCGTTTGATCTCTGCCGTTACTCTGACCTGATGTGTGGCTGCCCTCAGCGCTGCCAAGAAAAAAGATAAACACACATCCAATAAGAAATTGTGGCAATTTTTTTTAATCTATGCTAAAGAGAAGCCATTCCAAAACGCTTTAAGAAATAACTTTTTTTAAGGATACGAGTTGACATTCAAAGAATAGATAGTAGGTTTGCTTTAAGGCAAAAGCAGACAAGAAGTAACTGTCTAGGACAGCTTAACCTCTGCCATCAGTACCTGTCGTGTTCTTTGTCGACCAAGTGGTAGCGTGCACGGAACGCCACCAGGTGGGCATAATAAGCTGGTGCGGGAATGGAGACAGAGCGGGTGCAGCGCACGTAGGTGTGGCACAGCTGGTAAGTGAGGACCTGCAGCTCATCAGAGGTGAAATGGTTGTCGTCCCACAGCACGTGATAGTGGGAGGGCCTACTGGTTCCCTGTGGAGATTCAGCAATTATGAAAAACTAAACCACAAACACTCTGACATACAGAAAGGAAATACAGCCAATTAACATCCACTTTCTTTGGCTGAAATATTCAATGATCTGAATATTTCAATTCAATTACCTGAATTCCGGCATGACTGCAAAGGTAAAAGTCAAACTCCGATGGATGAGTAATTTTGGTGTCAACTGTGGTGCCAGCAGGAATGTTGCCGCTCTTTCCGACCTTGAATACAAAAAGCACATTTAAAAGGCAAATTTTAAGTGACAATAAATAATAAAAGGCCCAACAGGAAGCCTGTGTGTCATAAGCATACAGAATAAAAAATAAAGACAGGAGACAGTAAAAGACACTTTAGTTCCTGTGACATCACTAACCCGTTCATTTCTGTCCATGCAGAAGAGTCTGGTGTGATGTCTCTTTTGGACAACCACAAAAGTGATGCCAGGCTGGTAATCTTTCTCCAGCTTGATGCAGGCCTCGCGGATTGCCAACAGCTCGTGCTGCAAAACCTATGTGGGCAAGACACAAGGAGGAGAATTAAGACGAGTACATTACAGGTTGCTGTACACGGATGCTAGGTTTTGAAAAGTGCAATTCTTGGAATGTAGCTTACCTGGTTGAACTGCCCCTCAGAGATGCCGTCTCTGTAATAGATGATGCGTGTGGGTTTGAAGCGTGTGGATTTGTAGAACTGGATGAGCAGCTCTCTCACCATGGTGGCCAGATCCTGAATTATGTCCTGACGGTGCTGCTGTACTCGCACCGTGGCACAGTATCGGCTCGGGTGGGCATCCATACTGCCCACAACCTAAATGTCAGAAGACATATGAAATCAACATGATATTCTTCTATAGTTAGATGCATAAACATATTTATGGATGTGTTAGACCTATAACGTCTAACTAAGGCCACTCTTATTGTGACAATGCTCACTGGTTTTAGTGAACAGATATTAGTAACATCATTTATTTCATATTTCTTGGTCAGATCATTGGATTGCCAGCCTGCAGTCCAGTTCTGCGAGCCAACCTAAAGATCAGAAGTTTGTCTGACTTACAGCAGCAATAGAAGGTTTCTTGCCATCTCCAGCCGGGGGATGAGTCACATCTGCACCCAGAAAGATGACTGGCTGCTGAAATACTAAGGGCCTAAACAAAAAAAAAGGGATATAAACAGCAAAAAATAGTTTTGAGATAGTTTTACTAGCTTTCAAATCACAAGTCACTAGGTTTCTAAAACACAGCTTAACCCATAGACCACACACGATTATTCACAATGATACTCTGGTAAATCAAGCCAATAAGCTTCAAGTAAGTCAAAGTCTTGAGGCAAAGCATTCCTTACCTGCCCTGTGGAAGAAGAATATTGTTCACACCACCCAGTTTGACATTAATCTTGAGGCAGAGGTTGGAAAGGGTCTGAGGGGTGGTCTTCTGGACATTCTTCACCTGGACACACTGTGTGGCCATGCCAAGAACAGTGTCGCCCACACGCTTTACCTCAGCTTTAAGGATTCAAATTTAGATTGTTACGACAAAGAAACAATTATTGCAAGACTGACTTAATAGAGAGAGGTTTAATTACCATAAACAGGGGTCTTCCCAGGTAGGATGACCACCACCAACTGTAAGCCCTGGTAAGTGTACTTGAGGTGCTTGAACATGGGCTCCACGCTGTCTGCTCCCTGGGCGTATTTGCAAAAGCATGGCTGGCCTTGAATGGGCATCCCAGCATCACGAGAGATTTTACGAAGCTGGTCTGTAAATGCCCTATGAGAAACAAGAAACAGATTACAGCACTGAGGTTTTATAACTTGGGAAATGGAATACAATCATATAAAGATGTAAAAAGGTCTCAAACATATACATAGAGAGGAAAAACAACTATTCAGGTCAAAGCATTTACTTCAGAAGGAGTTCTGTACACTGCCTCTGTGGGGCAAAGCAGGCGATGGCCCACACTTTGATCTCAATTCCTGTGTGGAACTGCTTGTTTCTCATGTCCCACACACCCTGGACTGGAGTAGCTATTGCTTTGTTCTGAAATACAATACAGACATATTCCATTTTTTAAGACGTAAAAAAAGTGGTATTAAATATATACTATTATAGTTGTCATTTCATCTGTGAAAATGGATGAAATCAAATGGCAAAACTAAGACAGGTTCCTACCCGTCCTCCATAGAGAATTGAAGGTGCCTGAAGAACCCGTCCGTTGACCTCAGTCATCTCGTCTCTGACCATTACTCCAAACTCACGCACGTAAGGATCTGTGTTGAAGTTGGCACTTCTCATCTGTCACAAAACAATCAAAACTCATGAAAAATTGTCACGTGGGTTGTTGTCGATATTCTCGGAATGCAAACACAAGTGATATAAATGTGCCTACCAGTTTGCTTATCTCATCCTGACGGTCAGGTGCAGATCTGGCTGTGGCACGTATCATAGTTGAGGTCTGATTGTCTGTCAGTTTCTTGATGCATCTTTGTCCAGCTACTATGTTACAGACCTGAAGAGAAAAGGACAGCACCGTTCAGAAAAAGAAGCCAGAAACACAGCCAGGAACAAAAAAGAAAGGTCTTGACTAACCTCTAGGGGAAGGTAGGTGTGCTTCTGCTCCTGGCCAACTTGTAAACATGGGAGATGTGGGTATCGCAGCACCAGTTTGTATTTATCCTTGAAGTACTGTGCTACAGTGCATTCGATGGTCTGTCCATTCTCCTGCTGCAAGGGAAACCTGAAAACAAATTGAATCAACTTAAAAAATGTATATTGAATCAGTAACATAAGGTTCATTAGATAGTTTTGCCATGATCATATGTTTATAACAGCACCATGATATTCATACAAAAATTTAAACTTCGATTTCAAGTGGGTTCAAATGTGACTTGTAACTCTTACGTCTGATGGCTGGCTGGTCTCCTGGTCACATTACACACCCTGTATTTCCTCTTCATCTGTCCACAGTGAGTGATCTCCACCTTCAGGCCTGATTTGTTAAACAAACAAAGAGTTCAAATAAACAAAGCTTACGAGTAACCGGTGGACGTGACACTAATCAACGTAATGAGTAATCACCCTTAATCTCCTTAGTAAACTTCACTCTCTGGGAGTCTGTTAAGGGCTTCTGTTGCTCTTCGATGCTTTTAAAATCCAATACCTCGCACATGAACTCAATCACAGGTTGAGCTTTGTAGAACGCAGTGGCAGACACTAAAAAAACACGTTTATAAAACAAAACATTAGCAGAAAGTCAACAAAGGTTCCTATTCCCAGGATATCCAAGTGCGTACGAACCATCAATGTTGAGCATCATTTTCCAGAGGGATGGTCGAACAGACTGGTGAAAGCCAAACCAAACTTCTCTTCCTCCACCTAGGGGGTTGGAGCAACCCTCGGAGGGAGTGAAAAATGAACGTCCAACTGGGGTGTACCTGCAGACACACAGATAACAATGAAAGTATTATGGAGATAGATTGAGAAACATGGGGTTGTTGTACACAGAAGGATAAAGTATAAGGTCCCCTAAAGGTAGATGACAAAGCCACTAACCTCATAGAGGGCAAATGTCTCATGACAACATCCAGAGCCTGAATGGTCTCAAAGGGAATATTTGGCAGTCGTCCAGACAATGCTTCATGTAGAGATTGTAGATTCACACAGGACACCCACTTGATAGCTACTTTAAAGCTCCGGTCTTTTCCCTCACCTGGAATTGTGACCTCCAACTCCACCTAGAGGAGCAGATTGGCAAATGAGCTCTATCAGAAATGGAATGTGTAACATTTAAGGCACTTCTAAAATGTATAAACCTTTCACAGTTAAACAAAGCATTAAGTAACGTGAAAGAATATGAGAGTGTCCAACATTTTTCAAGTGCATACTTTGTCTCTTCCAATGGGTAAAGGCATGGCAGTGTAGAGATTCTTCCTCCCATCATACACAGGTTTTCGATCTCCAAAGATCTGGGTCTTAAAGTGCTGGACCATGTGCTCAACAATTTCGCTACGAAAGAAAAACCAATCAGCGATTCGAATTGCTCTTCCATTCATCAGCTGAAGCAGAAATGTTACGTTTTTATACAAAATGTGTTTACCGGTTAACTCTCCTTGGGCATTTCTCAGGCTTGATGTCAACGTCATAATGGTACACCTCCAACTTGGGTATTTCCATTTCAAAAAAGTTGGCCTGAAGCTTGATTGTCCTACCCATCGTGCCAAAGTCTGGCCTTTGAGGCGGTTTGAAGACATATTCTTGTGGTATAGGAGACAGGGGAGCTGCAGGGCAGATATAATAAATAAAATGCACATAAACGTACAGCTTCAAGTATATCTCATGAAAAAGAAAATAACAATGTGAGATATTCAGCAAGGGAATATTTTCGATAACACCAGATAAAAAATGACCCCATTACATCAACATTTATGCATAGTCAACATTATCAGTTTTGGAAAAATATCTAAATCTCGTTTTATTAGTGGACCTCTTAGCCAGACATAATGAAACCTGAACATTGAGGTAACAATACTTAAAGCTGGAGGACCAAATAAACTCAAGCACCCACACATTATATAACCCTCTACAGACATTTCAGTGACAACAAACAATCGTTATGTGAAACAAAAATCAATAACTGCTGAATAGATTTAATTTAATACAATTAATTCACTATAAAATTTGAATATAAAGTATTATAGATTAAATATAAAATAAATAGTTATAGTATAACCAAACAGACCAGAATTTAACATCGGGGCAGGTACGTGCATCCCATGAAACCATCTATCTTTACCCTTCTATGGATTTACAGAACCTCATCAATATAAGTACCTAACATGTTCAAGAACTAAAAAACAAAGCAGTACTGACAACTTTGTTGAATCATCTATCTGTTAATACAAAACTCTCAATAGTAAAATGTTTCAAAACATAAATGCTTTTAAAATAATCCTCTAGGTAAACATTTAAAAGTGAATAAGCAACACAGCTGGGTTACAGTACTTTAAATATTCCTTTGGCTTTCAAACAGGTTAGCTTAGTCTGGGCCACTTACCAGAAACATCTGACCCAGGGGACTGATGTCCTTGACTCGGCTCAGGAGCTATAAAAGATTCAAACAGATCTCAAAATGCATGATTATGAGAATTACAACATACAAATGCATCGCTAACATAGCCATTATGAGGAAATCAGTAATGCTTGTTAACAGAAGTCAACACTTGATATGCAACTTATTATCACATAAAAAAGATGAATTCACTGAAGATCCATAAGTTTAAGAAGGGACTGTTTACAAATATCTAATGAACTATATAGTGTTACAGAGGTTGTACTGATTTACAAAAAAAAATGTATGCAATATTGTGAAACATACTCTCCATATTCATTCAATGAGAAACTCAAAGAGTCCGTATGTCTCTGACATGCTTTGCTGACATATTCCCTGAACTGCCCCAGCCCATCTTATCAACCCTGAAAACACAACACGGCAGGAAGATACTGGGGATGTGGACCCATCCCACTGGGCTGCAGGCCTTATCACCAACACCATACAAACAACTCAACAACCTGCCAAAGTCCCAAACATCAATTACATTATCTGAAACGAGTATAGAATATGTTGAACAAAATAAAATCCTCGGTCAACTACAATATTCCTTTAATTGTTCTTAACATCAAAATAAACTCTCAGCTCATAACTTTGCATTTGATGTTTAGAGAACATCCCCCCCCCCAAAAAACACCCACACACACCAGTCAACCAAGAGCTAGGAACTGCTGCTGCAGTTACATATACTTTAAGTAAATAAAACAATGTAACATATCTACAGCAACGCAACAAGTAACATTAGAATAAACATTCACTAAGTTACACTGAATATTAGTTAGCACGTTCCAGTACCTGGCGAGCTGGCTCAGTCAAACAGGTAGCAAACTCCCAACGTTACAACGTTTAAAATAAGCACTAAAAGATCATATAAACAACTTAAATTCGCCTAACTACGAGATCGCAACAACGTGTTCAATATTAACACTGGCATGTGTGCCAGAATTCATCCAGCTGATGCTGAATTCAAAAGCCAGGGCAACAAGCTTAGCTAGCTGGCTAACAATAACAATGGGCCTACAAAACGAACACTTGACATACACGTGAAAGAAACACTTACATTTTATAAACAAAAGACTATTTAAAAATAATTATCACGCACAACCAAGAACCAGTAAATTATAGGTTTTATTTCCAGATATAATACCTAACTCGTTCGCACAGCAATTCGTCGCTAGCACGCTCGCTAACCATAATAATACTCACCACCAGCAGCTCCAGTGGGAAACATTTCGATCTCTTTTTCCACCAAAATTCAATCGCACGCCGACTCTTTTTGGTCTTCGGGTGCCACGTAACACATGCGGTAACGGGAAATACGATTTCTAATTTAAAACAGCATCGGTATAAAGAGGAAAAGAGAGATTAAAGGGAGCGCTGAGTTAGAGGAGCACGAGAGCTCTCAGTTGCCCCATCCCATCCCCCATCACAGTACGAGCGCCTATTTACCCCACGCTCACACAGGCGCAATGTTTCAAAACGTAGGGAAAACAAACAATAACTTATCCACGATGTTTCTAAGCGTCTCTGTCGTTTTAATTTTGTATAAACGCGTTTCATGACTAATAACATAATATTTGATTTAATTTAATACATAATGTAAAAAGACTGTTGGTCACCTTGCGTCATTTCCGGTTTTTTTTAAACGGCTTGGCGCATTACATTTCTTCAAGTTTAAGTGCTATGTATGTTAGACTTAAACGATTATTGTGCATAAATATAAGTAATGCACTTAAATGTTCACTTTCCTTATTTATTTATTTCCAACATGAATGGGCGTTGAAGCTCAGAAACTTATGGGAAACGCAGACATTACATTACTTGAATGAAGTCGGTTGTAACACGTTGCAAAAAACAAATTTAAATGCAATTTAATATTAGATTTAGATTGTTATGTTTAACGATATATTCGTTTTCCTCTCGCTGTTCAGAGATTAAAGATTGCGAAAGTTTGGGCGTTAGTTTAACACTTTTGGATCTGACAGCCACCATGCATTAAAGTTTTGCTTTTTAGAGAGCGATGTATGCTGGTTCGAGAAATAAAGCTCTTTTCTTTAAAATAAAACATGTTTATTGTGTTATAAGAATATCCTGCATTATTTTTGAAAATATTTTATCTCATTTTGGAACCAAACTCTTCAAATAATCTAAGACATTGGTTAAGATCTTCAAACCAAGCCCAGACGTGCTTAACCAAAAACAATTTGACATTTAAATGTTATTTTTTATGAAACTTAAAACCTGCACCCATGTAGGCTATACTACAGTGCTAGACCACCATTAATTGAATAGGTATGTCTATTAGAGCCTACCTCCACTTGGTGGCACCCTTTCACCACTTTTGCTGTTTTTTCATAAATGGCTGTTGATCTGTGCTTTGCAATAAGAGAATCTTACCACACATTTTTTTTAGGCATTTTTTTGTACAATTTTATTTTTAGGCTGCTATCATTGTCATCACCAATGGTTAGTAAATATATGTGATGCACATCACAAAAACAAATGCTCCAGGCACACGTGACACAGGTGACAGATTCGGGCTTTAATAAAAAATAACTCACGTAATTAGAAATAATAATAAATAAGTTAAAGAGTGTTCTCGTATATGTTATCTTAGCAGGTGGCACATCAGTTTGATATTTAAATGAAGCCAAAAACGAACCAAATTCGTAAGAAGTGTATCAGGATTTATTTGTTTTAGTAAACAAAACAATATATAGAAATGTAATTGGATATGCGTCTTTGGGTATATTTTGTTGTAAACATTCAGGCATTAGACATTGCTTCTAATGAGAGATGGATTAATATTGTTTATTAGAACTATAGGCTTCAGCATTAAAAAGACTGTCTCCGCTAAATAGTGACTATATAATAATCAATTTTCATTTCATTGTGTTTATAAACATACCATAAATACCTGTCTAAGTTTGTGATCTCCTGAAAACTGGTTGAACGAGTTGGGGAGTTACTCCCGTCTGCTGTGCTCCTTGGCCAATGGCACTAGATCCTCCCTGCAGTGCGTAACAGCGCAATTTAGGATTTAACCAAGTCTTTGCTGCGGGGCTTAAAGCAGTCTTCAAGAGAGACGCTTGACGCTTGCACACACAATGTTAGTGTAGAGTCGGGACCCCTATAGAGTTAGACTGCCTTTTTACGTGATCTCAGCCATTGCGATTTTCCAAACTATGACTGGAGTATTCGACAGAAGGATTCCGAGTATTAAACCAGCAGATTTTCAAAACCCTTTTCAGCTCTCCACGATGCATCACCCATCTCAGGAATCTCCAACCCTACCGGAGTCGACAGCCACGGATTCTGGCTATTACAGCCCCGCTGGAGGAGTTCATCATGGCTATTGTTCACCAAATTCGGGCTCGTATGGGAAACCTCTTAATACCTATCAGTACCAATACCACGGAGTCAATGGATCTTCTGGAAATTACCCTGCAAAGTCCTACCCTGATTACGGCTCATACTCTACAGCATATCATCAATATGCGGGAACATATAACAGGGTGCAGTCACAACCGAGTCCGCAAGGTTAGTTGTTGAAAGTTAATATTATTTTGTTATTAAATCTAAACATATGAAGCACAATTATTATTATTATTATTATAGATGTTGTTGAAGGTGAAAATAATTGTGCTGATGTAGCTACTTTATTTAATTTGAGTTTTTATTAAGGTCTGTGTTTTGTCATAAAATTAGACCAAGTAGCCTAAATCTACGTTGCACGTATATTAGCCTATTGATATTTCTTTCATGCTATTGAGATGTGTAAAAAATAAAATAGCATGTCTTTATTATGTGTGTATTTTTTATTCTAAACAACAAATATCGAAGAAGGCTTGTAGAGATTTATGGAATGATTAAACAGCCTTCTTTATAGAAAAACAACATTTTTAAACCACTTGACATGAACCACGACTATTAATGCAAGCAACAGTTTTTCCATCTATACTCATTTAATTTCCTCTCACGCAGCAGAAAAAGAAACAGCCGAGCCCGAAGTGAGAATGGTCAACGGAAAACCCAAGAAAGTGCGAAAGCCACGCACGATCTATTCCAGTTTTCAGCTCGCTGCTCTGCAGAGGCGGTTTCAGAACACGCAATACCTCGCGCTTCCAGAGAGAGCCGAGCTCGCCGCGTCCCTAGGACTCACACAGACACAGGTTCGAATACTTGTCATTCAAGTTTTTTTTTGCATAATAGGCTACTTTGAAATAAAAAATATATTTTCTTGTTATGCAATGCATTTGTGGAATAGACCATTTAATGTGCTTGTGTGCTATTATTATTATTATTCAATACAAATATAATTACTATATATTCAGTATACATAGCAGGCACATTGTTAATTTTTTGTATTAAATTAAATTACCCCAGTAACTCATCTAACGTTTATTTCTACAGGTGAAAATCTGGTTCCAAAATAAAAGATCGAAACTAAAGAAGATCATGAAAAACGGCGAGTTGCCACCAGAGCACAGCCCCAGCTCCAGTGACCCGATGGCGTGTAACTCACCGCAGTCTCCCGCGGTGTGGGACTCACAGGGTCCTCAGAGACCACACCATCAACCGCAAAATATTAACACAGTGGCATCCACGTTTATGGACAACAACAGTTCTCCGTGGTATTCTTCCACCGGGGTGATGAATTCTCACCTTCAGGCACCCGGCACGTTACAACACTCGTTGGCACTCGGATCAGGAACGTTGTACTGAACTTTGCATATTATTTTGTTGTATATCGGACTGGTGTTAACAATTTTTGAGGAATATGCAATGTATTATTATGGCAGTCATAGAAGACCGTGTAAAATGTGTAAATGTGTGCATGTAATTTATTGCATTTGGAAGACTTATTAAATGTTTTAAATGGACAATATGGACCCGAACAATTTCAATGGTGCCTTGAATTTTCACCTCAGCGCGTGCATCCAACGATGTGGCAAAAACGGACCCAAAATAAATGCTTTTTTTTAAATTAGCTAATATTTTGTATTTTTTTTTAAGTTAAATTTGAACCGGTTTGTAGCTAGATCTCAGTGCTTACACGAAGTTTGCTTGACTTTTCTATCACTGGGGCCTAATACGGGTAGGCTACTTTAATAATGCATGACATTGGATTGTTGTTGTAAAGAAAACAATGTCATTATTTTAAAATAGGACAATGGGTTGCTGTCTAAGCAATTAATAATTAAATGGCGAAGAAAATAAAAATATTTCTGTCTTGTTAAAAATGCTGTAGAATTACAAATTAGTAGAATTGCAATTCAATTAACATTTAACATTTCACAACGCATTATTATTACTATTATGATTATTATTGGGCCTATTATTATTATTATTATTTTAAACGGCTAATTCCAAACAATTTTTTGATATGTTTTTATTTTCGTTATGAAAACTTAACATCTAAAAGATTTAAATTCATATTGCTACAAACAGTGTGTTCTTCCTTGCTGTCTCTTTATTCTTCACATCAGAAAACGAAGGGACGGAACGTTGGCATGTCTACATGCCTGTGGGAACAAAGCACCCTGGGCGACCACAGCCCAACCCTGACAGGTCCTCCTGCTTAAAAATGCTGAAAATTGGAAACCAGTGCTTACATTGCTATAGCGTACTGCCACGAAAAACATTGAAAGCCATCACGTCACGTCTTGATTTCAGGTTTCTTTGTTGTCAATGAAAATTACACCTAGGCCTATAAAGTCTTAAAAAACTAAAAGGTTTCATGAATATCTAGCCTATTATGTTGTCAAATAATAATTCACCTATTTGTCGATCGATTCATAATAAAATGGCTCTGGGCGTTAAAATAGATATGAACAGAAATAGATCGGTCCACGGTTCATGCGCAGTAATATAAAATTTGATCTATTGGATTATTTCCATAATTCTTGAACAAATCACACGTTGCTTGACATGTTAACTAAAATTTGTTTAACAATAACAACAATTACAAAACGGAAAAAAAATGTTTGTTGGCTTCAATTGTGAGATCACACAGACACCAACTCGGTGACAAATATGACCAACCCATTGCATGATCATGAGTAAATCTACGTAATATGAATCATTTTGCCCCCCCCCACACACACAAACATACAGGCATGGCCTACACATACTGAAAACCCAACACTATCCATCTCTCTTTTTATTACACACACAAACAGCTATATCCCATGCCATTATATCGAGAGTCTTGTTAAATTCCAACTGAACATTTTCCACTCAACGAATTCTCTGCAAACCGCGTATAAATAATGACAGTTAGCTATACTGGACACCCTCAACTATAACACTCAACAATAATTATACTTCCACCAGGATTAGCTCCATTATCATAATCTGGACATTTACAATTATCTATAATTTGCAAAGATGCGCCTGGTTCTTGATTGCAGAAGGTTTTTTCCTGGCTCACCATCACTAAACAGTGACAGTAATAACGGCTAATTTTGCAGGCAATATATAAGAGGTGTCGGGGTGTGCAAACACTTTCACACCTGGATTTGCTTACTCAACAGAGGACCGTTCGCATGGACAAAGGTATCTTTATTGAAATATCAAAACCAGAGGTTTAGATCCACACCAAAGAATGTGTTTAGCGACGGTAAGTGTTGTTCTATTACCATGTTGTTTTGCTGTTGGTCGATCAGGCGTGTTGATGGGTCAGCGTCGTTTCAGTTGGATAACGTTGAGGATTATATTATTATAATATATATTATTATAAAATATTACGGAGGATACCGGTCCTTTTGCGAATGTTATAAAACAGCGAATTGTTTTTATTGGGGCTTTATCACTTATTTATCTCTCTCTGTATCTCCTCTCTCTCTCTCTCTCTCTCTCTCTCTCTCTCTCGCTCTCTCTCTCCCACACACACGCACGCACGCAACCACACAACAGACACACACTCACATACAAACATATTTAGCGTTGTTTCTCAGTAGGGTATAGCTTTATGTCGGTATCAGCGGCGGTCTTTTCCAGCCATTCAAAAAAATTCTTTCATTTTGCTGAATCAGTCGAGATTCTTCTTATGGACGTTTATTTTACAAGGATTTTTTATTTCATGTTCCAAAAGCAGGGGATATTTTGTTGATATTGCTGCGTGCGTTGCTGAAACCATAAACTAACAAATGTGTTTTTGAACGTTTCGTGATATATGTTCCTATAGGGAGATCAAACATAAGTGAACAAACCCAATCCGTTGATGAGGGATCCTTTTTAGAAAATCAAGCCCCATTCTCTGCGTCTGGGGCATCCACGATTTGACAGCTGCAGGGGCTTCTCGTCTCCCTATTCAACATCGTAATTTTAGATAATATCCCAAGCGTTCACTCTTCTCAGCAATTTGTACATGAATAACCGAATAATTTCATCTTTTGTTTCGTCTTTGCCACTTCAAATCCAAATAAAAATGCCTTTTAGTATTAAAAGTGGTAGAAAATTACAGGTAATTATCTTTGACGGTAAAAACGCTGTAATCAGCGGGCTACATCAAAAATTACCCTAATTATGTCTGCATTTATGAGAATGGAAAAAACCTCTCTTGGATAAAACCCATAAATTGTCCCAAATATCTCCTTCATATTGAACGAGACTGCAGCTGGATGCTTTGTTCAGGATCGATCCTGTGGCGAAAGGCATTCAGACTCTCGCAGATCAAGGCAGAGAGAAAAGGGAAAAACATTTTGTCAATACCTTAATAATTGAGCTAGAGAATGACAAGATGGACAAGATGCGGTTCTATTCTGTAGGAAAAACACTGAGAAACGACAAACCCGGGTAAGCTGTCTTGTTATTGCTTTAAAAATCTTTCCATAACCCGTTGCTGAACGTTATAAAATGTATATTTTATCCACATGCAACATGGATTCGATCACTTACATTACCGTGCGAAATGCAAGTCGTTTGTGAATATTAATTTTAATTATTTTATGGAAATGTTTTAATGCTAAAATTAGATTCAAATTCAGTGTTATCGTGGATGTCAATTGACATGTCTTTACCGTTTCCCAAAAAATGAAAGGCACGACACGTTACTTGAAGTCATGGTTTACTCCATGTATGACAAAACATATAAAGTTTTCAACAGCTAAAATCGTACAGTATATTTACAATCAAAATGCTTTCATGATCAGAAACATCTACGCAGGTTTGAGTTCGTTTTCAAATGTGACTCAAGCAGCGCGCATGTTTGTGTGACAACGTTACAGTTCCTGTCCAAATTTCACGTTGGAGATGTGTTTGTGTTACAAGTCAAACTGAGATTTTAAAGAAATCCGTTTTAGCTGCTACCGATGAGTTCATACAGTTAGCTCCACGTTCGCTAAATCAGAGGTCTTCTTTCTTCAAATTCTTCCCTTAATAGTACAGTTCTTTATCAGGGATTTTAAATCAACGACAATGTACGTCCTAGCGCACGTGAATCGATTATCGTACGCGCACGTGAACTGGGCGAAGACAGGATGTCAACATCTAGGCCTCTGGCCTAAAACACACTTGTCAGCCTATCTCTGCATGGCGTCTTGGTGAGGCGAGGAGTACCAGTGCGAGTAGCCGGGCATGTAGCTATTAGCAGACATGTTTACTCCTTTGGAGGAGGCTGAGACGTCCCAGATTGGAGGAATGGCTGGAGAGCGCGGGGACAGGGCGATGGAGCCGGGTAGAGGGTCCATCTCATGAGGGTTACCGCCTTGTTTCAACAACTTCTTGAATTTAGACCTTTTGTTTTGAAACCATATCTTCACCTGAAAAAAAAGTGAGATTGCTTTATTATAATTCAAAGTAGCAGTATTCATTGTAAAGAAGAAATATTACCAATATTAAATTTATTTACGATAAGTGAATCAATAACAATATAATATTTTAATATTAACACAATATACGACACAACAAACAAAACGTGTATTAAATATTATATTTCCAAACTAAAAAAAACAAAGACAGACTGTCACCTGTGTCTGTGTGAGCCCGAGAGACGCAGCCAGCTCCGCGCGCTCCGGTAACGCCAGGTACTGAGTTTGCTGGAATCGGTGATTTAATGCTTGAAGCTGCAAACTTGAATAAATCGTCCTTGGTTTTCTGATCTTCTTGCCTTTTCCGTTGAAACGTATTTCCCCATTTTCAATCACTGTTGTTTTCTGCTGTTCTGAAAAGAGCATCGTTTCGTGAATACTCCGCGTGCAAACATTAAATACTGCGTAAAGAATGCAAAATTGACATTTGCGGTTTTTTAAATGTCCCACAAATACGCATTCCCTAATACATCTGTAGTGTTTCGCCCGTTTTTCAAAGCTCTCTATAACATCATTACATTGTCATATTTAGGAAATTGCATGTAGTGACATGACGAGACAGAGACAATTAGATGCTAATTATAATTTGCAGTGGTGGGTAGAATCACTGGCGGAACGCAATAAATCATTTTGAGGAGAACACCGTTATTGCAAACACAAGGAAGAAATCTCTGGCAATCTGAAGCAAAACTACGAGAACAAAAGGCGCACCGAGGGGTAAGACCCCTAATATTTGTAATAGTTTTTCTTTTTAAATAGACTATTCTGATAGTTAGCATTAGTGGTAAATAACCCAGGAAACGTCAATTGTGCGCGTTATTTTTTTTAAAGCGCGTAGTCAATTACAAAAGCAAAGAGTTTTGTACACGCTTACCTGTGGCGTCTAACCTGGTCTGTGCTCCGGTGGCGTTACTGTGGTAGGACGGCAAGTATGGACTGTGGTGGGGATGGCTAACATAGGAGTAAGGTAGCGACCTGTTGTAGGAATTAGAGCCAGAGTACGGAGAGCTGTCGTGCTGATGATGATGAGACCCGGAATGGAGACAGTGAAGCGGATAATGGCTGGCGGCCATCGACGGGGAGCTCTGTTGTGAGTGCGATTGCTGTCCAAACTCCATGAAAGCAGATTTCGACGAGTCTTGAGCCTCCAGACCGTCAGCCATCGTAGTCATGGTCATCATCAAATTTTCTGCTTTGAGAGCACTTACCCCCTATCCCTGAAGTCCAAATGAGTCCTTTCGCTGTGCTCGCTTCTTTCTCTCCTCGGTTAGGAGTTATTGCGTTATTACCTCCACGATTTATCCGCTTTTTTGTCCCGTAATTCTCACGCGGTATGGTGGAAGGTGGGCTTGAGTAAAGGCAGAGATTTTAAGGTGGATTCTGTTAAATTTGAGTCCTTGCTTCCAGACTTGATGCAGCCACTACAAGTAAAATGGTTTGTCTCCAAAGGGCAGCGCCTTCCGATTGGTCATTCAACCTAACGTCATCAGTTCTCTGCTTTAGCTGAGACTTCACAGTGAGTTAACCTACCTTAACAGCTCCCACCGTAGCCATAACCATGTGGAGAATAATAATGCCGGGGTATCCCTTTGATATTCACTAAATTCAGAAATACGCCTCCTGAGACAATGCCATCCGAGTAATTAATCGTATGAAGTCAACAACCGAAGGCAACCGTGAAAATGCACGAATCAAATCCATGCATAAGAAAACGAATGTATAGCTTTTCATTGTCATATGTACAAGTAGGCTACAATGGAATTATACATGTGCATATGCATTCAAAATAACGCAATATTGCCTCATAAAAATGCACCACACTAAAATTAAACAAACGAATTCAATACAAATATTTTGTAAAAACGTCCGATGTGATGGTGATGATGATGATATTAATAATAGCTTATAAAAGTGGACACTTATATGGCAGTACACCCTCTTTAGAAAGGATTCGCATGTACTATTAAATAGCTTTAAACACGCCAGATATGGCCTGGTTTAATTAAGCCCCAGTCACTAAAAGGCCTGGGTTAGTGACAGTTTTCCTTGTAGTAATCAGGAGCCAGTCACAGCTGAAAATATATGCAAATTACGAGTGCAGTTTGTGGTTTGGCAAATCGCGATCACATTATAAACCGCGATGTAAATATGCCCTACAACTGCAACGTTTATTCATTCTCAATTCACTCAGTTTTTATTTTATAGACAACGCGTTTCTTCACGATGTGGCATAAATTTGCTTTTAAACGGCCATGAAAAAACAATTATGGTCGCAATCAGTTATATCCAAATCCTCTTTGATTATTCGTTAGACTGTATTCAGAACGACGCTATAAAATTAAGAACAATTCGCCTGTAATGATTATGGACCTTGTTTATTTTGGGAGGTGGATTAAAAGTGGATATAGCATAAATTATCCTCTAATTATACACCAGTGTCGCCTCAATTATCCTCTTATCAAAAATGGTAGCCCTAAATGCAGCATTTAGTTTCAATTTTCTCTCTTTCTGTAACAAGAACTGCGTACCTTGCTATTATTACCAGGGATGTTATTTACTTTGCCGGATTTAAGACTGCACAACCGGCGCAGATAACCATTTTCCATGGGGGACAGAAAGGAAGCTGGTCGCTCTGAAACACTTGTTCGTGTGGATTATTTCTTAGTCAAGAAATCAAATAGTTTTACCTCAGAAGAATTGTGACAGGTAAGGATCAAGAATGTATAAAATCATTGTTTCAATAAATTAAACGTTGCTAAATGGTTTCTTGCTGGGTGTTCGAGACACGTGTCAGTATTTGCATGCACAAAATTGTTTGAATGAGTTAACAATATGAATTTGATTGATTGTGGGACCTTATTGCTGATGCATGCTCTGCCATTCGTGACCGAATCTGTGTAAGTGACAAGTCTGAAGATTTAGTCAAGTGAGAGCGAAACCAGATACATATATTCTCAAATAACCATGCCATTGTACAGATAGAATTTATAATAATGCGTTCTTGCTTGCATATTGGGTGCTTAATTTACCGAAACACCTTAGATGTTTATTAAAGCAGGTAAAAAAATCGGAATAGTTTAATAATCTTGATGCTGATCTATAAAAATGTTACCTAAATATCTGATTTTTTTAGGATTTATTACTCAAATTAATGTTTATAATCCATGCGCACGCTAGTAATTTATGGCACATTAAAGTGGGAAAAGGTAGATAATTTGACAGCCTCAGAAATTGAACATTTTATCTATAAAAACTAAAAATTAATTTAAGTAAAAACAATTTTTTGACAAAAACTGCATCTTAAATGTTTCCCATGAAGACATTAGTTGATACGATTATGAAGCAAAGCCATACTCAAAAGTATCCCCAAAAGTGATTCAACAAATAAAACGGTTTCTCTGACAGTTTGTTGTTAACACGTTGCTTGCCTTATTTGTACTTTAATTATTATTAATGCTAAGAAAAATAGGAACATAGCACTGCGACATAGCAATGTCAACCAATAAGCATCAAATTACATATCTGTCAGAGAGGGAGGGTAAGTGTGAACATGCCAACGCTTGACTGCATCCTGTGTGTGCCCTTATGCAAGTGCGTCCATTTCAATCATATTCGAGCTTTAACACAAAGATCGAAATTCACATTCGTTTACATTTCATGATCGGATCGAATGCAAAGGCACCTTGCAGATTTTAGAGAATTGAAAATCCAGCAAAGGCGGTTGTAAGTGTCTGCTCTCTCCCAAATTCAACCCCACCGGCTGTACACAGACAGGCAGGCGTCGGCGGATTTCCATGGCTGGTGAGCAGAGGAAATGGCGAGGCAAAGCGAAGGCAGATGGATAGTACGCGCGGATGTCGGTATTCTGCACGATATCACTACAATTGAAATCAAGAGGAGACCAAATACCATTACCACCCTGCCATTGATTTTGGTCACGAATTAAAAAAACAGAACTGTTTCAATAAATTGCCTTGTAAAGCAATGTGAGCTCATGATGAAAATATAATGCAGAAAATATATAATGTGAGGTCGACACATTTTAAGGTATAAATGTGACCAAATTGACCATACAGACTACAATTTATGTTATTAATATTTTTGCAATTATTTAGTATTCTTTGCTGCACCTGTTTGACCGATATGTTGACTAGACGAATAGACTTGAAGATTTCGTGAGGATGTTCTCAAAATCACAGAATAACGGTCCATTTTAAGATCCTTATGTTCAAGTTATGGATACTAAATACGACAGTACCATTAGTATCTTTCCAAAGAATTCGTGTCTTTTCGAGATCTTCGTGTTTCCAATTATATAATTTCACCATGCAATGAAGAGCAAGGAATTCTGTTTATCAGTGAAAAAATACTAAGAAAAAAGCAACATACAGAGGCCTTGAAGGCAACTCTATTGTTCAACGCAAAATTTCATCCAACGCAGAGCGCATGTTGCCTCTTAAGCATTAATTTCCAGTTCATCCAAATTAAGGTGACTCTGCTGAAATCTCTTTTATCTTTTGAGAATGTTGAACAATCGAGAACACTGGGATTTTTTCGGGGTTCTTTTTCGACTTAATAGAAGACATTATTAGCTCTGACAGCACACGGCTCAGGTCTGGGGGAGAGGATTTTCTAGAGAGATGACAGACAGGAAGGCCAGCAATCACGGGCTTTTTTATCCGAATGTACTGTTCGATGCCGTTTATCCCTGATGATAGAAAATTGCTCTGTTGCCAGGACGCGGCTGCTGAAATAGAGGGCAAGAGCAACATTTCCATTTTCCAGTTTGAAAGCCATTGAAATGAATTAGTAAAATGAAAAAAATCCCGCGGTAAACAAAGAGGGCCAAACAAAGATACACTTTTTTTCCTTGCGTCGAGCACTTTTCATTTTGTAAATTTTCGTTAGCTGATTTTCTAAAGCTTTGAATTTAATACTTGCAAATGTAATGGGCTTCTGTAGTTCACAGGAAATAATTACGCATTTTCAATACATTCTAAACAGAAAGCAAAGTGTAATTTGTTCCCGTTTACATATCAGTGTTATCATTGTTCACAAAATTAGCATTTCAGATAAGACATAATATGTTTACAATATTTGTAGGTCAATCAAAATATCTAAACCAGCATGAAAAAATAATAAAACCACAGAAGTATACATAATGAATTGTTTAGTGGCTTGTCACTATAAAATTGGACTGGTAATATTTATTATCTTGTAATAAAGTGTTTGGGATGAGTTTGCCAGAATATTGCTTATGACATTTAAAAAACACACCCAACGAAAAGTGGGTTTATATGTCATGACAGACACATGCTTTATTGTTATTTGGGCGTGCAGTGGCCGACCACAAATGCGCATTTGGTAAACAAGCGCGAGTAAAACAGACGTTGCTCAAGACGCACGAATAACCAACTTTTATTGTCCAGACATTACACAGGTGGAAAAAAACTCATTTTGATCAGGAGAATTTTTACCACAAGAAACAATACTGCAGGTGATATGGCAGGTATTTAAACCATATTACATTAGATATACATATATGTATAAAATACTGCAAATAAACTAAGAAAACAATACAAAACATTACAAAGAATATTTATGTAGTATGTAATCGGCTATTAAAATATCGAAATTCAATTAAATGTCCAACACATTTTGCCAATTTAGTATAGGCCTAAATCCTATTTGTATTTTAAATGGTAATGGCATAGAAACCATTATAACTGGGGGAAAGACTCCCCATAAAATTCTAGGCCCTATTTACAAATAACAACGAAGAAAGTAACATTTTCTAATAAATACATTTACTACAGCATCATTTAATCTCCACCAATTCATCATTGATCTCCAGAATATATCAATAGCTATATTAATATTTACGTGATATGGACATTTTCAATGTGAATGTTTAAATGAGCAGGTGGCTTACCCCGACACTGTCTATAATGTATGCCCACTTCACGTCACATACTAAAAAGCAAAGCTCTTTCTCTAAATAGCTTATGCATTTATTTGCCTTTCATGCCTGCCTGCATTGTTTGAATATAGCGTGGAACACATATCCACTGCATTTGCCTATTTATCCGTCCATGCACGGCCATTATTTTCTATCATTGCTATTTGTTGGCTCTAAAAGAGTTTGATATTTTATTGAAGTTGGTCCAGCTACAATCACCATATTATATTTCTTTGTTGTTATGCAGCAATAACAAAAATCAGTAACTCCATTTTACTTAAAGTCGTTATATTTGTATTTTTAAATGTTAAACATGAGCATATAATTTCCCAAACGTCAGTTACATGGTGTGAAATTATACATTTAAGTGAATATTTATGTAAATGAAAGTTTAAACTCATAGTGTTATGTGCTGGCATTTGGTGGGCTGATATTGCGTGTGATTTAAGAAGTTTCCCTAATCTGAATTTTCCTGGGTCAGGTAGGAAGTGTCACAAACAATGAAGCACAGGCAATAATTGTTTGCCTGAAACTCAAGAACAGCGAGTTAGATGAGGCGTAAAAAAGCAGAGAAAAAAAGTCACACCTGGAGATCCGCCTTGTGCCTAATACATTCATTCTCCTGCAATGGTTCACATGAAAACCAGCAAGAGCTGCAAGCATTTCCTAAACTGTTGTCTGTGGCTTAATAATCACAAACCAAGACGAAATACAAAGACTGAAACCACAGACTTCAACATTCTTAAAATTATTCAACAAAAGGTTCTAAGGGAGCAATAAAGATTGTATAGTTTAATTTAAAGACTGCATATTAGGGAAATATTTGGAGAGAACTGTCCCAATACATTTAGTTAAGACTTGTCTTATTATACATAAGACAAAGGTAAAGGCTTGTTCACTGTTTTACATTTGTAAAAGCTCAGAATCTCAGTAGGCCTATAAATACACATTTATGTAAAGTAGTACTGGACCTTAAATTAATAGATGTAAAGATAATCTCTTTGTTTTTATATAATCTGCAAAACAAGACAATTGTATATTAATATTAAAAAACTATGTCTACAAATACACAAAGGGAAGCAAACAATAATGTATACATTCCTTTTCAATTTGTGAACTTAATCTGTTTGGTAAATATTGTTAAAGGTTATATAATTTCACATTATTAATGCATTGCAAAAACCCCACAAGCACTTATTTTATAAACCTCAACTGCCGTTTTCAATTCAAGAGTTTTAGGCTTTTCCCATTTTACCAAAACACAAGCCGGCAATCACAGTGATAACTGCTCTTGGAAATGCATTAAACCAAGAAGCTCATTCAATCCATGTAAAGAGGGTGTGAATCAATGCTGAATATACAACACAATAATTCTACAGGATGATCGCACAAATTATCTGAGAAACAAAAGTAAAAGGAGAATTACACAAGCTTAATGAGCTCTAGCAATATAACAAATATGCATAAAACAGGTATTTTTTATGGGGGATACCTTTGTGTTTGATTTAGGGGGGACTCGGGGTGGGTTTAGCGCTGAAATCATCTCCATACTGAGCAGCAAAGATGAAGGACAGTGGGAATGTTGTTGAAGTTTGGATCTAGATCAAAATGGATCTGATCGCACCAGACTCAGGACATGTGGCTGTTTAAATGGCATGAAAGGGGTGGTGGGCTGTCAATCTTTATCCCCCATGCCTACCTCAACTGTTTTCCATCATTTCCGAAAGCCAGCGGACCAATTTATGGAAAAGAAAGGCCAGCTTTTGTGGTTTGTGTTTGGGGAACCCAAAACCCCTTGACTAATATTCGTACAAAAATTGCATCTTTTGATGTTGCGCATGGCCTTCGATATGAAAACATTTAATTTAGTGAAAATTTGGCTAAAAAAATGTTCAATGTTCAAATAAGGGATATGTTAAATGTCGCATTGCTTGCAAGAAATGTTCTTTAGTTCCATTTTTGCAGCACAAAACATCAATCCAGTTCATTGCATAATCAGGTGGGTGTGCAAACACATTCCACAAAGAACAAAGGGAAGCTCGATTAAGCATTAATGTTTTTGCTCGACGCCTTTTGTATTCTGCCTTTTGATCGAATATGATGGACCTCATCTTCCAGCACCACCGCCACACATCCTTTCCAGCCCCCCTCCCTCTCCCTCAGTCACCCCTGTTCGGTTTCTACAGCTGCAGTGAGTGAGATATGTCCAGAGAATTGGCCTCTGGGAGAGCAGCGAGCCATCCTGGTGCTATTAGGCTCGTGGCTAATAATAGGTGTTTCGGTCAGGGGGAAGATCAATCAGGGGGAATCATGGGGAATGTTCTGAGGAGCGCTTTTACACATCTGTCCAGATGGATGAAATTACACTTGTCTGTTTTTAGTTGCATTACTCCCAAATTGGCTGTCTACTTTTTTCTCTCCTTCTCTCACTCTCCCCTCATTCATGTGTCAGTGGTCTGCTAAAAGGATTCGGCACTAAACTCCCCGTCATTTTTGTCTTTCCTCGCTCAGACTGCCCTCTCTGCTCCGTCACCTTATTTACGTACTGGTGTTTTATCAGCTGCGTGAATAAAAGGTGACAAAGATCTAGGCCTATACTAGAATTTGTGTTAGATTTTAATCACATTTATGTTGATTGAAAATGTTAGTTGATTACTGCAAATCAGAGATAATGTTAATCTTTGGCGTCATACAGCAAAATAAGGTTATGGCGCTAAAGTTAGCCTTTTTCCTCGAAAGGACAATCAAAAAAGAAATGACATAGCATACAATAAATACAATTAATACAATGGGTTTCAAAACAATGAAATAATAAATGAAAACCTCCGTTAATTTATCTTAACACTCATGTACAAAAGGTCAGATTTCCTTGGTTGCATTGAAGCATACAAGATGCTCTTTGGATCATTCTCAAATCATGCTGGGTTAACATGGAACGTGGAGTTCATGCCGGCTTCAGCACATGCTGACATTACATCAAAAAGGGGGCATACTAAACATATTTACAAAACTCGTTCTATGGTAGAGTTTGTCCGTTTAGGGCAACTGTGAAACCAAATTGTGAATTCCATGTAAGAAACAAGGTTATAAAAACACAACGCTCCATTATGTAAGGTCTTTATTAACCTCTGAAGAAATATAATACATATTGAATTTCTGTCAATAGATCCTACAAAAAATTGCACACTGGACCCTTTAGGACGAAGGGCTCAGACTTTTGGACCCACTGTTTTCTTCATTGGATTAGATAAGACAATATCTTTACCATTTATAATCCACAAATGCTTTTATTTATATTGTTTGGGTTCAATATCAGATCATTAAGGCCCAACACAAACATGTCTTTCCACACAGCAAATAGGTAGAAAAGGCACATTCATGTCAGCAAAGATGTCCTCCTCATTTTTTTGCACGCTAAAGAATCTACATGTAACTAACCTTAAAAACATAGAGACTGCATACAAAACATACACAGGAATGTGTGAAACTGAGGCATTGAAATCACGACCTGCAGTAACTTCTGAATGGTTGAATACACTAGTCGAGGTGGTAACCACATGCTGGACGGGCGTCTGTGATCCAGCACTGGCAGTTATCTGGCACAATGTGTCAGTCAGAATGTGGGGCATAGACACTGAGATGGGTCATTTATAGACTATGAAACAGCTGTATGCATCTGTGAAAGCGGCTGTCAGTTTGAAATACCTGATAGTTCAAAAGTGGCCGTCTAGCAGGTTGTATTGAATTAGCCTCTTTCAGATTATTCCCTTCGGAGTTCTTGTACGCTGCGTATGGGCCTAACGTCACTTCTTTCAAAAAGTAGAGACTGATATGCTTGAGGCATGAATTTGTATAAGTATCTCCGTCGTAGTCACAATGGGCCCACGCTCACAATACGGGCACTCAGAGAAATTACCTCTCAGAAAGACACAGCAGGATATTTCTTATGGGAAAGTGACTATTGTACTATATTGTTGATTCGAAGCCTGACAAGAAACTGATTTGAGATGTTCTTCTGTTTTTGATTGCCGAACATTGAGAGATATTACAAGCACTAAGCAAGAGGTTTGATAAGACATCTTTAGAAAGACGCAAGCTCGATGACCAGAGGAAGAAAATCGAGGCTCCCCAATGTGTTACCCCTAGCAACGGCGAAAATTAGCATTGACATACGAGCAAGGCCATGAAAGGCCTCTGGGTATTTTTACGGCTTGAAAAGTGACAATCAAAGTAGACGTAAAGACATACTCCCTATTCTATTTATATTGAAATCAGTTTCTTTCATATTTTCCGAAAGAAGAGCGCCAAAGTTATAATGTATGTACTTTGCTCATTTCACTGTGCCGCACGTTGCAACCGTTACGCCGGTGCTCTCATGTTTGCCCCCCGCTGCGGTAAACAGAATGCGACTCTCATACTAGCTGCATTTCAGGGCACTCACAACACACGCACGAGGCTGACATGGCCTCCCTCATTTTCCGGCACAAAATTCAGCTCTCGTGATTGCCAACACGCATAATGATAGCATCTCCCGGAGTCATTGAGGTGTCCCACTGACTAGCCAATATTTTCTCTGTCATATTGCAGGAAATTCAGCGGAGACCGCTCCGGAGAGCCTGCCATCTACATGCATCAGAAGCTGTTGGTTAATAGAAATAAAGGGCGGATTGCATGATCCAAGGCCTGGAGGCGCTTGCTGTTTCCTCTCATTACAAGGCCGCCTTACCAGCGAGGAGGAATATGCATGAATACATTAAAAGGTAATGAGGAAGCTGTCAGAAGAGGGTTGTTCGGGGCAGTGCTTGGCATCAGAGGCGTTGGAGAGCTTTCAGACTATTACGTGATGGACTTGTCATCTCGGCATGAGAAGAGAAAGGGGTGGAGTTCAACAATGTTACTAATGGCAACTGTTGCCAGGTCTTACTTGATGGGGATGTGATTGGCTGGTAACGAAACATAAGTGCATTAGACAAGGCAGCACTTTTTTTTTTGTAAAATAAATGCATCCATGTTGTGTGTTGTTTACCTGCTAAAATAAATACATAACAAAAGGATTGTGTATTAAATGTGTAATGTCAATCAAAGTTGAGTAAATTTAGTCTTGAAATAGGATTAAAAGCATCAATTGTACTTCCTCCAATTTCCCTGCTCACGACCACGTGACTATTGATGAAGGCAATGTGGAATCGCATAATGGAATGTCATGGCAACTACACCTGGCAACAGTTTATCCGAGTCCTCATACCCCACACCCTCCCCCACCCGAAAGTGCTGGAACATTATTTCTGTGAGACAGAAAGCCCTATGAACAAATAATGGGTGAGCGCCAGTTTAAATAAAGTATGGTTTATGACTTGTGGTCAGGACCGTCTCTCTTTTTTTAAAAGTGTGCTGTATAAAAACGCTGCCAACATTTTTTTCTCCATACGGTTATAATACAAAGTCGTTTTTTTCCCGTCCTCACAGTGAGAGATTCAGTCAATAAAGGACCGGCAGCAGACCAGTAGTCTGCAGCCACAGGAGAATGGAACAAACCACACACGCCAAAACAAACTGGTGTTCCTTTGCAATTTTTCAGCTTGGGCATTTTAATAAAACATTTACAGTCCTTCTGAGCGGGGTAAATGTTTTGTGAGCATGCCCTGCTTTGCTCTTGATACGAATCACCAAAGAGGCCGTGGGGATTCATTTTCTACATCTACAACATAATTATATGAATGCCACCCCAGTTATGAAATGTAAAACAGAGCCATGAGTGTCCTATTGGACTACATCTCAAGTCAAGCTGTTCTGGTCGAACATATGTACAAACAACGAGGCTCTGGGATATCAAACCAATTATTCAAATGAATTGTACAATACACCAAGAAACAGACACAGCAATTTTCTACTACCATTTATATGTGCCATGCAATTATAGATAATCATAAACTGTCATTAAATAACAGTAGGCTTGTATTAAGACTCCAGTCACTGTCTTGCAGCTACAAAATGAAGGTGTCCATTAACATAATCTGCTTTGTAATAGTCACTGGGCTTTAAACAATGACAAGATAAAGCAACACTGTTTTTCAATGCATAAACAAAACCAGCCATCAAGCACTTGGAGCCAAATATAGTCAAACGCTACAGTGGGTCTCCATGTTTCCAGAAACAGCTACAGTCACGTATTTGTCTCTCACAATCCAAACATGATGTCCCGCCATTACAGCATTAATTCATCTTAAAAATACACTCTAACATGAAGAAAAGTACGGTTTCATAAATCATTTTAGACCCTATAGGGGAATTGAGTTTTATGGATCTCTTTTAAGATTGGTGACCAAAACAGCAACACACTTAAGAAGAATTCATTCATCCACCACTCAAGTGTCTCCAACAGTTTTAGGTGGGAGAATTAAAGTGGGGAGCTACAAATGTGCTTAGGTACATTATACACAGGCTCGTAAAGTCGGGAAAAGCCATTCATTTTAATATTCACCAATCAAGCTGTTGAGTGACTTACTGTACATGTAGTTTGTACTGTAAAGACGTCGCTTTGCACAGACAGGCAACCTGGAGTGCAGTAATGTGCATTCAGACAGTAGACAGACGGTGCAGTTCACTTTAGTACCACTAAAATTGAATAAAGGGACACATGTGCAGAGAATTATTCATGTTTAAGATGAATTCAATTGAGGTTATCCTAAAAAGTTTGCACGTGGGCTTGTTAAAGCAGAAACACAGGTCCATTTAACCAGCAGGATCCCTTTCGAAAAAAGAATGCAGATGCAAGGCCACACCGAATCCAATTAAATTTTGAACGCATCCTTTTCTTACATGCATCTGACAAAAATGCTGAACATATGTATCTGATCTAAATGTCTATTTAGAAAACAAGTCACTTTACATGATCAAAATGATGACTGTTTTCCTCTTCATGAATTGTTGCTCAAAAAATTACATTAAGACATTGCCTGGAAAATGTTCATTGACAAATTGTTCTAAGAGTTTGCAGTCATAGCTTGTTAATTTTGCCGGGTTTTAGGAGGTCATATAAAAAACAGAAGTGGACAGTCTGAAATACATATGTAGGGGGTATAAGGATGACATCAGTACTACAAACAAAGCAGCAAATCACCAGAATAATAGTCTGATCACAGGTAATTAAATAAATTATTAAATAATTAAAGGCACAGTTAACCCAAAAATTCAGAAATATTCCTTTTAAAGCTTTTTACACCAAAAAGATACTGCACAAAACATGTAAATGTTGTCATTATTTGTTATACCTTATGTCATTCAAAGCCTGAAAATTACACAAAATATATTTGGAGAAATGTCTCTGTGGGTTTGTAATCATGCAATTGAAGTCAATGGGGGGCAATAATGTTTGGTTATTCTTTCTTCCTTGAGCTGGAAACAAAATATGTTTTTAAGTCATACATGTGTAGACAATGAGCAAACATTAATTTGCAAACTTATCATAACATCGGTTGGGTGACGATAGGCCTTGTTTTAATAACAACTTGTCAGTTTGTGGTCATTGTGCCATATTAATATGTGCTAGCGGTCTATACAGACTAAGTTAACAGGCAGTTTACCACAAACGTGATCCTCACCCTGCTTTGAACATAGTTTTAAAACCCTGGGTCAAAAGCTATACTAAACCCCTTTTGAAAATGATGTAAAGGTTGCTACATTCAGGGTTAAAGTCAAAGTTTAAAAGCAGATAAGCCAGGGTTACATGTTTTGTGAAAATCCCTTTTGTCTTCCAAAAATAATAACAGGTTTAGAATGAAACGAGGGTTAAAACAATTATAGAGTTTTAATTTTTATCCAACTGCTCCTTTAAAAAAAGATGGATGGTGAGAGTATATTAATATCTATGACCTTGGTTTGATTAAACTTGCTGTTAGACTGCAAGAAAGAATATGGGTTGTTTTGAAGGACTGTCAGGGTTAAAAGCCGTCTTCAGTCTCACAGAGGAGGTTGTAACCGAGCCAGGCCAAAGGCTGCAGGAGCCAGGAGCTCCTGCCAGGACTGTGTGGTAGAAAGCTGTTAATGAGCATTGTAAAGCTTTTAAACATAATGATCTGGACTTCTCTCCCGGTGCTAACGCCTATCACATGCCCGAGACCAGCCCCGCTTCCTGCCTGAAGCTCAAGCCCATGAGAAGGACAAGTAAGATGGGAGAATCGATGACAGTGCTGGTCAAGAAAAAGCAGAGAATGCGAACAATTCAACTTGCTATTATTAATAAAAATAACATGATGGTATACTTTAACATATTTATTTACTCAACACAGCACCAACTGAGATAATGAATAAAGCGTTTACCCTTCCATTACCCTTATGAAAATTAACCAAGTTTAACTGCAGTTACCACATTAGTGGTAAAATCATAGTAACCACAAATTTACTTTGCTCTCCCCACAAAGAGATTTTAAGCAAAACTATGGTAATACAATCGTATTCCAACTACTCATTTAATTTAATGAAACAATTGTTATTTTTTCTAAGGGGGTAACAGACTGCATACCAATTTTGTGTTAACTGACCCACTGCAAAAAATGACTTTCTTAGTTAGTATATTTTTCTCATTTTCCAGTAAAAAGTAAAAAAAAAACTGAACTAAGAAAATAAGTATTGTGTTTAGTCAAAAAATATGAAATTTCAGTGAATTTTCCATTAAAACAAGCAAAGAAATATGCCAATGCGGGAAGAAAAATCATCTTGAATTAAGTGACTAAGAAAAAGGTAAAACTTAATTCAAGATTATTTTTCTTACCCCACTGGCATATTTATTTGCTTGTTTTAATGGCAAATTCACTGAAATTTCACATTTTTAACTAAAAACAAGACTTATTTTCTTAGGTCACTTTGCTCACCAAGAAAATGTATCTTGTTTCAAGAATTTGTAGACATTGTTACTGGAAAACAAGAAAAAAAGACTAAGTAAGAACGTCATTTTTTGCAGTGCGCGCAAAAAGGAGCAGAAAACGCGGGACGGACGAGCTCATTTTGTCACTTAAATGCAAAACCATTGGGATTTATTGGCTTTTATCTGAGAATAAAACAGCCAGAAACTTGCACAAGCCTCTAAAATCAGCAAACATTCGAGTACACCGCGCTTTCTGGTAATACGGCCCGAACGTCGAGCGCCGAGGGACAAACACCACTCCGTCCTCTTGTTTATAATAAATAAACACTTACAGCACATGATGGAGTGGTAAAACTCTTTTGTATGAACACTTCTAGCCACCAGTCAGGGCGCTGACATTTTAAAACCCCCCTGTTTGTGTTTGTTCGGTTGCTTTCTTCTGCTTCCACACAGCTCGCTACTGCAGCTGCGCCGCTGCCCTTGAAGGGCGCTAATAAAGATCGCGCGCTTTGAGGTAGATTAATTACCCGTGTGCCGCGCGCTCCCCGATGACATATGTCCCAAAACGAGCCAAAAATAACAGGGCTGGGAGAACATAAGACGCAAGGGGAAGCGCGCGTGTTCGTAAAGTACAGGTTTGTAGCTTATTTAAGCGCACGGCTTCTGCATTAAGGACCCCGTCGGCTCTCCCACGGGGGTGTTTAGTAAGTCTGGCCTGAGGTATGAGCGAGTGGGTCTTAGATGCTACACAGAGCCACCTGTTGCGGGAAACTAATCTCACGGACTGACAGGGCAGTCTATGAACTGAGCTGATTCATTAACGTTAACAACAGAACCCTCCCATGTTGTGAGGAAACAGGCAATAAGTTAGTTAGCATGGAGGATCTGGTTCTGGAGAAGGTCTTCACAGGGCAATTCAAGCAAGTCTTAAGATTTGGAACATTTATCCAAATACTAGACACAAAAAGGAAGTTCAAGCAGATTGAGTAAACTTCTAAACTTGTTAAATCTTTGTTAAAGTAAAATTGTTTACAGCTTGTCATCTGAATAAAATGCACCCACAGATTGCATGTTCTACATTTTACTACATGTGGTAGTAAAACTGCAAATTTACCATGCTCCAATACAGTAGGCTAACTATAGTTTAGTCATTGTATCTATAAAGAAAAATGTGACCCTGGACCACAAAACCAGACTTAAGTAGCGCTGGAACATTTTTAATATGAGCCAAAAATACGTATGGGTCAAAACTATAATACTTATTCTATTCCTTTATGCCAAGTAAAGAATAAAGATCATGTTGATATTTCGTAAATTTCCCACCCTAAATATATAAAAACATCTTCAAAGGCACATTTCTCAATATTTTTATTCTTTTGTACCCACAGATTCCAGGTTGTAAACGGTTGTATCTCTGCCAGATATTGTCCTATCTTAACAACCGACATCATTAGAAATCTTAACCATTCAGCTTTCAGATGATGTAAATATCTAAATATCGGTCGCAAACCTTTAACTATCCAATTGGTAATTTCCCAAGAATTACTCTACTACTGTATTTTAAAATGAATGACTTTTGGTGAAGTTCAGTACTGACAATATTTATTTAAAGTCTATATCATACATAACATGATAACTTGTATATGATGTCCAACTCCTATTTCTCATCTTGACTGAAACTCCAAGGTTTTGTCTCTCTTTATAAAATACAGACTTTCTCTTAAATGTGTACCAGTGTTACCACAAGAATACACAATGTTGTTTCATCCCAAAAACACCCCAATCAATTTCCTTCAGCATCTGATTTGGTCTTTTTTAAGGGAAGAAAGTAAAGATGGGTGCTAACTGATTGTAAATATGAAGCCTGCCGTGCAGAAGCAGCCAGAGTGCTGAAGCTGAAGGCACGACAGAAGACAATGGATGAAAGGAGCTGTCAGAGTGAGCAGGAGAAGAAAAGAGAGAAGTGCCATGGGAGCGAAGCACAGGGATGGGATGACAAAGCTAGGAGGTGACAGAGGAGGAGGAGGTGGGAGAGCGAGGAGGACACAAGGTGAACATGAGAGCCCTCAGAGAACAGACGCCAGCTCGCTCTTGACCTCTCTCTTAGTATAAGGAGCTCAAGATCTAAAATTGACATCAGATAGGGGAAGCTTTACTTTCTTTCATGTGTCCCTCTCTTTCATGAAGCCTGCACCACTGTTGCATGAATGGACAATACCTTGTAGGAACATCAGATATTACTTGTAGATGTATAGGAATCAGTCATCTATCTGCCTGTCTATCTATCCACCTAAACTTTTAATATCTATCTATCTATCTATCTATCTATCTATCTATCTATCTATCTATCTATCTATCTATCTATCTATCTATCTATCTATCTATCTATCTATCTATCTATCTATCTATCTATCTATCTATCTATCTATCATCTATCATCTATCTATCTCGTGTCTTGATCCCTTATTTGAACATTTGGGTTTTTATCAACCAGCTACAAGCATCATGAAGCAAACAGTGTCACCCAACTCGAATGAGTAGTAAAGAAATGTCAACAAATCCTGCATACAGCTGTTTGGGGTTTCTCTACCATTGCTCGGATCTTGGACGGTTCTGTGTCTCCCACACCACTATTTCTATAATCCTAAACAGATTTGCTCCAACCACTGAAAAAGCCAGAGTCTGGGCGTCTCTGTAGAGTTCTCCACAGAGAACATTAATAGGCTGCATATGCTGATAAATCATGGAATGGATTAGACACAACGTATGTGGTCCTCAGCCGTAACTACTGGTGGCATTTAGGGACACATTTTAACAAGAACAGAAATGTATCCATGCTGTTCTCACATCCACAATATATGGACTGAATATTGTCATTTGACCGAGAGCTGTGACACGGCCAGAACATTTCTGTGAGATCCCACAATCCACACAGCTTGATGTTAAGAAGGGAGAGATTGCTGAAGACAATAAACATCATCTACTGGAGACCTCTTGAATTTGCACTTCTACCATATACTACAGCTTAAGCTGCTGGAAAAATTAAGAGACCACTCCGGTTTTGCCTTTATTCAGCATTTCTGCATGCATTGTGGCAATCCCAGTCCAGTGTGTTGAATTTCAACAGAAACAAACCTTAGGAATGACGTAAAGTCATCCAACAGACACGTGAAAGACTGACAGCATCCAAAAATGCATAAAAGGCTGAAAAAAAAAGATTATGCCATAATATGCAGTTTTTAACACTTGAATGAAATATTCTCCTTAGGTTTTCATTTGAAGATGTATATTAAATGTCTGAAATTTGTTTCATAGACAAACATATAATTGTGCAAACATAAATGCATTGAAGATGCTAATATATAGCCTAACAAGTTTTATCTCATTGTTTGGATGTTTTTAGTCGCAACATATTCCTCATTGTTGCCTTTGTGATATTCCACAGTTTGGATGTGCTTACTATTTTTCTAAAATGTGGAAAAATATGAATAAGTCAGTATAAGTAGTGTATTCATTTTTAAAGAAATTCTGAAATACATCTTAAAACATTAGTATTGTGTTGTTTAAATATGAACATGAGCTTGTTTCTTTTCAGTATTCAAGATCTGCAAAGATTGCATCTTTTTTATTTTGACCAGTTTGTGGTCAAGAAATGCAAAAACTTGTTTTGAGTTTGTGAGAAATGTTGTATTTAAACACATACTTAGAAATAATAAATTAAGAAAACTAAACATTCTTTTAAAGGGGTATTCTTATTTTATTCCAAACCCTTCTGAAAACCTAAACAACGCTGTTCTAACTCTGATTCAGAAGAACTTCCTGTTTATGTTTTTAAAAAATAAAAATACTGTACATAACAAATAGAACCAACAAAAATATACTGTATATAAATAAAATAAACAAAAACTGAAACTGGAAGTGCTTCTTGTAGTGTTTACATCTTGCAAAGTGGTCTATATGATAACATTTAAATTTTGGCATTTACGGATGAAGGTTTGTCTGTGTGTCACACTGTACTTGTTCATTTACATGGGGAGGGTCAAGGTTCATAAGTGGAGTCTCTCTACAAGAGCGTGAGCCATACTTTCCCTGTATTATCTTAGCAAGCCCTAGTGCAACCCGGGGTAGAGCGATCACAATTATCCAGGAATCAGATGAGCAGTCTCGTCTTGGACGGCGGGTGAAAATTACACACATGCGCACTTGACTAGAGAAAATAGATCCAGGGTCAGGGGTGTCTGGATTTCACCGCTGCACAGAAGGAAATAGTAGTCTGAGAATTCTGCTATCTCTCTCTTTTGAGGCATGGGCAAATGGGAAGTGAAGAAAAGGGATTGGCTAGTTGCGAACAATGAGGTTCTTAATGGATGCCAATCTAATACGCCTGAAGCAACAGACATCAGCACATCGCCGGCGCAGACAGTGGAAGCTGCACAGCCATTATCTATAAACAACTGCAGCTTTCTCAATGCGCACAGACCTTTTACAAGAGCTAATAAAGATAATTAGTAGAAAAACTTGTAAATGAGTAAGACGTGTGTGATTTGTTATGTGACGTGTGCCATTTTTGTTGGAGTTGATTGTTTGTTTCTAACTTTTGCTTCGCAAATGGTTATACTGAGCACATAGACAATGTTTAAGAGAATCTGTTTTGTGTTACGACAAACTATCGAAAGGAAGCGGCAGCATGCTATGGCTGTCATCGAGGCAGCAGGCCAGGTCCATTGAGGTCCAATTGCTGTGTTGTGAACAAGCCATTAAATGGCAGCATTGAACAGCCCTTTTTACAGCTGTCAAACATAAGGACATTGGTGTAGCCCCACAGCATATTTAAAACGAAGTATTCCTCTGTTTAACTCAAAAGTACACACTAAAACAGTTGGATTTTATTTAATTACACCGATCTCCAGCCTCTTAACGCTGCTTTTCATGTAGTGTATAGTTTGACTCCCCGGCTCTTCTGAAAAATGCCCATTATCCTGGATGGTGGGTTGGACATAATGGACAAGCACAGGCATTTAACTGCAGGGTCAATACAAAGTTTAATCATTTCAAACTCTTTATAGTCTCTTCAACGATGTTGAAAGCCCCTGAAATACCTGCATGCTACGCTACGAGTGGTCATTTTTGTCTCCCAAACTGATCTTCCCGCTAATGGGCTACAAATATCAGGTGGGCATTTCATTTTTTTTATTAATTGCACTCTATTTCATTCCCTCTCTCTCTCTTTCAACAGTTTGGTTTTCAATCCAGCATCACAGTATGGCATTCAAATGATGGTTATTTAAATAATTCCGAAATTAGAGTGAATCAAACGTGAGAAAAACATTAAACAGCTTAAAAAAATATTTTAATTTTATTCAACATTGTTATGTAGTTTGTAGCGTGCATTTAAGGTTACTATAGGGCTACCAATGAAAGTACATTATATGGACACAAGGATTCGGACACCTTCTTCTAATAAACATGTTTATCTACTGCAGTAATTCAAAACAAAACCAACATTAACTTTACACCGCACAATATATTCAATAATTGTGTTTCCATGTTTGTTGCAACCGTTTTTGCAAGGGCCTTGTTCTTTTCTGAAATGACTAAATGACTCCTGTGTACAAGTCTTCGATGGGTTTGGGTGATGAGTGTTTGATTCAAAGATGTTCAACTGGTTTCAAGTCTGGGCTTTATGCAGGACAGTCACTTCCATAGATTGAATCAATCATTTATTTTAAGTCTTTCTTTGTCCACAGCAACATTGTCGTGTTGGAACAGAAAAGGATGAGATTCCTGCCCAAACTGTTGCCGTAACATTAGAAGCACACAGTTCTAGCAGCGTACACTCAAAAGATGTGTTTGTTAAATCTACTTTAAAAAGCTGCGTCAAGTTGTTCCACGCAATAATAATAATTTAGTTGTATGAACAAAATAAATGTAAGTAATGTTGACAAATTTTTTTTGAGTAATCTTTCCAACTGTACGAGTTACTCTAAGTTAATTTAACTCAATATTTATCCTTCTGGTACCTTTTGTTGTCATACATAAACTATATACAGACTTACTTTATGTAAGTCAAAACAAATGAGCAAATCTGTACTGGCATTAACACACTTAAAGCTCATTGACTGATGCAATAGACTACATCGACACGCAAAAACCTCTCAGAGCCTAAGCATATGTACCAGTCTTCAAAACAATGGCAACCTCTGGCAAAATCTTTTTAAATAGTAACATTTTTTCTTTAATGAAAAATACTTAAAATAACACTAAATTTCTAAATTTACTGCCTAAATGCAGTCTTACGCAAAGCATGCTGGGAACTGTAAAATCCCCCTCAACCAGTCATGTTGAATTTACTTAGGTCCAATATTATAGGGTTTTGCGTTCTACCCAACAATCTTAAGTTGACCAGTCAAACACTTGTTAAGTAAAGCTGACAGAACTTTGTTCAGTTGCTTGCATTCTTTATGTACTGTGAACAAGGATGGGTTAAGTAAAACTAACAGCAGCGACAGTTCATTTTTTTGAGTGTATGCTCTAGCATTAGGATTTGTGTTCACGGAAATGACTAAAGTAGTCAAACCTGTTCGTTAGAAGGGGGCGTCCCAACACTTTTGTCCATATAGTGTATATTGTTTTTCTAAGAATGCAATCACAAAAAGGTGATTGCCATTCAAATTTGGCAAAATGCTACAAAAACTAAGATTTAATGATCAAAGACCATTTAAATACAGTCTTAAAGAGGCTCTCCGAACAATTAGTAAGTGGAGAGGCCTTTTTGTTCCCAGATGTAGTGACTAGCCTTTGAGGACAAGTGTGTGGCTTTGACCTGCGTTTGGCAGTAATGATGCTGTCTGACCTCTGAAATACTTCTCCACATTAGGTTGGCTATTCACATCCTATGTTATCGATGTGCCTCTCGCAAGCCTCCAGCCAACTGTAGAGATCCAATACGTTGCATTATTCTGGGAACCTTCCATCTCCCCCTTTCCTGCTATCTAAAGAACTAATCTAAAACCCTGCTATTATGAGTCTTGTACTTGGCGTATCGGAGACTAATTTAGAACATCAACACCATCAATCACAAGGCACAGAGGCCAGCACTGCTGTCCTACAGGTCTCCTTGTCCAAGTCACGTCCACTTCCTTCGTGAGACTCACGACAAACCCTGCGGCCCACCCAAACCACTGTCTGGGGTATTGTGCATTCTGATGAACTTTCAATGACCAGGCCATGTAGATTTATCCAAACAATGGCATTGCTTTTTAAAGTTCTTTCTTCGGTTTATGAAAAGTAGTCGGCGTAAAGAGTGAACAAGCGATGGAAACGGAAGAATAAGAACGTTTTTAAAACATTGCACTATGTGATCGCCTTTCAAAATAACGTAGGCTACCAAATAAAGCCTCCAAGCAAACACATAAACAAGAGTTCTGTAAAAAAATCCATGAGTCATCAGGCAGTAAAACATTGTCAGGGAAGGTTGGCATGTGCACATAAAACACGAAAATGTCTCAGGAGGAAAACAACTTCACCCCTTTTCCGTTTCTCTGTACAACGCTAAGTTTATAAGATAATAAAACTCATAGAAATGGTCTTCAAAAAATTAATTTATCCATAAAACTATAAATCCTTATTATGCACGTCAGTTCAGCCTTGCCACACAGAGATTAGAAATAGATGTGTTTTGAACATTTTATTCTGTAGGACTTGTTTAAATAAATCCTTATGCAGTACATGCAATGATGAGACAAAAACTGGCTGTATTTTATCTTATCTCTTGATAGAACATGGCTGTGTTTCTGGCTCTGTGCCACATTTGTGCTCATCAGCGGATGATATCACATGTAATTATCCTTGCAAACCCACCTTAGCATCTCAATATCATCAAAACATAGAGAGTAGAGAGATAATCATGTAAATGTGAATGAAGGGTTTTCTGCATTTACAATACAATTTAAATTACTTCCAATATTACGTTAACAATGTGGATGTATCACGCGGATAAAAGAGGGTTATTTTGTCCTATTTTTATTTATGGCCTTGTTGGAAGAGCCTGGAGAGACAGGAAAGCATTTTATGCAAATACAGTCTGGTGTGAAATTGTTTTTCCACATCATTTTATTGTTAAAAGTATCTGCTAAAGTTCTGATAAAACTGTCCTTAACGGGACAGTTCAACCAAAAATGAAAATTCAAACCTGTATGACCGTCTTTCTTCTCCAGGAACACAAAAGAAGATATTTTGAAGAATGTTGGTGACCAAACAACACTGGACTCAATTGACTTACATGGATGCAAATTCAGAGATACAGTTCTAAAGAAAATACAGAAATATTAATATACAGATTTTTTGGGGGGAAAACTATACTTTTCAACAGTACAAATAAGAACAAATTAGTCTGTCACTTAAAAGTCCAGTCAATGAAATTTTGTGGCAAGGTCGTGGCAACCGCTCACTCCACCCCTCACCCTCCCGTTCGAAATGCAAGGAGTACCCGAGGTGTATGTTATGTTAATAGAAATGGTTATAAAAACATAATGCTTAATTGTGTAAGCTCTTTATACACATCTAAAGACATAGTTATGTATATTATATTGCATTTCTGTCATTAGATCAAACAAAAATTACACACTGGACCTTTAAGTAGGCGGCTCTTGGCAGTAAATTAGAATAGGTTTTAAATTACAATAGATTTTATGCCAGTAAACTGACTGCATAAGTAACCAAAGTAACCAGCATAAGCTTGTGTAGTCATATGTTTGGTGGTTCAGCATTCATACTCACTTCTGTCATTGTGTTCAGTGGCACAGAGCCTTAGGGCGAACACTTTGGGGCAAACACACAATTAGAAAGTCTGTGCATGCTGCCCTAAAGGAAACAAGTGCTAAATGGTTCTACTATTCCAAATGTCACGCTATCTCCAGACTTTTGCAAAGACGGGGAATCCCCTATAGTTACATGCCGAGGCATGTCACTCGTCCTACAACTCCAAATAAATGTGTTGAATTTTGTCACAAATTGTTATTAAATAAAAAATTAAAAGATCTAATGCTAGTCATCAATTTATTTCAATTAATTGAAATAATTATTAAAATTGATTGTGGAAGCTCACAGATCTCAATGTGCAATCCATGTCTACTGTAACCATCATGTGAGCAGATTCTTTTTTTTATCATGCATTTTTTTAATAAAATACTTATACAAAATGATGCAGTGTTCGGCTAAATAATTTGATAGTGTGAAAATATTTGAAGTTCACACAAAGGCATTTTGGGGGTCATTTTTCAGAGCTGTGAAGTCTTGAAAATACCTTATTACTGAAAGCATTTTCAACTCTTCGATTTAAATTTTAAGGATTTAAAGATGACTTCCTGTAAAACTGGGGCAAATTATCTAATCTAAATAAATGTAATGTACGTGTAAACCAAAGGAAGAAGTTACATGGCAGGCTGACAAAGGAAAGCTCTTCTCTGCCCCTTTCGGAGGAGAATCTCTCTGTAACAAAGGCCTGGCAGGCACCACCTCTACTCCACAGCTAAATAACAAATGCTGCTGCCAAGCTAATAGAAGAAAAATGAATGAAAATGAAGCATTTCATGCCAAGAACGATTTTCAAGTCTGTCCAATCTGCTCAATTGCATGCAAAACATATTTTACTGACACACACTACCAGAATGACTGAAGAGGAAATGTTTAATTCTATGATACAGATACAGTCATGAGATGTCCATTGGGATGGTCGAATATTTGTCAGCACCATTTGTAGCATCAATAAATCTTGTTAAAAAGGATTCATATAATTTTTATATATTTCTATTAATTTTCCTTTTAAAGAATTTCCAGTATTATACTATTACAAGTGAAAAAAGATGTTGCTCACAAAGAACTTGATGTGTGTTCTGAAGAGGGTGGGTATAAAAAACATAAATTGGACCCTTGGCATTACGGTCCTTTGAAAAGTCCTAATGACAAATCACTACTTTCTCTTTCACCCCCTAGTATTTCATCTGCAGACTACCCATAGCGCTCTGGTCCCCTAAAAGCTTGTCACTGGCCGAGCTGTTCAAGCTTTGCCTTTGGCGATACTCTAGAAAATTATTCTTGGTTTCTTGCCCTAGCTTACAGACACACAAAAGAGGCTTGATTCTCTCTGTGTTACTTTCAACCCAGACAGTCTTCTTCTCATATTCGGGAAATGCGGCGCAGAAACTGAGAAGATTTAGTTAATGGCTGGATATGAAATACACTTAATCATGTATTTCCAATCGTGTATGATCCTTGTGCCAAGGTACTCAAACATGTATCCAGGGATCATGTAAGCAAATTAACTATATGATTCTTATCCATTTCATATTGATTATAGGATCTTGAAAACTGCGGATGTGTTAGAATGTCATAAATTACAGTGAAGCAGATAAATAAACAATCGTCAATAATAATGGCTTTTACGTTTGGAGTATTTTTGTACATAACCTGATAAAATCAGCCATTAGCCGCCAACTGCTCTCTAGTCTGTTTTTGTGAACTTCAAATTAAATGCTCCTTGCTACTATCTTGAAAATGAGTCTCGCTCAAACCGTCATCAGTAATTTTACTTTTCATGGAGTTACAAAAACACACACGCCTCCACCGCTCACCGACTTCTCTTTGACCGTGTAAAACACAGGTCAAGAGGATAAAGATTCATTGGAGGTTTTGCAGAATGTTTACGAAAATGCTAATAATTACATTTCTAAACAACCCGTCAAGCTGTAAAAACATGCTACTCCAGACCTCAAGGGAGTAGAATGAGGATTATACCAACTTTGTTATCTCACCAGCTCACAACTCAGAGTCGAACACTTGACCAATGGAATCTCGGGCAACAGACGCAGGCCCAGGTGACCAATTTATGTGCTACAACCTTGTGGTGGATCTAACTACTTAATAAGTGGCTGTTAGAGGTTTTCCTGGACAAAGTCCAGAGCTGAAGGGGGCCGCAAAGTAGCCTTGCTTGAAAACAAGGACAGCTTCATTGATCAATCACCCCAATCAGGGTTATTTCCGGGCTTGTAGGCACGTGAGGGTATTACTCGATTCCATATTGCATTGTGAATTGCAACCTGAAGTCAATGAGGGTAAAAATATACATACAATGTTATTTCTGTTTGACACTGAAACATTATTTGATTTCTGATTTCATATTTAATTAATGATTTTATAAATTTTGTGTAAAATGTATGTTTTAATTGTAATATATTAGTGTAACCCAAAAAGCTGACCTATACAGCAGTTTTTTCCTCTTCATTGATAGTTTTTACAATATCCTTCTGTATGCTTTTGAGGTCATTATATCCTGAAGAATGTTGCTTCATTTCCAATCCTCTTTATAGATGACAGATGAGAAGCGGGCAGGTATTAGAGCGGAACACTTTATCACTTACTCCGTAAGCCTCTTGATGAGCGACATTCACTTGAGAACGTCATTCCAGCAAGAGGGAAAAAGAGCGACAGACCTGCAGTATAAGTCACTAATCACAATGCACTTTTGTAATGTGAGGTCAGACAAACAGTGCCGCCAGAATTTAGTTTCAGTTATAACAAAAATTAATATTGTAATATTTTATTTACATGTAGGACTGAGGCCTACTGTTTATTGTAATTGTTAAGTGGAACATATAAAATCAAAATGATTGTGATTAAGTTTTGTGTAATGTTTTGATAGAAGGGCTGTTGAAATTGTGGTCTGAAGATGTGTGCGCTGTGAAAACGTTGACGCTTAAACTCCCTCTGCACGTTGCACGTGACTCCATTAAGAGTTATTAATTTTTGTTGAGAATAATTTTATGAAGAGTGATTAATATAAATAATGAGTAAAATGAACGTTACATGCAGAATATGGCCTGGAGTTGTTTATGTAGTCATGACTGATGTTCTCGAAACAGTAGTGTGCTTACATTGGAAAACATTTCTTCTTGATTCTAAGTTTATTTTAAGTTACACAGAGTTCTTTGTTTCTCAGTTTGTTTTTATTGGATGGATATCTGCAAATCTTGAAAATGGGGAAAATCTTTGTCAAAATAATAAAAACAGGTATTTGCTGATTTGTTATCTATAGAATTATACTGTAACAGAATTTTTTTCGTCATATCAGTGCATAAAAAATCTGGATGTTTGTTCCATAATACGGCCACGGAAATAAATTAAGGGACCAAAGTTTTATTTAAACAGCATTTAGATATATTCTGACCATTACAGTTTCTGGTGAATTTCTAATCAAACTTCAGGTGTGACATATACTCATCCAACAGACACCTGAAAACTGTGATAAAAATTTTAGGTTATCACATAAATTAATATTTTTGAACTTTTCCTAAATGCATGTACAAATATTACTGTTGTATTGCTCAAAGTGAATATGAACGTCTTTATTTGTAGTTTTACCTAGACACGTAAATTCAGATTTTTTTTAATGGTCTCTTGTTCTCCGCGGCTGCATAGTCTGAGTGTAAAATGAAATGTAAACAGATTTCTGTGACAGGTAAGTGAAATAAAATTCAGTTTTTGCCATCTGAGATAGACCTCCCATATTTCATTTCTCTCCTGCTGATAGCATTTATCAGCAAAATCCTGACAAATACAAAATATGCAACTTAAGCCTGATCATAACTAAGCTGCAAAGGTGGACAGGATTACCGGGGCCGGCCGAGACAGACATCAGACTGTGTTGCCATAAAGGGTCATTAGTCTGTTGGCAAACTGTACCTCAAGCTCCGGCTGACAGGCCTTTTCAAGACAGACAGATGAAAATATGAGAGTAAAATTCCTATTGACAGATACTTGAATTAGGGAGGTAGAAAGATGGGTTTGAGGAAATGCAAAACTGTGTTGCATTTACTTTTCTGTCTTCATCATTGAACCCACAAACACAGTTTGAAACACACAATTCAAAATGATTACATTTTAAAATCATAAAAATCATTAAGATTAAGACTTGGGTGTGTACAGATTTCATAAAACTGAAGCTTTTTTATAAAAAAAACTCGAAAGCAAGCATATTTTTTTTGTCTTTCTAATTATGGAATGAATGTTTTGCATTGCAGTTCACAAAAACAAATTGATTAAAAAAAGGCTATCATCTTCATCATGCACATAAAAAAAAACACTCAGACTTATGGCGTTCTTCTGTTTGATGCTGAATGAAAGAAACGGTTATCTCATCAAACGATCTCGAACAAGACAGCAGCATGTTCTGCTGTATTGTCACTTTCACTTGCAGAGGGAGAGTCGTGTCAATAATCAGAGGCAGCGATCAGTCAGATGGGAGCTGGGGG
Source organism: Triplophysa dalaica (assembly GCF_015846415.1). NCBI lineage: Eukaryota > Metazoa > Chordata > Actinopteri > Cypriniformes > Nemacheilidae > Triplophysa > Triplophysa dalaica. Next base: position 6,448,901 of record NC_079566.1, on the reverse strand, counting down.
TGATGATGGCTCTGCTCACCCCACTGCTCCTCTGTCCTGTGAGACCCACCTGTCCTCATCCCAAGACCCCTCAGGCCATATTGTGATCTCCATCCTGATAAGGGCCGGTGGAAGCGAGACTGCCAGACTGGCCGGGCAAGGTTGGAGCCTCTATGAGAATTCCGCACGATACTGTCCTGGAGGGGCCAATGAAAGGCATTCTCACATACGAAGAAAGGCTGCGAGTCAGTCTGGGCAGCCCTGCTGTCTGCCCCCCTCCCCATCTCCTGAGACTCCAGGCGCCACAGTGTAACTGCAGTCTCAGGTATGCTCTGCGTAAGAGATTCCCAGGCCCTTACCTGAGACTGGAAAGATCCCTTCACTTTATTCCAAGGGTTTGTAGTCTTCTGTGATTATTTTGATGCATGATTCAATGAAAATCTGGATCCAGAATGTCAGCAGCTATCCTCGTCTCCTCGTCTCTATTGTATATGAGCTGTTTTGTTGCGAATAAGCTAGATCTGTCTGTCGAACGAGTACACTGTCATCATCCCGTCTGAATCGCTTCCTCTCTCTGTCTACTTATAGACTTTGGGTGATTACAAAATAATTTGAAAATAGAATAAGTAACTGGGATCTCAGTTGAGGTTTTCGTCGTCTGACGGCGAATTTGGAGCCACAAGACAATTTTCATTGTAGCACGTGTGGTTTTGTGGAGTAAGTGGTGTCTTTTATCTAGACTACAAAGTTCATGCCTGCGGCTTTCAGATTGATGGCACCTTTTTTCTTTGTGCATAATGTTTCATGCAGTATTTCATATTCGCTTAATTTAACTATTTTTATTGGCATACATTGGCAATAATTACAATTTCATTATGTAATATTGTGTATAGAAATAAATAAAAATGGCGTTCGTCCTCATAAACTCGGCTTTAAATATAAGAACAAACTGTTCACTTAAGCATGAAAATCAACTGCAGCATGATTTTAATGACCTTATTTAAATGACTATAAATATATTGCAAGTAAAAGCTGGATGGGGTGAAATAAATTATACACAAGCATTGAGAGAATTACTAAACACAATTCGGCCTATTCACCCACAACCATTATGCAGAGCTTTCAAAAAAAAACACTTCAAACAGTTTTGCTGGCTCATGTAAAATAAAGGCAGAGAACACCCTTGTGCTGCATGTAAATGAGCTATGAACTGTGTATACTATATTATCAGCAAGGCTACTGCGGCTCTGCGCATGCGTACAGCCCGTATTACACCGAGCGTGTTTGAGAAGCTGTATTGAACGGCTGCGTTACTAGCTAAACATGTCAGAGAAGAAACAAACTGTGGATTTGGGGTTGTTGGAGGAGGATGATGAGTTTGAAGAATTCCCTGCAGAGGGTAAGTGAACAAACATTTCGCGTCTGTTTGAAATACATTTTTAGTTGAAGGTAAATAATTAACGTCCACATAACACAGTGACTCAGCTAGCAAACTAGCATTGCTATGCTAACCAGCAACACATTATTCATGTTACTCAACAAATGGTTTGTTTTGCGGCTTTTGGAAAGGAATCGGATTAATAAAATATACTATACATCAATAAATTGCTAGGATTATTATAGTGTACAGGTGATATTAAACGGCACCAACAGTAGTATGACCCTCATGATCGGCTAGCAGGTTTAGCATCTTTATAGCTAACGTAATAAGGGTATTTACGTTGAAGAAAGTGCCTTGTTTACGCGACACTTTCGACATAATGGTTAGAAGGATGGGCTGACATTGCTGATCTTTATTCTATGTAAGAGAAATGAACGAACAAACGTTTCACGTTATCTGTGCTATATACGCGTAGCCAAAGGCTAGAAACAGGTCTATATGCAAACGAATTTTGATGCCATAAGGGTTGTGTCACCCGCAGACTGGACAGGCTGCGATGAAGACGAGGACGCCCATGTTTGGGAAGATAACTGGGATGATGACAATGTAGAGGACGACTTTTCAAATCAGTTGAGGTAAGCTTTAGATGTAACCATTTTATTAAAGTACTTACTCTTATTCTACGCTATTCTAGATGTGTTAGATATATTACTTCTATGACGTCCTTTCTTCAGTTTAACACTAAAATAAATGTGTTTATAAAAATGCTCCATAAAGGTTCAAAAAGCACATCCAGCCATTATAAACTAATATAAAAAGTCTAAATCTTTTGACTCTACAGTGAATCCTGCGATTGTGTGTGTGAAAAAGCGTAATATTTTGAACTCATTTAGGTAAACTGAAAACAAAAAAACTCATAAAAACGAAATATGGCAGCATGTCATTGAGTCATGAGTGTAGTCTTGTAAATTATGAGTTCATTTTTTTGTGTGAACTGTTCCTTTATTAATCTAGTACATAAACAATAGTTCATCCACATATTTCAAATGAATAAATCTTACTAGTGATAACATGTTTAGAAATGTGCCGTCTCCTAGTGCTAGCATCTTCTGTCCCAAAAAAACCTAAAACCGACACTTTTTCCTAAAGAATTTGGTGTGGTTACACTCATTTAGAAGAAAACAGTCCCTAAGGAATCTAATACTCCATTGGCTAACCAACACTTATGGTGGCCTCAAACCACATTTGCAAACTTTCCTACATGTGAGGACTTCACCAAATATAGCCATTAAATATGCTTATATATTAAGTAAAAGAATGAATAGATCACTGTGTCAAATTGTTGCCAACTTCCCATGCGTTGCCCATATTTATTCCCTCGTGTTCCCCACATCAACATTTTTTTATTTCCTAAAGCCAAAAATCTTATTTATGCATTCACCACGATATCCTTCTGAATTCAAAAACGTTTTTATTCACACATTTGTGTAATTATTGGATTATGAATAATTACATGTAAAGAAAAAAAGAAATAAGCGAAACAGTTTTTGTACACTTTTATCAAAATTTCACAAGCTTCTGAAATTTTTCACTCCGTATATATTTACTAATGTAATGTACTTTATGTTTTGTAACTGTTCCCCTTTTGTTCTTTCACTCGCAGAGCGGAGCTTGAAAAACACGGATACAAGATGGAAACCTCATAACAATGGATAACTAAAATGTATTTTTTCCACATTTAATATTGTCAGTTCAGGCTGTCGATATTAAATGTGAATTGTTTTATTTCTTCTGTAAGAAGCCCACAAGTTTTTCTCTTCCCTTATATACCAAACATGTGTTAATAATTGTAATAAAAAGATGTTTTCCCTATTCTGTCTAAGTTTGTTTTATATTTATTATCTTGGTGGTTCTTGGTGCATCTGTTGTTGCTTTTCAATTTTCAGCATTGTTTTGCATGGTTACAATTGCAATCCAGTACTTGTAAACATATATCTAAATAGCCCAAAAAACCACTGGAAAGTCTTGTAAATATTGTAAGACTGCGAGCAGATCTGTGTATAACATTCACCGAGATGCAGCAGCACACGTGCACTGAGGGGCTAGAGGACTTGAGCTGAAACTGCTCTGCTGTGCCCTGACACTTCCCTCTGAGCCCATGGGGCTTGGCAGAGTCTCTGGTGGGGAGATTATCCAGTGAAGTGTTTGTCAGATGCACGGAGGTGGTCACAGCGTGAGGCCCCAACCGGTCCTGCCTGGGCCTGCCCACTCCCGACCGAGCCCCGCTCTTCACAGCAAGAGCTCCCACACAGAACCAGAGGCCAATTTGCCCAGCCACAGTCCCCTAGCAAAATGATTTCTCTGGATTTGTGGCTCTGAGTCCTAGGGTCATAATAAGCTGAAATCGATGCCAGAATTGCATCTCCTACCGCAGAGGAGTCGACCACTGCTTCGCTTGTATCTCAGTTTTGAAGCTTCCTTCATATGCATCTTTTTACCCACTAACTAAACATCTGAGGGCATCTTTAGTGGCAGTAATCACTGAAATTTCTTGTGCTTAGAAACCAGAATGTTTTGCTGAAGTTTGCGTTTTTGAAGGGTGGCATCCTCTTGCTCAACTATGATGTTTAATAGATCCGCTGTTGACTGCGACTTTAATGACCTGATGTCAAATTTCAGATTACATCCTCCTTTTTTTGACATCAGGGACACCCACGTCTTGCAGGCACACAATCATAACATGTAAATCCACCCATGCCCCTCAAAATAAGTGCTCTGTGCTGGATCATTATTTTAATTGTTGGGAGAGTCATTGAGGTGTGAAAATCATTAAGTGAGAGCAACAGTGGAGATTCCAGGGCTATTTTGTTTGTTCCCAAAGGCGGAAGATTGGCCTCTTGTGTTTGAGCGAGGTGGGTCTTTGTGGCTTACCCTTACGTCAGTTTCACAGTTCATGAGAATTATTAGGCAGGCACAACCCTTAGGCCTGTATAGAATTTTCCACAATATATTTTCTTTGTACATTCCATAATTGCTTGCGATGTTGAATCCATTATATTTTGTCAACAGGCTGCTCTGCTGACCTAAAATCAATGACAGTAAATCTGAAGTTTCATTGACATTTTTACATGCCCCATATATTCTTTTTAAATGATCAAATGTTACCTATGAAAAAACAGCTGAAGCCATTTCTATTTGATTAACTGTTTTCTGTACAATCATTTTAGGCCTACATCAATAAGATTCTGTGAAAATATAACATTGGTATATTTAATATTGACTGTAAAGCCATACTAAAGATTAAAGTCAAAGTGAAATAATGTTTGAAATAAAACTTTGATGCTCATGATATCTTGTCTGTCCTTCTGGAAAAACCTCAGATGTCCAAATTAGCCGTTTTCAAGAAATGAATAAAAACACTGTCCTTTTTATTTGAATAAACTCCTGTTTTGTCGAATTTGGCAGGACTTTTAAATTCTGCTTTATTGTAACCTTCTAAAGGGTTGTCTCAAAATACGGATATACGAGTTTTCCAGAAGAAGAGCAGATATCTATTAAACACTTCATGTTATCAGGCTACAAGTATACCGGATACAAGTAATAAATTGCAAAATTGGTTATAACTAGTTTAGATATGCACACCGGATTGCTCGCTTTTATTTACCGATATCCTATTTCCATCTTATTTGTTTATTTGCTGGTGTTCTACCACGCGCGGATGAGCGTCGCGGTCGCACCAGGGCGCACTCGACCGCAGCGAGCATCTCCACCGTAAGCCAAGTGAAGACAGGGGGCTGTCGCGCAGGGAGCGCGCAGCTGCTGCAATAATAGGCCTAATTGCACGTTTCTTTTGTGGGTCTGAAATTAGTGGCAGAGCAGAGCTACAATGCCCCAGCCTCGAGTAAAAAAAAGTGATTCACAGGGGCAACTGTTCAGCAGCGCGGCCTATCACCACCACCCACAGCTCCCTGTCCCACACCTGCACTCACCCTCGCTAAAGTAAACACAGATAATAAGGTGTAATTACTTTAAAAATAATAACGAGAGCCCTCCATGTGACAATGGCTGGCCTGTTTACTGAGGGGGGGAAATAACTTCTGAAGACACAGATGAGGGTTCTCCCATTGAGAGACCCTAAAAGCGTAAGTGAGTGTGTTAACCTAATTTCAGCCTCCGTTCTCTCCATACATATTTCTTTGTATGTCTTTCGTATTTCACTGTATGGACATTGGCACAGAACAAAGAAATCACTTACCGTCATTTTCGCTGTTGTTGCTCTTCTGTTCAGATTTTCCGCTTATAGCTCGTTGTGACATTTAGATTTGTTACTGTTAGGTAGTCCAGATAAGTGTTTTGCTGAGTCACCACAAATACAAAGCAACAGATTTTACGTCATTTTGTTTTAAAAAAGTAGCCGACTTTTTCGAAGCTTCCACTCAGGAAATTGCTTTTATTGATGCTGGGAAAAGGCAGAAAGTTATCATTCCTAAAGGCCTCAATTTGTTTCTTATAAAATATAATTCTTAACACACAAGGTATATGGGTAATCTTGATGTACAATTGTTCAATAACATAACATGTTCAAGGACCAAATTATAAATGATAAAAAGGAGTCTGGTCTGCTCTGCATGTAAACATTTTCCATCATATATTATTATATAATACACCATCTCAAATGTAGACCTATGCAGTTTTCTGTTTTCATAAAAAGTCTTACGTTTTTCATAAAATGAATACAAATTTTATGGCACTATTACTTAAAACTAATCTTTGCGGATATGTTTTTGTATTACAATAGGTAGAATTTTAGTAGTTTATTAGCTGTGTAAAGATGAATGCAGACTTAAAAATAGTGCTTAAATGAGGGTTGACTGTCTTATTATTAATATGCCAGACATTTCAAGTTTATGAGTGATTTTGTTAAAATGTAAAAGAGTTTTATTTATTTATTTATTTATGTAGATCCCTACTGGGCTCTTCTAGGGCAGTGATACCCAGCAATTACGTATTGTTTTTTATTATGTTTCATACTTTAAGCGTGAACAACGTATCAAGGCAAAACCCTGCACTTAATAACCCTGGACGGTCAGGACGAAAGCAAATCGAGATTTGTTAGGGCAATTAAACACTCCTAATGTAATCCTCGCCATCGAATTAGCAGAGCTTTGATAATTGTTATTAATGAATCATCTCATTCGCTCAAGCACTCTCATTTCCACAATAACTTTAAGTTAGACTCCCGATGACCTCTCAGGTGTAAGGAACAACGATCTTTAATGCTTATTCCTTTGCTTTAATGCTTATTTCTCTTCTTTGACACATCTTCCCTTAAAGTTCATACAGTAGTTTTATTGATAATAATAATTGTAAAGTAAGATTTTTACAAATAGAGATATGGGAGTTAAATTAGAATGGATTTGACAGCTCAAAGCATTTTATAGGCACAATTTGTCAGCAAATCAAACTTCGAATAACAATAAGGCTTATGCTAAAAAACATTGTTTTGTCTGGTCCAAAACAAAACGTTGGCTAATTGCCACCTCGTAAAATAATTAAGAATTCCCATGAGATTAGGTTGTCTGGACTGTATAGAAAGCTGAAATTGCACAGACACAATGATGCATCTCTTTAAGCCAATGAGGTGTATAGATGTTTGACAATTCTTTGAAACAAGGTTACACTTAAACTTGTGCCTAGACCCAGTGGACTCCCGGTCAAATGAAGTAAAGTGCAACAGTGTATTATGGTGATCGAAAAAAATACATGGAGAGCCTGGGAGGCCTGGCGGAGACATAGGCTTATAGTACAAGCTCAACGCGGAAACAATTTATCATGTGTGAGTGGCTGTCTGCTCACAAGACAACAACAATGTTCCAAATCTCTCCCTCAGGCGGGACACACATCCAGCAAATCCTGCATGTGGCCCCTTCCTATCTCTCTCTCTCTCTCTCTCTCTCTCTCTCTCACACACACACACACACACACACACACACACACACACACACACACAGGTGGTTAACATGGTATCAAACACATCTGATGATACGCTATGAATCATGATGGGAATACACCATAAAAAGCCAGTTTTACATTTTCCGGAAACAAATAACTGAGCCTTTTCACTGCTAATTTTTCATACACGGAAAATTAATAACCCATTCACTTCGCTTTTCTCGTTCTGAATGCGGGATGGGAAAACCGAAATCGTAACCTCGTTTCGAAAGCAAACTCGGGATTGACAAGCTTTTTCATTAAGTGTTGGGAAATGTAGTCATCGTTTAGTCATCTTCAATTTAACTGTTTGTCCTCTGAGTGGCAAATTTCCTTAAAATGAGCCAAAGCAGGCAACGCCTACTGCAATGAAATGGAAAATGTGCAGTTTATTTCATACTGCTGTGTTTGGGATTGGGAAATGAAAGAAACACATAAGCAAACAAAGAGCTGGTGTGTGTTTCATGATGGGGTGTCTGGTGGCCATCACGCAGCTCCTCAGAATTAAAAGTGACATGTTACTCAGGGGCTCCCTGCTACAGAACACTGTTGAACGTGGCAGGAGAGACTGAGGCTTGGATCATTGAATTATTGTGTAGGGTTACATATCCTCTGATTGAGGGAAGCCGAGTGTGTGGAATCTCACTCTTTGGAGTCTCACTTTTTGAATACGTGAATCTGCATACAGCAGGGTATAATGTATGTATAAGTCTATATAAGTATACTAGATGATGTAATAGTTCCTCTAATCTGATATGTTCCTGTTGCTTTGGCTTTGTTTGGAAGTATATTTGTTAGTGGAGCAAAATGTGTGTGTCTGAAATGTAAGATTGTATTGCGGAAGAATATTTTATCAGAACATACTTCCATGAGGATGTCCATGATGTATTCCTGTTTTACGTCAGCTTCAGTACACCAGAAGAGAAAGGAGGAAATATTCTTTGCTTTCGTTTGATTTTGAATTGCTCATCTCTGTCTGAAAACACTTTTGTCTTCTCATGTTACAGGCTCCCATCACTCCTGGCAGAACAGTGAGCAGGATTGTTCGTTTTCGCTTGAAATGGATTGAGTGACATGTAACATGAGGCATCCTTGGTGATTTTTGTTTTGTATTTTGCATGGCCCGCTCTGTAGCCATGAGAACTGAAGCATGCAGTCTCTTTGTTCTTCATCCAAAATGCAAAATGCTATTCATTGATGCGCATCTATTCTTATCTGTGATTTTTATCTGCTGCAAAGCGCTAAAATCTTTAACCTTTTTCATGCCATTGACTCCTTAGTGAATAAAACAATAAGAATCCTTACATGTTGTACACAATGAAAACATGAAAACAGAATAAAAAACAAGATTTTTGAAAATGAAAAGAAAACAAGTTATTTCATTTTGGAACTAAATTCTTAATATATATATATATATATATATACTTTGGTATCATCCTTACATACAGAATTATACGCTTCATGTATTTTCAATTTAAAGGGCCAGTGTATGAAATTTCGCAGCATATTGCAACCCATTGGCTCATTCCACCCCACCCTTTGAAACCACTGGTGGCTGACATAGAACAAAGATGTCGTCACGTTTTCACTTCTTTGTCGAAGGGGATACTGAAGGAACAACGTGGTCAATTCCATGTAAGAAGACCTGAGTGTGTAGATAGAAATAACTCATTCTTAGTTATTTAAAACGTACCGCTTCATTATGTAAGGTCCTTATACACATCTAAAGACATAGTTATGAATGTTATTTTGGATTTCTGTTAATAGATCCTCCAAACAATTAGCCTGTAAATACTTCGTAATAATGTAGGAGGAACAATAAAACATTTAGCTGAATTCAATTTTCTAACTTGAAATAAATGCGTTTGATACTTAATTTGATATCAAAGTCAGATTGATGATTTAACAATTGGCACATACATAAATATTGTAGTATTAAAATTTCCTGATGCAACCCAGCATGTTTTCAAATTTCAGGCATTGCCTCTGTTTCTAGATTTGTGGCCAGGTGGCATATCCGCAGGAGAAGGAAAAGGAAAAGATTGGCTGGCGTTCTTGTTTTGTTCAAAGACGAACGAGGCTGATAATTTCCCTCCCACAAAGCTGACGAACAGCCCCTATGATCAGCAGCTCTGAGAAAAAGCAGGAATCCATGGTCCAAGCTTGCAGCCCTGAGCCTTTCGCTCTCCGCACTTGAAAACCCGGCCTCCGTGTTTGCGGGCGGCATCTGGATTCATTTAGGTGAAGGGGTCCCCTTCATCCTCTCAGGTTGCAGGTCTGAGTGTGGGCTCTTGTTTTTTGAAATGGCTAAAGCCTGCTCGCCTGGACCTTCTCAAACTGCCCGAGCGCATCCGCCCGTCCCTCTGGAGGGGCAATTGTAGCCCATCCCGTATGCCCCAAAGCATGTTTAGTGTAGTCCCTTATTTGAACTGAAAGATGTTAAACAGATTCATTCAGGAGCTTTGGAAAAAGAGATGGTTGGGTTCAGGTGACCGAAGTGTATGGCTATATGTATACAAGTGTAAATGTCGGGGAAGTGGGCAATGAAATGTAGAGTGAACAGCATCACTTGTGATTCCCCATCCCCCCTCATCACTCCATCCCATAGGTTTGTAAACAGTTCAGTCAGGCTTTACCCAGCTCCGGGTTTTTTAAAAATGATTTCGCTGGAAAGAATAACTGCTCGCTGGATTTGTTCATATTCTGTCACTGGACTACTGTCAGAGCTGTTTATTGTTTTGCGCAATGAATGGAACCAGGCTTGCTGAGTTAGTTGGTGAAATGTTGTTCAAACAGATTTACCTTTGTGTAAGCAAAGGATCTGTCAAGGTCCATAACGCTCAATCTGTTTTTATCAGGGGAATTCTATTTACCTCACCGTGTATACCTGATTGCCGTCTCATTTAGTTTGACATCTTTCCAAAATGAATATAAAAGAGACATTATGAAGAGAAACAGAATAAAATATGTCACACACTCAGATATCAGATATAAACATTTCTACAAGGTAAAATATCTTTGTGCATTTGCATGTGCACCTAAAAAATGTAATTATCAATATTGAATGCACCACATAAACACTTGAAACATATTTAGTGCTGTTTTGTAACAGTCATCATAATATTATCGTCTTCTACAAAATAAAGCAAATAAAACCTCTGACAATTCTTTCAAATTTAACCAGTCCCAATGTAGCAATTTTACAAAAAAGGATAAGATAAGAAACAGAAACAGAAACATAAAGGGGCGAAAAAGATCAGGGAGACATTAAATGATGTCCATCATCCTCATCAGCACTTAAAAGACTATAATTAAACTGTCAACATCTCAAATAGACACAACTTTATAAACCACATCTCAGTGCCTCTGTTACTTTAAACAGAAGGTATTTAACCTCAGAGACCTCTGCAGTCCCCAGCCGCTGACCATTATTAGAGACACTCCAATGGTAAAGAGCGACAAAGTGGTTCAATTATTTGTTTATAAGTAGTTCTATTTTTAAAACTCTAGGTTTAGACAACTGAAAATAGGGTTATTTTGCTCCAAGATGTCTGTCTACGCTTTAAGTCTTTTCCTTCATGTGTTTATCCCAGGAGAGGCAAAATTTGACCCTGGGCAAGACATGTCAAAGGTCTTTTGGTCCGGCAACAAATCCAACCGGGGAGTTGAAGCACAGATATGCTTTCATCATTATTCTGTCTATGCCAATATATTAGTGCACTTTCATGTTCTATTATTAACTTTCCTATATTTTTTGTAGTTTTCATTGTTTAGAGAGGAAACCATAAAATCCCCAATAAGAACAAAAACGAGATATAACTCATATTTTGATTTAAAGAAGTCGAAATGTTAAAAGAATGCATCACTACATAAAGTGACTTGAGATATGTTTCTAAATAAAGCTGAGAGCAGGTGCCAAGGAAATCTAGAGGAAGAAAATATCCCCTGTGAGGCCCATCTCAGTGATGGAGAAAGCCTGCTGTGAAAAATACTGTGGTCTCCATGAATTTTGAGCACAAAATGCATTTTTATGAAGGCCATCTACTGTTAAAGTATTTCTTCTCCTTTTAAAATTGCTTTTATGCAAAAATAACTTATTTTGCTTAAGCAAGTAATCCCAAATAGTTGAATCCAAAGAGAATAGATGAGACTGACCCCATGTTTACTCAACCCATATGTTACTTATGGCCTACTTATGATATTGTGTTCAAACACACCTTCAATAACTTTGAGTTAATGTTTTATCAAAAAATAAAACAAGTCATATATATAGTTAGTAGACAATGTCTTGAAGTATTTTATACCAGGGATGCACGTGCGGATGTTTTAGCTGCTTCAAAAATGGAACATCCGCCAGGTTTTTAAATTGTTGAATCACACCCCTTTATTGGCGATAAACTGGTCAAATAGGCTACAACTTGCTTTGCCGAACAAATAAATGTGGGGTTTTCGTCTTTCTCTGAAATTTGATTGGATGTATAAAAACAAACATTGCATTTTGAAATGGAACTGGCAGCAGACCGACAGTTGAAGGGGAGGAGTTAACGGATGCTCTGCCCAAGCCGTCTAACATACGTCATATAGGATGAATAGTCATTACAGGAAGGAAGTGCATTTTCAGATTATATGAGCATGGCAGCCCAGGTTACCGGTTAAAATAAGCTTTGCTTTCCGTAGACACTGTGGTGTCAGCGTTTGATCGTAAGGAATATTTAAAACATTCCCGCGATATTCTGGAGAAAACTTGAGAGTAGTTTATCACTATCACTACAGTAGCCGGTGTGAAAGAGATAGTAAGCTTGCTTATATATAGCTTGTTTATCAACGTCTCGCCACATTGAATGTTGCACCATCTACGGAGGATAGCCGCTAATGTGTTCAATGCAGAGTTTTGTTTTTCTTGTTTGATTAGGAAATGTAACTGTGGTTGGTCGGTCTTGCTGTGTTACAAACTACAATTGCATTACGCTGAGTCGTTTAGGAAAGGCCCTGGTTCATTGCAACATGCAACATAGGGCGTGACGTCAGCTTCACATTCTCTATACTGGGTAAACGAGTTGACATTTTCTCGTTGGGCTGACGTATTTTTGGGCCCGAAAGATCTCTACTCTTTTTTACCCGTAAATCGATTTGCGGCGTACAACTTTCTGGTGAAGTGATGTGTTAGTCAAAAAACAGATCGCCCCATGAGACACTTAATCAGCAGCCCATTGGCTCTTTTTTTAAAGACACTGGGCTGGCCCAATCATACAACACACCAGCCTCTGTGAGAATCCAGCGTCAATGTGCAGCGCATGTCTACAGGAAATAGTTAGAAAGATCATGGAGAAGAAATGTAAAGGAGGAGCAGAGATATAAGGCAAAGTAAATAACACGTATGTTTGATGCAGCAGCCGGACCTTCATGAGCTTCTGTGGCTGCTGATGCTGCTGTTCATGATGTTTCTTGGCCATAGAAGCATCGGTAAGCACAGAAAAGAGATTGGTAATGAGGAGAGGTACCGCAGAACTGCTTTCAAAACAGTGACACTGCTTGATACAACTGGGTCAACAACACAAGTAATACACAAACTACAAAAAAAGTTTGCAAAATTATGTGAGAATAATAAATTCCCAGTGTAGCACGCGTGCGATACAGTTTGGCAAGTGTATGAGACAGAGCTGCGTGTTTGTGTGAAGTGCAATTGACGTTGTGCTTGTTTGTGTGTGAGGTTAACTGATGGCACAACAATTTATTTTAGTTTTAATTTAGTATTTGCGATAAAACTTGTTTTCTGGGTGCATTGAGTCGATGTATCTAGAGCCTTATGATCTGCGTGAAGTGGGGGAAGATATCATGTGGAATTTTACTATTTAAATATGTCATTTGATTGTTTTGTGTGTGTATACATGTGAATGAGTTGCGCAGTTTAACATGTTACAAGCGTGACACTGAAGGATTTTTCTGTATCTCACTATACAAGGACATGAGTTTATGTAACAACTGTTTCACTGTTTTAGGGAAGCTACTGTCAAACACACACGAAACTCAACCGTCTTTGCAACAACCCGCCACATTAAAAGTCTGGGTAATTTCATCAAGATGAAAATAATAATTCATAAACTGTAGTTAACAGAAAATGATTTTTTTTGGGAAAAACAAAAAATGATAAAGCCTTAATTGAACTATCTGTATTTAACATAAAGTGTCTATTTATGTGATGGCCTGCACTTTTTTCAAAGATGATAACAGATGTTTTATACTTGTGCTACAAAGATGTGAAAAAAAAGTTAGTGTACAGCCCTGCTCTTTTACGTTGCGCTACATAAATTTAAAACATGATGTTGTTAACCACCATATATCAACATTAACGGTAAGTCAGCTGAAAGTGCATTTAGGGTGAATGGTATATTTTTTATAAATTACACTTTTTAGAAGTATTTATTGTGTCAGCTCTCTCATTTTTTACAACTCGCTATATGGCTGTAGAAACACATATTAAGTGCGCGCAAAGAAGGGTGGTATTTGTGATCGTTGCGTGTTTGTGGGTCGATCTTGGCCAAAATTTCAGGGCTGATATGTTTGTCCTAGTCCAGCCCTGGTAAGGTTATCCTCTTTTTGTGAAATTGTAGTCTTTAGTGACATTAAAGAGCAAAGACGTCGGTCAGACCTGTAGATGGAACTTTCTTCCTGGAATTCGGTCCGGTCAACCACATCTCTCACAACATTCAAAAAAGTACCTAAAACCCATCTCTTCTCTGAATACTTGAACGACATTCATTTTTTTTAAATAACCTTTCTCTCAACAGGTAGTGGTCTAGCTTTTGTTGAAACTAATAACTTTGTATTGGCACCTATTGTAATATTCCTCCTGTATGACATATCGCTTATTGCTTCCAAAACTCTTTGTAAATCACTTTGGATGAAAGCTTCTGCTAAATGACTAAATGTAAATGTAGATATGTGCTTGACTGTTTTACAAATATCTAATGTGTTCAAAGAAATATACAGTACTACCTACCTGTACCATAATTAAAGATGATTGGCTCTCCATTAACAGTGTCAACCCATCCACTGACATATTATAAGGATGTCTTAGGTTTGAGTAACAGTGTGTTTATTTTACAGGGATTGGTAAAGTAGACCTCAAGCACATGTTCTTAAAGGTATGTCAACACTCATCCCCTGAGTCTCAAACCCAGGGGTGCCTCTCACCTCCTAAAAAAGTGAAGCTGTTGGCTCTTTGATCATCCCCTGGTGGCTGGCTGCAGTACAGGTCATAAACCCCTCTCACCATGTAAACAAATGGGACAGGAGCCAAACTATAAAATCCTATTAGCATAAACTTCAAATATTTTTCCTAAGATTTTCAGTTGTTTTTTATTCAGTTTTTATCACGTTGATGTAGGGGCATGACCTTGATACAGCGCTGCACTTCATGATCACTACTGCGCATGCCCAGGCTCAAAACTGACGTTCATTCGATATATGTTCGCGGCCTTTGTCGGACATTACGCTCAATTAATAACAACGGAAAGAAGCGGCGTCACGCTGTCCATCTTTTTTTACAGTCTATGATCTCTAAAGAAGGGACTTTAGGTGTAGCCCAATATCAATACCTACTTATGCCTACGTCATGTAAACTGAATTTCTCATTACAGAAACCTGAGGATTATTGTTATGCTTAATTCAGGCCTATGCCTTGTATATATTTTTAATGAGCACCATTTGTCTCGGTTGTGCATATTAGGTATAGGCCTAGTAAATAAATAATTTCAGTGATGTATTTCATTTGCTTTTTTTCTACGAAGATCAGTTTTGTGTGAGATTGGCTGTTTTTGATGGAACAATTATTCAGCATGGCATATTGACAAAAGCCATGTCATTAGATTGAAAGGAACGGGTTGGTCTTACTGTGTAATGTTATAGATAGCCTACATCAGTTAAATTACTATATTCAGTGTATATTTAAAATGAACCAGATTAATGGTATGGACTCGTTGTCATTCATATTAAGTGTCACTGATGTTAAACCTTCAAAAATCCTAACACTACAAAATATATCTGCTGGGATGCAGTGGCTGACTTTGGTGATTTTGTAGCTATATCACCTCAGTTTACTTTCTTTTCGACGGTATGTCAGTGAGGAAAACAATAGAGTGCATTACATGTTCCCGGAGGATGTTGTGTCTAAATTTCTCCATGCACAAACAAACATAATAATGTCGTCCAATCAGAACACTGCTCCTTTGGCAGGTGTTGCTCATTTATTATGTGTTAGCTTTGAACCTCAATCAGGTTATAGTTAAGTAACAAATGAAAATGTCTCCGCAAACACTTCTAATGGCTTCTAACACTGCTGATTTTGTCACAACTAATTTGCTGTTTAAATAAAAGTCACCGACACACAGTGTGAATTTGTGTTTATTTTTTCATTAATAATTCACGGCGTTTGTAAATTGCAGTTTACAGTTCAGATGATTTCTAAACAAAGTGTTTCCCTTTGAAATGGATGTGGATCTTGCGCTTTTAATCCTGCATTAGGATAAAGGGTCAGACATCTTAACACGCAGCGCTCCGCTCAGGTGCTGCTCCATTCAGGCTGCACGGCTCAACCCCTTTTTGCATTAATATGTATGTTTTTAATGATACATAATGACGGCCAATGATACGCAAGCGTAAGTCCAAAAAGATTGTGCGTTGCCGTGGCAACCACCCGGGCCGCGTTCCTGGCGGAGTGCATGTGGTCATGCGGCACACATTATTAGGGCTGCTATACGCCGGGAGAGGTACACATGCACTGTAATTGCCTGTGCCATTCAGCTCTCCTGCTTTGTGCGACTTTGAGGATGGATAAATTGCTGCATCTCGGCTATTAACGGATAACTATTAGAGAATCATGGCTTGAGCTCTGCCTCTGACCGTCATTTTTATTTGCGGGCCTTTGAGTAAAAATAAGAGGATTGAGTGAATTAATCAAGCTTATGGAAATGGTTAGAGTATATTGGTAAGCATTGTGCTTTGGATTTGTTTATATTTTGGTCGTTTTTATATTGCGACATTGTGTTCGCTTAGTTGGTTCAACAAAGATCTGTATAAACATGAATGTTATAGGCTTGTTTTTTTTGTGGTGGCCATGCTCAGAACCTTCATGCTTTCTGAATTATAGGATGTGGCCAATAAAGAAACATGAATTTTAAAGCCACAACACAGTGGCATGAGCTCACATGCGAAAAACTACATGTGAAAATTGTGACATTATAAAAGGTGAATAAATAGAGCTTAAACTGTGTCTGAATCGGTTTGTGTGGATTTCTTGGAATCCAATGTTTTTGGCAAACACAAAATGTTTTACAACTGAGGTGGGTTTTCATCTGATTGAGATGATTCACAGGTTATCTCTGTTTCATGAGATGGATACAACCAGCATGATGCATTTTCTACCTCCTCCTGAGCTGGAATAAATCAAGTGATATGGTGACATCCATCAGGCACTGAATCACTTCTCCTTTATTCACTCAGCCCTGTTTGAGCGGCATCCTGCCAACGGTTCTGAATCATTCATTCAGCACATGTAGACTTCCCTGCTGATTCAAACATTTCTCTCTCTCTCTCGTCCCCCCTCTCCATTTTTGATGGAAAAACTCTTCAAGTGTGAAACTCTGCAGTCTCTTGGGGGTTAAAACTTTGTAAAGAGCCCATGCTGTGAAAATGGCAGTCTATGCCCATGTGGCTTCAGGCTGGTCTGAGGTATGCACTCAGGGAAAGCTAAACCAGCCCGTGTCCCGTCGCATCCGCGGCTGTCAGCGACAATGACAGGCCCAGAGCTTATTGAAGGTGCTCTCTCTTCACCTGTCATGGATAAAAGCTACTACGCTAAACCGCTGAAATAATAAGTCTGTAAATAGTGTTTCTGTTAAGGACAGTGTTTACCAGCACCTTTCTGTTTTAGAAAACACAGTTTAAACGTGCTTGGCATCCGCTGGGTGACATAGGGGCTTGTAAAGCGTTTGTAAGGATGTAAACCTTTTCTGATGGTAATTGATGTTTACGATAAAGAATACTAAATTTAAAACACAAATATCACAAGACTACAGAATATGTGAAATGTATTGTTTTTATGACATTGTGTTGTTTTTTACTGTAACAGCACTGGGTAGTATATTAAAGTGATAGTTCACCCAAAAAATTCTGTCATCATTTAATTTAATTTTAAACTTTTTGCCTTTCTTTCTTCTGCAGAACACAAAAGATGATATTTTGAAAAATGTTGGTAACCAAACAACATGGGTACTTCACTTGCATCGGTTTTGTGTCCATACAATAGAAGTCAATGGCTACCGCTGTAGTTCAGTTACCAACATTCTTCAAAATATCTTTATTTAATATCGCTCTCAACTGCTTAAAACGTTTACGTCATTTTTATAGTAAATGCATAAATATTGAGAGATTTTTACAATGACACATCATGTTTTTATATTGTTGTTCTGTTTTAGCTTTTTCAAAGTTGCCTCCCAAAGATGATTATTACAGCTTTGCACTCTCTGAGAATTCTCTCAACCAAAATTATATTCAAATAAGATTTTTTTTACTTTGAAAACATGTACAATGAGCACTTGATTGGCATTAACTTCTTACTTATGCATTACAATGAATTTCAAATTTAGTTCAGTAGTCTTCTGCAGAACACAAAAGATGATATTTTTAATTCAAAATATCTTTATTTAATAAAATCGCTTTCAACTGCTTAAAACGTTTAAGTAATTTTAAGAGCAAATGCATAATTATTGAGAGAATTTTACAACAACACATCATGTTTTTATAAAGTTCCACCTGAATGTGTCATATTTTTACACAGTTTATCACATTTGGTAAAATATAAGGAATGTAATTGTTTTTTGCATATACTATACATTACCTTCTGGTCTTGTGCCATGTTAGTTGATGGTTGGAGGATGTTCTGCGTCACGTTTATTGCTTGCGATTGTTTTACGTGGCTACGACATCTCAAGGGGTTTTTGTGTTTGCGTGTCTGTGTAATTGTTTTCTAGTAGTCAAGGAACTGTTACTCAACCATCATAAGACTCATGTCTGGCGTGGAGCTGAGGAAAGACATCCCTTCTGATTTCTATGAATGTTGATAGAAAGATGCTCCCAATATCAGTTTCAGTGACACTGATCGCCATCAAGCCCTGATCTGAAATGAAAGTGATACTGTCTGAAGATTACAAGACCATCCTTTCCTTTAAACGGTTTCTGGTGTTTCTGCATTTCTTTTTGTTAAAGCTGTATCATCTCTGTTTGCTTTTTGGTTTTAATCATAAATGCTCGGGTCCAGCAGATCGCCTTTGTAGCTCTCCACCCACTCTGAAACAACAGGCTGCCGTTCTCCAACCGTCAGCTTAGTTAATAAAACAATTACTCTTGACTCCACAATGTGCCTGATTTGGCATGCTGGAAACGCGCAAATCCTCTATTCCTTTGAATTTCATCAGTAACAAAATTAATTAGAGTGGCCACGAAAATGTAATCATTGCTCCCTGGAAATTGAAATAAATTAGAGATGCATGCTTTGGGACTGCTCATTAGCAGTGACCTCGAGTAATTGCTGTATCCATTTGTGAAATTCATAATGGAGTTGAGGCAACTTTGAACTGCGTTTAAATAAAGACTAGATTGCACGGTCCCCAGGGTTTCCTATGAATGCAGAAATTGCTTATTTGATGAGGTAGACATGTGGATGTGTGCGTTTGTTTGCGTGTTTATGTTTTTTGATGATGGCTTGGCAAATGTCATGCTCTCCATTATGATTGAAACTTTTAGTCATTTGCAGAAGTAGAGCTGTTCTCTTTATTGGAATCATTTTTTACCGCTTTATCTGATTATTTGTCAAACAGTAGTGCACATTTGTCCTGTAAAGAGAACAGACATTTAGGAAGTAATCAAATAATCCTAAAATAGTCGTGTATGCTTATGAATGCTTCCCCATCTCTATCGGTCAAACATTCAGATCCATCTCATCTTTTTAGTACTGCTGTTTTCCAATTTTTTTAATGATAATAATAAAGTCATCAAAACCAGAAGTACTGGAATTATGCAGTGACTAAATCTAAATTGTTCTGTTTTAGCTTTTTTAAAGTTGCCTCCCAAAGCTGACTATTACAGCTTGGCACACTCTGAGCATTCTCTCAACCAAAATTATATCCAAATAAGATTCGTTTTTTACTTTGAAAACAAGTACAATGAGCATTTGTTGGCATTAACTTCTAGCTTATGCATAAAAAAATTCAAATTAAGTTTAGTTTTTACATTTGTAGTTTAACCACATGTACGTATAAGGGAGGCACAAAAGGGATTTTTTTGTCAGGTGACACAAAGTTTTAACAAATAATTGTTTACCGATATGTAACACTGGACCACAAAACCAGTCATAAGTAGCACAGCTATTTGAAGCAATAGCCCAAAATACATTGTATGGGTCAAAATCATAGTTTCTTTCTTTTATGCCAAAATTATAGGATATTAAGGAAAGATCATGTTTCATGAAGATATTTAGCAAATTTCCTACCACAAATATATCAAATCTTTATTTCTTTGAGTGGATGCAGCAAAATTGTAAACAAAAGCTCATTAGTTTGAACTTTATTCATTAAAGTCATTATGAAATAAATACAATAAGAAATATTGCAGTGTTTATTATAAGTTATTTATCTTATAATATTTTATTAAATATAAGTACATCATTTTTATTTCTGTAACTCCAGCATTATGAGAATGAATTAGTTTCTTACTATTATATTGAACTATCTGTTTATATTTTACTGAACCCTCGTTGATAGAGTCTAAACATCAAAAAATGTCATTCTACGAAAAAAATAAACATGCGTTATGGATGTGACATAAAAAAGGATGCGGTTTTTGGGAGAAACTTTGTAGGATTTCTGTAAAATAAAGTGCACAATCCTGAAGCAATAATACCCAATGAATGGAGAAGGGATGCCTATTTATAGAACATAAAATTGTTACTTCACATTAATGTTTCATGTGTCTATTTGTGAGGAACATGCAGCTTTATGGATGTGACCATCCTGAAAACGGCACTTGCCTGACTATGAAAAACCATGCACTAAAAACAAAACAAATGCTTACAAATTTGAAGAGAGATCTCACATGGGTATTTGAACCACCAAATATAAAAATCTGTCCTGTTACCGTAGTAAAAATATAATTTTTTCATGGTCAGGTTGACATTTTTACGGAATTTCCCATGAGCCTTACCTGCCCCTCCACACCAAAATGACTGTCCAATGTCTATGCTTTCAACTATCCAATTGGTTTCTCAAAGATAAAATTAAAACTGATTCAGTCATGTCATGTATATCTAAACTTTTGATTGGTATTGTGTTTTGTTTACCTATTTATCCTGTCATGATGTGGAAGCACAGTTCATTTCCTTCTGTAAAGTCACATTACTTGTTTCTTTTGCATTCACTTTGTGTACTGAATTCTAACCATCCTGGAGGCCTTATTTGAACCGGCCCAATTTTCAGTAAGGTAATGACATTTGACAGTCAAATTGAAAGCACTTCAATCAAGATCGGGATCATTGAATAGCCTTTTATGTCAAATTGTTTTGTCATTCACTTAATCTCTGGGCCTAGAATTGAAGCCGGACTGTGTGTTTAGATGTTTTGTACATCATAATTTTAGGCTGATAATTACAGCTGAACAAATCACTCAAGTGTCAAGTGTTCACAATGAAAATAGGAGCTACCTTTTTTTGTTTGCCGAAGGGAAGCAGTAATCAGTTAGTGATACCCTCTCATCATACAATAATGTAATGCCAGGCTGGTAGAGTGAAGTGTCCACACTATGTAGACTGTAAGTTTTTTTGTCTCCATTAGGTTGATCTCTTTCGTGAGTCTGTACTGTGTGCTCTGGATTCATATTTGATTGTCGCCTTCTAGTTCTTCGACAAAAGAACAGAAATTATGTTTTCACATGTTAGGTGTGAGCCATGCTCAAAGCTGTAATATGAATAAAAGCACATCACTTAAAATCTTGTATTAAAAGTTGTTGTGTTGCTCGGCAACTTTTATTGTATTGATGTTGTCACTGCGATGTGAAAGCTTGACGAGTGTCACTTGACGGGATGCATTACAGTGAATTGACCACAGTAAATGGGTTTTGGCACATAGCACCATAATGCATTGTGGTGAAATGATAGATCAGCATGGCCTCTAATGACTTGCTTCATTTTTGTATTTGTTTTGAGACAGGATTTAGTTTTTTGTCCACATTTAGTAGCATATTTGTATGAGGTATAATACTACAGACTCTTTATCAGGATTATTTAGGCAAGCAGTTCTGGGGCACCTTTGACTACCATTTACATTTTCCCTACTATGGTTGTCAAGGATGTCCCACAACTGAACAATGCTAATATTCTTCCGAATATCTTCCCTTGTGATTAGCAGAACAAAGAAATTTATACAGATTTGGATCAACTTGAGGGTGAGAATGAATTTTCATTTTTTTAGGGTGAACTATCCCTTTAATCAAAATAATGTACCAACAGGTTGCTTTCTCTGTTGTTTTATTCCAGTAGAATGCATGTGTACATATTTTTCATGTGTTAAATTCCCCTAATTGAGGTAATAATTTGCCTTTTGTAGGTGAGACCTGTCAGATCAGCTCATTTCGAATGCACATCACAAAGTGCCTAAGCGAAGAGCGAAAGACTTTCATCAACCTGTTGTAGTCAATAGGGAATAAGATCAGATAATATGTGCATATATGCTAATAATCATATTCAAATTACTGTGTTATTTAGTTCAGATGTTTCTATGCCATTTAAAGGTTTCTTTGTAATTTCATCAATAGCATGTGTGTGCTGATCGGTTTCAACCTCCTAGATGCCACCTTTGACATGCCGTAAAGGTATGAAGTCTTATGAAGCACACATCTGAAATTAGTTTATTAACTAGGCCTACCATAGTAGGAAAAAATACAACGGTAGTCAAGAGTGCCCCAGAACTGGTTGCTTTCCTATATTTGTCAAAATATCTTCAGAGCAAAGCAAATTTTCCTACTATGGTAGTCAATGGTGACCAAGAACTGTTTGGTTACAAGCATTCTTCCAAATATCTTTCTCTCTGTTCATCAGAACTAAGAAATTTATACAGATTTGAGATGAGGGTGAAGACAGAAATTTCATTTTTGGGTGAACAGTTTCTTTAATGTTCCAAGTTGTTGTGTTATTCTGCAACATTTATAGTATTGTGGTGAAATGATGTTACTCTCACTCTAACAGAAAGTAACGAAACTGCAATGTTATAAGACTATTTTAACAGTTTATTTTTAATTCAGCCAAGCTGTCTGAATAGTTGAATAGTACCAATAGGCGCATCACAAAGCAGTCCAACAGACACTTTACAGTGTAAACAGTACATTGAATCCAAAGCAATTTGCTTATGACATGCTACAACACATGCAGTCCCCAGTGTAGACAGAAGAACAGTATTTGTCCCATACACCTGTTTTACAACCGCAGTAATCACCTCAACATAAATCGCAAAAAACTTCTGACTAAGATTATGACCATGTCAAAGTCACTTTATTGTGATGCACTACAGAAGGTGGAGAAATGAAATGCTGCTCTGTGTTAAAGCGAACAGGAGACTCCCGTTTCTAACCCTCTTAATGTCATTAAAAGCATTAAAGGTCTCTTGCTGTTACATTAAACAGTCTTTTTTTTGCCCATTAATAAACCCTGTCATTGCAAATCATATTATGAAAGGTATTTTTTAAAGGTTTGCAGACTTTACGTTTTAATTAATAAATGACTAGCCTTTTTTCTGTTTCCCCCCCTTCAACTTCAGTTAGGTGAATTTGAGGTCATAAATTTGTGTCGTTAAGCTGCTGCCATGCGACTCTAAAGTGATGTAAAGAGAGAAGGTGTTGACAGGTTCATAAACACTGATAATATAAAGATGGTTCTGAAGCGGCTCCGCAGTGGAACGCTGTCGTAATGCTGTATAAAAACGTCTGCAAAATGACGGCTTACTGTAAATTTGCCGCATCCAGAAATGAGAAAAACGTGTTAAATCCATGAGGAATTCTTACCCAAAACATTCAACCTCATATTTCATCACAGTTGATGTCATCTTCATTCCAAGAAATTTTTCAATGTTTGATGTAATGTCTGAATTGAAAGTTGAGTTGTACAGTAGAGGCCAAATGTCTGAGACTGGGGTATTGTTTATTGTACTTTATTGCAATTTGTTTTATTACAAGCTGCATGTAGCCTATGCATTTGGAAAAATTCCAGATATGCTTTGTGTTTGCATTGCAAATCTTAAATATGTTTTCAGTCAAATCTATTTTATTCTTTTATGTCTAAATCCTAAACCAAAATGTGATCTTAAAGGTAACATATCTTTTTTCAAGATTTTATGTGATGTTTTAGCATCGGCACAACTGTGTATATTCAGTTTGATGAATGACATTTTGTTCGGCTGTTTCGGTGCCATAATGAAGAGGTAACAATGCATTGTTTTTGTAATTAAATCGAAAACCGTTCATGCACAACTACATTTCTTATGCCAGGCTTAACTGATTTCTAGGATGGGAAGGATATTTTTGACAACACCGCTTTATTTTGTCACAAAAATGAAGGACAGCTGAAAGGAGTTCACTCTCAATTTATGCTGGTGGGTAAGACTGCAGTTCAGCACCACCTCGGTTCTCTCTGATCCACTTGCCCCCCTCCCCCCATCAAACCCCCCAAACACCTTCACTTTCATACTGTCCCCGTCACATACTTTCTTGCACCGCAGCAGAGCACAGATCAATATAATGTCTTGTTTGGTATATCTTGTGCCTGGTCTTGGCTAGATTGACACATGGCATTCTGGGAATCATTTTCCTCAGCACAATGAGACATATTGGCCTAGTTAGTCATTAATGAAACACTGGAGTTATATCCTATGCCAGCATTTGTTTTTCATTATAGGTGACGCAACCACTGTACATTTCAGCGATTCCCCAATAACAGGTAAAGGTTTTCTCCTAAAGAAAGAATAGGCGCATTCCTTTTGTATTATTGCTGTGCAGAACATATTTTCCAATATAATGTCTAGACCCAGGAGTGGGCAGTGGGGGTATTTAGGGGTCGACCGTGCCAAGTTTGCATCTACGCTCGCTATATCTGAATGAGGTTTTTATAATAAACTTAACTTGGACCAGATGTGTTTTTGGGAACTGTGAGAAACAAACTGATATTGTGTTTGTGGCCAAGACGGAATAAATTTTGTTTTGGGAACTTGAAAACGATGAAAAAACACATTTTCTGGTTCATTTCCTTCTCTTTGAATTGGGATTTTTTTACGGTTGTTTGACATCATTTTAAAATACGGTGAAAGTTATTGTACTTGTTAGATTTTATTTGCCGTGACATTGATACAATAAAATCCTGACATGTTAGTTAGGTAATCTTAGTGCACTGCTACATTGATTTTTGAATTCTGGATTGGTTATCTTTATGTTATTTATTCAGTTATCCATTCAGTGGAGCTATGCAATGTATTTGGTGACAGTTATGCTATCTTTCAAATACTATTTGGATTAAACAAAGTTATTACATTTACATTTATGCATTTGGCAGACGCTTTTTCCAAATCTATTGCATACATCTGCTACCACAATGACCTTAAATTGGTTTACATTATATCTGTCTGCGTTAAAGACTCATTTTATGACTTGAAATAAGTCAGCATTGATTCTGTAAATAATTTATTAAACCATAATATCTATATACATACATACACAAGCTTTACAGTTTACCTAATAATAAGATATTTCAATGGTATTTGTCTTCTATCCTGATTTTTCATACACAGTGTCAGGGCTTCATGTGTTTTGAATTAGGTGTTAATACAAACGATTCGCAGAGACTTAAACCCTCCATGACATATGTGCAGCATTATACAAATTAACCAGCAGCTCCATGTATGAGCAAGAAGCAACTGGTCAAGTTTTTCACATAAGCTTTCAAACTAATTTAGTCTCAGTGAAACCCACAAATACTTGAAATCATTCCCCCCCAACTTTGTGAATGGATTCCCAGGCTGACTTCATTCGTTTGCATACTGTGTATGTAGGTGATCACATATCAACATTGTCACCAACCTGGCTCAGCTGTCAGAAAAGGTGTTACAGTCATAGCCAAAGGTTTATCATCCTGCAGTCTCTTTACCTCAACGTCATTGATGAAATCCTGAGAAGAATTCTCAGGTTTTTAGCAGGCTTTTCACAGTTTAAATGTGGGTTCAATGCCAGCGCTTGAATTGAAATAATTGACCCAAACAGAGGTGGCTCATCAAATGTTTTCATTGGAATCCAAAGACAATTAAAGGCACAATAAATGCCATGGCGGTTTTAATATTGGCTTTCAGAGTTTCTGTTCCTCTCCTCCCTAAATAAAAACCATGCTTTGTAAGGCTCACAGTTGTTGTTATTTAAGGTTTTAAGAGACTAACTGTAAACTGTACGGTTCAGAGCCACAATTATTATGCAATTCCACTTGCTCGTGGCTACAGCAGCACAATCCAAATCAACAATCTACAGCCAGCTATTATTTTACTCGATCCTGCTTGCCGTTTTATTTATTTGAAATGCTACTGCCGATTCCTTCTTGTTTACAATGTTGTTTGTGCATTTGTGGAAGATGAGAGTACGTCAACATATAGCCTATCAGATAAATACTAAAGTCAGCATGTATTACCAATGAATGTTTTCAAAGGCAAAGTTTTTACTAATATACAAACAAGCTTATTGGTAGGCCTACGAAAACAGGTTAATAATAGTGAAGTCACCGGTAACACTCTGAAACAGTTTTATTGCTGTTTTTTGTGAGAACCGTGACATTTCTATAGTATCAGAAATGAGCATGAATTCTGACATTCAAAGCTTTGACATTTTCTCTGATAGGCTTTTTAGCGCTGTACGAATAGACGTCCGTTCGCAGACAAGACCTGTATTTTCAGTATTCTGGGAGCGGTAGTTCAATTATGGGGGAGGAAGGGGAAAGAGAGAGAAGTGATTTAGAAAAACATGACCACATCAAGTTCAGACAATGCGATTTAAGCAGAAATAGGTAAATATTATTAGAATAATATGATTACTTCAAATCAGTCAGAGTTCCCCTTAAAATGAACAAAACGAATACAAAAATGTAGCAGGCCCAACCATGTTTTATTTTCTTTTGAAGGATTTTTTGCTGTAGGCTACTGCAGGCTACACATAAATGGTTAAAGTCCCCGTGAACCGGAAGTAAAATAGCAGGCCTGGCTTTCATCTTTCTCTGCGATTTGATTGGATGTACAAAAACAGCCCTTGCATTTTAAAATGGAAATCGCCGCAGACTGACAGCTGAAGGGGAGGAGTTAACCGATGCTCAGCCCAGGCCGTCTAACATACGTCACTTAAGATGGACAGTCATTACAGGAAGGAATTTGCATTTTCGGCATTTTACTAAAGATTTTGAGGGCATACAAAATAAAAAATACAGATAAATTATTTACATTAAACGTTGCATTTCAAGAAAAATTAGGCATTGTCATTTTTTATTTCACTGGGACTTTAAACTACGGTTTATATATTAAGACAACAGTAAATTTGTGGTTGCTATGGTTTACTGTTAGCCTACACTTTCTGTACTGAAAAAATCATTAATTTAAGTAAGAAATCATGAATATAATTTTCATTTTTGTTTATTGGACCCTTCATCGTTCGTTCGCGTTTTTTTTCCATTTTAATAGCCTATTTGTATTTTACTCTTATATTGTTTTCAGTGTTGGGTGTGACTAGTTACTAAGTAATTAGTTACTGTAATTTAATTACTTTTCCCTTGAAAAAGTAAAGTAAGGGATTACCTTTATGTTTTCTGTAATTTAATTACAGTTACTTTTGATGTAATTAAACTAAATACTTTGTGAAATATATGTGTGTGCAATACTGTTATTGACATCAAAATTAAAAGTCTCACTTTAAAATCTGTGCTTTAATGTATAATTCTCACATTTGTAATTCTTTGGTCAGTTAATAATATTATTTATTTGAATTAATTAATTAAATAGTTTCATGTCTATCCTTGAATCACTTAACTAATCAAGGTTGACGTAGGATATAGAAAGTAATTAGTAATGAGTAACTAAATACTTTTTGGAGAGAGTAATTTGGACAGTAATCTAATTACACTATTGAATATGTAATGAGTAACTAGTAATTAATTACTTTTTCAGAGTAACTTACCCAACACTGATTGTTTTTACACTGACAGAATTGTTCATGTTTTTTTATTACGATTTTTTATGAGCTAAAGGCCTATATAATTATACAATGTAAGACAATTTTATATTTAAGCAAATCTGGCTTTTATTTTTAAATCACTACTGTGTGTTTATCCTTTAGATTCGAGGCCGGCTGTACAACATGCACCAAGCTTGTGTGATGTTATAAAATCATTTTTGTATTTGTATCTTTTTCCAGCACATCACTTCAACTGTGCATTCTGTAAACTAAGAAACCGAATGACGTGAGGCAGGAAATGCAGCTGAAGCATGCCAGACAAGCGTTTTGTGCAAAGACAAGGCCAGGACAGGTACCATCCGCGCTCTGGACTTTAAGGACATTATTGTTACCATCAGTCCTCTTGTTATAACCCACATTTGTGAAAGAATGACTAGCGGATGTGTTTGTTTTGAGTTGTTTTCCATTTAGTGGTAGTGTAGTAGTAGTAGTCATGGTTTTGAAGCTGTGACAGGCAGTTTTCAGTCTTTTGTTTCACGGTTCTGTCAAGCACCAAAACGACTGGGATATATTTGTTTGCAAGGTATTTGCTGTGTGTATCCGTGTGTGCTTATTTGTATGAAGAGCAGTCTGTTTTATAAACACTCAACGAAGTCTGTCATTTTCCCCACGGTTTGTGTCTCATAAACCTTGGGATTCTGCAAGTTGTTTGTAAACAAACAATTTCAGGACCATTAGAAACCAATTAAAGACAACGCTTGTCAGACCCAGTCTATACACTCGCTATTTTAATTGAGATGCTTCGCAAAACAGAACAGGAGGAATATTTGTTTTCCTTTCTTTGGAGATTTACATGTTGGGACTTTTTTCGGTTGGGACAGTATTTACAACTTAACAGTTTCATGCAGGGATTTTACAAATGACATCTTAGTTCAGCAAACTCAGAGGTCTGAATTTGGCTTCAGGTAACGCATCATTTCAGCAAAGCACACAGCGCCATCTAGTGAGAGACGAGACAGTCTCACTTTTTCTTTCCCAACCCCCTCAACTGGCCTGAGAACTATACTTGCTCTTTTTTAGCCATCCGCAGTTTTTCCACTGAACAAATTCAAATGAAAAATGTTTATACTTAAAACCAGAATATAAACCCTATCTGTGTTTTTTGTTGACTTTGTTTTTGTTTTCCTGTGCCTTAGGAATGGAGGTGAGGAAGCTTTCACACAGAGCACGATTCCATCAGATGCTATTTAAAGATTTACCTCATGTTAGTTTTCCTCTTTATATGTCCCTCTCCTCATAAAACAGCTTAATTAAAATGGCCCTCGAGCTTGAAAGGCTCTGAAATTACTAGTGTGTCTCTCTGTGAAACACATGTATTTATTTAGCGCTCTGTGGGGTGGAAGTGCTAAAGATGTCGCCGTACTGAGGCTTGATTAATGTTTGGCACTCCATCGAATTTTCGGCTATTTATCACCTCTGTCCCTCATAAAAGGATGTCTTCCTACAAATGTCTGTGTGTACGTCTGCCAGTTTTGCTGGCAGCCGGTGGCAATACGTCACATCAGGTCAGCTTTTCCTACTTTAATGGCCTAAACTCGCTTTTAAACAACGTGGAGCTCATTAGGAAGATCTACACCACCCTGGCAGGCAACCGCAGATATGTGGAAGTAACTAAAGGTTAGTTGTGCTTTTTTATCTTGTTTTGTTTTGACTTTCTCCTTCCTCCCTTGATTAGGCAGACTGGATGTGACCCAACAGACACAAAAAATCTTACCCACAATGCTTCGCTGGCATTGATATCTGTGCTTCTGGATGAAGTACTCCAATACGCTGGATAAATAAAAAGGTTTAAATAGCAACTTAGTGCATACTTGCTTTTAGCTCAATTTTTGTTCCCCAAAGTCAAACTTAAACATTGCATTGAGTAAACCATATTTAGCTCATCGATCAATAAACAATTTATAAAAGTGGTCGATTGCCCTCCAGGGATTGCATTTCTCAAACAACTCCCTCATAAAAACTGTGTAAACCCTTGGTCTTTGACTCCCTGACCAATTGCTGACCTGTGAAACAACTCTTGAAATCTGGAGCTCTGCCTCTTGGACACATACTTTTGCTGTACACACCCAGCCTGTGATGCTATCAGCCACGTGGGGACCGGGCCAGGGGTGGAGAGGCTACATTTACCAACACTGTTCCCACAGAGGCCGCGGGCCGCCATCAGGCTCCGCTGGGACCTGTGAGTGCGAATATCCACGTCTACTTTTCTTGCTGACCCTCAGCTGATTGGTACCGTATGTTAAGAGCAATATGCCAAAGCATGGTTTCAACATTGCGATAGCTGCCGTTCGCCACCTGGAGAACACGTCACTTGGCAAACAGGCAGCAGAGAACCGTATTCACAAATAGATAAACGAAAGTTAACATCGGGGTCAGTATTGCATAAAATTCCAGCCAGCATGATTTTAGATTTCCGTTTTCACTTTGGTATTTGAAGGTGACGTAGTATCTGTCCATTGACTTATGGCAGGTAATTTGGGCATTGGTGACATGTTCTTCAGACTTATCAGTAGCCAATGTTTGTTTTGCGAGTTGAAAAGACCGATGCCCTTCGTGATCTTTGATTGGAGCGTTCTTCACACTTCACAGCACATTTAAGGCCGGGGTAAGCTGAGCTGGTCTTCGTTCAATAGGGCTCTGTGTAAGAACACTTGCTGCCTTTTTCAGGGTAGTCACTCTATACCAGCGCAGTGGGAATCCCACTGTTAACCGGCCTGTGTTTATCCTGTTCATTACCACTTTGCACTTAACCCACATAACCGCCTGACGTCCCGTACATGCCCTGACACACAGAATTATTTACTACATAATTGCATAGGGATGACTTTTTGTTCTGTAATAGAATAGTGACTAAAGATGATTTACATAGTAGCTCTAAAAGGAATTTGGACAATCTAAGCCACTCATAAGCCAGATGTCATAAGAAATCAACATGTACTGGAAAACTTTAAAGAACGACAACACAAGTTTATTTCTCAAGTAAAACATTTCCCAAGATGAAGTTTTTTTAATTACCTGGATATTTCATGATATTGTGTCTATAGTTGAAGTGATGGACAATTCCAGTTTCATGGCAGTTAATGACAGTCACAAAATGTATAATCTATTTATTCGTGTTCATGACACGAATTAACCCCTTTAATATACTATACATATGTGACCCCGGACAACAAAACCAGTCTTAAGTAACAAAAAAACATTGTATGGGTCAAAATTATAGATTTTTCTGTCCCAAATCATTAGGTATATATTAAGTAATCATGTTTCTTGTTCCATGAAGATAGTTTGTAAATTTCCTACCTTAAGTATATAAAAACTTTACTTTTGGGAGTGGATGGCCTGCCACAGTGCCTCTGATTAACAATTTCAAAAGCAATTTTCTCAATATTTAGATTTTTTTGCAGCCTCAGATTCGTGAGTTTTAAACGGATGTATCCAAGCCAGATATTGTCCTATTCGAACAACTGATACATCATTAGAAAGCTTATTTATTCAGCTTTCAGATTATGTAACAATCTAAATTTCGAAAAGTTGACCCATAAGACTGGTTTTATTGTCCAGGGTCACATATAGCTTTTTTATAGATAATACATATATTCTTAACTCACTGCAATTCCTGCGTATTTGACAAGGTGGCTAGGAAACGATAAAGGCCCACCCCTTACCCTAACGTTATGTGGGCAAAATTATACTAAAACGTAGGAATGAGATTGGATGAATTCATAGGAATTAGCCACCTCATAAAATACGTACGAATTCCTGTAAAAGTTAATATCTACATATGAAAGAATAAAATACATTGGATAAGAAGTCTTTTCTGAGTGACATGAAAAAGTCTTACTGAGTGACACAAAGAAATCGTATTTAGTGACATGAAGAAAATGGGAAATTTCTGTCCATGAACACGAAACAATAGCATATAAATTTATCACAAATTCCTGTGGGACTAGTTAGCAATGCAATCTATTTTAAAAAGTGGCTACGTAAGAATTCGTTAAATCTAACATCAAGTTCCCAAAAAAGTCACCGGTGCAAAAGCAGTTTGTATTACCACGTGAAAACTAATTTATAGGTATATGAATTAGTCTTCCTGTAAAATTGTTTCAAATTAGCATGAGAATGTTTCAAACATTTAAGTTAAGTCAACATCTTACAGACATCTTTTAGATGTATATTTGAATATGTCTTGCAGATGCAAATCCAGACATCAAATAGACAACTCCCAAATGTTTGTGTGTTATCAGGGGTATATATGCAAATGTATATCCAAACTTTTATGCCTAGAGTATATCTTTCAGAAACAGACATTTTTTTTTAAAACAATCAGTCTCATTTATAACATCATACAAGTTGCTAAACAGAATGAGCTGTATTTCCTGTTCTGTATCTCCCTTTGCCAGAGGAGTACCTCATTGCCTTCCAGAGGTTTGGCCATGTGACCCCCTCCCCATAGAAGTGGACATCCTATTCCAGCTGTCTGACCTGTCTGATCCAAGAAGGTGAGTCTCCATGGTAACAGATCACTGCTGAGTCATCCTCTAAGAGCCTCTCTCTCTATCAGAAGAAGGGTCTGAGGCTTAGCCATAACATACATCAGCACAGCAGCTCTGTTACAGAGCCATCAAACCACTTTCGCCTTCTAAAAACTACATTGTCTGACTTCTGTAATTATATGTGAAAAGTTTTCTGCTCTTTCTGTTCTGAATCTTGTTCTGGCAATTGCAGAGTTGATGATACATGACTCTTCCTATTATTGTACGGCACAAGGTTTTGAACACGGTCCAGCCTGTTCCAAATTTTTTAGCTTGTAGCGAGCACACATGTTTCCACGCAATTGAGACTGTTGCATCGGTCTTACCCGAACGATAATGAGCATGGAAGTGTATTTACAAAATATCTGCTCTGAGCCATAAAGGAGCGTACTGTAATCATGTCCTGGTGACTTAAACCCAGCTTAACAAAACCAGAGACATCACATCAGCTTTTCTGAAGGGGCAGATACCATGACCTATGAACTGACTCATGTACAGGGTGGGGTCTCAAGTATCTCTGTAGTAATGCTTGATCAGTAATTGCTTCTTGGGCATTATTATTTCTTTGCAATGTGATACTGTATTTACCCAACTCGCTCCGAGTCAAGATGTTGGAGGTTATTTGTTTTGAAGCCACACCGCACCAATCTTCCTCAAACATCTTGTAGACGTTATGCTTTAAAAACTAGACTTTATAAAGTTGTGTTTTTGTTCCTTGCAGACGTGTTGGGTTAGGGAGGTGAACTTCAGGAAAATATTTTTTGAAGAAGAATTTTGGTATAATGGCGTTACCTATTGACGCCAGTGTTCGGTTACAAGCATTCTTCAAAATATCTTCTTTTGTGTTCTGCAGAAGAAAGAAAGTCATACTGGTTTGAAATGACAAAGGGGGGAGTAAATGATGACATTATCTTAATTTTGGGGTGAACTGTCCTTTTAAGAAGATTTGAGTGGCGTATGTATTTATAAACCTTGGCGGTTGCCTTTCATTTCTAATGCTAAACTTCTCTTTTGAGAGCATAAAAGAAAACAAATCATACGTCAAGATGAGCAAATAATGAGTTTATTTTTTAATAAGTTTGTCTTTCCAGCCTCTTTAGATTGTTCCATCAGCTAACACTGTGCTCATGCCCTGTCTTTCTCCAATGCTGCAAAAAAGAGAATATCCGTATCTGTCATCGACACAAAAATCACAAATATAAAAGCTGTAAATGAAATGCAAACCCAGCGGTCGAGGAAAGTTATCACCCTCTGATGGTGCGATGAGGGGAAATGAAAACAGAAGCTTTTCACATACTCTACAGGGAAAAGACCGAGAGTGCGTCTGTGCCTTGATATTCTCTTTTTATTTTATCCGAAGTTCTGCCTTCAAACACATTGAGGGCTCAGTCATTCCTTCATGCCGGCCATACGAAGCGGGGGCCCGGGACGGAGACGCCAGTCCCACCACAATGAGCTGCTTTGGGCTGTGGTCTGGCCTTATGGGCTGGTGGCCAGCTCTGCCTCGCATCCTCCCCCTCCCCCCAGCACAGTTCATCACACACCCTTAACCCCTCCGTGAGCCTGTGGGGGGGCCTGGTGGAGTCTCGGCCGGCTCCTGACAGGTGGTCTCGTTCCAGGTCTCAGGAGTAGCGAGACGGGTATGCAGGGCAACTGTATCTCTGGCGGGGAATGCAGCGTGGAACGCTTGAATGGTTCTGGCTCTCTGTAACTGTGGGTTATGGCCGTAGCTGGAGAACTGATTGGACCAACTTGATTGAGGTTTCGGCTTGTCTCGACTAACACTACTACACTAAAAGTTCTCGTTATTCAGGGACATTAGATGAAATTAAATGCAACTGGTCTAATGATTATTTTTCTGTCCTCAAGCCTCAAAAGTCACAACACTATACATTTTTTGGAGGCCCTCATTTTTTTTTCATAATCAAACTAAGTGTACGACTCATTTCAACTTATTAGTATTTAACCAGTGGTGAAATGTTGAAGTACTGTAAAATATTACAAAGTTTTAAATAGTTTAAATGACTTGTAAAGACAATTTAAAAGTAATAAAAATTTCAGCGCAGTAACATTTTTTACATTTTGTACTTTTTGCTCCATTGACGTCATGGTCGCATCGTACTGTTCCGCGTGTTGTGTTGACATTACCTGTCGAAATTGTGAAGTGCTTGTTCTTAATTATTAATATTTTCTTAATTGTTAAATAATAGTATACCGGAAATGTGCAGTGACCAAATCCCTACTTGGTCAAATCCAATTCATGTCAGGTCTTCCTTATTCCTCATTTCAAAAAGAAAATAGAATGAAATAAAATAAATAGAAAAACTATTTTTACTGGTTTTATAGGTTTTGTTTTTGTAAATAGAAACCATACTGCACTGACAATACACAAAGCTGCATAATCGTATGCATCTTATGTAGAATTCTATTCCATTCAATTCAATTTGATTTAAATTTATATTCCATTCAATTTATTACAGTACTTTTCACAAATTTACAATTACATTTTAGAACAAACAGTATGGAAAAATATAGAAATAAGGACTAAAGAAATAATACAAACCTTAGGTAAGATGTAAATTAGCAATACTGTCTTTGTAAATAATTGTCTGTACATATGTATACTTATGTATGTACGAGAAAAGGTCCAGAAAAGGAAATCGAGCCGGGACTCTAGCTCAGGTTGCCCGAACCTCAGTTGTACTATATGTCTGGAGCACTGTCCACACAGCCACAGTTCCCATCAGATTTTCTTTTTACAGTGTAACTTTTTAATTAAATTTTGTAAATTATCTGTAGGATTGATAGGATTGTCTATTGATATTGTATTCAAGAAAAGAAATGTTTAGTCTGCAAAGCCTGCATACAGGTTCACCCGTGGCTCTCTGGCTGGAGGTGAGTGAGTCACGGATGTCTGTGCCCGACCCCTTTACCTGAGCACACACCCACCAGCAGCCCTGCCTCCCCACGAGAGATTGCGGGAAGAGGCAAAAAGAAAAAACAAAGCACGCCCCGTTGGCCTCTTACAGGGCTAGTTCTCTCATTTAAAGAGGAGGTTACAAAGGAACCTCCCTGGTGGATTCTTTTGTACCTGTGCCTGTGTGCGTGCTGGTGTGTGTACGTAAGGAGGTGGTGCTTGGTCTCATGTTTGGCTCCAGACTGGCTCTCTAAAGGAGACAGAGTAATAAGGAGGTAGAGCAGGGCGAGTCACTCTTTAATTATGTCTGTCGGTGCTGTATCCCTTTGGTGTCCACCCCAAAATTGTCAGATAAGAATTGACTAATGTGCTCTCCAGAAACATCTAGATGTTTTCCCTTCACTCGTTTTTTTGTTGTTGTTTGATGTGTCCTCCATCTCAGCCCCTTCCTGGTATACTTCTTATTTAACGTCCTTGCTGCTCCTCACATTTTTCAAACACTTCCACCTTGACACCTTCCTGACAGCCGCCACGTAAACTATCGACCCACATGCAGAACCATCGCTCCTCGGGTTCCTTCATGAACAACTTTGAGTGCTTCAAGAAGGTCAGTCGTACGCTACGAGGGCTTCTTCGGCCTTTACTGAGGTCAGCGCCTACACTCCGACAAAAAGGGTTTTCACAAGAGCCAGGGGCAGGTCATCTTCCTTCTGACCTTACCTGCTTTGAAGAGATTAAGGC
The DNA here is from genome assembly GCF_015846415.1 of Triplophysa dalaica. Lineage (NCBI taxonomy): Eukaryota > Metazoa > Chordata > Actinopteri > Cypriniformes > Nemacheilidae > Triplophysa > Triplophysa dalaica. Next base: position 6,413,011 of record NC_079566.1, on the reverse strand, counting down.
TACCTTTGCTGCTTCAGGGGACAATGTGCAAAGCATAAAAGGGCACATACCAGCACAGGAACTTAACAATGAAGAGCATGAATGCTCTATGAAGTCAATGCCGCTCAGATAATGAGTATCTGCTCCACTTTTAGAGTTTTTAAAGCGTTCTTTGAGGTCACAGATTCAAATTATGATTGCAATTGCCATGTGACCTCTATTGAAAACACTAACTACTGGTATTTGTCAATCATAGAGCCCACAAAAGAGAGGCTCAGATCTTCATCACCTGTGTGAGATTATAACCAGGGGTTGGTATGAAAATCAGTGCTCGATTTAGCAGGACATAACGGTGCTTTGTGATCTTTGCAGTGGGCCAGGTAGTTATTGATAAGCGTATGGATAGGTTTTTTTTACTTTTCACACATATAGTAGTGGCCAAAAGTGATGTCTTTGGGGGAATATTTATACACTATTTGCCTTACTACCCCATTAGGTTAGATTGTACTTGTGTGTTTTGTATGGTACAAAGTGGACAAAAAACTACTTTTTTGTTATTTATTGGAAACAATTATATGGTAAAAGACAATCCACAGCATATCAGGGAATATGTTTTCATTCAAATATAAATATATATATTTAATACACAGAAAAATGGAAAGCATGAAGGAAATAAACAAACAATTGTATCTGTTCTTTATATTTATTTATTTATATTTGTATTCATATATTTTGTTGTCATTTCTCTTGGCTATGTATTCATAAACTTTTTTTGCCAAGTCTTCTTCAAGAATTTCACTTCTTTAAGTTTAGTCAATTTAGTTAGTGAGTAGTATAGCTGTTTGAGCATAAACAACATCTGCCCAGTCGCAATCCTCAAAGTTCACAGAAAAGGAAGATATTTTCTTTAACAGAAGTAATTTTTCCTGGGTTAGTGAATTATGAATATCAAAATTTATATTGACCCTGCCCCCTAGAACACGGATAGGGTAATGGGAGGGACATCTCAACACACACTAGACCAATCACAAAAGACTGGCTCAACTTGACCATTCAGAGCGTTTCGGAAGGAGGGACTTCATAGAACCAGGCAACTCAACAGCCTGTTTTCTAATAATCGAGATGAAGCCAAAAGCACAAGTGAAATGTAATATATAAAGCATTTTTTGAAAATCTACACGTGAACACTATTATAAAGCACATCATAAACACAATAAAGGCTTTGAAAAATTAGCAAAATAGGACCCCTTTAAATTCTTCTTAAAGCTGAGTTTCAGCCTATACTCCAATGGCACATGCAACATTTTTAATGCATCGTTAGTAAAATATGTGAATAAAGAGCAAATATGTCAATTGTCTTCTACTGTACAATAAAACCTTTAAAGACTTACAGAAAGAAGCAACAATAAACATTTAGTTTAGTGACTTTCCAAAGGAATAAAAACACAGACATCGGTACTAGCCAACAGCCGATGATGTCACCAACCTGGCAACCACAAAGAAACAAGCAGGGTACGAGAACAATAACTGTTTACCGGAGCTGCAACGGATGATTAAGTCTGAAAAATGAACAGTGTTTTCTATTTCTGCTTGCTCTGTAGACAATATACACAAGATAAACACACATCTGCTCCTTAAGCCACGCATGCAGGGACTGTTTGTATTCGTCTTGCTGTGTGGCCTATTTAGACTCAAAGACCCACATTATTATGCTTGTTTGTTACTGTTGGGGGAGGGTCTTAATCAGATTATTCTGTTTATTTTTGATCTAAAACAGAAATCTGAGTTGAAATTGAGAGATGTGTAAACTTTGGTTAAGCCTGTTTTTAAAAGGAAAAGAGTTTGTAGTTTCCAATATTTAGATGTTCCACATCAATAGTGTTCATAAGCGTGTGGATGCAGGCAGCTCTGCAGCTTTTATATGGAGGAAAGTCAAGCTTCCATTGCCCCCTGTCTTTTTTAATCAACTTGTTTTCTAATTATAGGCCCCGTACCACAGCTTCTGGGCGTGGCTCCCTAGAAAGCCATAAAGCTTACAGTAAGTGCTCTGCCTTCACCACATCGGCCTGGCCTCTTTAAATCAAAGCCCTTAACTCCTCGCAAATACACCCCGCCTGACTTCAGTGGCTCTGCTTACCTCCTCAAAAAAGACGTGAATCTCTTTTCTCTTTGATCTTTAGTGAAAGCGGCGTACATTCTTGCATTCTGGAGTTGACATGTGTCAACTCAAAGGTAGTTTTTTGGTTTAACATGATTCAATCATAGACAGTGGTTTCACACGTTTCATTCAAGTTTTCCAAACATGAAGTGTACAAAGAACCGACTGAGTCAGGTAAACCCAACAAGATATACTTGTTGTACAACTTGTTTGAATCACTTTTAAGTAATTACTATTCTAGAAGCCAATCCAAAAATTTATTTTTGTTACTCTTCACTTTATATTTATATAACAATTGATTTTTTTATTTAGCGCTATTATATCAGTTTCCAGTTTAAATACCATGTTATCATGTTTAACTAACTTGGCTTAACTTGTTTTTAACAATGCTCAATGACACAAGGTCAAAATGACCAATTTAATGCCTTTAGATAAAATATTATATTGGTAAAACTAAATATTAATTAGTCTCATCTTCACTGCTGAAGAAAACAAAAGAACCCTGCCCAAAACAGAAAACCAATTTTTTGGTTATAATGGGAGATGTATAGGTTTTAATGGAAATTATAATTGAGTCTATTGGTAGGAATATGTGATTAATTCTATTGTTGGGATGTTGAAATAAAGTGGTTTTAATAGAAAGGCCTACTCTTATTATTCAGTCGAATCCGAAGCATGCTGGGAATAAAAAATCAAGGAGCAAAATATTTTTTTGTGTTTGAGAAACTTGACTAAAAAATGTTCTTTCAAAATTGAAACATCATCATTAGCCTTTCAAGTTTAACATGATGTGTTGCACAAAAAAACCTGATATAAAGGCATCCAATCAAAGTGAATTGTTTAAATAAAGTTAACATAAAAACATATATCTTTTTTGGCATATGGATTTACATACTTGTTTAACCTAAGACAGCTGTTACCTCCTGTTTTGTTTTCCTCAATGTTGGATAAACTTCTGAGAAGACAAGACACAGAAATTCGGCATAGTTCCTCTACCTCCTAAAGTGTAATCCAAGTATTTATACTTCCATAAATGAACGTATAAAATTCCTTTTTGTAGTGTGTTAAGGCATTATACATCCCACCAATAGAATCCATCACATACCGTAGACACGGTTGCAGTTTTCATTAAAACCAATACACATCTCTTTAAAACCATTACAACTTCTTTAATGGTTCCCATTGTCTTTTCAGCAGTGTACAAAGGTCCCTGCTGAAAAAACAATAGAAACCTTTAGAGACTACTATTGGTTTCCATTAAAATACCATTATGAGCCGCTAGCTTTTTCCATTAAAACCATTACAAAATGCATTTTTCTAGTGTGTTTTGGGCATTATTCCTGTAGAATTAAACATGCCACCAATAGATTCCATCACACACAAGTAAAACCATTATAGTTTCCATTAAAACCAATACAAAATCCTTTTAAAACCATCAAAACCATTACAACTTCTTTAATGGTTTCTATTGTTCTTTTCAGCAGGGGTATTTTGTCGTGGTTTTAAAGGGAAAATGGTTCATGATGCTTTTTTAATGCAAATATTAGAATTTCCGTGTTGGTTTTTGTTGGGTTTCCATATTTTTTTTAAGGGGTTAATTTCATTTTGATTAAAAATGCATGAAAACCACATTTCAACATTTAGGCATACTCTTATTATTCATTCTGAATATTGCTGAAATATTGACAAGTAGATCTGTGAGTATCTATACTTCAAAAAATGTACGTATAATCCTTACATCACACTGTAACAGTGTGCTGAAAAAACCCAACAAAGGAGTTTAGTTTAGAATGTCAGGTTTGCTTTGAGGTTTAAGTCTGGCCCTGAGGGAACACTTCAATTCTTTTGTGAGATGATTGAAAAGACACTTCAGCCCCATCAGTATTTAAGAATATGGATAACAAACTTCCCTTCTGTCATCTCACATCTTAATCATACGCTAGTTTGGAACCTTATGGCTGTTGGTTTTTAGGCTGTCCACTACACGCATGTGTAATGAATCACCTTCTTATCTCATTAAAAAAAACAATTTGAAGACTGATGTTAATACATTGTTTTCATAGTTTCTTTACTGTGTCAACTGAAGTGTGAAAGTGAATTCTGTCACTTTGAAGTTTAGAAAGTATTAACCTGTTTGTGTCGTGTGAGTATGAAGCGCTACACATGGCTTGCTGGTATTTTTCAGATCGGAAGAGTTGTTTGCTTCAGTGGAACTGGATTGATCTGAAGCATTTTATTGTGTTTAACAACTGTGTATAGAAGTTACAACTCCCACAATGCATTTCAAACATATCCCAACATTGCGAAGTGAAATGTTTTCAGTTGCATTTGTCAGTAAATACATTTAAATTAAGAAAATGATATAACTTGTATATTTATAAAAGCAACACATTACCCTAAAAACGATCGCTGTAGGTTTCCTACACATTCCTCATTTCTACATGTGTGGGTTTCCATTTGCAAGAGTCACAGACTCTGAGATGATTGCATGTCTCGATTATAACGCTACGAGTGCATTTATCCCACAAGATCTCTTTGGCCCGCTCATGAAAGGAGATGGTCGGGGAAACATCAGGTAGGTTGCACATGAAGTCAGTTCAGAATGGCAGCCTGTGCCACAGAGATGTGTTTTTCCTCTTCTGATTCCCTTGACAGCTCCTTTCATCCCGGCCGAATCCCCGGTGTTTGGCCTGGCAGGATCCGCTCTCTTTCTCGCGCCTGCACACGCGCCACTCTCTCAAAGCTGTGTTTATTGACACTGCAGTCGCGGCGAATCAAATCTATTTATTTGCTTTGAGAGGAAAAAGACTAGAGTGCTGATTTGTGTTCCTGTCTGAGAGAAGAGGGTGCGAAAAGAGTAAAAATCACAGAAAACGAGAGCGGGGTTATGAAACCTTGTGACTATTTGAGGGTTTTTTTTTTTTTCAGCACGTCTTCTCGCATTGCAGTTTTTTCCGAATCAGGCCTTTGCCTGCGAGTTGGTCGGTTTGGTAGGAACATCATGCTTCGCTGACTGAGGAGTTGGCCGGATTCTTATCTGCTTGTTGCTGGCCTTCATTTGAGGGCTGGGTTACTCAAAATACTCGCTTAGCCAATGTAAAGTGCTGTGGAGTGGGAAAACCGTGGCACGCATACAGTGTTGCTTTGTTCGTTTTCAGGACAGGTTGTAAAGCTGAGTAATTTAGCCTGCCTAAAGTCTCCCAGTCTATGTAATGGTTTGTTAGTTTATTGTGAAACTTTTATCGCAATGCTCCCCTTTACTATGTGAAAACGCACCCGTGTAATCTCCATTTAAATGCACAGACGATTGTTAATGGAGGCTAACGTTTGTGCGCTAAGCTATTGTTTTTAGAAAAACCTTCAGTTTTTTTGTGTAAGCGTACAATGCTGATGAAGAGGGTGTGCGAGAACTATTTGTTTTCGGTTTGAGGTGGGGTTTAGTTGATGTCACAAACACGCATACGCTACACCCGACAGCGCTCTGTGCCTCTGGGGATTACCTTGCCTTGTAATTACCGCCGAATTATCAAGCCGACACTGGCGGACAGTGCACAAAAAAAACGCATTTCTTGCAGTCACGTTGCTTTCCCGCATGCCTTCCAACTTTTAGGCCATTGATGTATTGTCTCCAAACGATGTTATCACTCACTTGTTTGTTTGTTTCTTTGATTAACTTTAATATCCAATTAGTACACAATTAATGCGTCTGAAATATCCGTTAAAGCCACCACTTAAACACATTATCCTTTGCCAAAACAAGTTTGAAGACATTTGCTCATGGGCCTGATGCCATAATTAACCATAAAAGATCCAAATAAATGAGTCATAGATGTGAACTTTGAAAGGTAAACAGCTCTATAGACCATTTCGTTGGATTCCGGTTGATCAGTCTGGCTGTTGTCTAATAATATAACTATTTATACTTATTTATGTTAATATTTGATTGTATAATAATTGTATTAAATAAACCATTTGTTAACTTGTATTGTATATACATTTTTTATAATACACAATTTGTTGGTTCTTGTAACTTCGACGCATTTAAGTTTAGCCAAGAAACAGTTCTTCTACGGGTAAAACAAAATAATACTGGCTAGACAGTTTTAACTTGCTAGCTAATGTAATTTACTTGTTATTTCTTTTGCTTATTATTATAAATAATCTACAGGGACTCTATTCTTTGTGGATGTGTACTGGAAGTTTGTTTGGGCCACAAAACCGTGCATGCGCAGTAACGTTTGTTTATGTTGTTGCCTTGTAAGCGTCTATATAAACGTCTGCGCTGTAATTTCATCCGGACAGGAAGCGTGTCATTTCACTCAGTGAGATGATAATGATCTTTCTTTTGAAACGCTGCAAATAATGAGATTTTTAAACGTGCACACTTATGAGATTGAGTGAGCATTCCGGTAAGCCGGGAGCACACTCGTATATTAATATCTCCGAAAGAATAGGGGAATAAAATCAACAGCAAACAAACAGTAAGGCCCTTATGTATTCAAACGCGGGGCTGAGGAAAGAGAAGAAATCCAAGGAAACTGATTTCCATCTAATTACACTGGTCTGTTTTTCTGCGTGCAGCCTCAGTTACTAGGAGCAACAGGAAAGATAGGGCACGGAGGCGGCGAGTGGCCAACCTCTTTGGCGAGACACGTTTCAATGCTTCTGTTGCAGCCTTGGATGCCGTCACGTAAAAGCCGGAGCGTTTACAGAGCTTGTAGGAACCTGTTCCAACCTGCTGATGCTTTTTCTCTGCTTTACAAGTACAAGGTTGGAGACACAAGGTTGTTTTTGAGAATCCCTCGGGGGCCTAGAGACTGTGTGATGTTTCAGGCACCGCCTGTCTTTACTAGAGATAACCACCTCCAACCTCTCCTCATATAAAAACTGACAATAGCAGGTTTTTCTCAGGGCCTAATGCGTTGCCGTCCTATAATGAGAATATCACATCATGTATCCCCCCATCTTTTCAGTTTCTGAGACCGGATTATATATGTGTACTTATTTACAAAGGTTACATCAGACTTACATTTACATGCATGTATTTGGCAGACGCTTTTAGCAACCTTGGAGTTGCTATGCATTGCAAACTGAGTTACAGGATCACCTCAAATGTTTTGCACACTTTGTTTATCATTTCTTTAATCTGTGAAATGTGAATGTTGGATCTTAGGCGATCCTTACTCAGCCCCTGGAGTTACCACAGGGCTATACGTCCGTGATCAATGTTATTTGTCTTGTACTAGGGAGTTGTCACTCACACATGCTAATTATTCCAATTAGCATACTAGCATTCTTAAAGTATGTACAGCACATGAGAGTAAAGTGCATTCTTAAAATATCTTAGTGTGAGACTATGCTATGAAAAAGTCAAGAGAATGTCATGAACTAATCTTCTTCTATGCCACATACTATGCATTCTTGCATGCTTCAAAATTAATTTAAAGAACAATCTCTCTCCTTTTTACACTGTTTTCACCATACTATGATTTTGCATGCTCTAATCTTAATGTTGAAGGAATATGAGCATTTGGATTTAGCTTTGTTTATTTTAGCGTTTTACATCTTTATCACTAACTACAACCAGACGGAATCTGTTCTAAAACAAGCATTTGTTTTCTGATATAAAGCTCTCATCAGATTCAAGATACGCTCTGATCCTCATAAACCACTAAAGGTCCATCCTCAGCTCTCCAGCGCCTCCCACCTGTGACTTCACACCTTGCACTCTCTGCACCCTTCAACAATACCAGCAAAACACACACAGCATCAGGCCTCAATTCACCACCTGCGGACCGCTGTAGCTGTCAGACCAGGTAGCAACAGCCTCTCAGAAGCATAAATGCACCGGTGCTCCCTGAGTGCTGTTTTTGTGTCCTATATCCCATGAGGCTTGGCAGCACTGCAGGAGAACATCTCAGCTTTGTTCGCTGCTTCTCAGAGCATCTGAGGAGGGATGCAGGGATGCATTCCTGAGGCTTGGAGTACGGGAGGTTGCGGGGAGCGAGTGTTTTGATGTAAACAACATTGTGGGGACTGCCATGATGCCGCTGGGTCATCATATCTCATCCGGCGGTGGTGTGCTCTGACATTTTATAGACAGTTGGAGAGAGATAGATGAGCCCCATGGTATTTGGAGTGCTACAGTAATTATATACAGAAACAGGCGACTGTACGGTGCTGTGCAAAAAAGTGTTGTTGCCTTTATTTAAATTCTTTTCTATTACTCCCTTTGCAAAAAGAAGTAGAATTGTGTCATCATTTACTTTGTATTCATGTTGACATACACGGATGTGAATGGTGACCAGGTGTCATGAATCACTAAAAATACAAATTCTGATGACAAATCATTCACAAATTCATTAAAATAATATCCATAATAATATTATGATTATATATAAAATTTGTAATGTTCTTTTTTGTTGCGTTGTTCACCCAAAACTGAAATTCTATCTTCATTTACTCACCCTCGACCCAAACTTAAGTAAACTTAGTTTTACTGTGTGAAAGCAAAGAAAGCTATTTGGAAGAATGTTGGTGACCAAACAGATCTGGGTCACCATAGACTTCCATAGTAGGTGGTAGTTAATGGTTCTACAGAACTGTTGAGTTTCCCACATTTTGCAAAATATCTTCTTTTGTGTTCAAACAGATCAAAGATTGTAATACAGTTTTGGAACAACTTGAGGATTAGTAAATGATGACAGAATTTTCTTTTTGGGTGACTAAATAACCCCACGGTTCATGTTTGCGTATATTCAGAGTTGATTTTCCCACAATGCTACATATCTAAAGGTAGTTTCACTGTGCATATTTGTCATTTTTATCGCTTGGCAGTCTGTGATCCCCTCAGTTGTGTATATTTAGTATAATGTTACATCAAGTATTAATGATCCACACTTCAAGAACTTTTTTAATGTCTCTCAATAGATTACATTATAACTTGCTTCATTATCAGTAAATTTGATGGCCGGTGACAATAAAAAAGCGCTCCTGTCGTCTGGCCGAGGCAGGTAAGTCTCCAGGGCTCACCTGTCAGCCTGTCGTGGGAAAGGAGTCTTTATTTGAGAGTCATGGTCGGGGGGGGGGTTTGGTTCGCCAGGGTACACAACAGCCTGTGTGTGTGTAAGAATGTCGAATCCGGTGCCTCCCCTCCATATGTGTCTCTCCTGAGCCGCGCGGACAATGTGCTTTGAGCGCAGGAGACGCGCTGCAGCCTGCTTCTCTCAGACGGCCTGGCTCCTCAGGGTCCGGCCCAGGCACAGAGCTGTCTTTGTCAGCCTAATTACCCCGCCTCTCCCCTTCTGCCGCTGTAGGGTCTCCACCACCACCAATCCTCGCCCGTGTTCCAAAATGAAGAGCTGCGGCACACACACTTACGCACGCTTGATCGTATTCACGCACACACCTGTGAGCCGAAGTGAGGTGTTATCATACTGAGGGCCAGCACATCCAGATGTTGTTCAACTTTCCTGATTGTACTGGCAGAATGTGAATGACGTTCTTTCTTCTGTGGAACACAAAAGATGTTAGGCAGGATGTCGCGTGCGATGAAAGTAGGGCTGTCAAGAGATTTTCACTACACGATTATCGTGGCCAAAAGAATGTACAATAATGATATATTGCAATATGGAATAAAAATAAAAGAAATAAGTTATCATCGTTAATATGGTTTACATTTTGGTCAATGAATCAAATAGAAAAGGCAGGGAGGGCGTTTGTTAATTTAGGTTCTAAGGCAAAAGGGTGCTGAATGATTTACGATGATATTACAATAAAAAATTAAGACAATATTGATAATCACGGTTATTAATGTCACGTTATTGTCGACAACGGTATGTTGTGACCACCCTAAACAAAAGTTAATGTTGACAACAGCCTTATTAGAGTACTTCATTATTTATTAGACCATTTATTAGACCAGATTCAACTTCTCAGAAATAAATCAAGCTTAACAATCAACCATTTCAACTTATTTTTCTAATAAGAGCTATTAATGGCCTATATAAGAGCTAAGTTAATACCTGTAATTGGAGATATGAATAAAAATAATGAAGAACTTTACTATTTCTTCTGCCTTTATTGTAAAACAGTAAATTCATGGATAAAACAATTATTTATATTTTAGAATTACAAATACTGCTGTGATTTAAGAGATAACATATTGGATTAACCAATACAGAAACGAAAAAAGTTGTTTAGGTCATTTTTGGATGGTTTGCTGTGGCACAAAGCTTACATTGGGTAGTCTAATACATTTGCTAAGCACTATACTGTATGTATTTTCAGTTGGCACACATAAAAATGTACAACTATGACGGAGTCAGAACTGTCAGAGGAAGTTGACTTTTTACCTCAAATATCTTATGGTGGTTTCACTGCGCTTATATGTCTTGTCTAAGCAGCCTGTGATCACCATTTGCTTCCAATGTATGGAATAAAGCACCAACATCAACATGCCTAACTTCTCCCTTATGTTCCACAGAAGAAAGAAAACAGATCACTTCGCTGTCACAACGTTGTGTAAATGATGAAAGATGTTTTTGCGACGACTCTCTGGGCATTCTGGGAATCACCAAAGTAGATGAGTCAGGCCTGGCCTTCTGAATGCAGGGCCCATTTATATCAGCATGCACGAGAGTGAGGTAGACACGCAGAGATCACTTCAGGAAAGAGATACCTCTCCTATCTGTGCTACCTGTGTACACACAGCAGATTAACCTTGCGAGTTTAATGAAGCCTGTCTAAAGCGCGCCGCAGCCGGGCTTTAAATCGTTCTGCTGAGAGGAAAATCTCTCTGTTTCTCCCTCCTGGCCGATTGCCAGCACGCTGGAGATGAGGAAACTGAATCCGGTTGAAGGTACGGCTTTGTTTGCAGTGACCGACACCCTATAGTCTACTGTCCCTGCGACCGCTCTTCCACTTTCCGTCTAAGAAAAAGACTTGGTGAAAAACTCTGAAATGTTTATTTTAAGTGAAGAGAAAAAGCCCAAACAGACCTGGGAACAGACAGACACGTTCTTTTTCCTCTGTTTCTCTTACACAGTCATTCCGAAGGGCTGACATTAACACACCATAAACCAAACTCCCAGCATACCTCACAAAACAACAATGCTTCTGTGGTTCCCAAGCCAATAAACCCTACGAGAAAGCGTTTTATACGAGCCTTCCCTATAACACGAAATCTTTATATCTCAGATAAACCCTCCGGTTAAATTAAAGCATGTCGATTGTCCCGCCCCCCTGAGAGACGTCCCGTTCTCTGCCATTTACTTCCCCTGCTATGCACACACCGAGGCAGTCGTGAGTGATGAGGAGGGGCGAGCGGGAGCTGGCAGGGCGCTGGCGGGTAAGCCACCACACACTCTCCGGTAGCCGCCTGCCACCGCTGGCTCCATTGTGGTCGGCCTTAATTAGAGTGCTCAGTGATTTAGGCTGGTTTTTGAAGTGCGGCGCGCCTGCCAAGGGTCGGATATTTTCCACTGTTAATATGTAGGCGCTGGAAGTTTGCGCTTTGAGCTCTGAGAGTGTTAAAAGAAGAAAAAGTCACGCTGCAGGAGCAATAAACAGATCTTACAATGCTGGCACAGGCAGGCCAAAACATCCAAGATCTGACTTGCAATATTTTTACAAGTCTCTCTTTTCTCGTCACGTATAAAATACGATCCAGGTCTGATGTTGTTTTTAATATTTTACTCTTGTGGTTCATCTTAAAGAAAACAAGGTTTAAAATGCCACTTCTGTAGCCAAGCCAGTACGGTTTGGACTGGACGTAAAACAGAATTAATATTTATTTCTAATCCGATGGCTGTATTGGATTTACGGCTTCTTGACGTGAACGTTAGCATGATGGGAGATGGAAAAGCCATACGTAGTCGACGTGAGCTCGGCATTCCTGTCTTTCCCAACATTTTATATCTGTCAGATGGTTTGAAGCAAGGTTTTATGGTTAGGTATGTTCGTATGGCATGTATCACTCAGTCTACCGTTTATCAGCAGTTTAAGCTATAAGGCAATTAGAGATTTACAGTCGGCTTGGGAAATTGAATTTCACGCTCAGTTTGTTTGCCATTATTGGGTAGGCAGACTTCTGGTGCATTGACCCACATACTGTAGTGTACAGTTGGCTTTTTCCAGACTTGTTGACTTTTTTCCATTCTATAAATATGCTGATGCACATTACTTAAATACACTTGTCATTATTCACCAACATGTTGTTCAAGACCTGTGTGATTTGTTCTGCGGAGCATCTTCAGGGATCAAATTATACATTTACAGAAGTCCTACAGTTTTAAAGTGTTCAAAAGGAATGAACAATGACATCATTTTTAGGACAAGTAATCCTTTCAAATGTGTCTATTTGCCAGACATTTTTTAGGATTTAAAGGTCCATTATATAAAATTTAGCGGCATGTAGCGGTGAGCTTACATTTACATTACACTTACATTGCATTATCCTATACATTTCTACTTAGGTATCTGCAATCCCCTGGGATCGAACCCACAACCTTGCTCTTACCACTGAGCTACAGCAAAGATTACGAATAGCAACCAAGGCTCACTCCACTGTCACTCCCGTGGCCGACACAGGGCTTAGATGTTGTTACATTTTCACTTCTTTGCTAAAGGATTTAACATATTTATGAAATACGCTCTGTAGAGTAGTTTGTCTGTTTAGGGCTACTGTAGAAACATGGCAAATTCCATGTAAGGGGACCTGCAGTAACTAAGGTTATAAAAACATAACTTCATTATCTAAGTTATTATACACCTCTAAAGAAATAGTTATGTACATTGCCTTTCTGTCGATAGATCCTAAAAAATTCAACATGTTCAAAATGTTCAAATATAGAGAGTGTGGTTGAGTCGGCACGCTGGTATTATGGCTACTTACACCAAATGCTGTTGCTGATTTAAACTGTTAAGAGGTGAATAGGTGCTGCGGTGGCCTTTGTGCGGGACAGCATGAGACATGATTTATTCCAGCCTCATTATTAGGTATTGTCTGGACCTTTCAAGTTGATTTAAATAAAAAAGGATGCATAAAGTTGGATAAATTGTGCTTTCTGCTTGCCACTGTAAATGCATGATAAGGATTTGCTATAAAGCCTTAAAGGGACAGTTCACCCAAAAATATAAATTCTGTTTGCATTTTCTCACCCTCTTGTCATTTCACACCTGTAATGTTGTTACCCGAATAACAGTTGTACACATTCCCTGCTATTTTATGGTACCAAAACAAGTCAATGGGTTCCGCCATTGTTCGGTTACCAACATCCTTTCGACATTCATTTTTGGGTGAAAACAGCTTTATTTGATCATATCTGTAAATCACTTTTGTATGAACACAAATGATGTCTTGATTTCCCTCCAGTGTTTAATGGTCTATGTCTACTTTAAACTGTTAAATGAGATGCATCTTCTTTTAAGCATGCCTGCAGCATCCCTGGTGACCCCTGCTGATGTTATCATGACCCGGTTACAAGTGGCTGCCCCGTGCAGGCCAGACCACGAACACAATGGACTCATTGACAGTTTCTGGAAGAATCTTCTGGAAAAGGGACCTCGTGCCTTCAAAGAACTGGAGGTAGAGATCTCTGATGTTTACCTGAAACTAATAATGTATTCATTGGCTTGATTTTTCCAAATGTTACCTAAAAAGGAAAATTCGGACAGTATTTACACAATCTCGGGTCATTCCAAACACACACAACAACTCTGAACAGATATATCGCCAAACGAAAATGGAATTGGAAGTTATTAGCTCTCAAATGTCATTCACGGCAGGTGTTACACCCATGACGAAAACAGTTTTGACATTAAACCTGCTGAGATGCATCTTGATGGATCACATTTGAAAGTGAATATAATCACACAGGAGATTTCTGTATAAAAAGCAATCAGATATAGCTACTGTATTACTTCGAAGCAGTTTAAATACATCACACTGCTTTTATGGTACATTTATTATGCTTTTTTGTCCTTTTGTCTGAGTTTTTGACTAGTCCCCAACATAGGTGAGCACTTAACACTATGATTTTTATGAAAATCAACTTTTCCTTTAAAAAGAGTCATTACGGTTAGAAATGACATGAGGTTGAGTAAACGTACAGTAAGAACTGGAATTTTATGATTAGCGGTCATATGATATTTCATCTTAAGACACACAAGAATACGATTTTAAGTCATGGACATGTTGCCATATTTAAATCCTGCATTCTAATGTGCTTGTATTGCAAAATATACAGAAAATTCTCACGAATACCCATTATTAGTTTAGAAAACATTTCTTGCAAAACTGCAAGGCAGGGGAACCCCACTGCTACGCCAAAAAGCATGTAATGCCTGGACCAAAAGCTGTGGCATCCTTATCTGTCCCGATAAAGTGAGCATGCGCCGCATCATTTGATGCTGAAGCATCAGCTGATTCTCTAATGCCTGAAGAAACAGTCTTCTGTTGCCACATGTCTCCATGTGTCTAAGTGATTTGAGGCTGAAAGAATTACTTTGAATGGAGTCTTTTCCAGTCTGGGACAGAATTACTTTATTTTCCCATGGAATATCATGCTACACTGGAACTTAAAAAACCACAGTCACTTTTGAAAGAACATCCTTTTTACAAGTCATAACTTGTTCAAAAGTTATAAGTTTTTATAGCTTTTGTTTACATTTTAATTTCTTTGGATTAGTCCACTGTTTTTATAATAAATACATAAATAATCGTGAAAAAAATTGAAGCGTCTTTTTCATTATTTTAAGTTATTCTGAATTTACTATATTGTTGGTACCTGTATGTGTTCAGGTAAAATAATATTTTTTTATTTATTCATTGAACTACTAAGAATGTTTCTCATATATTGTTCCTCTTTGCATTTATTTACAGAAAATGAAAACTGGAGAAACTTGTTCATATTTACTTTTAAGCAATACAACAGTAAAATTTGTACATGTATTAAGAAAAACCTTTAAAATATTTTTTTATGTAATAATCTCAAATTTTATCACGGTTTCATGTGTCTTGTCATGCTGTCAGTCTTTCACTAATGAAATTTTTTTTTTTTCTTTTCCGCAGCTTTATATACCATGTTTTGCGGCATCAAACTGATGCTGAAAATACCCAAATGCTGTCATTTCATTCCATGATTCAGGCTAAAATGGCAAGAGGACACCCCAAAATAGGGTCTGTGTCCTCAATGGAAAGGTTTAAAAAAGGAGGCCGTTCTGGTCTATTCATTTATTTTATGTTCCACAATTTGAAGAGGAAAATATTCGTTTTTACTTTGCAGTCAAGCTGTTTATTCTATCTGACAGGACGCAGCAGAACGTGAAGGTTCTCCTCTTCCACCTTACTCATACATCTCCGTCTCTCCTTACCACAGAAAACCAGCTGGCTCTGAGCCCACTCCCAAGTCTCGGATCAGCCTCCCGGCGCCCAATCCTGACCACATTGGTGGCTTCAGGTTGGCTGTGGCAACATTTGCTGGCATCGAGAATAAATTTGGACTGCATCTACCACGATTCCAAATGACTGCCATCCCCACGTCACACCACGCTTTATGCTTCGTCGTGGGACTGTCCATACCATGTGCTACTAGAATCAATATTTATGACTGAGAATATAATACAAAACCGTCAGCAGCTGATCTGGAAATGATGTTGTGTGTTTATTAGTGCAAACTACAGCTCATACAAAATGTTTGGCTACTTTCTAACAGAACGTTTAAAAGTGTTGAGAAGCATTGTGGTGTGATTTATTTAAATGTAAATCAAATATTTATTTGTTTCTTGTGTTTATTTGTTCGCTTTAAGTTTCATTTACCTTAAACAACCTAATTGTTTACATGTTTTTACATACAGTACAACACTGCATGAGCACATTCTGTACTGCTTGCAAGGGCCCTTTATGTCTCTTTCATTACAGATGTAGAAAATAACATTTGAATGTAATACCGTTTTTCATTGTCTTGTTTCATTAATGTGGTACAGCAAAGACTGTTGGAATCAAAGTATGATTTATGCTCAAGGTAAAATGAGAAGAGAAACTCTACAGTTTGCACAGGATTTGTATTTAAAATATTGTTGGATGTTGTACTATATTTCTATTTTAATTTCTAGACCTTCATCTCATTTGTACGATCAGTTTAATACAACAATACAATACAGATTTTGTGTAACTGTACGGCAGAAATAGATACATTGACGGCAAGGTTTATTAAAACATCAAAACCAAAACTTCCGGGAGCATGTTTTTGGTCAATAATTTACCCACATATTTCTCACTTTCAATAACACAATATAACATCTTGTCTTTAGATGAGCGTTGCTTTTTTTCAGTGCATGAGAGTTTAATACTCTGTTGCATCACAATAACACTGACAAGAAAGCCACTGTTAGTATACTGACATAATTATATATATATATATATATATATATATATATATATAGGAATATATAGTATATACGCATCCACTGGCTATGTACTGTATGTATGACATTATTTGCATTTCATGCAGAGGGTTTAGTAGAAACGCACACACAAAGTCCAAGTATTTAAAAACTCACCATAAACCAACATCAAAGATGTCTTCCTAGCAGCATTTCATCTTTAAATTCACATTTTCACAGTAATGAGACGGATCATAAAATACATGAAATCTTGCAATACAAAACTATACATGAAGCTCACGATAACCTAACCCAACCGAACGCCAAAGTTACAATTCAGTGAGCAACTGAACATGAATGGGAGCAAGCAGAACAGTAGTAGTGGACATGCAGGCTATTTGGTTGTGTTACATAGGTCTGGATTCACAATTACGCTCGTCCTGTGTTTAGAAATGCACTTTACGTCGACAGCTCGCCGGTCCCCTCCTCCTCACCATCTCCATGGTTGGCACGGATTTCCACCAGCGTACGAGCGAAATGGGACCAGTCCTCACTATGGGGCACGGCCATCTGCAGGCAACAGATGAGCGATTTAGAGAACTTGCGTCAAAAATCCGACCACCCCCAATCCCCTCCAAAACCACCACATCAAGTGCAAAGCTACGCATTACATGCGCTGTCACAGTATGGGAGAGGAAAGAGATCACCGCACATTGTGATTTAGAGACAGAACAATAAAGCTGCTTGTTTGGCCTTTGAGTGCTGAATATTTATCGTGTCAGCTCTCAGGAAGGGGAAGATGGGGACTCGGGGCGGCTGGGTGACGATGTGGGATCGCTTTCTGCTGTCAGAATCAGATTTAGATGAGAAAAGACGGCTGCCTGCCGCCCAGGCAGAGAGAGAGAGAGAGAGAGAGAGAAAGAGAGAGAAAGAGGGAGAGATCTACAGGGTATAATTAAACAGGAATAGAGAGGTGGGTGGAAATGACAGCCACTTCCAAACCAAAGACCAAATCAAACTCTTATATAGTTCAGCAGGGGGTCTTAAGGGGCGTGCATCGATAAATGACCTTGTAACTGCAATAGATGATCGGAAACATGTATATAAAGTGTATACTCTAAATACAAAATGTATACTAGCACTGCACTGGAAAAGGACAAAACCTTTAAAGTCTTTCGCATGTAGATTGAACTTAAATTGTTAAGTTTGTGCTAATTAAAATACGGAATTCTCTGAATATAAAAATAAAGCTGATGTTCTTCTAAAACCTTGTATCTTTATATTTTCTAAATGTTATTATTATTATTACTAGTTACTCTTTATGTTTGTCACTGGGGTCTGCAAATATCTAACCAATAAAACTTTCTAAAAGTGCTTGTCAACTTGACAAGCACCGACAAGTATTTAATAATTAAAAACATACAGTTTTTTCATTTAGATAATGTAAAAAGTTAAATTCAAATATTTTTGTTCATAGCCATAATTGTATATGATGTCATAATCCCTTTATTTTTTAAGTACTAACAACATTAGGTCAACATTAGCTACACAATCTGATTATATGTCATTATGTGATGCATTGTATCCGGTTTCATCAGACACACACGCTGGCCTGAAGTTCACTTCCGGTCTGTGTTTGGTTATAATATAACAATTTTAATTTCATTTATATTATAATTAATCCATATTAGTAATTGATGGTATAATAAATATAATAAATTAAATTAAAACTACTCAACAGTTATTGATTCTTTGCAGAGGTCAACTGGAAGTTACGTTTGGGTCACATAACATTTGCTTTTGTTGTTGTCACTGAACAGTCTATAGTATGAGTATGAGAGTATGCAAAATTTAGCTTTGTTATAGGGGTGACCTGTGGTTTAAAAACAAAACATACTTCTACTGTTAACCACCCAAAAATGACATTTGAACCATGTGTGCGATATGACTCATGCATAGTAGAAACATGCTGCGGTGATCCAAAGCAAATATTTAACAAACTCTTCTAAATATAAAGCAGGCAGGATCCAGTAGTGGCGGCCCGCCGGCCCTGTTACGTTTTTTGTCAAAGTTTACGGGAGGCCTTTTGTAAATAAACTCCAAAAAAAAGCAGCCTTCAACTTTCCTTCACTTCATTTTATTGATGACCCACCATTATCATCAGCCCAAGGAGCCCACAAGCTCGACCGCCCTACTCTCAATTACCACAACACACCGCGCTAAGATTAGCTCTGCCCCACACGCGCAGCGAAACCCGGAGACAGAAAAGAACAGGGTGAACAGGGAGTCCTGGTGGTTTGCCGCTCTGTGGCGGTGGTTAAGTCATGTGGAAGCCGTCTTAAAATAAAGATTTAAAATAAAAATTGCGAACAACAACAAGCTCGCCGCGCAGTGAAACCGGGAAGCAAGCAAACCCTGTATGTCAAGATCAATTTTTCATTTCTTTCGTTCTGCATGTATTCTGTTTAGAACTGGTTTGCATTGATGACCTTTTTGCTGTACATCTTGATACAAACCAGTGCGAATAATAAAAATAATTTTGCACGTTGCGATAATGAATTACTGACACAACAAAACTGATAGGTTCATACCTCTCCAACGTCGTAAATCCAGACACGCCCCTCTGAATCTCCCACAGCGACTTCCTTTCCCCCAGACGCCCATCTGACGCGATTGAGCGCAGGAGCGCCCTCTATAGTCACACTAGCAGTGGGCACCTGCACACAACATCAAAACACACAGAGCTACATGCATTAAATGTTCGCTTCAAACCTGAACACGTTTCTTTCTTCTAGGAAACACAAAAGAAGATATTTTGAGGAACGTTGCTAACCAAACCACATTGTCCGCTGCTGACTTCCATTGTATGGACTCAAACCACCTCTCTAAATATCTTCTATCGTGTTTCACAGAAGTACATTAAGGATATGAGGTAGAAAGAAAGAATGTCAGGATTTTTATTACTGGGTGAACTGTTCCTTTAAGGGAGCTCTAAGTTAGGCTTCATTCAGGTTTTTACTTGTATTAGGTGTTTCTCTTAACATTCTTTAGGAGCAATGAAAGTAGAACAATGGTTGGCATGCAGAAAGAGTAAAGGGCTATAAAATGAATGTGGATGGCATAGCTCAGATAATTTGGTTTTGGAAGAATGCAGTGAGAAATGTAGGTTCATACTGATATATCTTTCATATCTGAAGATTTATAACCACTCAGTGAAGCTCAAATTAAAGAAGCAAAAATATAAAAACAGTAAACACTGCTCAAGAATTGAGATAATAAATATTAAATAATCGTATAAATGTGAAGACAACCTCAAAACATCGTCACAGTATTAACTCTTTTTGAATATTATTTATATGTAATCATAAACATACAGTAGCACTTTTACGATTATGAGAAGTCAAAGCTAAGCTCAGGAACAGGAAGTACATCACACTTCCTCAACTTGAGCTCTAAATCCACAGGCCCGCTGAAAAAGATTGTGAGGCCTTTTAATGATTTCATAAATCACCATGCAAACTAGCACTACACACATTAAAGCCGAACACAGGCCGTGTGGCGCGCGTGTGCCCTCGTGCGTGAGGGTGATTTCTGCCTATTACTTATGACAGCTGAGACCGGCCTGACATATGTTGTCAGCAGAGATGGAAGCTGTACGCTGGCTAATACAAAAGCTTCCTCGCTTCAGAACAGGCTAACCACAGCCTGAGAGCTATTAGTGAGCAGCTTCCTCCAAGAGTCAACTGCAAGGTTAAATTGGCTGCAAGCTTCTTTTTGCGTAAATTGGAACCAGGCGAAGCCACGGTCTGTTAATGCCGTTATGGGTGAATTTCTTTATAAGTTGACAATAGAGAACTGTTGGCTGTTTTCTGCCTGCTAATCTTTGCACGTTTGCGCATGTGTGTGCATGTGTGTGCATGTGTGGGTATGCGTGTCATGCATTATTTATAAAGGGGTAGTTCTCCCAGAAATATAAATCCTGTCATTATTTATTCAACCTCATGTTGTTTAAAACCTGTATATGACTCTTTCTTCTGTGGAACACAAAAGCTATTTTGAGAAATGTTTCAGTGGTTTTGTGTCCAAACAATAGAAGCCAATGGGGGCCTATGTTGTTTTGTTACCAACTTTCTCTAAAATATCTTCTTTTGTGTTCTGCAGAAGAAAGAAAGTCATACAGGTTTGAAATGACACGAGGGTGAATAGACAATGAAAGAATTTGTATTGTTGGTTGACCTGTCCCTTGAAGACAACATAGTCACTCTGTCTCTGTTCTTAACAAACAGCAAGCTGCAGATCGGAACATGCGGGGGAAAATTTTCTTTTTACATTTCTTTGTTCTGTTGAACACAAAAGAAGATATTTTGAAGTACTTAGGAAAGCAAACTGGGAGCTTTGAATATGCTATTGTAATTGACTATGCTAGTCAATGGTGACCAAGTATTATTTGGTTACGAAAGCATTTTTCTTTACACCTTTCTCTGATTCTTTAGAAACGTATTTCTGTCATGACAACTCTTGGAGTGTTTAGCATGGTAGTGTGCATGACATGCATTGTATTTGGTCTTGGCTGAATAGATCAGCTACTCTGCTGCTACTGCGGTGGAGCCAGTAAGGAGACTTGCTACTGCCAATATATCCACAGCTTACGTGGTCCTTGTAGCAGATCTATACATGTGGAACTGGGGAAGGAGGAGGGTTCTGAAAAGCGTTACTCTGCTGCAACAATCACTAGCTGAGATTTAAATGTAGAGCTGCAAGCTCATTGGCTGCTGATATGGATGGAACCAATCACTTCAACGTGCAATAGTTATTATTTCGGATAGGTTTAAACTTTAAGACTGCGCCATCTAGAGTTTCATGGCAGAACTATTCATGCAGATTTGAGGGTGAGTAAATAATGACTGAATTTTATTTTTTGGGTGAACTGTACTTTTAAGGGAATGTGAAAGTCTGGCTGGGGGGTCCCTGGGTGTATAACAGTTAAACCCCCTGATGTTAAGAATTTACAAGCAGCGAGCTGTTTATTGGGTGTGCTTTAGCAAACACCCAGCGTATAATGGCAGATCTCAGATCAGTATGTAATTAAAGTGGGTGTGTATTCCTCAGTGGACAGCCAGTGTCAATCAGCGCAGATCTCATTTCACACAAGAGAGATGTAACACCAAACAGCCCTCATGGCCTTAGGGGCACGTCACCCATTGCAGGCTGATGTATTGTGTGAATGGTCCGTGTTGCACTAAGTCAACTGTCAAAGATGAAACAACATCAAGGCAAGTCATGTACGCTGACAGACCATTATCAGTGACATGCGCTGTTTGATGTAATGTCTGTCAGTCAATATGACCCCAATGTCTATCTTTCTGATAGAAAGATATATAGACATAATGTCAACTTAGTTCTATCCCTTTAATAAAGCCAAACTGGATTTTAAACCCCTCCCGTCGTCTATTCTTACAGTATATTGTCCATTTATTCTGGTGGTGCTAAAAAGTTGGCCTCAGATGACCAGTCTAAACACTTTACAAGGCCCGCGGCCCATGGGAACTCAACAACTCTGGAATGATGGCTAGCTCAGAATCCGCACACATCGTAGTAATTCTCCTGAACCCTCACAAACTGTGCGTGTGAGCTGATTTAGGGGCGGCCCGCTGGGAGACGCCCACACAAAAAAGAGCCTGTTGTTGTTTTGATTCATCTCTGGCTTGGCGTGATCCCGGGAAACAAGTCTGAGAGTGTTTCCTCACCTCAGTGTCCTTGTTCAAGTTCCACAGATCCAGACGACCCATACCGTCCACGGCGGCGAAGAGCGAGGGGTGCACGGGCGACCACATCACGTCGTAGACGTAGTCGGAATTGTCCTCAAAAGAGTAGAGTGGCTTGTTTTGCTGTGGGACACACAAAGAAGAACTGAGGCGAGTATAAAAAGTGAACTAGAAGGCAACAGGGACCAAAGGAGAAGGTAATGAGGTTGAAAGAAGATGGGCGGAGGGCGAGAGAGGGAGAGAGAGAATGAGAGAGTGGCATAGGCGGTAGACTGAGTGGCGCTGCTGCGGCCCTGAGGCCTGTCTGGGATCAGCCTAATTAGAACCTTTGCACATTCAAGCAGTGTCATAAAAAAACACTAGATGAAAGTCTCGTGAAGGTGTACTGTAACCTTAGTGTAACAGCTGTCTGTGGCATACAGGCGAGGAAGAATAAAGGAATGAGAAAAAGAGATAGAGCGAGAGTATAGAGCCAGAGGTAGGGTAGAGCGACAAAGTTCCTGAGAATGCTGGATGCATTCCGAACAGGTACAAGGCAGACAGATGGGCGGGAGCAATGCAGACCACAGCACACTAATGAGCCACAGAGAGACAGAGAGAGAGAGAGAGAGAGAGAGAGATAGAGAGAGGGAGGAATGTGCATTGAGACACTTGAACACACCAAAAGACACATGCTGTGCGCTTGCTTTTACTGTTTTTTATATGTAATATTATATTTAACTTTTAGTATTTAAAAAAAACTCCAGACAATTAAATTTTCATTAATATTTTTTATATTTAAAGTTTTTTGCCTTTATGTGATAGACAGTGATTTTTAGTAAGGACAGGAAGTGAAGTGGATGAGAGAGAGGGGATGGGGGAACCACGAGGCAGATTCGAACTCTGGTCGCCGGGGACACACCGGCGCCATATATCGGAGCACGAACCACTCGACCATCGGCTCCGACCAGACAATTTAATGAAATGTCATTTTTTTTAATAGTATATATATTTTCTCTATAGACATTGGGTCAAAAACGAACAGTAACTTCAGGCGACCCGAGTTCTAATCCTGACTCATGGTCTTTTTCCGGCTCCTGTACCCATCTCATCCCATAATTTCCTGTCTCTCTCTTTCCACTGTCCTATCAAAGTTAAAGGCTATGAAGGTAAAAAATAAAAAAAACAGAACAGAACTTACTAGCGATGTTCTCCGTTAATACTTTATTACACTATAATATACAGTAAGTATAATATACAGCAAATATAAACACTGAATAATATATATATATATTGAAACACAGGGCTGTTTGATTGAAGAGGTTGTAGAGATACTGGATAAGTAGGTATTTGAGAGAGAGAATATAAAGAATTAAAAAATCTACCAAAAGTTCATAGGGGTCCCTTATTAGAATTAAGAAATGATAGGTCTTATCTAATTTTATCCCAATTTTTCTTTATTACAAGACATCAATATAAAATATGAGTTTGATAAGCCTTACTGGGAGTAATGATCAGTGCGCATACTTCAATACATCCATTAACAATCCATTACTTATCCAAATCATCTGCGGCAACTGTATTATTCAACCAAAATACCATCCTAGAGTGATGTATTGTTTTTCTGAAAACAAAAATAACACAAGTACTGTAGCTCTCACCAAACGCATGGCATTGTCTGCAAAATGTCCACCAATCCGATATCCACATGAACAGTGTTTACCATTGCACAATGCATTATGTATTGCTATTCTGTAACATGATGATCAAACCAGCACAGGCCCAATTACAACAAGGACTGATCTCATCAGTACATCTGACCCACGAGATCCAAATCCTGAAGGCGCCAGTGCTGATTCTACTCTCCCCGAGGACTATAGATCAGTTTGCAAAATATTTTCCTCTCTCTAACGGTGCGTGATGTGCACGTTCCTCACCCTGCAGAGTGGTGAACCCTTTCATTCGATAACCCTTCTGACGTCTCTGAAAAGATTTCCACATGGAAATTAGCATTTGTATGTATTTCTTCTCCTGCAGCTAATGTATCTGTATGTACCGTTACTGGTCTCTGTGCCATTCAGATGTCTCATCCCCATCACAGTCTAGCGTTTAAAACGCTACATAGAAACATAAGGGACTTGACTAAAGGCACTCAAGGACGGTATGGAAGGTATTTTGAGCAGGGAAATAGACTGATGGTAAGCAAATTCATGTTGTTTCTTTTCCGTTTTATAAAAGGACAAATAAAGGACTACACTAGAACTAGAACTCTCCACAACATCCAGATAAATGTTTCTATTTCATTATATAATTAAAAAGTGCATTACGGATTTCTACAAGACACAAGAAAATACTATCGTGTTTAAATTCTACCTCGTCAGTGACTAAAAATAGCCCATCAGGTCAAATTTTAAACTCACATTGCATACGACTGATACCGTGCCGAGGCTCCCAGGGTGCTTTGCTCCAAGCTAAGGTGTGCCCAGAACCGCACGCGAGAGACGGAGACAGGCCCGCATTCCTGCGGCTCTCCTCAAAGGGTCAGGAATTCCCCCCGTCCCCAAAAAATAACACAGGCACATCCATAACATCCCAGGAATGTTTTAATATCTGTCAGAATGCACAGCGCATAAAATTTGTGAAGAAAATGCAAGAGCCCAACTTTTTGTGACAGGGCGGTATGTTGCGGTTTCGCAAAGCCCTGTGTACAATGTAAGGCCGTGCATAGATAGTGTTAGAGCATGATATGTATATTGCATACTAGGGTCATCATTCAGACGGCTCGAGGCGGTAGAAATGCCACTTCCTTGTTAAATGACCCGTGTCCACCCTCTTCTGTCGTTGTTTATTTTCTGACTCATTACTGCATTTGAACTCCTTGTTATCTCCTTTGAACTATTTATGTCTATTTATGGCGAAGGAAATTGCGTCATTCTTCACTTAACCTTCATGGTGTTTTAAACCAACATGCTGTTATTTTTTCTATTGAACCAAAAAGACAATTTCACGTTCCTGTTTTACATACAACGATCGCAGTGATCATATACTGATTAGGGTTGCACGATGTACAAGTGCTACTGTAGCATTGTGATGCTAAAGGTGCGTTCAGACTGTGTCGCTGTGTGTTGCTAGTCTCTTGTTGCGAGGACGTTGGAAGGTGTTCCTAGCTTTGGTTGCTCTAGTAACATTTATAAACAAGCCCAAGCCCTGATGACATGAGCTCCGCTGCTTTAGGCCTGATTCAGATTTCGTGACTAAAACTGCGCAGAAAACGTGAGCTGCAGTGCGTTCTCCTTTTTTTCCGAAACGCATGGATCTCCTGGCGTCTGGCGTCGCTAAGCAACTATGGGCCACGGTTGACGAGGAGCTGTTAAGCCATTGAGACAAGGAGGTATAAACAAAGGATATATAGACTATACGCACTGATAATACCTTGCAACAACTCTTCTACTAGATTAAGTTATGCTGTGATCATCTGTGTCTCCATTTTCATTGAGCTTGTCTATATTGGCTGGTTGGTTCTTGTCACATGACTTGCGGTGCGCTTGCAGCTTTCTGAAAAGTTGAGTTTTTTCATCTCGACCCGGCGCCGACACTCATGAAAAAAAGAGCGCGTCGTCCCTAAATTTCCGCGCGGCTGCCGCGCGTCTACATTTAAAATAACGAATATGATCGTGGAAAAGACGCAAAATGTGAATCGGGCCTTACTCATTGGTAGTCGTCCCGCAAGTCGATCATCATTTGCATAAAGTTGAGCCAATCTCAATTTTGACTCGCCCATTTCATGTCGTCAACGTTCACTGTCGCTCGTGTATGGCCGAAAGTCACCGGCTCACAAGGAAATGAATGACATCATCTTGCATTGTGCTGAGGCGTAAAGCTTCAAAATACCTTTATTTTTTGAAACGCTACAATCGTAGTACCGTAAGCAATGTTGTTGCATATGTGCTGTCATGTTCAGTTAAACACTTACGTCTACCTTTTTTGCGGTGTTTCTGTCCTAAAAATCGTGTTTTGAATGACTCGGCCGAGATAATGATTCGGTGAGTCATTCATCAAGACGTGTGCGTCGTTCTTGAATAAATCAGCCATTTTGAACAAATTGGTTGAAGGATTCGCTGACTCTGTAAAAATTGCCGTAACCTACTGGCTGTTTTAGTTTCACATTTAAAGTAGGCCTAACATTTCCCTTTGTAAACATTGCTGTATAAATACAATTATTTCCTATGGGAACTAGTGTACTTTAGTATTTACTACAGTAAACTACTTAAAGTCAGAGACACTAGTGTTTTTGAATCTGACCATAGCAAATATTAAAGAAAATATACTACAGTATTTGCTACAATTGATCCAATTACTTTTGTTACTACAACTAAATATTCTAGTGCACAGTATAATACCTTTAACTAAAGTACAAAATGTTTCATTTAGATCTGTGTATTAAGCAAATCTGGTTTATTTTGTAGATTTCAAATATGAACATGGCGCAGCAACGTAATACTACTTGGTATCGAGATACTTCAGCTGGTTAAGTATCGTAAGATATGTTTATAGTAGCGTGACAACCCTAATACCAAGTGAAGCTATGCAACAAATGTTTGTAAGGAACAGATTGAAATTCTAGAGATTATCTTGAGAAATGTTGTGGCGAGATCATGGCGTCGAATCTTTCAGAATCACATCTGTTCGTTGAACTGAACCAGTTTAAAAGAACGATTCTTTCAAGAATCCAACTGATCCATTTACAGTTTAACTCGCTAACTCAATGATCCGATTCTCAAGTTATCTGCTCAGCGGAAAGCAAGATTATCAGACAATCATGATTTAAAGGAGTACTTTTAAGCATCTTGACTTGAGTGTCTGGCAGGAAATTTCTCCTCCTCACATGTTGGAACGACGTGATGATGAGTTGCTGAGTATAATGTCAAAATTTTCATCTTTGGGTGAACTGTCCCTCTCTCCTCCCCAAACATTCTTTCTACAGCGTGTTCATCTTTTATTCATACTTGGCCTGCGCGCTTCGCTCACTGTGGGTAATGTGATCTGAGCCAGAATCTCCACACACACTGCAGAATGTGAGCACAACCATCTCCATACGCTTCCCGCCTCTTCAGTACATGTGGTTTGAACCCCAATCAAGCGACTCAATCATTCATCTCTGAACTTGCCGATTAAGGCAGAAAGCCACTGTCCGCTGGTCTCAAAGCTTGGGACTCCGGCTCCAAGTTCAGTCATTTAAGACAAACAAACTGGTCTATAAATACAGCCCTCATACTGACTACTCATTTACAAAGCAAAGATTTAGAGCCGAAATAACCATAGACATTGTGCATGGGGGGACATTTACATAGCCCCCAGCCCCAACCCAAAAAGTTTAAATGATCATTCCAAGAGCAGAAGTAAATTTTTCTGAAAATTATGACTTAATTAAATGCATTAGCAGAAAGAGAGGAATACATTTTGTGTAAAGGGACTACGTGCTTCTTTTTGAAATGTTAGTTTTGAAACTATTGGTCACACTTTCATTTTATTCAAATATCTTGCAAAGTGGTCTTAATAGGAAGAAAGTTGTGTGACAACGGGAGGAAGGATGTGGGCAAAAAAATATTTGTCATCTTATTAATTGAAGAAATTGTGTAATATCTTACAAAACTTATGTTAATTTTGATATGGTGTTTTCTGGATATTGAAAGAAAAAAGAAGTGTAAGTATTGTGTTTTATGGTTTATACACCGCCTTACCTTTGTGCTCCACAATTTCACAGTCCAGTCAAAAGACGAGGTGACAAACAGGTGAGAGAAATCGACGGGGCCCACGGCGCTGTGACAACTGATGCCTGTCACTGGCCCCTGATGGCCCTCAAACATCTCACAGATACCGGCTTTACTACGGTGCGACACAAAGAGAAATTCAAGACAAAGAGAAGTGCCTTTCAAGGGTTAACATGGACAGTCTGTGCATGTGCCATTCACCTGCCATGTCTTGATGCTGTATACACGGTTCCCTCCTCACTGCCAACTATATAATTATTGACGTCTCCAGTGGGGAATGCCATCCCAGTCACAGCCACCGGCTTTGACTTATTATATACCAGCTCCATGCTCTCCTATAATAAACACGCACGTATTGCCATCAGATACGAGACAATGGGAGCAAGCTGACCTTGGTACAGGTGTGACTGATGTTGTGTCAGCACTGACCTGAGGCTGTGACAGCATATCCAAACTCCACGAGCACATCCTGCCGTCTGTGGACACAGTGATCAGATTGTTGGCGTTCTGGGTGCCGACCACATTTACACAGTACACGGGGTGCTAGAACAAAAAAGGATTACACTATTATCAAATCTGAGGGATGCAAGAAAATGACAGTTTATGTGAAAGACAAAAATTGAGCAACATACTGTGTCACAGCTAAGAATGGGCCCTTAGTAAACACTACGAACTGAATGTCAGACACAATAACCTGGCCCGAGCATCTGCCCGTCTGCAAATACAGTCGATTGTGTAAATCCATTATGTCGTTATTGCCTTCAATTTGATTTTTGTTTTTTGCTTAACAATGGGCTCTTTGAAAGGGGTCGACGGAGTGGAGCGACGGCCGTCGGGACATAGGCTTTCATTATTGAGGGCACGGGAGTTTAAACCCTCAGCATGTATGGCATTCAGGGGCAGTGTGTGTGGTGACCAGAGACAATGAGGCTCTATGGACATCCATATCCAGGCTCAGCAACCAGGCTGTACTGTCTTTATTGCATGACAAGGAGTTACATGGGGCTCATTGAGCCAGACTGTGCTGACAGACTCAGTCTAGCCCTGGGTAGACGGGCGGTGGCCTTATGAACTGATCTAAGACTCAATGCTAAAGTCAGCAGTGAAGTGAAACTAAGGTCACAACATTACTTGTGTTGGGTATTACCTTACTCAAACTTTTTGGGTGAAAAAAGCTATTTTGAAAGTCCAGTGTGTAATGTTTTGGAGGATCTATTGACCTAAATGCAATATAATGTACATATTTATGTCTTCAGAGGTGTATAAAGACCTGAACTATTTTTGTCTACATACACAGGTCCTCTTACATGAAATTTACCATATTGTCCTAAACGGACAAATTGCATGTGACAAATTGCATGGCATACTGCATGTGAATAAAAATCAATTTATACATTTTACATTTAATGTAGATTTCATCCGTTTTGCCCAGCATTACTTCAGTCATCATTATCATTTTGCAGGAGAGTTTTGCTCTAGCGGGATCTGTTAGCTTCATCTCTCTTCGGCTACGTGAGCAAATCTGCAATCATTAAGTGCGTGAAACGTCCACAGTTCCATACTTCATATTTTCGGTTGAAAAAGTGCATCATCCGGGGGGAATTCTTTTTGAGAAGTTCAATGTCAACGCACTACTCACACTATGTATACTATAAAATGGCGTAGAATAGTGCATACGTGCACGATTTGGACACTTTTAGTGTGATATAATGTGACAAAGAGATACATCATTGTCAGATTATTTTTTCCATGTAGGTTTTATGCCGTCCAAACTGAGGCAGTAGTCAAACACGCTTTCTCTAGAGTTGCTTTCTCTGTATTTCATTACATTTGCATTCCGGCGGAAACCATCTGACAGTAACAATTTGGAAGCTCAACTTGTTTCAGTTTCCAAAACCAAAAAGTCTACAGAGTGCCTTTTTTTAACAAGGATAACTGTACTTGTAGTGAAGTCCTGGGGTCTTACTGTATGCGCCGCAGCAGACAGCGGGGTCCGCTGAACGGGTGTTCTTCTGTGGCTTCGGTTGTCCCACAGAACAATCTGCCCTGAGTACGTGCCACCAACCAACAGGTTCGGATGGAACCGTGCAAAACCCACCGACACCACTGGAGACTGAGGAAAAGAGAACGGAAAAAGATTTTTAGGAGAAAAAGATCAACGATAGATGGAGAAAGAAAAGGAGTAAAAGCTGTTAAGATCAGAATGAGAAGAAATACTACAAGGGTTTACGGTGGCATTTGAGTCAAGGCCAAAGTGTGATCGACTTCTAATAACCGTTGTAAAATATCCCCTCCTACTGTTGAGCCGCACGTTATATAACGGCAATTTTTTTTTTTGTGTATGCCTTTATCAGCACTCCTTTGCTTCGGTTATGAGATGTACTCACAAGAAAGATTTAATATTTTAGATGACCAATATGTAAAATGTGCTGTTTTTGCAATGTATGCAATGTGCTGACTTTTAAATGTATGATTTAATGCCAATTTCTGCTATGTTACAGCTTATAAAAAAAAACAAAAAAAAAAAATAAACAGACAACCATCAATTGCATATGATTTATATACAATTATACATTTGATCATATTATTATTATTATACATTTTAATGTGTTGATCGTGCTGATGAGAAGGTCGAGGAGGAAAGATTTCATCTTGAGATCTTGATAGAGGATTTTTTTGGGCACAGTACCAAACTATGCTTAGGATTGCGGGAGCAGCAGTTTTATATTTCAGCATCATAAACAGAGCGCAGTAGAGCGTGACGTCTGACCTTTTGTTGTGACAGCCACGGCCTTGAACTTCCCCTCTATCTTCACTTTTTTTAAGTTCTTGGTTCCTCTTCATTGACCGTCACAAGAAAAGCGCCTCACGCTTATAGTACATATTTTCACACAAACTACATATTGTGTCCTTCCTAAACGTTTTGGCAATTATCTCTGTAGACCAATTACTGTGAGAGACAACCGTATTTTGTTATACTGCCTTTTTTGGTGACAGAAGCACAAGGAGCATAGAGGCGTGTTTTCAGAGTTCCCTCCAGTCATCTGTAAAGCAAAGGGTACGACAGAGAGACTGTCTCCCGCATACATCTGCGGCCGCCCAGTCATGCACCCCGAGTTCATTTTAAAGTGACTGAAAAACAAACCAGGGAAAAAGAAAACACGCTTGTCTTTTCTTTCATTCGTTCCCCCTCTAAAAAAAATACAGCTTGCAAGAGGCTTCTGGTGGAGCCTCACGTGTGAGGTGGTTTTTTAAAAGGACTCAAAATAAACCAAGCTGAATGGGTAAAAATAAAGGCGGGTTGAGTTTATTTACACTCAGAACATGCAGACCGATCTTGTTTAACGTTTGAAGGCATTAAGACAAAAGTGTTTGATGGTTAGACTTGAGATTATTTGGGGACTCATTCATCTGACTGATTGGGTTATTGACAGACGCCTGACTGGGAAATATAATGAATGACTACAGTACTCTATGTAACTATAATATTGTACATTGACCTTTTAAATTTTTCCTAACAGTTAGTCTGACTCTGTGTGACTAGAATGTTGCTAATCTTAAACCAGTCTTATATGGTTTGCTTGATGGTTTTAGCTGGTTTACACTGATGTGTTCTTGATCTCTCAGTCAGATCAGATTGGAGCACATGTTGTCTAGCTGGTTGGTAAAATCTTTTTAGCAAAAAGTGTCCAAAACACATCTTAATCCATCACAACAAACCAGCGTATGAGACAAGCCAAGACCAGCAAAACATCGTAGGTGTATTTAAGATGCTAAACGATTGTGATACGAGTCAAAAATGGTTTAGATTGTAGAATGTTTTAAAAAACAGATTTAACCAGTCTAAAATGGCTTGCTTGCTGGTTTTAGCTGGTTTAAAATCGAATCTAAATCTAAAATCGAATCTTTCAGTCAGACAAGCTTGGAGCTCAGCTGCTAGCTGGTTAATAAACTGGTCTTGCAGACTGAGACCCCAAAACCCCTCTAAATCCATCAAAACACACCAACCTATGAGCCCAGCCAAGACCAGCAAACCATCTTAAGTCTGTTCAATATGTATAATGCTTATGATACAAGTAAAAAATCCAATGCTGTAGAATGCAGTGAAGAAAAAAACACTAATATACATCTTAAACTGGCCTAAAATGGTTTTGCTGGTTTAAATTAGTCTTGGATGATTTAATTGGTCTTTCAGTCAGACCAGGTTGGAGCTCAGCTGGTCTAGCTGGTTAATGAACTAGTGTTGCAGACTGAGAGGCCAAAACCCCTCTCAATGCATCAAAACAAACAAGCCTATGAGCCCTGCCAAGACCAGCAAACCATCTTAACTCTGTTTTATATGTACTGTTTAATGGTTATGATGCAATTAAAAAATCCAATGGTATAAAATGTAGTGAAGAAAAACACAAAAATACATTTTAAACTGGCCTAAAATGGTTTTGCTGGTTTTAATCTGATCTCAACTGGCTTAAATTGGTCTTGGATGATTTAAACTAGTCTATCAGTCAGACCAGGTTGGAGCTGAGCTAGATGGTTAACGAACTGGTCTTGCAGACTGAGAGGCCAAAACTCCTCTAAATCCATCAAACAGACTAACCTACGAGATCAACCAAGACCAACGAAGCATCTTAGATCTGTTTAATATGTTTAAGTGTAAGTAAAAAATCCAATGGTGTAGAATGTAGAAAAAACTCTTAAAAATATCTTAAACCACCCTAAGATGGTTTTGCTGGTCTAAGCTGGTTTAAACAGATCTTAATGGATTTCAGCTGATTTAAAATGAGTCAGGCCAGGTTGAAGCTCAGCTGATTTAGTTGGTTGCTTAGATGTTCTTGCAAAAAAACCTTAATGTATCAAAACAGACCTGCATATGAGAGCAGCCAAAACCAGCAAACCATCTTAGGTCTGTTTAATACGTTTAAGCTTGTTTCAATTATCGTCATCATATAATAAATCTACACTATAAATCTAGACAAAAATACAGACTACAGTATGATCATGATCAGACATAACCAGCTGTAATAATACAGTCGTTGGACATCAAAAGGCAACGTTTCAGCTAATAAATTGATTAGTATCTTTCAAGAGGTTGAAAAGTTTCACTTGTGGTTGATTAGTCTGATTGCCAGGATGGCTTGAAAATGATCTCTGTTGGGTGATTAATGATCAGTCAGTCCTGAACACTAACTGAGAACATTAATGCTTAAACGCTCGGCTATTTCAATCAGAGCCACTAGCCCGACCTCTGAACCAACTCTCTCTTTTTCTCTCTCCTCCAGTCATGTGTCAGAGACACGCTCCCCAGCCCAGCGCTTCATTACTGGGCTAATGAACGTGAGCTGGGGTCACCACAACAAGAGGGTCATAACTCCACTATGAAGCCATTAATCAAAGACTTAATGAAGTATTGTAACCTGAAACTTCAGCTCAGGAGAGACGTCCAGCCTTCAGCCAATCACGACCGTCTCTGACCTTCCGAACACTGCAGGACTCATCTTTTATCAGAGTGTGGTATCATCGCTGTGTCCTACAGCGACCTCAATATAGTCTATCTGCCTGCTTATCTGGCTTAAAGACACTAAAGCCAGTCGCATGTCGGATTAGAAGCACCACATGACATTTGGTACACATACGAGTGAAACAGACGAGTGAAAATACATAAAACAGAGATGTCATCATCAAGAGGCAAAATCTGGTTTTGTGATGTAAAATTGGTCAACCCAATAACGTGAATGTTGAAACATCAGTTTGATAACCATAAGTTTTTGCAATTATTTTTGGCATCCCTGTTTAAAGAACAAATTAAATGAATGGTTCCCATTACTATTATGAACCATTAGCTTTTCCCACTAAACCCATTATGAAATTCCTTTGGTAGTGTGTTTTGACCATTATTCCAATATTTTCCAATTTAATGGAGTTCTATTGGTTCCTGCCAGATAACATTCCACCAGAAGATTCCATCACATACCTGAAGACACCATTTGTTGTTTCCATTAAAACCAATACAATTCCCATTATACAGTAACTATTAAATTATTAGTCCTTCAAAATGAAAATTCTGTCATTATTTACATGCCCTCTTGGAGGTTCTTCTGCAGAACACAGAAGAAGATATTTTGAAAAATGTTGGTAACCAAACACTGTTGGTCCTCATTGACTTGCACTGGTTTTGAGTCCATACAATAGAAGTCAGCAAGAGACCAACGGTTTTTGGTTACCATCATTTTTCAAAAAGTCTTTTTTGTTCTGCCATACAGGTTTAAAATAACAACAGGTTGAGTAATTGATGACAGAATATTCAATTTGAAGATAAACTATTTCTTTAAATCCATTATGTTTTCTATTGTGTTTTGGGGAGCACTCTATTGTTTTTTACCCCAGGGATTGCTAGTGACAATTCTTGGAAAACCACTTTTACCATAATAAGATTATTTTGGCAGGGATGAAATTTGATTAACATTTCTTTTTGGATGTCAATAGTTGCCATATGTGCACATCATTTCAAAGTTTTGCTGTTTAAAATGCAACGTTGGTCAACACAGTAAAAGAACGGTAAGCGCTTTAGTAATACATAACATGTCACAGGCCAATCTCAGTGTCATTACTGTAACCACGTAAACACGGAGACCTCTTACGGCTTTACGAGGCACAGATAAATATGATAACCATTTGAACTCTCTTTAAAGTCATAATCTAAACATGGCAAAGGGTGCAAGACTCAAGGCATGACAAGGCTGTATATTCACACCATATGGAGAACACGGGTTAAGATCGGTCTCCTATCCATCTCCTATAGAGAGATCCTGAAACTGACTCCGTAGCTTTACTGTGGAGGCCTATAAACACCATGGTTCAAGCACTGTGAGCTCCATGCATCCCCTTGCTACTGGAATTAACTCAATTTGTCCCAATTGACTGTCTGACTGATTCCAAATGGGAAACTACAGGCAGTGGATCACAGTTCAGATTGCAATAAGACTGTCGAGAGAATGCATGTGGTATATTCATATACAGTCAAAAAAATAATGCCTTTTTCAGCTCTGTATGCTATTTCATAATTCTGGAAATGCAACTTGGAAATTCGGCCGATTAAATTCACTGACTGATATATTCCTGATTATTTCTCATTATAAGATCACCTTGCGGTCTGATAATTTTTAAATTGACCTAAAAACGATTTACTGCAGTTTATTGGGTGATAACAATATAGATGGGGAAATGTCCACCATCAGATAATCTACAGCACTAACTTTGTGAGGAGGGAACACTCCCTCCTTTGTTTCTCCCTTTTTGTGGGCCGAAAAGAAAAAAGTTGGAGGCATTTGTCAAAGAGGAGTGTGTAACAGACAGTACATTCACTGATGCCTCTCCTGAAGTACCACAATCATGTGGTTCTAGCAATGTTTATCAGCTCCAGATGCACTCTGGGTCCTCCACCATCATCCT
The DNA here is from genome assembly GCF_015846415.1 of Triplophysa dalaica. NCBI lineage: Eukaryota > Metazoa > Chordata > Actinopteri > Cypriniformes > Nemacheilidae > Triplophysa > Triplophysa dalaica. The sequence continues at coordinate 6,377,525 of NC_079566.1, read as the reverse complement.
GTGCTTTGCTCTTTTTTTCCAAACGGCACCCTGTAGATTTTGTCACTCTGCGGTTGCTGGCACAGGCCATGTAATACCATATCCCTGTTTCGTAAAATACTGGGAAAAGACAGTCGACGTGAGCCATTCTTTCTCGCTCTGTATCTGTTTTACCTCAGAGTAAAAAAACTGAATTCATAAGCAAATAAACAGGTAAACATTGTATTTTTGTTAAACGATTTTATATTATAATTTTATTTAATTATTACATCATTTTCGGTGAAATGTGAAAATACAAAAGAGATGCTTGGGAATGTCTGCGCTTCTCTCTTTCATGACCTGGCACTTACAAGGCAGATTTAAGTTATTATTTACTGAAAATATTATTTCTCTTCCTTGACACACACGTTGACCATTTAATTGAGAACACATTTTTGAAGATATAAAGGTGAATGTATTTTTTGTTTGATCTGCATTTAATACTGTATGTTTTATTACTGTTTGATTTTTTTTATGAACAACTGGCAAAATATTGCCATTTAGTATCTACTCCAATTCAAAGTTAATAAAGATCTGTTGTTTCTTGTTCAAATGTCACCTTAAACAAAGACAGTATTCATAATCAAATAGGTACAATTTTGTTTTTGTGTAAACATTTTATAGTATGACTTTATATAATTATTTCATAATTTGTGAAATACTTAAAGAGATCTCTTATGACCTGGCACTTACAAGTCATATTAAAGTTATTATTAATGGAAAATATTGTCTCTCTCTTCCTTGACACAAATGATGGCCATTTACTAGAGAATTTATGTTATGTATTAAATATTAAATATTTAAGGGTGAATATATGAATTGTTTCTTCAAAATATCTTCTTTTGTGTTCAGCAGAAGAAAGAAAGTCATACAGGCTTTATCTTCATTTCTGGGTTAACTATCACTCAGCCAGAAGCTTATACATTTTCACTAAACATATCCAAAAACTAAACCATAACATTCAATTGCCCTTGAATGTCATGAACTCATTTAGCACCAAAACGTCAACTTACATCATTCTCCTTCTGCTTACAATTTAACTGTCACCTTCAGGCTACAGTAACACTTATATGGGCATATATCATGTAAGCAGTGAACCCACAGTGGAGTGTAGATCCCTGAGCTGTTTTCAAGCCTTACTACAATCATCTCTATGAGCATGTGCAACTTCATCCACAAACATTATTTAAAGCAGGCCCATGTGAACACATACTGTATCCCTCTGTGCCAGCCCCTGTTCATAAGCCTCAGACATCCAGCAGGGGTTCACACAGCCTCATCCTGCGTAAAAAACATATCAATAAAATACAGGCGAGGCAGATGAGGCTTGACAGCATCGGTGAGCAGTTTTTTGGGGTGTTCCCTTGATGTGGCAAGAGGCAGCCCACTTTAAAAGGTCACGTGATGTTACTGGCGAGCTGTGCCTGCTGTGATGATGGGCCCAAAAGAACAGGAGAGAGAAGAGAGCCGGGTCAAGCCACACATAGCACGACCGAAACCACCTCAGAAATATTCTAAAAGCGTCTGGAAACGAGTGACCTTCTGTAACCGCCCAAAACCAGTGGTCGGAGGAATTGTTAAAGTGAGGACGGGGTTATTAAAGACAAACATAAAAGCAAGAAAGAAGCTTAACGAACTTCTGATGTGGAACAAAATTAGATATTTTAAGAAATGTGGTTTTGTGTCTAAGCAATGCAAGTCAATGGGGTCCAGTGTTGTTTGGTTACAACGTTTTTCAAGATATCTTCATTTGTGTTCTGCACAAGAAAGAACGTCATGCAGCTTTGGAATGACACGAGGATGAGTAAAGAGTAAAAGAACTGTAATCTTCAGGTGAACTATCCCTTCAAAAGTTGCCTTGTGTCATTCATAAAATCTAATTTCAGTATCTCACATATGCTTTGTAGAGCATACTTTAGCGGAACAAGCCGAAAAAAAAGTTTGGGGATGAGGAGACGGAAATGTTACTAACATACTGTGAAAATATCAAATATAATTCATTTAAGCATAAAAAAGAGTTTCTATGATATTTTTGGAATAGAGCTCGAGTCTAAGAAGACAAAAAATGAAAGAGACGTGTGATGAAATGAGGTACAGTACTGCAAAGAGAGAAACAGAGGGGAAAAAGACAGTGATGCAGAGGGGGGAGGTCAGGGGGGTTTCAGCACATGAAAGTGGCGGCTGTGGGTAAATCTGGAAAAACAACTGCAAAACTGCTGAACTCCGCCACACGGCCTGCCAAAAGTTAGGAAAGCCACAAAAAGAGAACGGGAGTGCAGAAGAAGAGAAGAGCATGTGGGAGATGAGTATGAGGCTCTTGCATGCGTGTACCTCAGAGGGAATAGGATTGGTGCGGTTTGGAGGAGTTAAGCGGCAGAACATGCTCGCACATTAAGGCCCATCAGATTCCCGGTGTAGTGAGCGGGGAGCGCCGCCGTTGAGAATGAAGCCCAGAGCGTGAAACAATATCTCGGCAAATTGGGCCAACGTCCTTCATCTTCAGCCAACGGCATAGCGAGACCAATGCATGGAGACACTCTGCTTGACTCAGAAACAGCTGACCCTATTCCACGCCGAGGAAGATCTATGAAACGCCACTTACTGTCTTTATCTTTCTATTATGATATAGGTTTATGTGGGTTAGCACCGCGAAGGTCGTAGATTTGAACACACATACAGAAAAAGTATACAATCCAACTTAAAAGAAGATGCATACAAATGTAAATGAATAATTAAATATGTTTACAGTATATGGATTAATGCACATCTTTGTTTACTTTGATCCCAGTTGTGTCTGCTTGTGAGTTTCCGCGTGTATTTGTGAGGTGCCGGGCACAGGAACCGCGGCACATGCGCGGCGGTCCGTGTGGGTGGGCAAACATATGCGGCTGGCAGGATTAGGAAGTGGTAAGCCACATCTTTTTATTACAGAAATGTTTCTCTAATATCTCTCCCTCACACCAGGCTGCCGCCTCTCAGACTTGCTTACTTGGTCGTCTCGCTGAAAAGACTCGCAACCCAGAGTCGTTTATAATTAGCATCAAAACCGACACCAGATATGGTTTAGACACAAACCTCAGGTTTTTTTGGGGCCTGCCCTCACCATAATATGGTGTTCTGTTCCGCCGCTCTGCTGCGAGGCCACCGGGTACCTTTAATTAAATATCACCTTACCTTCATTTAAATGCGTGTCGTCATCTGATGCGATACGCTCCATTACACCTCACTTTTATTGAAGCAACCACTTCCTTAATCAAGCCATTCCAATTAGGTAATTTTGGTATAAATCTATGGTGAAGCGCTTAAAATACCACGCTTGGAATGGATTACTAGAGTATCGCTACTTTTTATAGGTAGTATGCTGTGTAGCTACCTTACTGTTTAATTTCAGGAGTCGTGAGTAAGCCCATTTTAGCCGTTAAATAAATCCAAACACATCACCCTACCAAAACACCATGAATTGTACCGTACAAAACTTTGTGTGTGGTCATGGTCCGGCAGTAGAAACCTTCAGATCTTTTATTTTCTTAATATTCAGCATGACTCGGAATATGAAGACACATGAATACAGGATTTGTTTTGGGGTGTTCACCTGGCAGTGGTAGATGTACTCTGGTGTTGCCTTCTTGAATTTCATATTCCACACCAAAGCCACACCATCTGGCTCATGAGGTGCATCTTCATTGTTGTTGTAGGAAGCCACCAAGAGCTCAGGGTACTAGAGAGAACAGTCATGAGCAAGGGAGGAAGAGAGAGAGAGAGAGAGAGAGAGAGAGAGAGAAACAGACATGAGGATGGTGAAGTCATCTCAGAGATAAAACAAGGAAAGATTCTCCCTTTTAAATGAACAGGTGTTGACACATATATGAGGTCAGATGAAGAGGTCGCCCTACCTGAGGGGACCAGTCCAGACAGGTGATGACCCGCCGCTTTGACCAGCGCTCATCATAGAACAGACGACAAAGAGAGAGACTGGACCCACCCTGCAGATCGCTGAGAAAGGGGAAAACATATTAACATGGAATTCGGGTTAAAGAAACGATTGTATATTTGTTCATCTTGAGAATCCGGAATCCTGACCACTTTCTCACCCTTCTTTGTCATCCAGGTCACGTCCGCTGTAGTCGAAAAAGATGTTGGAGTCCTCAGCCAAAGCTCTCTCCATCACGCGAATGCTGCTGTCGAAAAAGATGAGGAACTCCTCTGAGTGCAGAGCCTGCTGCCTCTCTTCCTCCGTCAGTTCCCGAGGGTGACCTGATGTGCACACAGACAAGAGACAATAAAATAATTATAAAATGTATTTTTCACATTACAGGGTTTTTAAGAAACTGACATAAAAAATAAATGAATGGCAACAGGTGACACCACCTAAAACTTTACCCACCCTGTGTAAGCAAAAAATCGGTCACCCTATAAAAGAAAAATCTCAAATGCCTCAACAATATCCTCACTGCATACCTCATTCCCTGCGTTCAATTCGCCCCCTAACAAGCCATATAGATACTTTTAGAATGTATTAGAATGAAGATACAAGCATAAAAAACAACAAACAACCTCCCGACGAATACGCAAATACTTCAGCAAACGCACACAGCCCTCGGTTCTTTTCATTACGGCCGCACGCCCATTTTAGACCTTCTTTTTTGATGTTATTGCGTTTTTACATTTTCTCCCAGACTATTAGGGGCCCATTCCTTTGATCTGAGCCCACTTGATTTGCGTGCCTTTTTTGATGACTCATAATGAAGACAAAAGCGTGATCAAAGTCAGCGCAGAGTCAAAGCCCTCGTGTGCTTTCACAGTCCGCCTCTGACAAGCCTTCTGTTCGGCCTCTCTCTAGTTATTTACCCTGTAAACTTGCACAAAGAATGCACTCTCCGCTCCCTTTGAAGTCCACTTGCTGGGGTCTAGTGACATTAAAGTTCGATCAGGCCTGACCCAGAATGCCGTAGCCTGATAAGACCGGCCCCCGGTCAGAGAGAATGCCATCTGATACGGCTGCAGGGGTCACACGCGAGTGGCCGCTCGACGCTCCAGCGAGCCTGTTTGGTGACTTTGGGAATTTTGACGTGTGGGAGGCCCAAACACAAACCTCTCAAGCCAATAGCGGAGAGATTGAGGAATGTAAATATGATCCAGGTAGGTATGAACTAAAACTACAGCACAGTAAAAAAAGTACAGGAAATTATTTAAAAGTCATTAATGGCGATATTATTTTCTTTAGAATTGTGCACCTTTTTTCTAGTGAAAACTGAACAAATTTATCAAACAAAATTACATAATTACGTAAATTGCAATATTGCCAATAGAGCTAATAATAGAGTTATTATTATTTAGTTCAAAATGTACTCATAGAAAACATTTATAATTATGTATAATTTTAGTTTTTTTAACAAGACAAAATATTACTATTTTATGAATTATTATATAACTGTTATTACTATATAAATAAACAAAATAGAGGGTTTTTTTGCTGTGTAGGTTTTAAATTAGTTTGTGCCATTTTGGGGAGCCTCTGACCATTGGTGTCCGTGTGAAAAAGTAAAATGGTTAATTTTACTGTAATTGTAACATACACACATTACATCATTGACAGAAGGTTTAACGTTGGATGACTTGCATAACAGCACAATCTGTATATCACATGGCAAATTATTACAGTCACTACACCGATCAATGTCATACTATTCAACCCAAACCTCATTAACTGGATCCAAACAGGATGCATTTCCCTTTGAAACACCAGAAGAAGGCGACAATAAAACCCCAGCTATGCCAACACAGAAGGGACTGCCCTTATGGGATAACCTCATTTAATGCCATTTTAGTTAGTGTGAGTAATTTATCGAAAAATCTATTATGGTTTGCACTTCTGGAACATGTGTGCAGAACATAATCTGAATGTCAGGCTTTCCTGTTTTAAATAGACGTCTCTTGTGGAGTGTGAAATGAGCAGATGTTGTTCAGCGTAACATCCAACATACAGAAGTCAAGTAAGCTAAATTCATGCCAGGTGGAGGTTGCTGGGGTAGGGAGCACATTTTTTGGTGAACCTTTACACGTACACACTTAGCCAAGAACTGTTTGGTTACAACATTCTTCCAAATATCTTTCTCTGTGTTCATCAGCACAGTGAAATGTATACAGATTTGGAACAACTTGAGGGTGTATACATGATGACATCATTTTTATTTGTGTGTGATGTTTCCCTTTAACTGTTTTTTTTTTTTACTTTTGAGCTTTTTGCTGCTTTTTTGGAACAGCAAAACAAACACACACTTTCAAATAAACAGTTGCAGACAGAAAACACCTAAACACAAACTTAGTTTATCTTACCGTCTTTGGTGTCCTTTCTTTCTTCCTCTTCCTGTTGTTCAGTTTCCGTTCCAACTTTTGGTTCTGTGACCTCCTCATCCTCTTCTTCATCTTCTGCAAGGACAAGAAAGGTCATGTACAGTAACAATGTGAATCTGAGAGCACTACATTAGATCTAAACTCTTTTTACAATAAGACTTTTTTCACTACTCAATGCGTTCTTTGCAAAGCAACACAACTTGTTGTTTTTAGTTTCAGCATTCGCACAACTGTCTTCAGCGCAACATTTAGAGAAACAACACGGGGAGTTAAGAGACAAACTCAAATCTCCAAAAACACATGTGCTACACGTGTCCCGATGTTTGTGGGTCCAAGGGGTTCGCTTGTGAGTAGAGGCGCAGATACCCCACAGGAAGAGAAGCTGGTGTGCTATGGCCCCTCTCTGCACTTCCTCAATACCCCTCTCACCCCCGCCCCCCCCCCCAAACTGCTCCGGGGCCCACCCGGGCCCTGAAGACTCACCCCTTAATTAACCCAGCCACCCCGGTCAAAGACCCAGCCTACTGATTCTCTCTCAGCCACCTGCTGTATGCTGTAAGTACCCCTCCTCGGCCCCATAGCACTGGGCATGTGTTCCTAACCCTCCCCGTGACCCTGCCCCGCTCCTGCAGATGGGGAGAAGGATGACGTTCAACACCCTCATATGCACCTGTAGATGGGGCGCACACTCACGTACCCCCATGCACGCTAACATACACACAGAACTCTGTGGGATTGTTTTCTTGTTGAACCCCGGTGGCAGAGGTTAATGATCTGGGGTCGTGCTGACAGTGGGTGCCCAGTCCACAGAAGGAAGTGATCACATCGTGCCAGACATGTTGCCTCTCTTCAACACCAGTGTGTTTGTGTTCACACTAGTGAAGGATGAGAAAGGGGCCTGCAGGCTCAATGATGACTTAAGCCGTGCAAGAATGTAGCAGCTAACACTGCAGTATGACTGATTGAGTGCCTTGTGTCGATTTTTCATTTAGTCTTAACAATAATGTTTTTTCCTCTATTTATGCTTATGCATTTGGACTCAAAGCAGAGTTCTGGAAAATCAAAAGACAATTGTGTAATAATGAGACGTAAATTAATAAACAATAATGTTACAAGGTAGATGTACAACATGCTCAAATACGCATGTTACGCTTGCCCTAAATGTAAACACTGAAAAAAACTGTCTGCTAAATAAATCAATGTAATCTACAGTACAAGTAAAAATTCTGCTCTAGATTTCATTTTCGGTTTATAAAAGAATATAAAACATAACAGAAACAGACATATTGATTGTTTATTTAACAACATACTAAAACGTATTAGCTTATGCTAGCTATCAACATACCCTACCTAATGTCAGGTCTCAGATGCAATGCATTACAATTTCATTATAAAAAAAACTATTGCATTATGAAACACAAAAACGATTGACTGGAATATTACATTACAATGCTTTAAGACTTTTTCCCAAACCGTAAAATGGTACACCCCAACAATAAACATTCGTCTGTGCACATTATAGACCATTTTGCAAGATCTGAACGTCACCACAAGAACTGTTTCAGTTGTTTAACACTATACAAACATATAATCAACAAAACATTTAGAAATGAATCAACATGTTGAACAAACATTTTTAAAGCAACTTTATGTAGTTTTTTTTATCTTAAAATAATGTGTCTCATTCATGAAACACAAGCAGAAAAAATTTACTCTGTCTTTTATAATTTTCTACTTTTTAACTTTGGGTAAAAAAGCGTGCTGGAAGCTAGATAACAACTGAGCCTTAACCTTGAAGTGGCCGTGCATAGAGTGAATGAAGTATGTGCTACAGTGACCGATCTGCCCATTCATAAAGACAACGAGAGAAAGTCGGACTGTTTCAACAGTCTTTCGTGTCCGCAGCCATAGGCTGTCGGTGGGACGGCCATTTTGGACTTTGACAGAATGTCTTACTGGTCAGTTCGCCCCTGGTGTCACATACAGCACTGTCACTTGGGAAAACAACAATGGCCGCAGTCCCGTGGGTGGGATTGTGTAGATTAAGGGGGTGGTAATATTATAAGAAGATCCTGAGTTTACATCACAACAGGAGCGAAATCTGAACGGTTCAATTTCTCACATGCTTGCAGGGAAAGGCTCATCAAAACAAACTTACTGGGATCTTGTTTTTCACATTTTCCGGGTTGTTAGATGCACGGGGACCCGATTATAGCATTTAAACGGAGAAAAAATTGGATTTTCATCCGATGGCTCCTTTAAGAAAACAAACCATAATTTTTGTGCAATAACTGCCTGTCAGACGAGTTTGTGACAAAACATTTTGCAGTGTTTACATAGTATTACTGCATAATATAATTAATAAAAATAGTAGTATAATCTGTTTCATATAATACAAGTTGATTTTATAATTTCTACACTTTTTGTGTTTTAAAGGTGAATAAGAGACTATTTTTCCCTACATTTTATCATTGAGGATTTCTTTAAAAAAGTATAAAAATCTCGTCTCGTTCTTGTGAATTCAGTCTCGTCTCGTGGGATAAGTGTGTCGTCACACCCCTTTTTTCTACCCACAGTTTATGTCTGTATTTTTTCATTAAAAAGTGCTAAAGACTTGTAAAAGTAAACTCTTAAAAAGGATGTGTTACTATGAACACATGTGTTATTTTAAACACATTTAGTGTTGATTGAAAAAAATTATAGGGACAAGACAAGTTTTGTTAAAAGTAACGCAGAATGTGTTGTCCCAAGAGAGATGTGTTCAGCTAGGGACAACACATTAGTGTATCAATCGTAGTATATTGTACCATAACAGTTAAAGCCACAGGAGGTCATAGAGCAAAACACCCAAAATTAATCTTTGTTAACCTTTTAAATCTATAAGATCTATTACGCTTTGTGTTAAGTCTGTGTGCATACTGATATAAATGCCAGTATACTGTCGGAATGGAGACAATTGCTTCCCCAGAGGCAAAATGTGGATCACTGATGTGAGCCAGAGTAAGTGTGGTTTAGCTGCTGAATATGACTACGAGCTTCTGAGCCAAAGACCAGTGGGGAAGAGAGGAGTCCTTAGACCCAGACAGGCAGCCAGCCAGCCCAGGCCGACCACACCGCCATAGACCGCTCTGTCCTTCTCTCCCTTTCTCCATCGTTTTTTACCATCTGTTTTTGCCCAGTGCTCTGCCGAGCTTAGAGGGAATAAAGAGCTCTGCCATTCACTGTTTTGCCTTTGGATGACTCTGGATGTTCCTTCCCTCTGGGGCCTGACAGAAAATAGCACACCTCTCATTCCAGAAGTCCCACGCACTAGACAGTCTAAAAAGTCTTGGTTGGGATGTCCAAGTCTGGAGTCTGTGCCAAAACGGGATGTGACCTTATATGACCAGGCCTCTGGGAAGGTCATCTGCTCCAGGCGGAAGAAGAAAAGCTGAGAGCTTTCACCACATAAAGTGCTCACAGAAGTGTTGACCACACGGAGGTGGGCGATTAACAACCATGATTCATGCATCTTGTTGAGAGACCATAGATTCATAAAGAGTGTGAAAGAGCTTATATCTGCAGATCCCCGCAGGCATCCTACCCAAAGCTTCAGCTTGCTTTTGTGTGATCCCATAATGCTTTGCAAAATGTCAAGATCGTGAATTATTTACCCAAAATTCATTGTTTATAGTTTATGTTTCCCTGAAACTTCACTGCTATTTAATGATGTCCCATTATAGAATTAATAAGGTTTGTGGGAAATTCAACCAGTCAATGTCAGGTTGTTTATATGACAATGAATATTCAAAGATTCATATTCAGGTTATTTTAAAAGTATTAATACATTTAAATACTAAATATAATACACAAAGCTGGGTATAACTATATGTTTATAATATTTTAATCTGCGTAAGCACAACAGTTCCAATAACTGCATTCGATTTATTGCGAAACCCCTTCTCTCATTTTCAAAAACACCAGGAATATTTATTAAAAATGTGAAGGAATCGAACCGTTCCCTAGAAGAGCTCAGAATCAGAAAGAAAATGGTCCATAATTGCTCATGATACTCATTCCTGTCTTCGACCCACTCAACCTTTGCAACCTAGAAGCGATTTCAGGCCAGTCACAAAACTCCTTCCTCACCTGGTGTTTAATACAGGTTCACTCTGTGGGAAGGAACATTAAGAACCTTCTACCCCGCACGCCAGGCTGATGAAACCGTGGACCTGCCCTGCAAGGTAATGACATCTCCACATCTTGCCTGCCCTCAATCTCCTCTCCGCTTCCTCAAGCTGCTCGGAGCAAATCAAATCCACCGCTTGTCAAGCTGCTCACCGTAATGGCCAACGCAGCAGCCATGCTCAATCAAAACGAAACATCCATCTTAAAAGCCAAAGCCTACATTATCTCAGAACAAAGGACAAAAAATTAAACAATGGAGAGAATTAACTGCTTAACTGTAAAACGGAAATCGTGGTTGGGTGCAGCGTTAGTAAGAGATCTGTTTTGGTTGACACACAGAAACCATGAAAATGTAAAAGGTTTGATGTTTTATAAAGGATTACACAAACAAATGTCTCAGAATGTCTCTGTAGATCTTGAAGACACTTCTCTCTCCAAACGTACAGATACAAATGATGGAAAAGATGAAAGCAAACGCTCTTTGAAAATATGTGTTATTTTTTATCAACACCTTGTTTGTGTTATGCTTTATACAATATGTGTTTTTTTAACACATTTTGAGTTAAATCAATGAAAGGGACAATACAAGTTGAGGTAAAAGTAACAAAAAATGTGTCACTAAAATTTGTCATTTTAACACAACCGTGTTAAAAGAATTTAAAATATAATAAAATAATTCACTGCACAATATTCCAAATAAATAAAATATCTACAAATAATTTTGCAATTAAAATAAAATAAACTGATAAAATTGTGCTCAAGATATCAAAGTCTGCATTTGAATAATCTTTGGACTAAATCTCTCTTTTTTCTACCTATTACTCTTCTGGATTCAACCAAAATTATATTAAAATTAAGTCCACCCCCCACAGTGATTCTTCCAAATGTTGAGTTTAAAAAAAAACAAAAAAATAAAATGATGTTTGTTTGTGAAGAGTGTTTTATATTGACTATAACTTTGATATTTACTTTAAGAACAGAATATTCCATTACTGTATTAGCAAAACAAGCGATACAGTTAAAATGGATGGTGGGGTACATAAATCCCGCACAAAAAGCAGCATAAAATGCCATCGATTAAACAGGAGGAGGATGCGACGCTGTCTTTCATCCAGCGTTTTATTAGACCAAGCTGCACCGCTCCGGGCCTCCGGATTGGGATATGGAGCTGATTAGACAATCAAGAAATCCCCTCATCTGACAAGTGGGGATTTTTTTCTCTCTATGAAGGGGGCAGAGGGTGTTTGTTTTCCTCATGGCCTCTGATACAGAGAGAAATTGAAGTGTAGGGCTGCGGGTATTTCCATACGGGGGAATGAAAAACAGTAGCAACAGTGCTTAGCATGCATGCAAAGAACTGACAATCAGCCACACATATACGTGTGCTGTGCCTTTGAGAAGCAGCGTACTGAGACATACCCGAATTAAGCTTTAGAAGCGGGTGTCGGGCGGCTTGCAGACCACAACAGAGGCTGAGCACTGAAGAGGCGGTGAGAGGAACATGAAAGAGAGCTGTAATGTGGAACTGGCACGACACCCTGCGCGTGAGACAGACGCTGTCTATCTGTCCGCTTCACCCCCTGCATGGCACATCAGCAGGCTAAACATCTAAAAAATGTTCACATCGGTCTAACAGGCCTGGTCAGGGTGATGCTACATCGAATATAAAAACAGTGTGTTGTCATAGTCTATTTATATTTTATAGGGCTGTCGAACGATTAATCAAGATTTAACACATCCAGAATAAAAGTTTGTGTTTACATAATATATGTCTGTGTACTGTGCATTATTTGTTTATTTATAAACATACACGTACATATATAGGAAATATTTACATATATTTATATATATTTACCAATCATTTAAATTATTGATAAATGTTTATTAATTTCTATACGTTATAATTTTCTTAAATATATATATATGTGTATGTTTTTATAAATACAAAATGATTATGCACAGTACATAGACATATATTATGTAAACACAAACGTTTTTCTATATGCGATTAATCGCGATTAATCGTTTGACAGCCCTAATATTTTATGAAGTTTCTTTGTCTACTGTAAATGCTTTGACAGGATGCATTTTCCCTCAAAATCCATAGGTTGAAATCTCAGGCCACATTCAAAAAATGTATTCGATTAGAAGTCGATTCGAATAAAAGTGTCTGGGAAGATTTTAAATATAAGGGTAACAAATCTACAGTGTTCTCTCACAAAATACAAACAGCAAAATCATTATAATATCCAATCTGGACAGTGCCATAACAAAACATTCTGCACACGCTGCAATCAGCAAACTGTGAGCTAACCAGTCAACAAAAGCTCCTCTTTTTCTCTTCCCTCTCTCGCTCAGACACACACTTGCGCACTGAAAGCATCAGACTGTCTTCTGAAATCAGACGGGAAAAAGCTGTGGAGTGTGTACTTGTGCTGCTGGCTACTCGCTCATCAAACACACAGAGCACAGGCCAGAGTGGAGTCAGATCCTTGAGCTGACACTCTTCACGGCCTCCTGCAGGTGTGTAAAAGGCCAGGGCTGTGGATACAGTGCGTGCGATTCCTAACTACAAACCACACGCATGGGTGACAAACCAGCCGTGCAGTCTTTCCCCCTGCAGCTAAAATTTAAACAACAAAAATCGATTACAAAGTAATAGTCCAAATCGAAAGGCAAAAGTAAAAAAGATGTATACAACATTATTTTTAACATATATAAAACCCTTTATATTATTTACTCTGTATATTCTGAAACACATTTGCCATTTTGTACCATAATTTATTTACGTGTATATGCTACAGCAAATGACGTTTTTCAATTATGATTAGATGCTTTCAATGTCTTACTAAATAACAATAATAATGAAGTCTAATGTAATTTAACCTAATCCAATAATAATGACTCAAACCACAAAGAGCGCCAGCTGAATAAATCAATAGCAGGATGACGAATGCAAGTAAACACACAGAATACAGCTCATCCAACCATACACATAAATCACACAAACTCTTATCTTTCTTCTCATCTGCAGCTCTTCTGAAGTTTGCTGTTGTGTTCAATAATGCTTTGAATCTTTCCTGGAAAAGCAGCTTCACATTTAGCCGCTGCCTTTTGTTGTCAATCTCTCATCGTTCTCGTTTGTCATCATTATGACATCATTATGACAAACGGGTGACATCGATCACGAAGTGCCTTTAAGAATGCCGCAATCTTCCCGCCCAAGGCCACGCCACGCAGAACTGTCTTCCCCATAGAGAGTGAGACAGCACTCTGGGGTCTGGAAATGGTCAGAGCCGGGGAAGATAAAGAGAACGCGGACTTTGAACTGATATCTTCTGTGAAGAGCACAGGAAATGTTTTAGATTTTGAAGTCTTGTCAGATTGGAGAGAATATTTTTAATAATGTGTCAGTGTGAGGTTATCACCATTCTACCCGGTTTCACAGAATCTGAGTTTCAATGTGGAGACTTTGTTTAAATTCAAAGGAAAATCATCTATATTATAAGTACAGATATGTTTGACTTTGTCATAGTATTGTGCAAAAAACAGTGCAGATGAAAAAGAAGAAAGTAAACAACTTCTGTATATTAGTTCTGAATAATTACACTAAACACAAATAATCACAAAATTGGTATTGTGACCCAGATAACAATGTAATGTTTATGGTATGGTATCGTATGGTACTTTCAGCCCTCGCTTATATAATATATTAACTGTCAATATATTAAATCTTTTTATATACATTTGAAAATATATAGAATAATACACTGATATATGATATTACAACACATTAAATAATGCTTATGGAATTGCCATGTAACATATATTGAAAAATAAGGAATTACAAACTTGATTTTCATTTTTCTTAATGTGCTTTATTGTGTTGTTTTTATGTTATTATAACATAAACAAAACAACCCATCTGTTCTCTGTTTTTGCAAATAAACTCTTCAAATATATAGGAACTTGGTTTCAATATATGGAAATGTATTATTTAATATATTGCATTATATTTTCCAGTATATACCATGTATTTTTGTTTCATAAGGTTTGCTATAGATTTAGCAGCAGGTTTGTCAGTAATTTACTATTAAATAACTGTAAATTAAATAACTACTAAATATTCTTAAAATGAATATCAAATTACTACTGTTTTCAATTACTTTAATCAAAATTAAACACTTTGACTTTTGAGATTGAAAATGAGCAAAAAGAGACAAGCAACACTGCATAAAAACAACATTCTTCCTAAGCATTTTTCTCTTAATTTATGTAAAAAAAATAAAACGTCTTAATTTACGATAGATTTACATAACAAGAAAAGTGATCCGAAATATTAAGTCTTGTTTTATGAAAGAAAGATAAACTAGGTAAGTTCATGCTTAAAGCTAAACTGTACATTAAATCTACAGTAAGTTACTGGCAAACCTGCTGCGAAATTACAGCAAAGTTTTACAGTGTGTCATGCCACTTAATTCTATTATTTTACATAAGACAATAAAAAATACTTACATTTTTTTTACTATTGAGACTAGTCATATTTCTATTCTATTTTACTGACGGTTCCATAATAGTTATATATTAATGCATATTTTTAACCTATTCTGACCTCACTAGTTTGCTTGTAAATATTTGCTTTGTTGATCATTATTATTACAATAAATTGGCATTAATAAAACACTTTTTTATTTTAAATTAACAGCTCATTGGAATTGAGTACCGACAATCTTTCAGTAAAAAAATCCAATCCCTGCATGTCGTCAGTTTGTAAAAAATCCCAAACAATTAAGTTTCAGTCCTAATGTGAAATCAATACCTTACAGCATCATACTGACAGTAATCACAAACTGTAATGAAAATAATTAGCTCCTCCTCATACTGAGTGTCTACTGTCAAGATTTCATATTTCTGACCTACCAAGACTCAGGGCTGGTTATGAAGCTACATTATGCAACGGGTCTCTGGCCCGCAAACATGGTGCCAGAGGAGCTGGCCCGCTCCCAGAACCGCATCTTTAAAGGAGTCATCATGCCACGCCATACACAGACTGACCACAGAGCATGATTAGACCTCATGACTTCAAACTTTCCAGAGACTAGCCTGTCAAAATGAGCAACTGAACCCAGCCAATGAGCCAAACTTGCTTTCTAACATGTCGCAAAACAGAGATGGCATTTTTTGGGTAAAGCTCTTACAAGATATTCATTTAAAAATGTAAACATTAGAAATGTGTCATGTTTTCAGTTTAAATAAAACATGCTAGTAGTGTACTACAAAAGACTAACAACACTGAAATATATATACTTGTACATGTTAACACTAAAGAGACGCAGCCCTGATTGACATCTAAATGATTTTATAAATTACATTGTGTCATTTTCTTAAGTACACAATTTAAGGTTTTTAAAAAGCATAATTCAAAACTCTTTCAGTGTATGTCCATGTGCTAAGAGTGCCCCCTTATGTCCTACGTAGAATATAACCACACCAACTCATTTAATAAGTAGACAAATAAATTGAGCTTTCTTTTAAACCTATTTTACAACACCTCATAATATAAAATTGTCTATTTAAAAAAAGTTTGTTACTAAAAATATTTTTAAATCTAAACAATTACACACTTTAATTTAATGTATTTTGCCTTTGAGAAAACAAAACTTTAACATGCTTTCTGACCAAAAACACATTTTAAATATTTCGTTATTATTAATACCAAATTGAATTGTTTTTTTTAACATACAGAATTAAGACACTCATCCAAAAACAAACTTTAGGGGTCCTCAGAAACAGCGATCTGAAGACCACCTTAGAGGCTCCTGGGAAACACAGGACCTTAAAATTTGTTGTAACTGGAAAAAGGTTTAACCATTCAAAGAAATGAAACTCAGTATCCCATGTGATATTCAACATCAGATGGCAAACATTATTACAGTGGCTTCATGGATAGGGGCCAATTTTTGGCTGCGATGCATTTCATGCATCTTATTATATGATGGAAAGAGAGGAAAATTGTAATCATATGGATGCAGATTGCCGCAGTCCACATACTATAAAAGACAATGTATTTTCTGATAACATTTCTTTAATTTCTTTTCATTCATTTGAGATTTGCGCCTTGAAACCAGAGTGGACTGATGGCTATAAATTCAGTCGTAACCATTTTCAACTATAAGAGTGCGGGGGAAAAGACACAGACGTTTTCTTCTAATTCCACCGATTAATTCTGACATTGCAGATCAAAAGAGAGTTACCGTAACAGTATCTAAATGCAACATGACGGCCTTTCTGCCCTAGGAGAAAGAGAACAAACTTCTGTCGTGTGAGAGGGAATTTTGGCTAACCTTTATTTTTGCGAACACTGACACCCAGAGCTATTCTTTTGTATAAGAGAGCTAAAACAACATGCCTGCATCAAGCGCTTCCATATGTGGCCAGTGCGTCTAGATCGACCCAGACGATTGAGGGCGAGCTCGCCGGTGCCAAATTGTAAAGTAGTCGAAAGCTTTGACTACAAGTAACATTTTGGCTTGGAGAAAACTATACCTTCTGCAAAATGGAGATGACAACCGCACTTTCTCAACTGCTGATGTAGTGTCAAATGCTCGTCTAGAATACCAAAATGCACGTGCATCTTCTTGTTTTAAGACAGCACCATTAAACATCCTTTAATGTGAATAAGGGGTGTGTAATTCATCGTAAATTCATCGTAATTGTCAACTTTGGCTTTCAACAATAAAAAAAAAACAAATCAATCGAGATAAAACAATTGTTGTGCCACATTCCATTTAGCATGGATCCTCTCTTTTCTTGTGTTATAAATCCACCCGATTATATATATTTATAAATATTATCTAACCGCATATAAAGCGCACCCCTTTCCACATGGTTCAGCTGTGCTATTTTTACGTTCATATTTATTTTTCAGTTGAATTCACAGTTTAAAAGGCATGTTTTTTCAGTTTTCTATGTTGTTCTTAAAGGTAATGAGTAATCGTGTTAAATAATCGGGATCTCAATATTGGCCAAAATAATCGTGATTTTTGTCACCAGCGAGCAGCCCTAATGTGAATTTGACTTCTATTGAGGGATTAGAGATGCTCTTGAGGATAGAAGTATTTAAAAATCTTTATAATGCCAGTTAGTCGGTAATTTTCATATTTGTGTCGTCAAATATTATACATTTGTCGACTGTTCTGTCGTCAAACAGTGACCCGAATACTCAATTCATTAATTGACTCAGTATGTTGAGCTGGGATCGATTGACATTTTTGCTGCTTTGGTGTTCGAGCTATCTCAACAGCTCGGTTATGACGCTGTCGGTAATGTCTTTCAGATTAGCAGTTAGTTAGAACTCGGTTTGCTTGCAATTAGGAGCCATTACAGGACCACCACAAGTTTACCAAAAAACCCCCCCAAAAAATAGAGAATCACCACATCCCACTGGAGACCCCCAGAGCTAATGGCCCTGAAAAATTCCAGTGTAAGCTGCGTACACACTCACACACGCAAACGTACAGTGTGTACACACTTAAAATAAAAAGAGGATCGAGAGAGAGATTGTGAGAAACAAAGAACAACATAATTTACGTGACCTTCTGAACTTTGGTTTCTAGGACAAGGGTGACCAAGCCAAGTTCTGCGGGTCTGACCCATCGCCACCCGATCTAGCACGAGGGTCTTGGCATCGTTAAGATACTTCTCCCTTTTTACATGAAATTATTCTTATCTACTGATGGAAATTAGCGGTAGAGACTGCGAATGCAGTTTCAGTGCCTCGACCCACCCAACGAACCAGAATCTGCTGGCTTTGGCCACGTTTCATTAACAGGGTCACTTATTCTTATGCTACGCTATGTGATATTTCAGAAGGGCCCTGTTACAGCATTAACACTAGCAATAAGTATTTTTCCTGTTGTTTCTAAGGGACTCTAATCCTTATTTTTAATAAGCCAGTTAGATCGAATATGTTATCGCCGGCTTTGCTCCACTGGAAGTCATTTTCACAAAACCGCACTGTGCAAATGCTACACCAACAATGAAGGATACGTAACTGGAAGGCCGACCTTCCCAGAATGCCTTGGCGCACCGTCCTTTGGATGAGACATGCCTCTGCTATGTTGTCCACTCCCAGCAACCTAAGGAATCACAAGCCTGCTCTTTCATACAAATGATGTCGCCGAGAGCACACTGGAGCCTTGGATTTGGAAATGAGCGACTGGTGGGTAATTTGATTGAGTAAGGAACAATGCACACTTAGCGGGGAAAGATCTGGGAGCGACCAACACACAAGAACCTGGACACATATCACACTAGCTATATTGACTGGAGCAAAGCTGAGCCGGAAACCGAGAGTTCATTGAATTAAACGTTCCTAAACAGAGTCACACACATTTAGATCGATGTGCGGCGAAGACACGGCTCAGAGAATGGGCTTTCTCGGAAGGGTCAGGAGTTCAGATGGGTCGCAACCTTTGGATGACCAGGATAGCTAAGTCCTGATTCCGTTCTACACACGTCACAATAATGTCATTTTAAGGGCTTTTGCTTCTGATGGTGAGATCTGGAAAGTTTTTGAACCGCAGGTTTGCCGTTCATTGCTGCCAGCCCTTCACAGACCACCGGCGAAAATCATTATGAAAGCGTATCTAGAATTTGATCTGATACTTATCCTGCAAACACATGGGCTAACAACACCAAGCTGATGCTTTTGTATGGTGGACCTACACGTGACTTGAGCAGCATAGAGGCCTAAATTGGGGTCAACTAAACACCACAACCCGGCTGATGAACAGAGCACACAAGCCAAGTTCTCTTTAAACCATCAGAGACCTCTTTGGTTGAGTGTTCAGCCAAAGGCATCATACACATGTAGAAGAAAAAGCAAAGCCAATCCTGAATTTATGCCACAATTACTATGATACTAGAACAATACTCCTTAACACATACATGCTAACACATGAAACACTAAAAAAAATACTACATTATATAATTCGAAATAGACCCCTTAGATTTATATCTGTGTCACGAAACGTTGATTCAAATACATTTACATTTACATTTATGCATTTGGCAGAAGTTTTTATTCAAAGCGACTTACATTGCTTTACCCTATACATTTTACATACGTATTTGCAATCCCCTGGGATCGAACCCACAACCTTACGTTGTTAACGCAATGCTCTTACCACTGAGCTACAGGAAAGCTGCAAATACTCATTTAGGGCCAAATAGAGAGAGATAACTACTTAATGCTTTGCAGTTCCCTTTCTGTCGGTCTCTCGACGTTGTGTCGAGAACGACAGATGGGGTTCGCCCTTGAGAACCAATCAACTCTGACTACTATAGAAAAGGCCAATGAAATTTGGCGAATGAAATTTGCATGCCGGGCTCCGCCCCCGGATATCCGGTATAAAAGGAAGCCGGCGTGCAGCATTCATTTACCTTTTGTTCTTCAGAGCCTTCGCTCATGACTACGAACTGAACGAATTCAATGAATTCTTCGTCTTCTTCTACTGCCGGATCTACGACGTGTAGCAGCGGATCGTCCCTACCTGCAGCGACCTTCCCCTGGGCGTCTCGGCAGTTCCGAGGGTGTGAGATTTATCTAAAAGTCCTTTTCAGGACTGACTGAGCATTCTCCAGCGCGGCTGTTCTCTTTGGTGCGGAAAGGAATGAATACGATCGCTGCATTAGGTGTGTGGGCGTCCAGCACACTGAAGCAGCGTTCGTTGACACATCTGCCCGCACTGCGGGTAGATTGTCATTCAGAAGTTGCGGTCACGGGTGGCTGTCTTCCTACGGGAACCAGCCACCATTTCGTTTGCTACCAGGGCTGTGACATCTGTGGCTACGGCCCTGATGACCACCCATGTTAGCAGCGTTAGTGATATGGGGAACTCTGCGAACGTAAACCCGCCAGCTAAGTGCTCACGGGCCGATCGCACCCCGATTCGCTTTTCTGAACGTTCCCCAACCGGCGGTGGCATACCGTCCGGATTCTCACGCACACACATCGAGAACGACATGTCCCGCTGTTCTCTTGGGTGCGGCAGGGGACTGACACGATCGCTGCATTAGGTGTGTGGGCGTCCAGCACACTGAAGCAGCGTTCGTTGACACATCTGCGCGCACTGCGGGCAGATTGTCATTCAGAAGTTGCGGTCACGGGTGGCTGTCTTCCTACGGGAACCAGCCACCATTTCGTCTGCTACCCGAGCGGTGACATCTGTGGCTACGGCCCCGATGACCACCCACGTTAGCAGCGTTAGTGATATGGGGAACTCTGCGAACGTAAACCCGCCAGCTAAGTGCTCACGGGCCGATCGCACCCCGATACGCTCTTCTGAACGTTCCCCAAACGGCGGTGGCATACCGTCCGGATTCTCACGCACACACATCGGGAACGATGTGTGACGTAGATGAGATGTCGCTCGCAGCATCGGAGGGAGACTGACATCCGACTCTGACGAATCCGAGCTCCACCCCCAGCGGTCGAGTTAGGAGGAAGCAGAAATGTCATTCATGCTAACCCGGGGTTCCGGAGGTGCATGAGGAGCTGTGTAAAACTTGGAGCGCTCCACTCTCGGACCGCTCCAGTGAAAACCAGCTCCACCTCCCTTACTTCCCTCGATGGTGGGGCAGCCAAGGACTGCGTCGAGATCCCCCGAGTGGAACGTCCGCCCGCGGTGCACCTGTGCCGCGGACGGCTACCACCTGGGGGGAATCGGCCACGCCTACGGTCCAAAGCACGTAAGACTTCGGCATCACTGGTGTCGAGGGCTTGCGATGTCGCGGACAAGGCTGCCTCCTCTCTCTTCGCCATGGCCATCCTGCAGGTCCGCCAGGCCAAGGCGTTGAGAGAGCCCCACGAGGGTAAGACCGACCTGGGTATAATGCAGGATCTCCGTGCCGCCGCTGACAGCGCTCTACGGGTGACTAAGGCGGCGGCACGGGCCCTGGGTCGGACGATGTCCACGGTAGTGGTCCAGGAGAGACACCCCCGGCTATACCTTGTGCAGAAGAGTGATACCAAGGAAGTCCGCTTTCTTGATACACTCATCTCGCAGGGTGGGTTGTTGGTAAAGACCGTCGAGGACTGCGCTCAGCAGTTTTTGACGGTGAAGCAGACAGTGGCAATTAACCACATTTTTCTCACCGCGACTCGGCCGCCTGAAGGCCTCCGAGATCCCGCGTGACGTCTGCTTCCCTGCAACCCAGGACCCCTTCGACATCGATTCCGGTTCCTGTGCCCCCACAGGCGGCACCCCGGAAGCAGAGGTCGAGGGGGAAACCTCCACCCCGTCAGCAAACTTCTCACGAGAAGGGACACTGACGGGAAGACTCCAGGGAGAACAACATCGGGCCCGAACCATCACAGCCACGGCTCTGATCGGTCGGCACGTGACGACTCCTGCCTCGTCACCAAAGCCGGGCCCTTTTCAGGGCCTGGCGCCCACTTACTCACAGAGTTTTTCGGTCTCCCCGGGTGTACTTGCAGCCGATCCCACACTCCACTGGACTGTGCTCGGCGAACCGACCTCACGCCCTGGCGAGGCGTGAGGTCGTACACATACGACAGTTGTCACCACTCTCAAACCGACAGTGCGTGCCATTGTCCCGCCAGGCAGGTAAAAAGGCGGAGCCATCCTTCCCTCCGGGGACCCCCCGCGACAGATGGTTAGCTCCGCCAGCCGACGAACCACCCCCCGTGGAAATGATGAAGCAGACTGCCCCCTTGGTCACCCTGTACAGCCCCTGGGAGCTCAAGAGCTGCCCACACTGTCTCGCTGGCTAATGCGGGTGGTCCGTCTTGGTTACTCGATCCAGTTTCCCAGAGACTTCTGGCAAAACAGGCATCGAGTTCGTCCAAAATCAAGACGTTCAGTGGGTCACAACCTGCACTTCATCATTCCCTAGAAAGACGGCGGGTTGCCATAGGTCTGCGTACCCTGAACAAGCACCTTCACGAGTTGCCGTTCAGATGCTCACGCAGAGGCGCATCCTGACATCTATCAGGTGTCAGGATTGGTTTGTGGCAATCGACCTGAAGGACGCTTACTCTAATGTCTCGATCCCCTCGACACTGCCCCGTTCCCATGGTTCGAGTTCGAGGGGTGGGCATATCAGTACAGAGTCCTCCCTTTCGGTCTGTCCCTGAACTATCTCGACGACTGGCAAACACTCGTGAGATCTGTTCTGTACACAGAGGGACCTGGTGCTCCGGCATCTAGATCGATTGGGATTTCAGGTCAACCGAGAAAAGAGCAAACTCTCCCCAGTGCAGAGCATCCTCTTTCTCGGTATGGAACCAAACTCTGTCACCATGACGGCACAGCTGTCCGCAGCACGTGCCCAGTCAGTGTTGGAACTGGAGGCTCCTGGGACACATGGCATCCTCCGCGGGGTAAGACCCCTCGGGCTGATGCACATGAGACCGCTTCAACACTGGCCACAGAGTCAAGTTCCGAGGACAGCGTGGCACACCGGCAGCAGGCGCACGGTGATGACGCCCTGCTGCCGACGCACCCTAACCCCTTGGTCTTCCATGACCTTCCTCCGGGCGGGGATTCCCCTCGGGCAGGTTACGAGGCACGTCGTGGTGACGACGGACGCCTCGCTGCAGGGGTGGGGTGCAGTGTGCAACGGGCACGCAGACGCGGGGCGCTGGACGGGCCCCCGTCTGCGCTGTGCAATTGCCTAGAGTGGTGTACGCTCACGGTAACTAACACAACTTGCCCGACGCCTCCTCCTGTGGAGTTAGCAGGTGATCCGCTCCCTGCGGGCCACACACATCCCAGGCAGACTGAACCAGACAGCCGACACGCTCTCTCGTCAGTATACGCCTTGCGGAGAGTGGCGACTCCACCCCCGGTCCAGCTCATTTTGGGTGTTGTTCGGACAGGCACAGATAGACCTCTTTGCCTCCCATGACACCACCCATTGTCTGCATTGGTACTCCCTGACCGAGGCCCCCCTCGGCACGGATGCCCTGGCGCACAGCTGACCACGGGACGGGCGGAAGCACACCTTCCCCCCCCAGGAGCCTCCTTGCACAAACACTGTGCAAGGTCAGGGAAGAGGAGCACCAAGTGTATTGGTTACACCACACTTGTCTAACCGCACTTGGCTTCAGAGTTGATGCTCTGAACAGCGACTCCCCCTGAACCATTCCCCTGACAGAGGACCTGCTCTCTCAGGGCAAGGACACGTTCTGGCATCCCAGATCAGACCTCTGGAACACCCAGGTCTGGTCTCTAGACAGGACGAGAAAATCCTGAGATGGCTACTCCCCCTCTATGGCTGAGACCATCACCCAGGTTAGGGCCCCATCTACTAGGCGGTCACACGCCTCTAGACGGCGCCTCTTCTCGTCCTGGTGTCTCTCTCTCTCAACGAGAAAAGACCCACTGAGGTGCTTGATCAGGATTGTGTTCCCCTTCTCACGAGACTGGAGACTAACATCTCCCCTCCAAACTGAAGTGTATGTAGTCGCTATCGCCACTCATCACGACTCAGTTGATGGAAAGTTTCTAGGGCAACTCGACCTGATCACCAGGTTCCTAACGGGCGCGAGAGGGCGGAATCCGCCTCATCTCCGCTCCATACCCTCTTGAGAGCCCCTCAGAGGTTCCGATCTTCCTCACCTGAGTAAGACAGCCCTCCTGTTGGTGCTCGCTTCCGTCAAGAGGGTAGGGGACCTCCAAGCATTCTCTGTGTCACCGGATTGCCTTAAATTCGGCCCTGGTATTCTCACGTTATCTTGAGACCCAGGCCCGGATACGTGCCCAAAGTTCCCACTTCTCCCTTCGAGGACCAAGTGGTGGACTTGCAGGCGCTCCCCACTGGGGAGGAAGACCCAACCCCATCCGTGTTGTGTCCTGGACCGCACGCAGAGCTTCTTTCGCAGGCATACGCTTTTCCCGGTGTAAAACCGAGCCGGACGGCCTCTCGCCTGTAGAGAGCTAAGGCCCCGTCCGTGAAAGGTTACCGGTCAGGGCTGTACCCATCTTTCTCCCAGAAAGCTCTGGAACCCCCCGACCACCACACTGGTAGGTTACAAGTTTCACGAAAGCGTCGAGCTGACACGCCCAGGCTTGTTACCGTCGCTTCGCTGAGATTGTGACGCGATACAGCGTTTGTGGCGTTTTCCATAGATAACCCCATCTGTCGTTCTCGACACAACGTCGAGAGACCGACAGAAAGGGAACGTCTTGGTTACGTATGTAACCTCAGTTCCCTGATGGAGGGAACGAGACGTTGTGTCCCTTATGCCACAAACACGTATCGTATTCTGCTGCAGTCGTGAGAGGATCTCAGGCTCTTCAGAACAAGAGGTAAATGAATGCTGCACGCCGGCTTCCTTTTATACCGGATATCCGGGGGCGGAGCCCGGCATGCAAATTTCATTCGCCAAATTTCATTGGCCTTTTCTATAGTAGTCAGAGTTGATTGGTTCTCAAGGGCGAACCCCATCTGTCGTTCTCGACACAAGTCTCGTTCCCTCCATCAGGGAACTGAGGTTACATACGTAACCAAGACGTTTTCTAACTAAACGTTATTAAAAGTTATTTTTGCAAAAATATTATTAACAAATTAAAAAAATTATTCTGGAAAGATTCTGCATTTCAGAATTTTGATTTTTTTCCCATATATTTACTCTCATGTCGTTCCAGTCCTGTATGACTTTTGTTCTTTTGCAGGACATAAAAGAAGTATGTTGGTACTAAACAATTGGCCCCCATTGACCTGTTTGGTCACAAAAAAAGTTCTTAAAATATCTTCTTTTATGTTCTACAGAAGAAAGCTTTGAATGACATGAGGGTGAATAAACGGTGAACGAATTTGTATTTTTGGGTGAGCTATTAGTACTTCCCATTTTGTATAAAAAATTCTTATTAGGACAAACATTCTATCCATCATTCTACTACATTAATGTATATAAATGTAATACATTTTCACCTAAAAAAGTATTATATACCTTTTCTTAAAGGTACAATGTATAAAATTTAGCCGCATCTAGTGGTGAGATTGCGAATTGCAAACAAGGGCTCACTCCAACGCTCACCCCTCCCTTTCAAAGCACCACGGAGGCTGACAGAGGAATAAGATGTCATTTCATTTTTGCTTCTTTCCCGTAGGAGAATACGTATTTACGAAACGTGGTCTGTCATTTGTCCGTTTAGGGCTACTGTAGATACAACTTAGTGAATTTCATTCTTCACGCTAAGATCTTTATACACCTTACACCTCAATATATCCTTCAAAAATGTGTACGTTGGACCTTTAAATTTTGAAAAAATAGCCATCCTGTAACAATATAATAATTTTTTTTCACATTTCTTTTCGCATATTTTATGAGAACTTCATATAAACGTGCCTAATATAAACATGTATAGAAAAGTAATTCTTTAACCATAGGAAATCTAAGACATTTTGGAAGGAACTCATAATTAAAGCTTAAAAAAGCTTGATAAGCTACAATGCCGACTGAAGTCTGGTGCAAGGGTCTCCCTAGGCACAGCTACTCTAAACAGTCTCATAGGACGAACACCTGGGCGGGTCCTGCATCCCCCCAGCTGAGGGAGAAGGTCAGAGAGGAGAACAGAAAAAACCTGAAAAAGGCGTCTGTTCAGTTTCACAAATCAATGAACGAAACCTCTGAACCAGTCTGAATAAACACAGAATGCAAGCTGTAGCAGGTGGTGCAAGGACCTATTAAAACTTTCTGTGTTCTTTCTGAAATGAGAGGTCCCACCAGGGCAAGGTCTCCCCCGGACAGACAACCTGCGCCCACAGACAGCTGTGAGCCTAACCTGCATATGTTCTTAGACAGTGGAGATGGGATGAGATGGGGGGGCGGGGCCTGTCAGAGAGGAAAAAACAAATAAACTGTACCGAGTGTGATCGCTAAAGGCAACGGCCAATCAAAGGCTTGTCAGCGGTTGCACTTGCTGAATAAATGACCTGCCTTGACAGGAAATTCCAGCAGCAATTTTAATTCTGATCAGGCTTCAAGGAAGTGGAAAGAATAAAAACACATCAGTTATAATGACAGGAAGTTTCCAATCACATGGCAAGCAGCTGTTCGCCAGCACCGGGATCAAGGAGCCATGAGAAGACGATGAAGATTCCGGTACGTTACGCAGACGGATTCAGACAAAAGACTTCATCAGCCTACTTTAAGGTTTAATACTCAAAAATGGAAAATCATGTTTCATATCGCGACTACCAGCGATGTTATGCAAATACCTAAGAGCGCTTGTTAGGGGGTCCCATCCATATGGAGCTGTTTAGGGCAGTTTTCAAACCATCTGCATTTTATACCACGCTTGGCTCGCAAGTCTGGAGGATGCAATCAAATTAGCCAAGCTTTATGTGAGCTTCATTTTAACAAGGCCATCAATTTAAAAATGTAATTGAAATATGATGCTTTAAATATGATTGGCTTTAGTCGTACTGTATGATTCAAGCATACGTTAAATACAGAGTGCTTAAGAACGCACTTGAGGAAAAAGGGTGGCTTAGGGCTCACTGCTGTGTTGAGTTAACAAAAGCAATAGCCAAGAAGCTTTTGTGGTATGAACCACACTTAAACTAATAAGGAAAAATATCCTGACGTTATTCTTCTACCAACAAGCAGAAGTGGTTTTGATTAAGCACTTTCACATTTCATATATCAATCACCTCAAGGGGTCTTATTAACTTTGCTTCGTGCTATGGTTTTAATATATGTAAATGGGTTTAATGTTTCACTATTTGAAGGAGTTGTTCTCTTTCAGGGCTCAATTATAAAGATGGACAGAAACGTCACTTCCCATATAAGGCCGGTGCTGTGACGTCACTATATCTTGTGTTCATTGAGTTTGAATGAGTTTTATTTATGTTTTATCGCTGTATTCCTTCTCGTATCTCCATAGTTCATGGATTTTTGGCCACAAAACATTAATATTAGTCATCCTTTATGTTCGTCATTGGGTTTTGCAACTATATCTAAACCATAAAAGTGTTAAAACTTGCTTGTCAACTTTGAAAACACATTATTTATTCATTTTAAAAAGTAAAGTGTTTTCCTAGGAATATGTGAATTTGGACATCCGAGGTTTCAGAAGGACAGGGGCGATGTGTAAACTAAATATATATTTTACATATTATCGCTGTTGAACAAAACAATAATATAGATCTGGAACAAATTGAGGGTCATTAATGATGACAGAATTTTCATTTTGGGGCGAACTGTCCCTTTAAGGCTTGACTTCAAACAGTTATACCGTTAGTTAAATGCAGATTCACATGACATCAGAAAGCGATTCAAGCATCTCATCCGTGACATCCAAGTTTAGACCCGTCATGCACCTGGAATGATAGCAGACCCGACAATTTCAGCTGCAAACTGGTAGCCCTCCACAGAGAAGCAGGCACAACTCCAAGTGATGTCTTGATGATAGAAGCCATCTTGAATTACTCGTCTGCATCCACTTAAAGGCCGACTCAATGCCGTTACTGTTCTGCCATTTCAAGCGGAGCAACTGATGGGCAGGCATCTCTTTTCAAAAAAGCCGCCCCCTCCTCCAGCTTCCCTCTCAGGAAATGGAGGCCGCGGCTGGTCAAATGAATCTTAATCTGCGCAGGTTGGAAGCTCTTCAACAGAACCATTCGCTCAGGATGACAGCCCACCTGACAGTGATGAAAATCAAAGCCCTTTGCCGGCAGTCCGGCTTAATTTCCCAACTTGTTCTAAGTTGTTTTACCGTGAAATCCGAAATTGTTGAAATTGATTGAATACAGATAAAATGTCATAATCAGATACGTTTTGTAGATCTTAACAGTGACTGACAAGATGGGTAAGTGCATAACTTTAATTAAATAACTGATTTTGTTTTACATTGATATGACTTTCTATAAAGGGGATTATAGTTGCAGTACATTAATGGTTTAGAGTTCAATATTCGGAGGACACAACAAAATTCTGCAGTTTTTAGGTCACACTAGCTTATAAAAATAGCTTCCCAATACTATTACAGTTATATGTTTTAGAACCTATAGAAAATTCTACTATAGGTTTCTACCTTCAGATTGATGGGCTGCAAGAGGAGTCTGAGTCTCTTTGCAGTAAGACACCACTTCTTTGGGAAGGAAGTCCACCTGTATTATTTTAGATGGTCCCAACCTGTGCGTTCGAGTCCTAGACAGAGAGAAACACAGTCTATGAACATCCAGCAATCTACCATATACTTTACGAAATTGTCACCTACATCATTCAGTGGCAAATTCTACAAATCTAATATGCTGTACTCATTATTCAGATCCACGAACAAACTGTATGTTTGGATGACCCACACTTGACTGCTAGAACTAATGTTAAAAGCATTCTTACTACATGGCATATGCATCAATCACTGTCACACACAGCCTTGGGCAAACAGCTGGAGAACGAGCGGCTGAAAGCACTTGAACCTGACAAACTTAAGAGGAAAGAAAGAAAGAAAGAAAGAAAGAAAGAAAGAAAGAAAGAAAGAAAGAAAAAAGAACGAAAGAAAGAAAGAAAGAAAGGAGGTACCCGAGTTCAGAGTCAGCCTGCAGCTGGAGAACGGAAGGGTCAGTGTCCCACTGCAGGGTCCTGAAGTGAAGTGGACGATGGCAGGTGTAAGGTTGGGCACAGGTGGAAAAAACACACAAGATTAATGTTAGAGGATCGATCAAACATATAAAAATCATAATATACGATCACAGAACTTGCCACATGCATGGCAGGATATCAGTGAGAAAGGACCAGTACCACATATGGGGAGCAGGTCAAAGATCACAGAGATGCTAAGGAGGTTTACAGCATGTGTTGAACATATAAGAAGCTCGTGTGCACTTTATAAAGGATGTATAGATGAGGGTGTCATACCAATCTTTGGTATAACATGATAAACTTTTGATTACACTTTTAAATGATAACACCGTTTACTAGGTTACATTGCTTCAATCAAAACAAAAAGTGTATTGTGTATAAAGTGATAGTTCTCTCCAAACATAAAAATTCTGTCATCATTTACTCACTCTCCTGTCATTTCAAATCTTTATGACTTTCTGTCTTCCACAGAACACAAAAAAATATATTAAGGAAAATGTTGTTCACTGACCGTCCACTTGCATTGGTTTTGTGTCCATACACAAGTCAATGGGTACCACTGTAGTTCAATTACCAACATTCTTCAAAACATCTTTATTTAATATCGCTTTCAGCTGCTTAAAGTCATTTTTAGACCAAATGCATAAATATTAAGATTTTTACCATGACACATCATGTTTTTATAATCATGTTCCATCTGAATGTATCATATTTGTACACAGTTTACCACACATGTTCAGTTCCCAAATTTTTCAAAATATCTTCTTTTCTGTTTAGTGACATAAAGAAAGTAATACAGGTTTGAAATGACAAGAGGGTGAGTGAATGAAGACAGAATTATTATTTTGGGGTGAACTATTAATATACTGTAACAAAGTTGCTGCTAGACGACAGGAAATTAACACAACAATAAAAAAAAGTAATAAACATGCAATAGTCCTGAAACATTCACACAGAATTATGAATGAATTAATGAATGAGGTTCAACTATAGTAACCGTCGTTTTTTATTTTATTTGTTGTATAGCTATAGAAAACCCAAATTAATCACAATTTAATTAACATGTACTACAGGAGCCATAGTTTTACCATAAACCAAAATATTTGTATTATAAACGCTTAAACAAATAGAAAGCATTCTGCCAATAGGGCTCACTTTTACTTAAACCATGGAACAGCCACAGTATTTTTTTGTTAGAAATGTTAATGAATGTTAATGTATATAATGTAAATATTAATGTCTTCATATTTAGCGGACAAGAAAGATGATCAGACATGTATAGCTTATGTTCAGCACAGTGAGCGAGATACATATACAGAATGTTAAGACATACATGTATACATATATGAACAATGTATCCAATGCATGTACCAGAATATACCCCACATATATTCAGCATCTGCCGTGTACTGTAAATACAAATGCTGTGTCCTCTTTTAAGACCCCAAAACCATTACGCCAAGCACCACCATAACATGTCTTACTTATCCTATAGAAATAAGTTGTAAAAGGAATGTACTGCCCTTGTAAACTTTTTCCTTCACCTTCACTACAAATCACAAACATGCCTATTAAACTTACACACAGCCAGAGGGGTAGCATGTCAAACTGACACTCTGTTTTACCAGGGATGACATTTAAAAAAACGTATTGTCATTCACGTCGTGGCAAATGGCTCCAATTTAACCATGCAAGAGGAATTGTTGAAGTCAAGGCTCGAGGTAACAGCGGGCATCAGGCGGGCACACCGGGGGGAACGAGCTAAACTGCTTGGCTTTTTTCAACTGCCAATGAGATACTGCGTGCTTGACGTTAATAGCAGTGGGTACGCGTTCTCTTTGAGGGCCTGGTTGGAATTCTGGCAATGTTTCTGAGTAGATACGTACCTGTCGTGGTGCGTGTCTGTTTTGTGCTTACTAATGCCACTAACCCTTGATCTGAGAGAGGACATAGATAGAGTCGTAGATGGAGATCGTAGAAGTGGAAATTGTTAGGAGACATGTGCAAAGAAATACAACATGTGAAACCCCAAACTAAGTAAAGTGCCGCTGCATGGCAAATGCTAAAGCATGGCTGTGGTGATAAAGTCATAAATATGTGCCTGTGATAGGTGTCTTAGTCCAGCGGCTGTGAACTGAGCCCCCTGCAGGGAGCGCTGACAGGAACAAACGCTCACGTCATGTGTCAAGCGTGTTGTGCGTCTGCATTATGCAGGTTTAATTATAGTCCTGTGAAGCAGTCGCATCAGCCTTCCCCTTTACGCTTGACTGCAGCTATCTATCTATATTTCAGAGAAAGAAAAATGAGTCTGTTAACAACCTTCACAGCTATCAGCAATGATACACTCTTGGTTGTTTTTTTAAATGTACGTGTCCTATTGCAATACAAAGGTCAGAAGCTTGATTCCCAAAGAACACGCATACTTTGGATAAAATGACACACAAAGACATTCTAGAGAAATCTGTGCTTTTGTGTTTTGGCAACTGTTTGGGGAACGCCCTTGCGTTCCAGCATGACAGCGAGATCTATAATGAAATGGTTTTCTGAGTATGATGTGAAAGAAAAACAAGCCTCAGACGAATGCCATTGATTGACAGGTGAAGTGGTGCTTTGCTGGTAAGTCAGTGATGAAAATTAAAAGACAGATATTGATTCTTACCTATATCTGTTGATCCCGTTTAAAAAGACAGAAAAACATGGCCGTTAGTCACACTTGCACGCCAAAATAAATGTGTACTGCCAAATCCACATACAGGAAGAAAAACGTCTTACAAATATATTTTACATCCTACGTAAACTATTATTGATATTTCCTGAGACTCACTGGATCACTAGGGATACTTCACCCCAAAGTGAAAATAGTGTCATCATTTACTCACCTTCGAGTTGTTCAAAATCTGTACAAATTTCTTTGTTCTGATGAACAAAGAGAATGGTATTTGCTTATAACCAGACAGATTTTGCCCCCCGTTGACTACCAAAATAGGAAACAATACAATGGTAGTCAAAAGTGCCCCAGAACTGTTTGCTGTCCTATATTCTTCAGAATGTCTTCTTTTGTGTTCAACAGAACAAAAAAATGATAAAGTAATTTTTCCTACCATGGGTGTCAACGGGGGGCAAAATCTGTCTGGTTAAAAGCATTCTTCCAAATATTTTTCTCTCTGTTCATCAGAACAAAGAAATGTATACAGATTGGAACAACTGGAAGCTAGTAAATGATGATAGAATTTTCATTTTTGGGTGATAGGAATTTTCTAAACTATTTTATGTTCTCTCTACACAAACAGACTACAAACAATTAATATGTATTAGGAGATAGCATGTTATTTTTAACAATGGTTTCATTGACTGAACTTTTATTTGTAAGTAATAGTTCAATCCAATGAAATCATGAATGTTCAACTTTCATGTGAATGTAAGTGTTGTTATATGCAGATTTGAGGTTGTTTAATACCTTCCAGCTGCAGCCGCATCCACAGAGTCTTGACTGCCTGTTTCACTGGGCGTGCTCATAGACTTTGATGGGGACATAGATGTCGGGACTATGAAAAGGTAAAAAGGCAAAAAATATTTTATTAAATATAATTAAAATAGAGCTAACCTTAAGAGCCTTATTAGATCCATTAGATCTATGGTCTTTGGAAAATACTTTTTTTTTGTTTGTTTGTAATAAAGACTCCTCTCCACTAGATGGCAATGGTGGAAGAGAACACAGTTTTAAAAATATCTTGGAGGGGGACATTCATATAGATTCTAAATGTATAACCAATTAAAAATATACTGACATTCTTTGTTTACTAGTGTATGTCATGCAGGGCCATACATTGTTTGTCTCGAATCATTAAAAAAGTGTCTTTGTTACCGGAGATTTGCATCGCAGATACACAAACAAAAAAACCTATTCTGCAAGCTAATTTTCAGAAACTACATTAGTAAAAACTATTTTGACAGGAGAAGTAATGTGGGAGGTAGAGTGTGGTAAGAAAGGATCAAATACAAAACCAGGAGACAAAAAATGACTGGGAATAGCCCACAGAAAAAGAGGTTTGGATGACGTCCCAGTCATAAAGTCATGAAGCTAGAGCTCCACTGAAATCCAAACCCAGAATATTACACAGACTGGGCTTGGCAAGTTAAAAAGGCTATTTTCTGATGTGTTTTGGAGGCAGGAGTTGTTGAATGAGATGGCGGTTCTACAGACAGATATTTGAGGCCGGTCCAGAGGTCTGTGTGTTGTACCTAATGAAGGTTCGGGTGAGATTCCAATACTCTGAAGGAGGGCTTCGGTCTCTCTGCGTTTACGGTCCAAATCTGAATCTTCAGGGGCAGCTTCCGCTTTCTGTTGTGTCTCTGACTGTTACCGTGTGCAGATGAGAATTTACATAAGTAGATATTTATGTTATGTTCTTAACACATATTGAATGAAGCTCTGTTTATATGTATGACCAAAAATCATTAAAATGGTAGCTTACCTCTTTTTTCTTTTTATCTTCCTCCTTTCTCTTTTTTTCTTCTCTGATCTGAGCGAGGCGCTGCTTTTTGCGCTCAAGTTCGGCCTTTAAGTCACTTTTATCGGCCATTTTGTCCTGCGACAGAAGGACACTATATTGTTAATTCAAATTAACCATCACTGTGTACATTTGATGAAACTATTTTAAACAACTTTAACATTAATTTTAAGGATTTAGCTAATCTACTAAACATCTAGTAAACAGACCAACATTACATTTAAAGGTCCATTTAAAGTTACAGCAATCCCTTACATATTTGCTTATTTAAAATCAGAAGATGAATTATTTTCTCTTTATTATTTATCTTTATGGCTCTTTTGATGATACGAGTTTGATTTATAATATAAAAAATAAAATATTTTTTGTGTACAGCGGTGTGGCAACCCACTATTGGAAGGTGCCTTGGTTTGTGCCTGATTTAAAGGCTTAAACTGGGGCACCGGATTGAGCTACACAGAAAATTAAAAGTGTCCAAAAATTATATTAAAATTATTTAAATGAAATGAATTAAATAAATTAAAATACTAACAAATAGAAAATAAAGGGGAATCAAAAGAAAAATTGTAAATTGCTTTATTTCAACAATAGAATTTTTGAATAAACATTAAAGAACAGTTACAGTAGGTAGGTAGAGAGAAAGAGAGAAAGGAAAAAGGAAGGAAGGAATGAAGGAAGGAAGAAAGAAAGAGAGAAAGGAAATGAAAGGAAAGGAAAAAGGAAAAGGGAAAAGGGAAAAAGGAAGGAAGGAAGGACTGAAGGAAGGAAGGAAAGGGAAAAGGATGGAAGGAAGGCAGGAAGGAAGGAAAGGAAAGGAAAAAGGATGGAAGGAAGGCAGGAAGGAAGTAAAGGAAAAAGGAAGGAAGGGAGGAAGGAAGGAAGGAATGAATGAAAGGAAAAAGGATGGAAGGAAGGAAGGAAAGGAAGGAAAAAAGGAAGGAAGGAAGGAAGGAATGGAAAATGATGTAAGGAAGGAAGGAATGGAAAAAGGATGGAAGGAAGGAAGGAAGGAAAGGAATGAAAAAAGTAAGGAAGGATGGAAGGAAGGAAAGGAAGGAAAAAAGGAAGGAAGGAATGAAAAAATTATGGAAGGAAGGAAAGGAAAGGAAGGAAGGAAGGAAGGAAGGAAGGAAGGAAGGAAGGAAGGAAGGAAGGAAGGAAGGAAGGAAGGAAGGAAGGAAGGAAGGAAGGAAGGAAGGAAGGAAGGAAGGAAGGAAGGAAGAAAGAAAGAAAGAAAGAAAGAAAGAAAGAAAGAAAGAAAGAAAGAAAGAAAGAAAGAAAGAAAGAAAGAAAGAAAGAAAGAAAGAAAGATTATGTATACATTGAGTAATAATGTATCATATGATGCCCTGCATGTTATCATGACAGAAGCCATTTCCCAATTTAATTACAATAATTCACGGCCAACTTCCATCTAAATATCAGTCATATTTCACTGATGCCATTAAACTTTGTGTAAGCAAACAAATGATGCTAGCTATTTGCTATTGCTAACAATGGTACTAAGAGAATCAGATGACTTCACAACCGATAAGCAGTTATCGAGCTTGTTCAATAATAAAAACCACATTATTACAACAAGATGCACGCATAAGACCTCACAGTTACATATCTATGAGAAACAAGCATCCTGTGTGCATGACACATCCTACCTGCTCCCCGTGTGGATGCTGCTGCGTCCACTCTGAATATGCTGTGTCACTGGTCCTCTGCACAAACTGGCCTCAGCTTTAAAATGTCCCTTGCATTAAAACAAGCTTGATACTACACGATGCGATTCTTCAGAAATGCAATGGAGGTGTTGGCAAACACAGTCAAGCCGTATTTACTGAGAATGGCCTACATTTTTAAGGAAATACAGATGCTCAGTGACGCCTTGCCACCTTCAGGTTGATACTGATCTCACATCTATCTCATCTTTCTTTAAACATTAAAAAATGAATTAATCCATAGCAACAGTGCCACCCAGTGGATGATGTAGACACTTGATTTAAAGACGCAAGCGTTGTTTTTTAACATTGTTGATTTTTGTCCGTAGAGAATTTCTGTTTAATGTATCTTTCGATTTCTAGCTAATTTTAAATATGGGAGAACAAATAATCAAGTACACTTACATGGTCAGCATTAAAAAAAGATTGGTATAATGACATTATATATTTCCGTTTAAAATGTCAGTCGCTTCATCACCACTAGATGGATCTACACTCAAGAATACAAAGTACAGAAGTAATACAGAATTTAGCTCAATGATTGAACAGGCACCAGAACGTATCTATTGATGGCCCTACCAAATAAATATGCGTTATGGTTTTCCCAAAAATGAATAAATTGTACTTCATGTGTGCTTTCAGTTCCGTCGCGGAACACCACTAAAACATCACTAAAAATGAGTTCCTCAGTCCTACTCCCAAAGACCTTTGCTCTATTTCTGCTGTGCGCATGCGCCGAGTTTCATACGGTTATAGATGTACAGCGCGTAGATGCGAACAATTATTCATGTTGAATATACCACGAACGGCATAACACAAATTATTCCGTACATCGCTTTTACAGGACTATCGTAATTTACATAGTCTCATGAATCTTTGTAATTTTCCAAAAATATTGATAAACAGGACTTGATATGTTTAATAAACATCTATAACCATAGCTCTATGCATAGAGTAGAGGAGTAACAGTCCCCCCTCCCACCCTTGTGTTGTGTTTGTACCCTGTTTTGCTGGCTGGATATTTTGACGCAATGACAAATTAAACCGAGGATTTGTTCATCCCACGATCGGACTGCATCGCATTTTCACGGAGATTTTATTAAATGTAATAAAAGTCACCAGCTGTTGCAGAATGTCAAACTTTGTGAGCTGCGTGATCTGATGAGAGCAGGACAATAACTTATCGAGGACGTTTCATAAACCTTGGATTGAACTTGAAGACCACCATGAGGTTTGCTCAGGTTTTGTTTCAGAGCAGCTCAAAGCTGAACATACCAAAACAAGTGGACAGATTTTCAAAGTACTCTCCGTCTCCACTTTCAATGAAGCAGTTCATTGACTTTGGTAAGTCGTTTATCTGATCATATGGATCTAATGCACAACATCTAAACATTGTCTGAAATTAAATAATTGTATTACCTAGTTATGTTAATGTGCGCAGTATCATAATTATTAACATAAACATCCAGATTCTGCCTGATCTTTATACCATCTGTCCTGCACTGCAATGTTACCATATTTTTGTCACAACTGTTACGCTTTTGGTACTCTTGTGTTTAAGCACGTGTGTAGTTTTGCAACACACCAATCATGTTCACTGGGCTCATTGTGAATCGCGAATTTAGTGAATGTCAATCACGTGACGGATCAGTGTTTGTTAATATTGTTACATCTTGCTTGCAGGATCTGCCAATGCCTGTGAGAAGACCTCTTTCAAGTTTTTAAGGCAAGAGCTTCCTGTCCGGTTAGCCAACATCATGAAGGAGATCGACTTCCTC
The DNA here is from genome assembly GCF_015846415.1 of Triplophysa dalaica. Taxonomy (NCBI): domain Eukaryota; kingdom Metazoa; phylum Chordata; class Actinopteri; order Cypriniformes; family Nemacheilidae; genus Triplophysa; species Triplophysa dalaica. The sequence goes on along the minus strand of NC_079566.1, from coordinate 6,340,369 downwards.
CCAGACAAACTGCTGAGCACCCCTTCACTGAAGCTGCTCCAAAGCTGGTGAGAACTGAACTGCAAAGATACAGACCGTTTCAAACATTTTACTCCCCAGATAGGCAACCGTGTCCTGTTCCCTTTTGTAAACCTGAATGACTTTTTTCTTGCGCAGAACACAAGAAATGTTTTTTTAGAATGTTGTAACCGATCAACATTGACGTTTATTGTATGGTCCCAAAACCACTGAGGCATTTCTCAGAATATCTTCTTTCGCGTTTCACAGAAGAAAGAGTCATATACAGGTTTCGAATAGAGACGAGAGTGAATAAACGGTGACAGAATTTCAGGTTCTGTGTGAACTCTTTTTAAGATGAAAAAAACTTCCAGACTAAGTGATATCCTTCCTTGTGGTCCGATTTTTGTACCATAATATTAAGAAACAGACGAGTCGATAGGAAAGGGGTGTAGAGTCAGCACATGGATGACAGCCTGGTAAAAAAAATAGGATGTCAACAACTTTCGTCAGCATTTCTGATCATTTTGCTTCTATTGTGGCTTGTTTAAACTGTGTAGACGGAATTATGTTCACACTTGATTCTAACAGATAAATTATGTCTGGTACTGAAATTTGAACCTGAGGTCAAAGTTCATTGGTATTTACTTCATGGAGGAAACAAAATGCTGAGTCGACTTTCTGACATCCGTCTGTTTATCTGACAAAAACTGTAAAGAAATCTGTTATCTCTCTGTGGATAATGAATTGGTCAAGTAAAGATCTGTTATAGTTGACTTGTTAAACCCTATGTAAACAAATTGATTGTAAACCCTTGATTCATTTGAGAAATACTGCATCTACTGGAAGGTTAATATTACAAAAATGATTTGAATAATCGTTGGTAATAAAAATATTAAGAGGTTGCAGTCTTTAACCTTATTTAAGGATTGGCAGTATTTAACGCATATATTATGTACTACGTGTATGTGATATAAATAGCTCATTGTTCATGGAAAGTTTGTAAGAATAGACTTTGTTTTGAAGCGTTGAATGGAATTTGGAAGGACAGAATGATTTGTAATGTAAACCCAAACATGAAGCGACATTTTCCGTCTTTTTGTCATCTGGAGTTAAAAGCTTTCTGTTCAAGGTATCTTAACAGCATAACAAAAAAATGTAGAAATTAAAGACATTATGTATAATGGTTATTTTTTGCTGACTTGCTGGATTCATTCAAAGGCTGTTATGAAAACTGTAGAGGATTGTACATTTCTTCAATCTTAAATGTGTCACACAGTGATTTATTCAGCAAAACTGTGTGCTGCTTGGTTAAACATTTTCTTTGCTTGAGGAAAATGCCTCAAGTCATTATTTAAAATAATGAAAGTTTCTATTTAAGACTGTCCTTGGTTTATTAAGTTAGCAAATGGTGAAAGGCATTTTTACCATTTACAATGTTCGTCCTAAATTGGCACGTCCTACTTCTTTGCTAATTGTCTGTTTGTTCTGTAGTCTCTGTCCCCAAGAATTTATGATTCGTGCATGCTTAGATTAAAGACCTAGCTATGTAAAGTTAACTTTTAATGCTATGCAGTCTCAAATGCCATGCACTCTACATAAACATGTGTGTGCTGTAACATTTTTAGTCTTGCTGTAATATAAACAAATACTTAAAATGGTGTAATGACACCAAACAGTCGCTCATGTAAATATCAGCTATTACAGAATGTTCATTGTGTCACGTGTCGTGAGGCTGTTGTGCATGATGCATATGTTACATCTGCCGGTGTCCCATAGGTGGATTTGATTTACTTCATCCATAAAATGTTTAATGCAATGCCATTTAATCACAAGCTGCCAAAATGTATCATTAACCCTGATGGCAATATGAATGGGATCAGTAGCTACAGTAAATACCACTTAATTGAACATTCTGTCATTTACTCATCCTCTTGTCATTTCAAACCTGAATGACTTTATTTCTTTCGGAGAACACAAAAGAACACAGGGTGGTCATCAAAGATTCAAACTAAACATCAAATGTGCATAAATATAATTTTTTTTCTATGCCTCCCTTTGTATTTTGCTCACACAGTCTTAAAGGGATACTTCAGCCAAGAAATAAATGTCCCCAATGTTTTACCGACCCTCAAGGCATCCTAACTGAATATGACTTTCTTCTTGAAGAATAATGCAGTCAAAGTTATAATAACACGTATCCTATTACTTAAAGCGGAACGATGTGAGTGAATGGGGGCAATTTTTTCTATTAACTTTTATGTCTAACGTTTGTTGTCCCTCGTCTGCGCGTGAACCAGAGGCTTGTTTTTCCCATTCTACCGCTAGGAAGAAAAAGAATATGAGGTATTATAACTCCGACTGCATTATTCTTCAAGAAGACATTTACATTTAGTCTTTATCAGACTCTTTTATCCAAAGCGACTATAGGGCTGGTTATAGGGCTGGTTATACTCGATGCATTCGCTAGTTCGCATGGGTGCGCGCGCCAAATATGATGTCATAGCGGTGTTCGCGAAGTTCGCTTTGGGTGAGCGCGAGCTCATTTCGCGTGGCGGCTCGAGCGAACAGTTTGTGCGGCGCCGCAGTCAACATGAAAGCTTTTAAGAGATTTTGGCTGAACTGGTACGCCTGTACACACATATTTTATGATGAATGTGTCTGTTTTATATTGTATTCAGAATACAACAATATTTATCAACATTGTTATATAAAATGAGAAGATATAAGAACAGGTCAAAAGAGCAAAGACATTAAATCTATGGCAATGTACATTTAGCAGTCCCTAACCAACAATTTGTAGAAATGTGTCTTCATTATGCACAGAAATGAAAGAGTGAACAAAAAGTTTGATGTAAAAATGTATTAAATCAACAAACAATAGTTCGAAATGCATTTCCCCGTCCATCACACGCATCTGCTTCACAAGAACAATGTATTCTCCATCTCCACGTTTTGTGGCATGCAGTGGGCGAACATTCCATCTCCTTTTTCGCCCTTTTTTTTGATAGTAGCAACAACACAAAATCTCCTACGTTTCCTTGTCGAGCAGCTGCTCGCAAGACGCCATTCTGAATGATCTGACATAATTCCGGTAAAATTCCTACTTTTCTTCTACTTCCTGCGGATTTACAGGACGATTTCGTTTGTGCGCCCCCTGTCGTTTCAAAACATATCTCAACGGCGAACGCGTCACGTATAAACGTCTCATCCGTTTGGGGAGTTGCGCGTGCAGTCAGCCCTTTACAGATGGGGTATGCAATTGGGACAGCATAAGGACAACAAAAAACATAAGTGAAATCAAAAAGACTGGTCTCATATAGCCTACCACAGTATACAGAGCTTTTTATTTCAGGAGTAGAAAGGAAATAGAAGACAGAACTGATCGGTCAGGTGTTGACTGAAGAGATGTGTTTTCATAAGAGTCGTAAAGATGGCTACAGAATCTGCAGATCTTGTAGCATTGGGCAGATCATTCTACATATGTGTAACTGATCCGGAGAAGGTACGTGAGAGAGATTTTTTACCTTTTTGGGAAGGCCCCACAAGACGTTGTTCGTTTGCAGGGTACATACGACTGCATTAGCGAGTGAAGATAAGGGGGTGCCAAACCAGTGGTGGTCTTGTAGCCCAGGGGCAGAGTCTTGAATTTGATGCAAGCGACAATAGGAAGCCATTGTAACTGAATGAAGAGAGGAGTGACTTGTGCTTTCTCGGTTCACAGAAAGCCAAACTTGCCGCTGCATTCTGGATCATCTGTAGAGGTTTGGTTATGCAGGCTGGAAGTCCAGCCAGTAGCGCATTGCAATAGTCCAGTCTGGACAGAACAAGATCCTGGACTAGGACTTGCCAAGCATGCTCTGATAGGAAGAGTCACATTTTTCTAATATTGTAGAAGATGAATCACCACTCCCACATTTCTAGCCTTTCTGGAAGATTTGATGGTTGATGAGCCCAGTTAAATGGAGAAGTTGTAATGAGTCTTTGTCTCGGCCGGGATTACAAGCAGTTATGTTTTTGCAAGGTTCAACTGCAGGTGGTGGTCGTTCATCCAGAGCGAGATTTCGGATAGGCATGCTGAAATGCATGCAGAAACAGTCAGATCGTCAGGCTGATAGGACAGGTGGAGTTGTGTATCATCTGCATAGCAGTGATAGGAAAAGCCATGTTTCCGAATGACAGGGCCTATGGATTTCATGTATACAGAAAATAGCAACGGACTGAGCCCTGAGGCACCCCTGTGTCGAGATGTTGGGACTCAGAGACCCTACCTCTCCTGGATACTCTAAATGACCTACCTGAGAGGACCCACAACCTTGCTTTGTTAACACAATTCTCTTACCACTTGCTACTGGAAAGCAGAAACGTGTTTAGATAAGATCAAGTTGATTACCAGATTTATGGGTTGCTGAAGTGGGGACTTGCTTAAGGTCAAACGATGCAGTCAGGTTGTTAAAGGCAGCAGCCTGTGGTTTTTCAAGGTGGATGTTGAAGTCTCCAAGTATCACCAGAGGAGTACCATCCTCAGAGAAGGATGACAGAAGTGCATCCAACTCCTCCAAGAAAAGTCCAAGCTGACCTAGGGGACGATAGATGACTACATCATGAGTTTTTACAGGGTGGATGACAGTAACAGCATGAAACTCGAAGGCGATGTTGTCGAATTTGTAGTAATTAGGAATAAGTAGGCCGGTTCCACCACCCCTCCCTGATATGCGTGGGCAGTGTGATCTGGTTTGATCCAGGTTTCAGTAAGTGGTAAATATAAGCTGTATAAACAATAGCTGTGATGAAATCTGCTTTGTTTACAGCAGATTAGCAGTTCCATAAAACAATGGGAAATGTAGTTGAGGGTGTTCTGGATTCTGAAAGAGTGCACAGATTATTAGCGTTGTGTGGCCTTCTAAGTGATACCAGTGATTTACGAGTTGTAGTGACAGTAGGGATTTGAAAACACATAGTAAAAAGCAGGGAATAAGGAATAACAAGAAGAGAACAAATAGAGGTGCAGAAAATGTGAACTGAAGTGAAATACTCAAGTACCTTGTCTGTGTTTTTGCTCGGTGGAGTCGCGCAGGTAGAGACACAGGTCTTTACGCTCTTCGGTCTTCACGCGATGAGGCTTGCACGCGACCACTGCCGCGGTGGTTAATCACACTTAAATACTCGTCTGAATCACGCAAGAGAATTCAGCAGAACACACGTCCCAGTATCTCCCAATAACAACGAAACCATCACGTCAACAAACACAACGACACTGCGTTTAAAATCAATAAGATAAGATTAATCAATTACATATTCAGTCAGGATGCCTTGAGGGTGAGTAAAACATGGGGACATTTTATACTTGGCTGAAGTATCCCTTTAACAACATCTTTTGCTCTTAAAAACAGGTATGCACAGAGTCTAATGGAACTCGTTGACTTTCTGGAGAAGGATCCCAATGATAAAAAAGTTTTGACAAGGTAAGTACGATATAAAGAGCTGTTCTTGGAAATGTCCAAAGTCCTCGAGGAATCCTACACATATTTAGCTCATAAATGTTTAGCCTGGCTTCAGCCTGCATTCAGTGACCTCTAATAACACCGTAACGTGTATCTCAGGTTCACCGAAACGCTGATCAATGTCAGGAACAGACATAACAACGTGATGCCCACAATGGCACAGGGTGTGTTAGAGTACAAGGATGCTTTTGGCGTGGATCCTGTGACCAATCAGAACGTCCAGTACTTTTTGGATCGCTTCTACATGAGCCGAATCTCCACACGCATGCTGATGAATCAGCACAGTAAGTGCTCTGGAAGCTGTCGCCAAATAACAAGCATATTCTCTCATAGCTATGAATGTAATGGAGTATTCGATAATCTAAAGCATATTGTCATTTTGCAGGGATAAAACATGATGATTTTGATAAAAAATGAACGCCATGTCCAGTCATAATATAGAATACTGTGTTAAATATGTGAGTTTTATTGTTCAGAGTTCAAATGTAATTATAACTCAATGTGTTTAATCTCAGCATTAATCTTTGATGGCAGCACCAATCCAGCCCACCCCAAACACATCGGCAGTATCGACCCAAACTGTGACGTCGTGGAGGTTGTAAAAGGTAATTAGCCATGCAACTTTCCCCATCTAACACGTTTTACTATGCCAATGAAAGCCAATGAAATTCTGAATGAGAGGCACAGAAAATGCCTGCTCCACATTCAATTGGCTTGGAATGTGTTTTCTGATTTGTCTGCCTATCTTAAAGGGACAGTTCACCCAAATATTAAATTTCTCTTATCAATAACTCCCCCTCCTCTCTTTTCACACCTGTATGACTTTCATCTTCTGCAAGTCCCAAAAGAAGATATTTTGAAGAATGCTGTTTACTGGACCCCCTTTACCTGCATTAGTTTTGCATGGGTGCTTTCGCTGTTCTGTTTTCGACTTTCTTCAAAATGTCTTTATTTTTGTTAAAAGAAAGTCATACAGGTTTAAAATGACAAGAGGGTGAGTAAATGATTACAGAATTTCAGAATTTTCATTACTAAAGGGCCACAACTATCCCTTTGACGTAGTGGAAAACATTGTCGTAGGCCCATTGTGGAATAAATCTCGATCTCCTTCTCATTCCAGATGCTTGTGAGAGTTCCAAGATGCTGTGCGATCAGTACTATTTGACCTCTCCCGAAGTGGAAATCAAACAAGTGGCCTGTGAGCAAGACTTTTCTCTCTCAGACTTTCAGTTCAGTGTTTCTATGTGTGTGTAGTGCGCGGTGAGTCCTGACCTTTAAGAAAGCTTGAACTGTGCAGCGGCTGTCTCTGCCCTGTCATTTACCAACAACTGATTCAAGCGAATCTAAAGATATAACACTGTGTGATGGTGCAAAGGTGGTGGACATTATGGGCATTCTTTTCTTGTGTGGGGTAACACATGGCTGGAGTGTCATTATGCTTTTTTAGCTTATAATGTACATGTCTTATCAATATCATGACCTAGAATTAGACTTTAGAATCAGTTACAGCATGTGGGATGGTAGAATTTTTTTCTGTCAGCATGTCAAAACAAAACTGTTATATAACCTGTATTGATCCAAGCTGTGTAAATAGTTGCATAATAGCAAAATCTTGGCACAGTCACCTTCTCTTATCTCTCAGATGTTTAAATAGCACTGTATTGGTGTGTCAAGCAAGGTGAACGTTACAAGGTTCAGGAAGCACCGTTTGCAACTGGTCACCTGCTTTACCAAAACACAGTAACAAATTAGCCACCATACTGTTATCTACCGGAGGAGATGTGGTGGCGGGCCAATGTATACGTTTTTATTGTGAGTTAATGTAGGCAAGCATGTTACAATGTTATTTTTTGCAGATAATGGACCCAACGAACCCATACACATAGTTTATGTGCCTTCTCATCTGTACCACATGCTTTTCGAGCTCTTCAAGGTACTGTGAATCAATCTCCAGGTGTTTTACACAGTACACTCAGCTGTTGAGAGAAAGAGTCGCGTCAACTCCATTAACTCCAATGGAACTCCTTTTTCACAGCAATTGCGGTTCTTGGAGCCTCTCGGTAGTTCCCGGAAGTTACTAGTAACGCATGGAGCTTTTGCTAAACATACCTAATGAGGTGAACTTTTAACACATGTAAAGATATAGGTTGTTTAATGGATAACGTCAGTTGTCGCGACTCTGTTTCGCTCAACGGCTCTGAGTAAACTTACGTAAACGCAAAAGGTTTTAAAGGGATAGTTCACTCAAACATGAAAATCAGGTTATTTACTCAACCTGGTGTTGTTACAGAGCCATACCTGAACGACTTTCTTTCCTCTATTAAATTCAACTGAAAGGTTTTGCATGACTTAGTTGCTTAGAAAATATGAAGGAACCAGGGATGTTTAGTGCATTGATGGCAAACCTTCCACGCGTGTCTTGACATGTAGGGAGTAAAATGTGACCTTGGATCACAAAACCAGTCATGGGTCGCGCGGTTATATTTGGAGCAATATATATCCATTTTTCTTTTATGCCAAAAATCATTGGGATATTAAGTAAAGATTGTGTTCCATGAAGATATTTCATTAATTTCCTAGCGTAAATATATCAAAACGTATTTTTTGTGGGGGAAAACGCAGCATCTGATGAACAACTTTGAAGGCCATTTTCTAAATAGTTATTGAGAATCTCAATCAGTTTCCGGATTTTCAAATAGATATATCTGGGCCAGATATTGTCCTATTCTAACAAACTTTACAACAATAGAAAACTTTATTCAGCTTTCGGGTGACGTATACATCTCAATTTCTTCAAAAATGTAGCCTTATGACTGATTTTGTGCTCCAGGGTCACAAATGGGAGATGCAGACCCGCATGGAAAGTGACCAACAATGCTATTATACTAAATTACTTTTTATATTTTTGGATAAACTTTGGATACAATTATATTTGGAACAATATGAGGATGTGTAATGTCTGATTTTTCATTTTTAGGTGAACAAACTCTTAAAGCTATCAATTGCGTGTTTGTGATAAACACACATGCATCTGAATGTATAAGGTTGTTTCTCTCCATAACAGAATGCAATGAGAGCAACTGTGGAAACCCATGAAAACAGCCTACATCTCCCACCCATCAAAGTGAGAGTTTCTTTAGGAAAAGAAGACCTGACCATCAAGGTGAGCTCTGTTACGGTGTATCATTTTACACGGAGCAATGAGGACACAAACATGTATTGTAATGTCTCCTGTGTCATATTAGATGTCTGACAGAGGAGGAGGAGTTCCCTTGAGGAAAATCGAAAGACTTTTCAGCTACATGTATTCAACCGCACCGAGTCCTGTGGCGGAAGATACCCGCAACGCTCCACTGGTAAGAGCTGCAGTTGGGTGGATATTTAAACAAAGTGTGGGCAGATGCTGTAGAGCGAAAGGGAGTTAACAGGCTTACAAATTAGCCGAATAACCAACAGCTTTTTTGTTTACACCCGATTTTAATCGTAACGTTTTTTTCTCTTGCTCGCTTTGTTTCTTTACAGGCTGGTTTTGGCTACGGTCTTCCTATCTCCCGCCTGTATGCCAAGTATTTCCAGGGGGACCTACAGCTGTACTCCATGGAGGGATATGGCACAGCGGCAGTCATATATTTAAAGGTATTTTACACACTTCCTGTTTTAAAATCGACAAAACTTTGAGTTATTAAAGTGCACAGCGTCACTCATACAGTGTGCATACAATCATCGAATGTTTCATTAATCGTTTTCTGTTGAAAACAGGCCTTATCTACAGAATCAATTGAAAGGCTGCCTGTCTTCAACAAGTCAGCTTTAAGACATTATCAAACAAGTATGGAGGCAGATGACTGGTGCATCCCGAGCAGGGAACCCAAGAAACTGGGAAAGTACGAGTACAGTGTTTGAGAGCGAGGGAAAGCTCATACGACAAAAATAGGGACTTTTAGGTCAGTGTATGTTGCGGAGACCTTCTTTAGGATAACTATGTTCGTGACTATTCAGGTATTTCAGAAGCATGGTGTTATCAAAGGTTTGATTATTGACCTTTTGAATGTTAAAGCATTAATAACAAGGCATTTTTGTCTTCCATCTCTCACGTTGACACTAGAGTTTTCAGAGAACACGTTCAGTTTCTCTATAATAGGGAAAATATTTTAACACTTCATTTGTGATGTCAGATACTTCAATGGACTGCTGAAAGTGATTGGTCGTTTGAGCATGTGTCGATTCCTACACATTACCACGGATTGTAAGGCAGATAAACTGAGACTGTAAGTGTTCTGGAGGTTGTGGTTTAGGCAGTGGGGCCAAGTTATTTGCATAATGTATTTGGAGGAACACAAATACATAAAAAGTAATCAAGGCTGTTGTAATTTCCTTGGGGGTAAATGCATTCACAATGCAAGCCTTAGAATGACAACCATTGTATATTCTATTGTTTCTTTTTGCGGTGTTAGAAATGTTCCTGTAACAGTTAGACCTACTGTCTAACAACTCCATGTAGTTTTGATTGTGAAAATGTGATGCTGTGGCATCAAATCATTTAACATTAGATACATGCATATAAAAATATTAATACGAAGGTTAATAAAACATTGTAAGTATTAATAAAAACGTTGACGTAACATTCACGTAACATAACTGACATTTACTGATGGCTTTCCCAGTACAGAACTCATTATAATCTTATTATGAAAACCGAATAGTTTCAATTGTGTCACTTAGAACTGAATAAGGCAAGTATTGAAGTGGCTAAATGGATTAGACAGTTTTGATCTTTAACAAAGAGTAAAATGTATGATTATTGTGACAACAGCTTCTGCCCGAACATTTCAGGTGTTTAGTGTGATAAACAACATGCATCATCATAGTGAATTACTGATTCCTATTTTATTATAATTATAGTTTATTAGGTTTCAAGCATGATGGCAATATTTTCTTTATTTTTATTCGCATTTCAAAGATAAATGTCCTATTTTTAATTCTGTGTTGTATCAGGATGGTGACGATTGTTATTTTTTTAGAGAGTTGTTATTTTGTTGTTGTTGTTGTTGTTGTGTATGTGTATTTTTGTAGCTATTGAAATGCAATGTGAAGGACCTGAATGAATTGTAAGGGAACTGAAAGAGGCAATGGCTGTTCGCTCTTTTGAGTGAAACTCAGCAAAAAGGATAATTGGACATTTCCTGTTATAATCCACAACTGACATTTAAAGTGTAGTGTTCTCGTTCATACCTCATAATGTTCATTTGCTGTCATGGAGAACTCGATCACTTTCCGTCCTTTTAAAACACGCTGCTTCTGATGTTCTCAATCCACAGTTCTGTATTTAGAGAGCAGCTAAACTATGTGTTTGCCTCGCTGAAATAATGGATACTGAGCAATCCTCATAGATTCAATGCTGAGGGTCTGTTTATGTACTATTAAAACAATGAATGAGAAAATGAATGCCGTTTGTTTTTCATTTCACTTTGTTTTTGGTTCTAACTTGCTAGTTTAAAGAACAAGTTGTCACATGCCACACAAAAAAACATGTTTATATGGCCTTTGTTTACTATATAAGGCATATAAATCCATACACTTTTGGTCTAGTTTTATCTTTGTCAATCAAATCATTCAAAACGGATGTTTGCTAATTGGGCGGATTATTCAGTTGTTACAATACAAATAAGTTATTATTGAGTTAAAGTTTTATTATTGCTTGAAGGGCAAGATTCCTGGCAAAAAACCTCTGTGTGTTCCCGGGCTGTAGTTACAGGAACAAAATGATCTATCTTTACTTTAGCATGTCTACCACTCTCTCCTGACAGCACTTGAGATTGTGTCTCTGACACCCGTCCCCGTCTAAAAACACAGTGCTATTTCAGGAGCTGTAACTGCACCGCCTGACCTGTCAGTCATCCACACAATGTCCCCCATCTCAAAGCCAAACAACTGCCTTCTAGTTTCTAATATCCATTGAGAAGTACTATGCACACTTGTTGAACTCTTTATAATATTTTTATATTTACTAGTTTAGTGGTATAATCTCGTACACAGCAAGGGCAAACCCTGAATGTCGGGCTGTATTTCAGTGTTCGAGATACACATGTTACTGGCTTTTTCTTAGTTTTATCTCCTTTTCTCTGTAGAGAACGAGTGGAAACAGGTTGTCTGCTGCATAGAAAATGCATCCAGATGACATTGTGTGGGGTACAGAGATTGATTAATGATTAAATCCACATATTTCTCATTAAAATCAGTGAAGAATTAAAAAAGAAAGATCCGCTAAATCTGTTTATAAATAATTATTTGTTTGGAGTCTACACTAGTTTTTCAAAAGTGTGATAACAGTTGTGAAAGGGGTTTAGAAAAAATAAACTGAGCTGATAAACTACAATCACTATTACACATCGATGGTCAAAGGCTCGTCATGCATACATTTATACATGCGTCACAATATACATTTGTATTATATTTAGCAATAAAAAATCATGCTTGGCATATTTGAAAACTAAATATGTTTCTGTTTAATATCACATCTGCATTTACACTGGAATTATATGGAATGGCTACCATGATGTTCCACTAAACTCTTGGTGTTGTAACGGAGTAGCCGTATGTCTTTATAATGTCTGGATTACACTACAAGACTTTTAAAATCTGAACAGATTTTGTTTAAACTAGACATCATATACAAGACAGAAAGTTTCAGATAGAAACACACTAACTGATCAAATCTGCAGACTGGCGCAGACTTTCTGCAACAAGTCCAGACTGAAAATCAGTGCAAAAATCTTGTAGTGTATTATAGCCTTAAGTCAGATATCAGTATATGATTCCTACAGGCTCCAGAAGCAGGTATTTTTTCACCGATGGAGGAAGACTGAGTTCCTGGACACCCTGTTGGCAGCGACTGGACATTGCAGAACGTATAGCGCATCTTGCCAGATGTTGTAGAGCGCGTGGATTGTTGGTACATACGGCAAACAAGGAGTCGTAGAAATCCTTGTGCCGCTAAATAAAAAAAAGACAGACAGTAAAAAAGACATGTAAATAGATTAATATAATTCCATGATGCATTGTGGAGAGTGTTGTAGATTCAGGGCTTGGAAAGCAACAAAGAAATGTAGTTATTTCTGAATGTTATGTTGGAAGTTCAGAAATTCTAAAGAAATATGTACAGTATTTATTTATTTATTTATTTTATATATATAAATGAATGAAATAAAACAAAAAAGCTTGTTTTTTATTTAATATATCCATAACATTAAATGAATGAAATAAAAAATATCATATATATAACATTTGCTTTAGTTTTTGTATATACCTCTTGATGTATTTTTAATTGGCTATTTTCTAACAACCATCACGTGTAATTTATGAAACAGTTAGCATTGACCTCATATACAGGTTCAGGAATAGCTGTCCTCCATTTTTTCGTGTACTTTACGTGTTCATAAGAATTCACCATCACCTCCACGGCTCTGGGGTAGTCATGGCATGCCTGCAACACCTACATAACACCATGACAAGATAAGAACAACATATATCAAGGTGTACATTTTGACTTGTTTAGCATACGCTTATTTATGGCTGAGAATACAGTTTTCCTAGTTTAACACTATTATAAATCTACCTTGAATATCCCATCTGACAACTTTACAGACTTAAATTAATGGTTGCACTCATTTATACCTTATGAAACTGGGGCGGATAAACTCTGGGTGCTCCGTAGTTGAGAAGCAGCTGAAAGCAGCGTTCAGGAATGGCCCACTGCCGATTCTGCGTTACCTTCAGAAGATACTGAATAGCCCCACATCCATTGATATCCATAGTTTGAGGTTTGGCACCAGCCTCTAGCAACATCTGTATAAGCACGTGATCACAGTTCCAGCAAGCTTTGTGCAGGGCGGTTTTCTTGTCTTCTTCATGTAAGTGCAGGTTAGCGTTGTGGTCCAGCAGGATCCTGCAAACGAGATGGTGGTCCTCACTGTACATATGTTCACGCATGTCCATGGCCCAGAATGCGGCGGTGATAAGAGGTGTCTCCATGTGGGTGTTGACTGCATTGACATCAGCTCCTTGGACAGTGTAGAAAGCCACCAGCTCAGGTACACCGAAGCGGGCCGCTGTGTGCAGAGGAGTGTCCTGGTTCTCATCGCTGGGCATGTTGATGTTTGCGCCTACAGAGAATTCAATTTCACAAAGATGATAGGGCCTCTATGATCATGGATGTTATTTTTAATGCATAAGGTTTCTGCTGATGTAATCTGCATTTATATGATTTAATTTAACATTTATACATGCAACACTGATTTAACAAATTGACATATTGTTAAAGGAAGTATAGACATAAGCAGACCTTTGAGAATAAGCAATTTGGCACAGTCCAAAGACTCTTGCGTAACGCAGTAGTGTAAAGGGGCATGTCCACTCAGGGACATGCTGTTGACTCTTGCCCCCCATTCCAGCAGAAGTCCCACACAGTCAGAATTAGACACTGTACAGGCCACATGCAGAGGGGTCTTTCCATTAGGTTTCTTATTGACTGCCGCCCCATTCTGCAGGAGGACCACGGCACTCTCTAATGAATTGTACATCATACATACGTGAAGACCCATTGCCCAGGAACACTCCAACTTATAACTGGGTAGCCAGTAACCTTGTGGAAAAAAATATGTTTTTGTTTAAAAAGCAATGGAGTCTTTGGAAATATTCGTATAATGCATCACTAAACTAAAATGCGTCTTATTATACAGTTTTATCAGAAGCTGCATGCATATGCGTACATATTTTAAAGACAAAAATGTATTTCTTTTATTACAAAAATAGGATTTTGTTTTTAGAAAATGTTTTAGCAAGGGATGACATGAACTGAATCATGAAGAAAAAGCAGCCAATCGGAGCCCAGAATAGATTGATACTTTAAAGATTTTTTTAAAACATCAGGGAAACATCAAACCTCATATAACCTCAAGAAGCTTGCAGAATACAATTCAGAGTATGTCTACATTTGTCAGGTTTAGACGAATGGTGACGTCATTATGGTGAAAGAGCTTTGAATTTTGGATAATTCTTTTTTTTCAACATAATTGTGTTATTCCTTAATATGGAAGTTTACTGTTCTTTTAAAATGTATTAAAATAAAATGACCCTAAACCAAGTCGTAATTTAAAAAAGGTGGCTGTCAGCTGTAACTAAAATATTAAGAAACTGTGTAAATTAAGAATTGTATAATTTTTTATAGCTAATAAACAAATACTGTAAGTTAATGTTTTGTTACATTTTAGGTAAACGTTTAAACTGTTATTGTGACAACATACATTTTAAAACAATTAGAACTTTTCCATCCGAGTCTGACATCAAAAACTTTCTGTTGCTGACTGTCAGTCTGGCTCCACCATCCTACGAGTCTGTACCTCATCTTTTTTGGGACTGTATTCATGTAGCTACTTATTGGGAGAAATTTTGTCTGTTTGTACGTGCTTCTTTATTAGTCAACTTTTCTTCGATGTTTAAGGATGTCTTATTTGGATTTTATAATTCTGACAAAAATCTAAAAGACAAGTATTTTCTTATAAATCTATTTATTTTTCTAGCCAAGTTTTTTGTACACAAGTGTAAGTTTTTGTCTGTCAAACCTCTTTTTACAATTTTTTGCAAAGACGTTAATTGTTATTTGGGTACTATCTCTTCTTCTAACAATGCCAAAGCATTAAAGTCTGTTACAATGTGCACAAAGTATAATATTTCAGCTTTTTTATAATGAAAACCAAAAGGGTCTCAAGACTTTTCTCTCTCTCTCTTTATTTTAAGTTTTTGTTACTCCTGGCTCAATTTTATTTTTATTTATTTTTATTTTATTTATTTTTACTTGCTTTTATTTAACTTCCCTTTACTGGGTTTTTGTCTTCTGAATTATTATTGTTTATTTCTGCTCATAATTGTGACTTATGTTTTTGATGTTATATTTGTTCAATAAAAAAAAGAGTCTGGCTCCACCTAGTGGCCTTTAACCACACTAACTGCACCACAGAGTCGGTGTTGTTTTATAACTCGCACGAGTGTTATCTCATCTGTAGTTACCTTGCTTATACGAGGCAAGTGTCATATTGCGGTCCTCCACGTCAAACACGGTGTCTATGTCAACGCTGGTCGTGCGGAGGATTTTCGCCACCTCGGCTGCATTGTTGCATTTTAAGGCTTCCAGAAATCTCGCCTTCAGTTGTTTTGCCTCCTCCTTGAGCTCCGGACCTTCCTCCGGTAAACCCAGAACTGACCGAAACTCGCTCATATCTCACACGACAATAATAAATAATGATACAGAAGGTGTGTTTATTGTGTGAGAGTGTACGGGTGTGGAACACAAGCGGTGTAGACGCTCATCAGATGGGATATTTATAGAATGTGAGGGGAGGGGGTTTAGGACGAGTTTATATCTACACAAGTGTTAACAGTGGTCAATATTCCCTATTAAAATGGCGTAAAATAATGAAAACATTTGAAGTTAAAAAGTATTTGTTCTCATATATTATACTATTGTATTGTAGCTTTAACTATTAGCATAATTTGTGAAGGCAAGCAATGTCTAACAAATAAACTCAAGACCAGTGTTGTGTGTAACTAGTTACTAAGTAATTAGTTACTGTAATTTAATTACATTTCCCTTGGAAAAGTAAAGTCAGGGATTACTCTTGTTTTTGCTGTAATTTAATTAGTTACTTTTGATGTATTTACACTAAATACATTGTGTAACGTGTGTGCAATGTTGGAATTGACATCAAAAGTCTTACTTTAAAATCAGTGCTTTAATGTATAATTCTCACATTTGTTATACTTAAGTCATTTAATACTACTTTATGCCGTTTAATAATAATAATATTTTGAATTAATTAAGTAAGCCGTTTCATGTCCATCCTTGAATCACTTAACTAATCAGGTTAAAAAGGTTGATTAAGGATATAGAAAGTAATTAGTAATAAGTAACTAGATACTTTTTGGAGAGAGTAATTTGTACAGTAATCTAACCACACTATTGAATTTGTAATCAGCAGGGGCGTCGCAACCGTGGGGGATGTGGGTGTTTTAACACCCACACTTTTCCCGGTGAAAGGGTTAAACACCCGCACTTTTTTTGCAGTTTTTCAGCAGTTTTTACAAAACGCCTTACAGCAGTCACTCCAGCGTTTCTCTGTCCGCTCTGTGTCTGCGCTCGATGCGGCTGCTTCCTCTCCTCTCCCCTCCCACTCAATCAGAACACCGGCTTTGAGTGTGACCGGATGATGATTGGCTGTTCTGCCTTAAGTCCCGCCTCTCTTGGTGTGTTAGATTTATCGGTTAGCTCGTGCTGAGGAGGCGGGAACGGTTATGGTTATTTACGTCTTCCTTTTCCAGCGACTTTGAATGAGTGTTTATGCTTTCAAAGTTTTTAAATAACCTTGATATGTGTTTGGGGAGATGTTCTGTTTATGTTTTGTTGATATGTCGAGTGTTTTCTGAATTATATTTAGTTTTTAGACTAATGCTAATTGGAAATTGGGATATTGTTCAGAAATAGCTAAATTGGGTTATTTATGTGGCATGCAATGTATAAAGTAACTGTGATGAAGAAGGCAGGGAATTGACGAGGAGGAGGGACAAATTGTCCTTGTTAAGCACTGTATTTATGGGTTTATTGATTTTGATATTTTGAACATTGCTTTTTTTGTTTAGCTGAATACTTTTGTGGATACTTACCTATTATGTTTGATTGTACCTGTTGAAGAACTATGAACGAAAAGTGTATATTATTTTAATGTTTAAAAACAGAAAATTGTTACATTATTTATACCACCAGAGAAAAAGCTTTGTGTGGGCGTTTTTTTATATCTCCCCTTTTTAAGGTGCAAGTAAGCAAACTTTAGCGGTCACAGTCCTGCCAGACCAATGTCACTATCAAGCTTGTAATCAGTAACTAGTAATTGATTACTTTTTCAGAGTAACTTAACCAACACTGATCAAGACACAATTTATTTCACTCCGTTAAAGTAACTTATTCTATAAATACTGTTAAAAATTAAGAATTACTAAATTGAAATAAAGTAATATAATATACAGTTTTATACAGTATATCTCCTGTTTTCGAAACTGTAAACTACAACAAACTTCCACCCTTAATATCTACCATGTTTATAGTAAAATAATTGTATATTTTCCTTTTTTAGGGATTGATTCATTTGTAGGTCACACAAATTGTAAAACCCTGATAAATGTTCAGGGAATTTCAATAAAATAATTTCCTTGAATGATAAAAGTGTTTATCCGATTCCCTTTTTCCATAACACAAACAACACCACACTCAAGACGGGGTTGGAATGATCTCTCATTGTATTTATCTGACCAATTATTTCATTTGAAGTGTATTTACAGTCCAACATGACAAACGCTCACAAGGCTTTTCATTTTCCACAAACAAAAATAAAAGATTTAGTAATTTTGGAAAGAACGGGTATGGCACATTGAGGTCCCTCATGCGGGTATGACGAAACAAAATATATAGTGTAATGCTCTGTACTCAGGCTTTGCGTGCAATTTCTCTATAAACCCTGACTGATTCTGCCATACAGTATACCAACAACAGGGTAAAACAACTTAATACGTCAGATAAGCGCCCTAAATATCTGTGAAAATGATACATGAATGAAATCCGTAGGTGATTATCCCTGCATGTAAACACATTCAGACAGACAGGCCCGGTGAACCCTCTACGGGGAACTCATGGAACTGAGACAACAGGAAGTTATAAAAACGCCAGGCTCAAAAGCTATTGCTTCAACTTTACCATAGAAAAGTCAGTATTGTACATGGATAGCTGAGGGTTGGAAAATATTTGATCGTGTTAAAGACAAGCTTATTTTTGCAATAATGATAATGAAGATAGGTTCACAAGAGCATTGTGAGTTAATAAAGAAACATACAATCTCAAAATATCACTGAATTTTTTTGCTTCGCAAATAAATATTAGCTGATTTACAAAGATTTCTATGATTTGGAAAAAATAAATAACACTAAGACAGAAGTACATTTTAAGATAAATAATTAAGAATGGACAATGAATTAAATCTTACATCTAGTAACCTTTGAGGGAAATGTATGCGCAGGGTCATCCGACACTGCCTAATGTACTCTGCACAGTGCCCAAAAACCACCAAAGCTGCCTTCATGTTGCTATGGAAACAAGCAGTAAGTCACATGTAAATATGAACATTATGTATCATCACAGATGGGAGGACAGTGTGTTTTCTTGAAGACAGGAATGATGAAAATGTAGACATATTGACATTTGAATTTGGGAAGTGAAATTAAAATGCTTAAAAATGTTAATATCATTGCTGAATAAGAAATGCAAATAATGGCAATTTGTCCAGCTGTGTTTTTGTATACTTACAATGCATATAATTTGGAAATGCGTTGCATAAATGTTAATACATAACCGCAGACAAATCAATAGACGGTTTCAGCGACAACAACCTAAACAAATGTGGCCTCTGCAAAGAATTAATAAATGTTCAGTAGTTTTAATTTCATTTAAAACAATTAATTTACAATAAAATGTGAATATAAAGTAATATTAATATAAATAAAATATAAATTGTTATAAATAAACACAGACAGGAAGTTAACTAAATAAAGTTGTCTAAAGAAACCGTCTTTTGATTACTCAATGCATTCAATTACATTACTAAACACTATTATTTACCAAGTAACAAAATTTCTGCTTTCAGAATTTGAAAATGAACTGACAAAAACGATGGGATAAAAAGGAATGAAATCTATCCTGACAAACTTATAGTAGATAAAATAACACAGGTATAGATACAGGTCCATTTTAAGTGCACATATGTCATATGCTCTACAAACATTTGGAAGCCAGAAAAAACTGTGGTGCATTAACACGATTAATGTGATCCACATCCTCAAACCACAAAATAAACCAATACAAACTCTATAGCACTTCAAAAGGCAGCACTTGGGTCTAAGTGAGAATCTATCTCAGGGCATTGTAGAGGGTAAAAGCAGGTAGCTGTGGAATAAAAGCAGCACAGGGTCCAGCAAAACAATCTTGTTCTCGATTTTTTGTTTAAGGGTACACAGCATTCGTCTTTGGAGCGGAGTTTAAAACATCGGACTCCTGAAATCACGTTGCCACCCCTTATGTAAGTCTTAGATGAGTCTTCCAAAGATCAGAGGTTTCAAGTTCACACATTGAAACACACTCGGCAGTTGTATTCAACTTGAATACTGGCAGGTCATCGAAGGAGATCCAAACACCGGGTTGAAAGTATAGGGTGAAGAATCCACAAACAGATTTTGAGTATCTCATCTGGAATGGCTTTCTTCTCACAGTAAGGTTTGCTGTATGCCAGTGAATCTGAATGTAGTGGTTCTTGTGAGCAGCACTCGAAATCTTTGAGAGGAATCGCTTAATTGTCTCTCCCTTCACTTGGAATACGCGTCTTGGTTTTGATAGAAAAATGGCACGTTAGACATATTCACGTTAGTTGTGTATGTACATTGTCTAAACGTCTAAAGGTGCTTGTAATGCAGTTATTAACCGTCATGAGTTATAAGCTGATACGCTTTACTTCAACTGATATTCTCCATATGCAAATAAATAGATATTAATCAGACCTAAAACAAGGAACACAAGTGATCATTATGCCCAAACAAGAAAAAAACCTGAAAAGACCATTTAAATCCAGTATTGGACATTTTGGTTTCAGTTTGTTCACTGGCAGCTCAATAGCAATAAGCCCCTTTTGTGATGAACTCTTGAAATGCTGAACTCATTGCTACTTTTACGCTGCCCATGTTGAGACAGTAGTGATGGTTTGAGAAGTGATGTCATTCAGTGGCGCCCTCTCCTTGTCCAGAGGACTTGCTGTTTTTCCTGACCTGTTTCTGAACCTGATCCAGTTCCTTCTTACGCAGTTTCTCGCGTTGTTTTTCTATTTTCTCTCTGTTTCGCCGAGTTTTTTCCGTCAGGACTTTCAGATCTTTCAGCTTTTTCTTAATCAGAGCGCGATCCTGAGAAGACTCCACACCCAGATCCTGCCAAAATAAACACCTTTACTGTACCTACTGTACCTACATGCACGGTTTGTGAAAAATACAGCGTTTTTTAACCGTAAATCGTGTATACACATTGCATTTTATCTCAAACAAACGATAACATTCGTTTTAGCCGTGTCATATGACCCCTTTAGGCAAATTAATAAAATCGCTTGATTCTATTTTAATGCTTAAACTTTATAATAAAAATACAAAATATCATTAAGGTGTACGTGGGAAATTGGCCAAAGACGTTGTTCATGTCATAATAATAAAAATGACCTGTTTCATGACAGAACTGAGAATTTGTTTCCAACTTAAATTTTATTTAGATTTTGACTTACTCTAAGTTATGTATTTGCGATCCTATATTTCACATTAATAAATACTAAAGTATATACTATCATAACTTAATATACAAAAATAACCTATCGACGCTGTCTTTCTGAAACCTTGCATCTCCATTTTTGCCATTTGTGACCCCGGATCACAAAACCAGTCTTAAGTAGCACGAGAACATTTTTAGTAAAAGCCAAAAATACATTGTGTGGGTCAAAATTATCGATTTTTCTTGTATGCCAGAAATCATTGAAATATTAAGTAAAGATTATTTTCCATATAGATATTTTGTCCATTTTCTGCTCTAAATATATGAAAACTTTATTTTTGAGAGTGGATGGCCTGCTACAGTGCCTCTGATTAACAACTTTAAAGGCAATTTTCTCAATATTTAGATTTTTATGCAACCTCAGAATCCAGAGGTTTAAACCGTTGCCTCTCCGGCATGTATTGTTCTATCATAACAAAACATATATCAATAGAAAGCTTAATTATTCAGCTTTCAGATTATGTAAAAATCTCAGTTTCGACAAATTTATCCATAAGACTGGTTTTGTTGTCCAAGGTCAGATTTTATTTTTTTTCATTATTATTAGTCACCCTTTATTTTTGTCACTGGGTTAAGAAAATATCTGAACAATAAAAGGTATTACACAGCATTCAATGTAAAAGTACAGTGTTCGTTCCATTTCCTGAAAAACACCCGATGTTTGGACACCCGATGTTTCGGAAGGACAGCGACAATATGATAACTTTATCATGGTCACTGAATTCATTTCTTCCAGAAAACAAAAACACATTTGAGCTATTCCTCATTATGTTCAAATATTTACTCTAAAGTTTGTAACAAAATTCACATTTTTTATAGACTGTTCTGAGATCAGCTCCTCACCTTAATCGCTGTGCTGTCCAGCTTCAGAAGATGCTCTCCATCCACATTCTTGGTGGCGAAAAGAGAGACATAATGTTCCAGGCTCAGACCCATGAGCCAGCAGGACACCTGTTGACATGTCCACTCCGTCACACTGCGGTTCTGCCACTGGTACTGTTTGAGAGGCTGACCTTCATCCAGAATCTGACACACACACATATATACACACAGAGTTATGACCTTCCCAATGTCATGCTGTAATCAATATTGATTAATAATTTATGTTAATTGGTAAACTACAGGTAATATATTTAGAAAAAAAAAGATCCCAGGATAATTGTTTTCATGACGAAAAAAAAAATACCATAGGAATCATCACGTACATACAAGAAACGCCAAAACTAGACCTAGTAATGTATTTTTGAGAAAAAAGAGATAGGAAGAGTCATGCTGGGACACATTAAACAGCCTCACCTCATCTTCAATCATATCCACACTCTAATAAATGCAGCATAGAAGACAAGAGAAATACTCATATGTACTTTTTAGACCAAAACATATTAGCATGCAAGTGATGTATTCGCACTGATTCAGTTAACATGATGTCACTCTTAAAGGTATTTGTAAAGAAATGTTCCAGCTACAACATGTGTGGCTATAATGTCAATTCACAACATTTTTAACCCAAAAATCATCCTTACAGGAAACCGTGTGAACAAGCCAGTAAACATAAAAGCACACAGTGTTAAAACTAAAACCACAAGTCAAACAAAATGCGTGTTGGCATGAGACAGATGCTGAAATTACATTACTAACGCATAACGCAAGGTGCTTCACTGTAGTCTAACGCCGTGTCTACACCGCTTCACGCAAATGCTGTCACGCAGCTCATCCAGTGTTGACAAAATGTTAAATTACAATATGGTTCTAACGCATCCACTGTAGACATGATGTTACGCCCATTTTCCACCGCATCATGTGTGGACAAAATAAATTGTGTTTCTAATGTCTTTTGTTGTGGCGCGTCACTGCATATTTTGTTTAAACTTAGGTACATAAAAAAATCATGGCAATGAACAGTTACAAATGCTGTCACTGAAGCTTAACCTGTATTTAACCAGAACATTCATTGAAGTACATACATAGTACAAACATCACCTCATCTGAAGACAGTGTTATTATTTGTCGACCAGACGTGTTAACATCGATTTGGCCACCACTGAGCTCAGGTGAGCTCGCACTGCTGATGCTGAGGTCATCATTTACTCCAATAACCTGAATGAGGTCAGAGAGAGAGAGAAATAGAGAGAGAATAAGTATATCTGGTTTTATCAAACGGTAAGTTCGGTCCTTGATTCTGATTGGTTGAGCCGTGTTATAAGACATGCCCAGATTTATATTGACAGACCGCATAACATAGCCTAAATATCACTTAACTTACTTTATTTTATAAAACCTTGCTACGTGTATTAATAACCATTTTATAAAAGCAATAATCCCCCATGAAGCAGTGGGTTACAGTGCATTTTATACCAGCTAAGGGGGTTTTAGGCACTCCGCTTCACGTCGTGCCACGACGCCCTTAGCTGTTATAAATTGCACTGTAACCCACAGCTTCGCAGGGCTTATTCCTTTCATATGATTGACATGTTTATCCATTCAATCCTAAATTTGCATAAATTGTTTATTGCAATTATTTATTCTTTCATTTTGATTGGTTTATTGATTATGACAAACAGTATTTCCAGCATAATTAATGGTGATTCACAGGTGCAGTAAGTCTATTACAGTTACTGACTAACTAGGACAGAGTAAGGCTGTTTATGAGCACACTCAAATGATTATCATCACGTGTCACTCAAAATCTCTCCTTTTGTGATGTGCAGGAGAAAGAAACTCATACAGGTTTAAAAAGTCAAGAGGAAGTAAATGATGACAGAACTGTCATTTTAGGGTGAACTTCTCCTTTATCACCCATAACATATACACTCCCATCTGGCATATTTATGGCTCACAGATGTTCTGCACTCTATAGTTTCTGTGGGCTGCTCTCTTTACAAAATACTTGAAGGTTCAGAAGTTAATGCCAATTTCCTCACATAAAACTTTCACTTCCTGAATTTTTTGTAACAGACACACTCATGTCCCAGTAGAGACTATCCACACAGCTCAGATGGACATGTTTACCAGTCTGTGTCCACTGTCTGTTGTCTCTAAACTGGCCTGTGAGACACTGTGAGAAGCGAATCTCAAATAAAATTTGACATATTTTTGTACTGTTCTTTGTCCTGGTTTTGGCACAGAGGGAATTATTTTAAAGCAATATTAATGCACTGTGGGCACTGGTGCATCATTTTCATTCCCACCAGTAATTTGCACAAATGTTTGAAGGGAGCGTTCACCTTCCAAATGAAAATGATTTCATTATGTACATGCCCTCTTGTCATTTCAAACCTGTATGACTTTATTTCTTTCTTTTGAAGAACACAAAATAAGATATTTTGAAGAAAGTTGTTGGGGAACAACAGTATTTGGTTACCAACATTTTTCAAAATATCTTCTTTTGTGTTCTGCAGAAGGGAAAAAAATGACAATGGCACTATCTACAGTGCACCACTGTTCATAAGACATGAAAACATTGAAAGGAAAGTTTAAATTTACATAACACTCAGCTAAATTACAAATCCATGATGTCATGATCCAGTACCAAATCATATGAATGCGAGAAGAAACAAGGCCATGAAAGAGATTTC
This sequence comes from Triplophysa dalaica, assembly GCF_015846415.1. Classification (NCBI taxonomy): domain Eukaryota; kingdom Metazoa; phylum Chordata; class Actinopteri; order Cypriniformes; family Nemacheilidae; genus Triplophysa; species Triplophysa dalaica. The sequence continues at coordinate 6,315,836 of NC_079566.1, read as the reverse complement.
GTTTGAATAAAAACACACAAATTGGAGATTATTGCCGTAATTTCAGTTACGTGCAGGTCAACAAAAAAACGATGTGTGCGTGTGTGCAGGTCTTCTCACCTTCCTCTTGCTCCTGTCAGGGCTGTTCTCTGCTGGTAGTTCTGTGGAGCTAAAGATAGATGACTGGTTACTGAAGCATACACAATGAATGACATGTACAGAACCTGGAAAGGGCTGAAATGGATTATACTTTCAGGATGAGAGCTGCTCTAATATCACTATATGCTATAAAGATTTAAACTTCAGTCATAACTGTTATCATATTATTGTATTATTTATGTTGTACATAGAGTCCAAACGTTTGTGAACATTTCTCAGTTTTTTTCTAATTTCATTCTTTTTTTTATAAGATAATATTCTCAGCAAAACTAATTAGCTAAATAGTATTTTCTCCCATGTTTGTTGTTCTGCTAAGATGTAGTCAGTACTGTTTAGCAGCTGTTCTGTTCGACAATTATTTTGTTGAAAATAAAAGTAAAATATGTGTTTTTTAAAGCTAAAATACACAGATTGTAATGCTTGAAGAACTCAACTGTATATTCCCGGAGGAAATAAAACTATATTTAGCTTTTCATCAGCTGAGCAATTTTCTTAAATAATCGAATAAGTAATCGATGAATCAATGAAGATTTGTTGACATGTTTTTGTGTTGCAGTCTCTGGAATTCTGTTATTTTAATATCCAGTTTAGACGATTTCATCGGACGCATGCCCTGGCCCGAAGTTAACTTCCAGTCTGTGTTTGGTTATAACAAATCAATTTATTTTATATTTAATTTATATCAATATCTTATAGAGGTTGCCACTGAAACTGTCAATAGTATCAAGCAAATATGTGTGTGGTGATATATTTACCTTTTACCAGAAAATTCTTTGGGATCCTGATCTTTCCCTTTACTTTTCCTCAGTGAAGACCTGGGAGCATAATTCAAAGGCACGTTAACATTGACAACATTTTTTTGAGTAATATTGGATGGTTTCTTCTGTTCTTCTGATGGTTTCAAAGAGCACAATACATTTGGATAATATTAATGCATACAGCAGCCTGCAACAATGAAGCCACTTATTGTATTCTGATGCCAAAGCTATGAATTAAGTCCATTACATAACCACTATCACCTTACCCGAGGTCTAGTAGTTTTTTGCTGGATTTCTCCTTTAGATTCACCGAAGACGTGAAAACTGTACAAACATCAGGATTCACAGTTTATATAACAATACAACTAATTGATTTGTCATTACTGTGTCTCTCTGATCATTAGCATAATTCATTAGCCTTGTAATTTAGCCCTAATCATGCAGCATTTGATACATTTACCTTCATTATTAGGTCCCTGCTGAGGCTGTGGGTACATGAGAGGGACCTCTACGGCACCAGATACTCTGGAGGTTTGATGCCCAGAGGCCTTAAGACACACAGATAGAGAGAGAGAGAGAGAGAGAGAGAGAGAGAGATTTCAATACCCAAGCTAAAATTCTCTTGTCTTTTATTTACTGACCGACCAATGAACTTTCTTTTGTTTATCTGCAGAGTTTTACAGCAGTTATTACATGTACTGTATTAATTATTACTAACAACCCTTAAGATACAATGTGAAACATGAATAAACAGATTTCTTCATTTTGTCTTATGTACTTACATACATAGGGTTGAACCAACAATTGTAATGTTAGAAATCAGATAATAACAGATACATTTTGAAATATAATTTAATATCACAACAACATAGAATATTAAAGGTCCAGTTTTAAGAAATATAGCGGCCTCTAGCTGTGAGGTTGTGAATTGCAACCAACAGCTGACTCCACCCTGTAAGCTGTTATGATTATTCATTCAACAAACACTTTCAATATTAAGAGAATTGTGATGGCCAGGATTTGTGCCACACATGATTTTTATGCCAAAAAAGATGCTTATATTTTCATCTTTGCATTGATCAATAAATGAAGACTTTCCTGTATTAGTTTGTTTTAATTTCTTTATTAGTCCAAGCAGGAAGTTTAACTGTTTTATGGGAATTCTAAAGGAGGTGAGAATGTATAAGAGGGGATATAGGAAAATGTAATGTCCTGATTAACGTGTTTTTTGTTAATATAATTATTTTTGCATTAACTAAAGTTTATCCATGGCTCTAAATTTAGTTAAATGTTACATGTTCATTTGTGGGTTTGTGTTGTTGGTGTTTTGAGAAATTGTATGGTTTTGTTTCTTTTCTTTTGTTTAAGTGGTGCTGGCCACCTCTTATAAATTCAGTGTATGTCTAATCTTTAGTGAGGAAAAGTGTCCTGGAAAGGTGGTGCTGTTGTCTGGTCCTCTGTCAATTGAGAGGATTATGCCTTGGTTTATGCCTTGGAATGCTTTCTTTTCCTGGAATTTATTCTGAATGGAAAACTACTATTATTTCTTATCACTTTTTGTTCCTCTGATGAGGCTTAATCACTACCTTTCTTGTTTTACAAGATCCAATAAAGACTGTCACAAACTGAAAACCACGTTGCCCTGTTTGTGGCTATGGACTATTTTGTTATGATTTGCTAATGCACATGGCAGATCCATCATAAGAATATTGTGTAAACATATGAACCAACCAGACGTTTATTAATGTGAGATTACGATTGTCTTTTTCTCAGCGTATCTGGCTCTTTGTTTGTCTTTTGTTTCCTCTGTGAGATTTGAGTCTTACCCTCCCTTCCAGGCTCTCTTGTCCCTCAGAAGAACTGCAGATTCTCTTTGCACCAATGGCTCCCATCAGCTCGCCTAGTTCTATCACATAAAACAGAGAATTATATAACAAAGAACAATATACACAGACTGAAAAGCACCCCAAAATACTGTAGCTAATGACAAATAATACAGTTGCTATATAGGGTGTTGCTGGGTCATTATTACACAATGACTCATATAGTTGTCTCTGCCCAACTAGGAGAAAGTAATTTACCATTGATACAATTACAAACAACAGCTTTAAAAGACCATTCTCAAATGTTCAGTACTCTATCTGATGAAAAACATAATTCTTCAACAAGATTTTGGCTGTTGGCTTGGTTCATATGTTTGAATGTCGTGTACAGTCACACACTCTTTACAGACATTTGACATGAAAAGGGCTCTTGTTGAAACAGGCTCGAGAGTTTCCAGTGAACTAAGGCCGTCCATGAGGTAACACCTCTTCATAATCTGCCTCATTCAGTCACAATGCATCCAATCAGCTTTCCTTTGCTGTCTGCTCTTATCATAGCAATCATAGCACATTCAGAATAGGAGGATTTAAAGGGCCAGTGAACCCATTAGAGCTGAGTGTGCGGGGAGAGGAGAGCAGAGCATCTGAGGTGACAGTGCTTGTTTTATGTCATTAACCGATCTCATTTAGCGTGCAACCGCAAGGTCAGAGTTCGAAGTGATGGGAGCGCAAAAATATTACAGTTACATAATGCAAATGAGAGGTTGTGTACACGCTACTGTTTGTAGGCAGAAAGTGGAAAAATGGAGTAAAGTTGCTGCTGAATTTAACACAAAATATGAAAAAAGTACAATCTAAACAAAACAGACTTTATTTGGTATCGAACTGTTCATTTTAAAATAATGATTGAAAATTTGTGCTGTCAAGTCAGATTTTGTGGGAAATGTATGTTATTTGACTTCAACCCATTGAAGGAAAAAAATTATAAAAATTATATATTTATATTATAAATTATATATATATATATATATATATATATATATATAAATTAAACGAAATAAAAATATTTTTACGTTTATTTAGTGTACAATTGGAAATACAATTTTCTGAATAAAATATAGTGGCTTTAAAACAAAAAAATTTGCATTATTATTATTATTGCTTTTATTATTATAAAAACAACAATAGCCATTATAATAATAATCCTTTTGTTCATTGGTCCCCTGTTGATTTGCTCCGGGGTGTGTCTTGTTATCTAGCTAGGTCGCAGTGTATTTAAGCCCATATGTTTCAGTTGTCTAACGTCAGTAGTTGTTGCATGTTGCCTTTTGTCTCTGTTTTTTACTGCTCTTTTTTCATTAGAATTTATACTGCATATGGATCCGCTTCTTGCCTGGTTTCTCCTCCCGTTGTTACAGAACGACTGACCACAAATATGGATCCAGCAGTTTCCCTTATCAGGATGCGTCAGGGTAAGCGCCCCCTCGAGGACCATAAAAAGGATTTTTTGGACATTGCCTTTTACACCAACCGCTAGCCTAAAGGTCGCTTGAAAAATGGCCACCAGTCCATAGGCTGCTCACAAGATGGCCGACAATCCAGAGCCAGCAGCTGAGATGGTCGCCAGCCCAGAGCCTGCTCACAAGATGGCTGCCAGTCCAGAACTCAAGTCATCATGGCTTTCACGCCAATGGTCCCAAGTCCGGTGGTCCAAGAGGCAAGTCCCCTGTCTACTATCCTTCCAGTGATGCTACAGCTCTGAGGTGTGTTTGGGTCATGTCCAAGAGTCCGTTCCTGAGCCCAGTCAGGTCCAAAAGTCAGGTCTTAAAAGCTCTGGCTCTGGTTCTTATCTTCAGCCCAACCGACTCAACCCTGACTTTAAGTTTTATTTTGTCACTTTTGTTTCCTGAATGGTCCGTTGTAGTTCTTTAGTTCATTGGTCCCCTGTCGATTTGCTACCAGGTGTGTCTTATTATCTTGTTAGATCTCAGTGTATTTAAGCCCATATGTTTCAGTTGTCTGATGTCAGTCATTGTAAACTGCATGTAGATCCGCTTTATAATTGGTTACTCTTCCCGTTATTACAAATGTACAGTCATGTGCTAAATTAAATGTAAACAACACAGAAACCCATGGATAGGTTTTTTTATATTCACATTTATCTCCACAAACCATTATATTCCATACAGTAATTCATATCTCTTCATTTTTATTTCAAACAGAGATGGCGAAGGAGATGCAAAGTTAAAAATGATATTGTCATGTTTTATTTAATTAATGTACTAGATTATAATTATGTATTTTACATTCCTTTCTATAATTAATTTCTTCACCTATAAAAAAAATTGTGACGTTCATTATATCACCACGTCCCGATGTTACTTTAACTGGAAACCATGGAAACCAGACTAATGGGCTTTGATATTTTTGCCATATTTTTCCTCCCGAGTATCTAAAACTGTCATCGTCAGTTTCTAGCACAGCTCTAAAAGAGTACAATTGAAATCTGTCGACCTAATATGTATATTATTTGTTTCTTGTCACAACAATGACGTCCATCTGGTACCTGCAAGGTGCTTCACCTATATCACTATTTATAGTTTCAATTCAAAGAAGAGACCTGCTGTTCTTGATAAAATGTGAGTGTGTGTGCATGCGACTGTCTGTATCTGTTTCGGCTTGTCCGACTGAAGACTGATGAGTTTATTTTTTCGTAATTAATAAGCTGCAGGGTAACAGTTGCAGTATGTGAGTGTATGCGAGCATGTGGTGCTCACCCCCGACAGGCACACTTCTCCTCGGACACTGCAAGGCCGCCAGTCTCTCAGTCAATTGGGCTCGGCTCTCCGCACTGTTGTTGTTATTGTTTACCTGGATGCCATTTTGTTTCATCAGCTGCATCAGCTCGGACTCCAGAGAAGCAATCTACCCAAGATTACAACACAATTATCAGATCTGTTCTATAACCCTCTCTTAAACAATTTACTAGAACACATTACAGTCTTGTGTAATTGTGACATATTTCCACAGGCGCTTCCTGATGATAAAAAACCTTGAATGATTTCCCAGTATGAGGTAGTAGCTAAGAAATACTGCGGATTTAACCTGTGGGTGCTTGTGTGTGAATAATTACCCTCACTTGAAGACTCTGTATTTCAGCTAAATGATTTCTCTCCACCTCCTCCACCTTCTTCTTCTCTGCATCCTCCCTCTGGGTGAACTCCAGCTCTCTGACAGACAGCGAGAAGAAAAATGCACATAGATTTGGAGAAAGATCGATCGCGTGTGTTTGTTCATAAATGTGAGCGATCAAGATAAGAGATGCTTTCTCTGACCTATTAGTCTCTTTTGAAGGTATTTGAGCACAAAGAGTCTCATTGTCATGCAAACAACTGAAATGAATTCATCAAACAGTGACTATTGAGAAACAGTACAATGTCATTTTCTCACTGTTATCCTGGGTCTGTCTGCCTGGACATGCGCTGTGTCTGTACGGTTAACTATGGCAATAATGCCTGAAGGGTAAACGCAATTAAAGGAAGTCAGACTCCAGAGGAAGAGAGGAGATGTGATGGGTACGACTAAAAAGATCATCACACACTCCGCTGCTCGGGTTCCAATCCATGCGGGGAAATTAAAACTGGGAGATATACTCAGTGCATATGACAGCCTTTAGTCACACAGACATGTTAAGAGGACCTCCGAGTGCATTATGGGAAATTATCTTATTTTAGTTAAATGTATTGTATTATTTAATCTTATTTTCAAATATTCTATTTTGTTTCATTATTTATTTATTATTATGCACATTTTTAAATGAAAAAATCTTTATAGACACAGAATTTGAATTGGCAAAATAATAATCACAAATAATTCCTTCAATACAAAAACATATTGATAAAAACAGCTCTTATTTAAACTGACTAGCAAATCAGTTTTCATGCAATTCATCTAGAAAACCCTGCAGATATACTGTAATATTGTGTGGGCTATAATACATTCATTCTTTTCAGGCTGTGGGTTAAAAATGTGAAAATTCTTCGTAGAAAATACATAAACACACTATGTTTATGTTTTATGTGGCAGTTTGAGCCCATAAACACAGTTTCTTTAAAATCTCAGAAGCTCTTTTGCTGTCATTTATGGTAATCAGTACATTTGTGGGCTTTTGCTGCAAACTGGCAACCGCATAATGAAGATGCGCTCATCTTCTCTATTCAGGCCTCTGTTGATATTGAAATCATCTGAAATATAATTAGTACGCTTCAGGACTCATATTTATAGGATACTGTACTTTTCATTGATCTCAGTGGACGTGTAATGTACCTCTGCTGGAAGTCTTTAATGAGTTTTTTGGCCTTGTTGTATTTCTTCTCCAGAGCCTGATACTGACTCTGGGCTTCCTTCAGATGTTCATTGACCGTATGGCACAGCGTCTGAGCCTCGATCCAATAGCTCTCCAGTTTCAGCATCCTCTCCTTGTTATCCTCGATGCTTTGCTTCAGCTGTGTCTTCTCTCTCTCCCATCGTGCTTTTTCTTTATCCACTGCAGCTAGCTTCAAAGAGAGAAGACACAAAAAAATATGAAAATAAAACTATGAAATTAATTTCTGCTCCATGAGTCTGTTCAATGATTATTCGCGATTAATCACATTCAGAATAAAAGTTTGTGTTTACATAATATATCTATAGCCTAAACACATATGTGGATATGGCTAAAAATATATAAAAATGAATATTTAAATGATACATAAATATTAATATATACATGCAAATATTTTCTAAATATCTAAATGTGTCTACGTGTTTATAAATAAAAAATAAATAAACATGCACAGTTCACAGACACATAATGTATTATGTATTCTGGATGCGATGTATCACGGTTAAGCTTCCATTTTTATTCAGTTTCCCATCTACATTGTCAAACATTTGTCCCATCTGCAATTGAGCCAGTGTTGTTATTGTGTCAGTCTGGTTGAGTCAGTTTGATAGTGTCTCACAGTAAAAGTGTTTTTTCGCTTACACTTTTTCATCCTTGTAAAGAATTTTATATATTTATTTTTTCTCCACTGTTGAGTTTTTTTATAAACGAAACATAAAAAATCATATTGCTTCATGCATTATATTTGTGAGCCAAATTGCATTAATGAGCTTCATTAAATTTAGCTTTTATTTTGAATTTGTTCTGAATATACATTCCATCTATATACAGTACAGTGAGCCAGGACAAAACATGTTTAGTCCAAACTTGACTGCGAACAGCTTAATCGGTCTAGACTTTATCAACAGAGCCGACGACAAAATGAAGAACCCTTAAATCCAAATCCAGCAGAATCTCCCATCAGTAAAAAGCCATGCAGATCAGCTTTACATATAAATCACAATATAGCCTGAAGGAGAAAATCAGAGGATACTATAATAAGGATGGAAAATAAAAAACAAGATTTTATCAGAGCAACAAAGAAAAACAGTAAGCGTGTCATATTTGAGATATGGAACACAGCGAGCCCTGCAAATGCAGCTCTGCTCTGTTCTTCCTGCCTAACTGATGAAAACAGATTAAAAAGCCTGGCAGAGAGGGAAAATGTGCAATAGAATTACTTGTTCTGTCCCAGCAAAGCAAAGCACAAAGCACACCGCAGTTCAATATTACAAAAACACTTGAAAAGTTTGAAGTTTATGATGGCCAATGCAGACTTGTGATAATCCAAAATTACTTCTAACACGTAGTATATCGCTATTGTCCTTCTGAAACCTTGTATATCCATATTTGTGATTTTTTGTTGTTGTTGTTGTTGTTGTTGTTAATAAATCATTATTAGCCATAAATCATTATCAGTAGTCACCCTTTTTCGTCACTGGGTTTTGATAACATCTAACAAAAAAGTATTAAAAGCACAGGATTCAGACATTTAAAAAGTACAGATTTTTTTCCATTTCCTGAAAAACAGCAAATTTGGACATTCAAGGTTTTGGAAGGACAGAGACCATATACCCTTTTCTTCTAATACAATGGACAAAGAAGTTTAGGAAGCATAGTGGTTTCTTACCTTGTTCTTGAGTTTCTGGATCTCAGCTTCAGTGACAGTGTGTTTAATCTGCAGCTGCAGACAGAAAGTAACAAGAGAGATGACTGAAGGATCAAGGACACGCTTCCTCTCTAAGTGCAGTGACCAGCATGACATGACAATACTCTCTCTCTCTCTCTCTCTCTCACTCACTCACTCACTTTCTCTCCGTGCAGATCCAGTCTTAAAAGACTTAAGACAAAACAAAGATACCAGAAAAATAAAGGTAACTGAAAGTACAGTAATTTAATATTTTCTGCCCATGAACATGGTCTCTCTTCTATACAACAAGATCTACATAGAAAACATGCATGCAGAACATAGGCCAGACAGTTTGGTGGACAGGAAACCAAAGCTCTACATTTATATTTCAAAACGTCTCTATTGCTGATGAAGTCATAGCAGCATTCACCTCTCTGAACTTCTGATAGAGTTTGGTGGCATCCAATTCGGATGGCGAGATGATGTCCTCATTTTCGGGTAAATCGAAAACCTCAATAGCCACGTCTCTGTCTGTTGCCGTCTGCCCCGCCTCCTCTTCTTCATCCGTGGCGTACTCTCCTGTCTGAAAACAGACACATGGGAATAAACATCCACCCTGCATTTACTAGAACGATCAATCTGGCCCGGAGATTGTTTCTTTAAGAGGCTGGCAAATGTTAAGTCCAAGCTTTGTGTCTCCAGGAGGCAAATATTATCCAAAAGACACTTAGGACCACACATACGAATGAATGTAAAGACTCAATGCACTGTTATGAAAAAAACAATTAAAAAAAAAAAAAAAAATACATGAATACTATTTTTTCAGAATAGGTAAAACGGAGCTTCTATTTGTCCTGACTGCTCCTGGATCTGCCAAGTGATTTTAGTTGGATGGATGTGCAGACAGGTTGGTTCTGCTCGGCTGGGTCTCGTATCTGGTTGCCGTGAAGGGATTTTCCCAGGAGACCTCCTACCCCAATCAAATGATCCGCTGGGCAGGCGGCCGTATATAAACCCACAATATTTTACTGCTTTAACTTCATTTGTGTCTTGTCTGTCTCCCTCTGTTACGCTCTCTGTCCACTATTCCCACACACTATACTGTATAAATTATAAACGGTTTCAACACTAACAACATAAAAAAACTTCCGGTGGACCTCCGCAAAGAATCTTGAACCATTGAGTTGTTTTAATTCCATTTAATACAATTAATAAACAGTAAAAATATTACATTACTAAAATTACTAGCCACAAGCTAGAGCGATACCAAACACAGACCGAAAGTTAACTTTGGGCCCAGTATTTGCGTCAATGATTCATTATAGTTTACTAAACATTTTTGTCATCAACTACCAATGTAGTTTTAAACTCTACCACAAACGGTGAATTTGTCAAATTTTTACTACTTTTATAAAAGTTTGATTATGTGTTTTTGAAGCAAAAGTCCTCTTCATACCAAGAAAAGTGGACCAACATAATAAATAATGACAGTTTCAGTTGTTTTGGGGGGGTGAATTATTCAGACTAATTCCGGGAATTCGTAACAATTTTACGAGGTGTCTAATTTGTATAAATTCATATGATGTTGATCGTACAAAAATATACGATTAGTACAAAATTTAAATAATGAAGCTGCTCCCCTAATCCCACCTCTAAACCACTGGCACGTCATTGGCACAAAAGCAAATGATACTAAATCGTACAAATGAGTTCATAGAAATTCGTATGAGTTAGTCAACTCGTAAAATAGTTATGAATTGCTTAGAGATTGTGTTGAACTATCCCTTTAAATGAAAAGCACACCGACTCCAAGTCCTGAGAGTAATATTATCTCTCTTATACCCTCAAGGGAAAATTTTGCTAATTTTGGAGTGTCACATTCAACTAGTTTACGTGCCACCAACCTATTAAGGACTGCTGCACACATCTCATTAAACTAACAGCAAGGTCATAGACAGTAACCCCAGAAAGTGTTTGCGCACTTAATCCACACGTTAAAACCTAAGTCGCAACAAGATCACACCAGGTGGCATTTACTTAAATGCTAAAAAATGGACAATGCATCATACTGTTTCAAACATATTTAGCCCATTACAGGTTTGATTTTGGTTTTATTCATATTTTGAATTAGCTTTTTTTATGTTAAATTTAGTTAAAGTTTTCGCAATTTGGTCTATGCTTTTGTCATTTTATAATTTAAGATTTGTTTATTTTTTACGTCGCTATATAAGATTAATTAATTTTTGAATATAATTATAATTTTATACAGTAACCCCTGAAAGTATTTGCGCACTTAATCCACACTTTCAAACCTAAAACGCAACAAAATATCACAAAGTGGCTTTTACTTAAATGCAAAAAATAGACGATCCATCTTACTATTCAAAACATATTTATAAAACATTTTGTTTATTATTATAATTTAAGTGTTTAAGTTTGTTTTAGAGGCAACATTTCAATTTTTATTCAGTTTAAGTTTTTCCAACAATTTTTAGGTCAATATTTTATTTGATTACAATGAACAGAAACGTTTTCATAGTTTTGAATTTAGTAAACTAAAATAACCTTGATTCAAAATACCCATATATTCTTCTGATTAATGTGCTAGAATAAATATTCTGGGGGCCACTGGTGCCATTTCCTATTCTAAAAACAAAAAGACCACTAACCTTTCCAAATTCTTAGATATCCTCATAGTCTGTAGGTCCTAAAGGGATCTGCTGCTTTTAGGGACATTTACTGCTCGCAGGCATTCTGTCATTTTTTTGCTAGCTTCTAGTACACGATTCTGCCTCAGCAAACACACCACCCATTTTTTAGTGAGGCTCCTCTTGCATCACAGATATGCCACATTCTGTCACACATGCAGGCTGACGTAAAAGCACACATCGCATTTTTAACCTCACAAATACCCACCCACACACACACACATGTCTTCACGGGGACTGCTACATTCATTTCAATTCGTTCTCCGCAGTCTGTCTGTTGGGAGAAGCTGCCTGTGCCAGAATTATAAAACAGTGCTGATTATACAGACTTTTCAAGACCACAGTCAGTATAAAAGCCAGCCGATGCACAATATTACAGGAGGAACAAATAAAAGCATTGGATTTAAAGAACACAGATCAGAATTCAAACAAACACACCTTACATTTATAATGTGAAATTTTGATCCAACAACAACAAATCTGAAAGGGAAATCGATGCATTACATGCATAAAGCCTTTGCTCAAAACGCTCATTTCGATTCTCGCTGACAAATAATAATAGGCATTAAAAATTCATTCTTGCATTCGCACGTACGAGACTTGCATCATTCTGCAGAGCCCGTAATGCTAAATCGCCCGTACCCTGGAAATCATACAGTAGAAATAGCTTTGCATGGACTACCGATGCTATTATCTTTGAATCATTGCAAGTGACTAATTTAATGTTTCCTTCAGACACCCATCGAAGGTTTAATGTAGAATCCCACAATCGTGACAACCTCCCTGCATTATGGAAATGCACCACCATGCAGCCGTCCAAAACAAATCAATGTTGCTTACACAGATATTAAAACACTTGTGATCTGCTCATAAAAAAAGTGAATAATAACTGTTCAATAACTGTTCAAGGACGTCTTGAGGTATGGTTACATGTTTGATAATATATTTGAGCCTGCCCCAGCTGGTCATTGATGACTGGTAAACATGTTCGGTCAGGTTGTAACATGTTTAGACAAGCTGTGATGTGAATTTGAGTCCTCGGCTGTCCTCACCTCATCATCATCAGCATCGTACTGAGCATACTGCTGCTCCATCATCTCTCTCTGACGTTTCTCCTGCTCCAGAGTCTGACTGATGAGCTGAGCCACCTCGCTCTGCTGTCCCGGTCGCTCTCGGCCAATCACGAACCTGCAAAGACATAGCAACTGCCAATCAGAGGGGAGGGGCATACCGATGGAAAAATAGCAAACGTTATCAAGTTATCAGAGTTATTGATTTTAAATGGAGATTGAGAAGAGAATATATTTTGAATTTATGAGACAAAATTCTGACGTCAAAAAAATCTGCCGGTACTTAAAGTGATAGTTCACCCAAAAGAACTCACCCTCTTGTCACTTCAAACATCCATGACTTTAATTTTTCTGCGGAACACAAAAGAAGATATTTTGAAGAATGTTGGTAACCTGCACCCATTGACTCGCACTGGTTTTGTGCCAATACAACAGACGTGAATGGGTACAATGGGTTCAGTTACAAACATTCTTCAAAATACCTTATTTTTTGTTCTGCAGAAGACAGAAAGTCATACAGGATCGAAATGACAAAAGGGTAATTAAATGATGAAAGAACTTTCATTTTTGGGTAAACTATCCCTTTAAGATTTGTTTACTTTAAACACAAACTTAATTCTTATATATAAAACAAGACTTAAGATCTTAGGTCACTTTACTTGTCATATAAACGTATCTTGATTTTAGATTTATTTTATTTATGTTCATAGACAACAAGACAAAAAATGCTTAGTAAGATATTCAGTTTTGCACTTTAAATGAGATGTTTCATTTAAATGAAATAAAAAAATAAAATGATAAAAAAATCAAGCAATAACGTTCTATTTCATCCTACTGAAAAATGGTGTCTGTAATTGTATCTTTTATCATTTGGCCAGTATTACAAAACCATGGTTGGAGACATCTGTGTGATAAATGACTGACAGTAAATACTAAAATGGTGCAACATTAACTAAAAAAATAAAAATGATCAAGAAATACAATTTACTGCTAGATCACCTCAAACATTATTTTAATGGCTGCTTTAAGAGTTGTGTTGCTATTAGTTCATATTGGCTAGAACTGAAGCCATTGAGCACTGTATATGCTGGCACACTCCAAAGTTAACAAAACCAAAAACATATCGATGGGTAAAAAATAATAATTATGAATAACAATTAAATATTTTACTCTCCTAGTTGTCCTGTTTTAAACTCATTCAAGTGTTGAACCCGAAGTTGACTTGTTGGACCGCTCAAACAGAGCGGAAAAGGTATTTTACACATATCACACATATAAAAACAACAATAACGTTATTCTGTGCTATTTTCATCAAATTTTACATAACACAACCCATCAACAGCAGAAGCAGCGGGGAAGCGTTCGGCAGGGAGTCCTAATCTCTCTGCATTAGAAAAGGCAAGAGCCTAAATTTGATCTACATCCAATGCAACAACTGGGTCAATAACCTACGATGCGGAGCATCTATGCTTCTTCTGCAACGCAGCTGACCTGGAAACAGTTCTAGCTTCCAACTCGACACCACACGCAGAGTCCCAACTGCTCCCAGACGAGCCTCCCTTATTGGCGACGCGGCGAGGGTAACTATTAATATTCGCATACATCTGGGGTGACAGGATGCGTTTCAGGATATATGTATCACCTCTCCCGGCGAGGAGGCGTTCCTGTCAAACCTGCTAAAACCCCCAGAATCTGACACTGAATCAAAACAGCCATGAATCACTAGAATAGAGAGTCAATCTCAATAGATTTATTGGTGTTCACTGGAGCACATAGAGTTTAAGACCTGAAATGATTTCTACAAGTTAAAAATAGCACAAATGCAGAATCTGGGCCACACTTACTTCTCAGTGAGAACGGAGGAGAGGAAGAGGAACTAAGATAAAGAGGATCTTAAATAAAAATACACCTGCGTTTTAATCTGTTTTAGTATCTTAAATTGCCACCAACCATTCACTGTTTTACTGACTAAACCAATGTTTCAATGATGCACACTATATACATTATATCATATACATCACATTATATCAAAACTGAAAAGCGCTTTTATTAATGTCAAAAAACCTGTGGTTGGTTGTTTTGGATGGACCTATGACGCTAGACTATATTTTTGGAAACCTTTATGCCTCTAAATAAACCCATTTCAGCACAGACTCCGTCAGCAAACACCTGTGATGCAGTCCGCTTAGCCATGTCAATAAGCTCCGTCTCTGTTAAAAAAGTCAATTCTTCATGAAAAATATTAAATGAACATAAAAGAGATCCTAACTCTAGACAGCCATTTGCACATTAAAGCATCTGTAATCACAGAACTCGAAGCATTGAGGTGACTGTGAGTGTTTATATTTACCAATTTTCCAGAGGAAGTAGAATAAACCACTGACATCTTCTGTTTATTAACAATACACTCCATCACACTGTGCTCTCCTATTGTTAATGGATAGCCTTGTTTTCACACAGTGTGACATCTTACTGCTGCCTGACATGCTTTTCGATGACAAGCTCTGTGCAGTCATGTCTAAAGAGCGTTCAGATACACTAATATCAATTCTGTTTCTATGTATAATAAGTTATTTTTACTGTATGTCCTAATAACAACATTGGTCATTCTAGAAAGTTTGCGTAGATGCAGGGATCTGAGGCAATTCACATCAGATTGGTTTCTTGCATCTGTGTTTAAAAGGAGCAATGTGGAGATTTTAGCGACATCTAGTGGTGAGATTGCGAATTGTAACCAACGGCTCACTCCACCCCTCCCTTTTGAAGCACTACAGCAGCTAAAACAAAACAAAGATATCGTCATGTTTTCACTTTTTGGACGAAGGACGTAACGTATTTATGAAACACGCTCTGTACAGCAGTTTGTCCATTAAGGGCCACTGTAGAAACTACATGGCGAACTCCATGTAAGGGGACCCGAAGTGTAGGTAGATAGAAAAAGCTCATTCTAAGGTAATAAAAACATAATGCTTCATCATGTAAGGTCTTTATATACCTCTGGAGATAGTGTTATCTACACTCACCTAAAGGATTATTAGGAACACCATACTAATACTGTGTTTGACCCCCTTTCGCCTTCAGAACTGCCTTAATTCTACGTGGCATTGATTCAACAAGGTGATGAAAGCATTCTTTAGAAACGTTGGCTCATATTGATAGGATAGCATCTTGCAGTTGATGGAGATTTGGGGGATGCACAAAGCTCCCGTTCCACCACATCCCAAAGATACTCTATTGGGTTGAGATCTGGCGACTGTGGGGGCCATTTTAGTACAGTGAACTCATTGTCATGTTCCAGAAACCAATTTGAAATGATTCGAGCTTTGTGAAATGGTACATTATCCTGCTGGAAGTAGCCATCAGAGGATGGGTACATGGTGGTCATAAAGGGATGGACATGGTCAGAAACAATGCTCAGGTAGGCCGTGGCATTTAAACGATGCCCAATTGGCACTAAGGGGCCTAAAGTGTGCCAAGAAAACATCCCCCACACCATTACAGCACCACCATAATTGCATTAATGAGAAATTGAACAGGTCATCCTAATAATCCTTTAGGTGAGTGTATATTATATTGCATTTCAGTCGATAGAAAAAACTACACACTCGAGATTTAATTGTTTTTCTGTGTTAATATGTCTAAAGATATCTGGGTTCGCCACGTTCCAACCTATATGACTGACCCTCAAAGCAAACTTTGGAATATTGAATCATACACAAATATTAAATGTGCACCTTACCTGACAACTCCTTGAGTGTTTCTCAAGACAGAAGCAGCGAAGCTTTGTGTTACTCCCACCAGACTGGTGCCGTCCACCTCCACGATTTGATCATTCACCTTAATTCTGTGGAGAATGGAAGCGGTATGTTGTAACTGTTGTAACTTTAGACTAAGATTTAAAAGACAAAATTCCAGATTTGTTGAGCCTGCGTTTGGCCATTCTAAGTGACTTCACAAATGTATAATTTTGTGTCATGAGACGTGTATTAACCCTGGACATGTAACCCCAGAGTCGTAAGTTTTACTTTTATGATAGATATAATCCATTTTGGGAGCTTTAAAAACTGGGTCTTTTGCCAAGAGCCAAGATATTTTTCAATAAACTTCTGATTGTGCTAAAACAAGTCATATACACATGAGACGGCTTAAGGGTGAGTAAAATATAGGCACATTGTGAGCTATTTATTTAACTACAAAATACTAAGATCAAGAGCTTCCCAAAATAGTTAGGGAACTCCTTGTATGAACACTATATTATAAATCACATAGGGAAATTTGGTGGACATTTGAATTGAGCTAAAGAATAATTTTCACAGGGCATGAAGAAATTACACTTAAAGCATGTGGCTTACTAAGCACTTGAACAAAATGATACGTTTTTTGTACAATCCTACAGCATTTGTAAAGTGCTCCAGCTGTGATATCTGGAATAAGCTCTGTGCGTCTGTGAATTGCCTTGACCCTTGATTCCTGTCTGGAAATTGGGCTACTGGCAAATCTTGTCTGTTATGCGGGAAAGCATGTGAAGGGCCGCATGCAGGTTTGAATCCTAATGTGCATCTAAAGACTCTAGCGTACGCACAGCTTGACCTTCGCATGCATGCAGCAATGTCTCCATTAAACTGAAAACACGGAAACCAGGAAATCGTTGTTCCTCTATGCAAAAATGCAAAAAAAGGACTCCAGCGGAAATATCTTAACGTTCCTGTCAAATTCTGCATTGTTCCGTAGAGGTATAAGACAGGCAGAGTTAATGGTGGAGGAAATTACATTCTGTGGCCATTGAATCCTTCTTTTAAAACCTGACTGCGAAGCTTCCAGTCACTTGGTATAAGAGCATCCAAATCTCCGAGAGTTTCAGTAAAGGTTGTTTCCAATTACCATAAGCGCTTCCCATCTTCCTGTCTTGACTGGAATTTGATTAACTGACTAAGGAAAACATATTTGTGTGCAAATATCACCTCACATGATGTTCATTTTCACTTTGGCCAGATAAACAAATAGATGTGAGTTTTTAAATGGATCGTGCACAACCCAAATGTACGTTTATTATACATTATGTAATATGAATGAATGTAACCTTATGATAATATAAGGTTAAATCACTGAATGTAAGTACACAAACACAGTGCTATAAAGCAACTTTTTCAGTGCATTGTTTATTTGTAAATGCAGTTGGTAGATTTTGAAACAGGCTTGGCTTAAGGCCGATTTAGCATTTAGTACCTTCCATCTCTCTCCGCTGCTCCGCCCTCTATAACAGTCTTGACGAAGATGCCCAGCTTCTCTAGCCCTGCATCAGCACCAACACCCATTCCTATAATACTGATGCCCAGTCCATCATCATCTGAGACAGATATGAAGATGTACAAATCAGGGAAAGGAAGAATAATAAAACAGAGCAAACAGAAAGACATATGTCATAAGAACACAAGATGGCTATATGGATTAATGCAAATGGAATGATGAATACTCGCTAACTTATCAATATCTATGGCTTACTATTGATTTACTTAAAGTGCTCATAATATGCAAATGTATATATTTCTTAAATAATTTCTTAATTAAGTACATTAATTCCTCCTGTCTGTACACAACAACATTGTGTGTATCATCATCAAAACAAGCTCTTTTTATCATTACACTCAAGTACATGGTGACAAGTGATTTCATTTTTTATTCTTCTTTGTGATATTGATGTCTAGTTATTCACCTTTCTCCAGTTCCACAGGGAGAAGTTCCAGCTTCTCAACTCTTTTCTCCAGCTCATATTCAGCTGAAGATGCCACTGGGTCCACCTCTTCATTCCTTCTGTCATAATCTTCATTGCAGTAGGTTTTGAACACCTGGGAGGAGAAAATATTCAAAAGGTCACATTACTAAAGCCACATAACAAAAACAGCCATCCAATGCACTTTTTTATTATTTCAATGCTTTGAAAATAGAGTATGTGAACTGTGCAGAACTGAGAGTATCTCTCTTCATAAACAGCAAGATGAAACCCCATACACCTGAAGACAGTATGTGATCAAACAGTCTCACAGGTCACTGGGAAATGTCTCAGGTTGTATCGGCGCTTCCTCATAACACTGCTGATAGTCTGAAACGTAAACAGTCATTTACGATCTTTTAATCGTAAGTGATAGTCCTGTGCGCTGTAGTGTGACAAGACGGTCACGCACAACTGTGTCATATAATCGGGTTCCCGGACAAACATCGGCCTCTTGCCAGTGCAAGACAGCCTCTCCCGTTGTGTCCTTACTAAAGGGTTCAATAGAGAGGTTTCTCCTGTACACTGACAGAGAATTAGCCTCCCTTGACCTGTATTCAAGAATCTTTGAGTAAAAGAACAACCCACCCTAGGTAAAACAAACAATACAATAATATCACAATGTTGGCCAAACGTGTACCCGTCCAACAAAAAACTATGTACCCTCTTTCACCATTGTATATATCATACAGTATCAATATTTAAGATGCTTTCTATACTGCTATGGCTCCAACTGTGAGAAAAACATGACTGTTTGAATGGTATTTCACTCTTTAATATTCATGAGTATGGCATGCTATCTCTGATATTTAAAGGGACATCATTAACTACCACGGTAGAAATTTTTCTGTTCCGTCTAACAAAAAAATCTTTCTTTGTGTTCAACCAAACAAATAAATGTTCATTTTTGGAACAACTAATTAAATTCAATAATTCATGACAGAATTTTCATTTTTTGGTGGAGTATCCCTTTAAACCCACGAAGACAACTTCCACCAGCACATTTGGAAAGCATGTGAACTGCTTATTATCTATAAGCAAATTAACATGCACCATTAACCGCAATGTAGCCGTCTGTTTGTCCAGTTTCCACCAAAATATTCATCCTCTATGATTACACCATGACAGATCAAAGCTAGCTCATGCAACAAAAAAAATCTGATGATTTATGCTAATAACATTTATATATGGTAGGAAATACTTCAAAACTAGAGCCTGAGGTAACCAAACACTTGGACAAAATAGCACAATCACCTTTACACTTGACTTGCAAATTGATAAACAATCAGCTATGCAGTATGGAGCAGTCACGTTGCTCAATAAATATTATAATGGGCTTCATTTTAATACTAGTAAAAAAAGATGGAAAGTGAGAGAGTTGTGAAATATAAATATTGATGGATAACTACAAAACTGCACTTAAACATGGTCACAGAGGTCAGAGAAATTGTTATGAATGAAAACATAAGTCTCCTCCAATTAACTACAGCCAAACATCTCTCTGCCACAGATAGTCTGTAGATATTCTTAGGTCAAGAGGTCAGGAGACAATTCCTTTATAATTATAAC
Source organism: Triplophysa dalaica (assembly GCF_015846415.1). Taxonomy (NCBI): domain Eukaryota; kingdom Metazoa; phylum Chordata; class Actinopteri; order Cypriniformes; family Nemacheilidae; genus Triplophysa; species Triplophysa dalaica. The sequence goes on along the minus strand of NC_079566.1, from coordinate 6,295,947 downwards.
ACATGATTTTCATATTTGCAGACCATCTTTTTATGGTAAAGTATCTTTTTTATTTTATTAAATTTGCTTCAATGATTCGATATTTATAGTCCAATTGAATCACTTTTTTTCGTGATCACAAAATCAGATTAAAATGTCAAAAGCAAATTCGACATTAGCATATTATTTTAAAGAGTCATATAGTACACAGTAAAGTAAACAGAACAGATCATATACAGTTTATATAAAAGATTATAGCAGATAATAAACTAATATTTAAATAAAAGTATATATAACTATATTTATACATATTATCTTTGGGCAGATAAGCTCAAGCAATAACCAGTAGATATTTCTTTATTTGTAAAAACCCAAGCAGACAGCGCAAAACATATTTTTTCAACTTGTTCTTGGCTTCTGTTCAACTTAAAACAAAATTTACATTCTTTATCCATCTAGAACAACTTCGATTCAGGCCCACACAACTCGATTTTTTATCATCCTCATATCCTTTTCTCCATCCGTCTCTTGTCTTTCGCATTTAAGATCAATTCAATACACCTGTTATCGCTCTTCAAACAAATGCAGCCAATCATTTTTGTCTCACCATAAATCAACCTCTCATTCAAACCTTTCATCTAGTGCTGATATACTCAAATATACTTAAATAATATACTGCTGATATACTTAAAACCCAGCAGCATGTCAGGTCTTTGCCTCCAATTGCTTTTTTGTACAAAGATGTGAGCTTTTGTAAGCGTTTTACTGTTATGGGAAGAACTAACAATAGAGCACTTTGTATATCAAGTGATCAGCATTTTCCATCATTGCATGAAAAAAATCACATTTCGAAGTCTATTATGAATACTTCTGTTATTCATAAATGTATTTGTGTTTCATAAAAAAAAAATGTTACACAGGTTTTTAAAAACACGAGAGAGGGCGATTTTTTTTATTTTGGGGGAACTACACCTTTAAATCTTTCTTTCTCTGAAGACCGAATTTCTTCTACAGAACTAAGGAATGAGTGAAACCGAGCCAGCTTCATCTATCCTTCATCCCACTATCTTCCTTTTCACTCTTTCCTCTTATTACTTCATTATCCCTCTTTTCTCTCATCCTTCTGTGTACCACTGCACTTGTAGCAGCCACCTCTCATCGGTAAGCCTCTAATGCACCATATTACGCCAATACGCCTCCAGCTGCATCGTGGGTGACTGCAATCCGACTGGGGCACAGTCCAAGAATAATCACTGAGGGCCATTCCGAGGGAAAAAAGAAGGAGAGAGGTGGATGGATCAGCGAAAGGAAGTGTTTGTCTTCATTTGTATCACTGGCTTCTATGACAACCATAAATGCATTCGCATTAAATGGATCTGCAGTATAAGACAATGGTGCCCGGCCCCAGTGACACTCGCACACACATGAAAACAGATCTCTCCCAAAGGGACGTAAATGCTGATGCTGAGTGGATTAACCATTCAACACGGTGTCTGCAGAGACGAATCTATGAATAGACATTCCTTCACTTCTCAAGGCAGAAACATCACTTAAAGGAACCGTTCACCCTAAAATGAAAATTCTGTCTTCATTTTCTCACTCTTAAGTTGTTTCAAATCTGTAGACATTTCTTTTTTATGATGAACACAGAGAGAGATATAGTTGGAGAATGTTTGTAACCAAACAGTTCGTGGCCACCAATTAGTAGGAAAACTGCTTTATACATTTCTTCGTTCTGTTGAACACAAAATAAGCTATTTTGAAGAATGCAGAAAAACTGGGGGTGAACTGTCCCTTTAAGGGGTTCAAAATTAGGGATGATAGGGAAAATTCGTGGCAGAAGCCGAATAAAAATGAAACACACCGAACATGGCTTTTCGTAATTCTTCTATTTATTTAGCCAATTTTTTCCGGTACTGCATAAACTGATTGGTGCTTTTTAAAACATCCATGCAAGCAATTCTGACAACAGTTCCAGTTCACGTCTCTCCTCCTAACTCTGCCCACAAAAGCTGACTGTTCAGACAGTGCACTTGTGGCCGGGATGCACATACTTAGATGTTTAGTACAGGGAATTGTGCATACACGACCACTGTATGATGTAAATGGATGTCACGAGTGGAGGGGCTACAGTCAGACCAGCCGCTCCAGTCTGAAGAAACGTTACACGAGTTACCGGCCAGTAAAGACGCTCCATATACTGTTTGCTGCATTGATAAAGCACGCACTCTGTCTCTCCCTCTCTGCGCTGATTGATGCTTGATCATATCACACATTATTTTAATTTATTTGGCTTTTTCCCTTATCCGGCCGAACAACGAACATGCTTTTTTCGGTTGCCGAACATTTGGCGGATCTCTTTTCAAAAGCAACCTAAGCTGCACTTACTGTTCCAATATCTGATTTTGGCAAAACCTGTGTATGGCTAGTAAGCAGCATGTATTAAATTATAAAAAGGTGCTCGCATGACATTTCATTTATAACGAAAATATATAGGAATTTATATGCATTACTCGTACTTTCAATAGAATATTTGTATCTCACATCACATGACCCATTTTACTATGGGTCACATTATAGTTTATTAAAAATAAAATGCAAGTGTACTAAAAAGCGGCAGAACAGATTTATCAGCTGATTGTAAAAAATCTATCGCCCGACGCCAATTCAAAAAATCCAAATATTGAACTAATATACAACCACTGCGAAATATCGATCTACCACTACTAAAAATCATGTGACATATATCCATGTATATTCAAAAATTAAAATAAAAAATAGCATTGCACTATTTGGTTACTTAATTTTATCAAAATATGTGCAAATTTGTGACATTGACCATGTAAACTATTCTACAAACAAAATATAATTTAAAACATTCATAAAATCATGCTGGGATAACATCAGTAATATCAAGTTGTCAAGAGTCAAACATCTTGTTTAATTGACAAAGAAGCATAAAACAAAAATGCTAAACAAACCCATTCTCACTACTTGTATGAGACTTTCAGAGCTCACTGTATGATTGAAAGTATCATGATTGAACCTGAATATAATAATATTTGCTAATGTGACTAATAAAAGCTTCAACTCATTCAGATGGTAAAAGCAGACACCATAAGAGCAACATTTCATAAGACTCAGCATTATTTCAAAAGCTATTTTATCTTTCAACTACTTTAAAAGCACTTTGGCCACACAGGACACTTGAACTGATGAGTCAGGTGATATGAAACCCTCAAGTGAAAAGACTTATTAGTAGCCTTTTCTCCTCTGAAGCCTACGGCCCTTTCGAAACTCGTGCTTATTTTCTTCACTTCAGCAAACCGTTGACTCTTTGTGCAGTTTATCAGCCGTGGAATGGCAGTTCGGCCTCTTTTTAATCCTGCGTTTGTGGAAATACCTCTGGGGCCTCACCAACCACCAACACTTAGCACGCTAACAAAGCGAGGGGAGCTTCTAGCATAAAGGGATAAACAAGAGACAAACAATTGCTTACTTTATATCTGGCTCTCAAATATGTTGGCTGAGTCGGCTCACATGATCAGTTACATCGGCAAATGAATACTTAATTCATCAACTGACCACATAAGTAGGCGAGGGTGTTACATTCATGAGCATGTTTCAGCTGTCAGACAAACCTACATATGCATTCAATATACATACTGTATGCATTCAAAATTCAGATTTCATTTAAAAGATTTATCACAGCTCCTAATTAAGTTATACCAGTTATTAAGTTTGGATATTATCATATTTTCTGCATCCTTGTAACATAATTCTGGTCTGAATGTTTATTTTAGGAACACAGAGATAATGCTTATACGAAAATGCAGAACACACTGGACACTAGAAACTTGTACTCCGCACAATTGGGTAAAGAAACAGTTTTGACACAGGCCTGACTGTAGTCGTCACAATACGGGACAGTTTGTCAGCATTGAAGCCCTCCTTGTTTCCAGAACGGAAAAAGCAGGAACAATACTCTCCGATACATCAGTGATGGGTTTGCGAAAGAACGGTGGAGAATTAGTGCCTGACACTGACAGCCGCAATGGTGCAGGCTCAGAAGCGCATGGCCGTCTTCTGTTACCAAAGTTGTAAAAAATTCAGCTCCAGATGGGTTCGGATGTCAGAGAAACAAGCAAACTAAAAATGCCACATCATTAATAATGCATTGTTGGACAGACCTTTGCCAATGACTACAGTTTTAAAAGCACCGTACTGAGAACAAGACGAATGCTTAATTGCTTTATTTCTTTATTCCGATCTAAAGGTACAAACATAAATGTACAATATGTACATTCTCTTGAAAATCCATATATATTTATATAAAATTAGCTAAGCTTTTAACTAAATTACAGAGTTGAATTTATAAAGTAAATCGCTTGATGAAACAAGATTGATTGGTAGAGTGTTCATCATTGAATTATTTCTGCAGTCATTCATCTGCTGCCCAGTCTTACAAATCTATGTAATTCCTTTAGAGATTCAAGGAAAGAGTTAAATTTAACACATGTAATTTCATTTCAACCTTTTGGTGCAATTCAGGACACCGGATAGGATGGGCTTAAAAATTGAAGTTTAAATCTACACAAATACGATAAAATGCAAACACATACATAAATATAAAGTACACAGACTTGCTGCTTTGCCTAGTGGGACCTGGTTTCTGTGCTCTTTTAAAACTAATTCAATCAATGTAATATTATCAAAATCTATGAAATTATCTCTAAAGCTATTCCAGTAAGCTAAGGCTGTCACAATTATTTGATGTAATAGCAAATAATTCAGATAAAGAGTTATAGTAAAGTCACGATGAAATCTTAGACACGTAAAATTGAACAAAAGAAGCATTCTATCTTTAAGCGAATGCTGATCCAGACCTGCCTGAAACGCCTCGTGTAAACACAACCCCCACAAATCTACGTCAGTTCGTGGTATGATTTGACTAAGACCGACCAAATGTATACGCAAGTAAGGTGGGCATAGCTGTCAGTAGAATTGCTTTAGAACCTGATGTGTTACACGTATATGGTTTATAAGTTTATGGTTTATAATGAGGTTTCCGTCACACGCTTGCAGTATTCGACCAATCACTACACACTGTTTAATTGGCAAATCATAGCACACCTCGCTTTTCAGAGCGATGAGCTTTCGAAAAATATCTGTGCGTTTCAGAGAGGTGGGGTAAAGAGGACATACCAACATGCACCTTATATGGAAAATACAGCATTTTTAACCTTAAATCGTGTATATACTTTGCATTTCATTTAAAACAAACGATAATTTTAGTTTTAGCCATGACATATGACCCCTTAAAATCATTTGCACTTGTAATCTTTAATCAAAAACATTAAGCTCCTCTTCCCCTCTCAACAACAGCTCTTTACCACATGACGTAAGCAACAGAAAAAGAAGTAGAACCTTCCTGACTGTCCAATGGCAAGGCATTTTTAGCTCTCCCCTCCAGTCCCAATTTACAATAAACCAGTCAAAAAGGGAAGGGCAAAATAAGCCCCGCCCTACATTTTTCTAATTTCAGAAGGATATATGTCACGATACGGAAAAGAAGTCAATCGCAACTTACGTTTCATCATGGGGACTTTAAACTTGCGGCATCTAGCAAAACAACACCATCCCCAAATCTCCGCTCAAGACAGTCTATTCTGCCATTGTCAGTCTATAAAGAATGTTATACGTAATTTACAGAGTTTTCTTATTACTAAAGGATAGAATTTCTTTATTGAATAAACTCAACGTAATAAATCGTTTTAATTGTCAAAGCCTTAAAACGGACAATTAATCACCATAGTCACAATTGTTTAATAGACGATTAATCATCAGCCAAATTCCATAATCGTGACAGGACTCCCTATTCATTAGTGGGTCACATTTAAAAACCCACTTAACCACAAATTCATTAAACTGCTATTTAAATTTCACACTCTTGTCAAACTTTTACATGATAACGCAACATTTTCTTCTTCATTTTTTGTTCCGCTGCGGTAAGGCACATGCTTTGGTAACATGACTGGTAAAAAACTGCAACAGGGCTAAAACTGGCTTGTGTAACCACCACGTCATTTCGAAATAATTCATATACAAAGGGCTCAGACAGAATGATTATTGAATGCCATAACCTTGTTATCAAATGCATGATATTTAAAATATAAAAGCAAACTTGTGAATTGACAAACTTGAAGTTTTTGGGTCAATGATGAAAGTGTGTTTAAGAGAGCTGTTATTCCACACAGCCTTAATCAAAAGCTTTCAGAAAGCTTTAATATGGGATAAATGTACTTTATGAGAAATTAAGCGATAGCACAGTAGAAAAAGAAATTGCAGGAGAGAAAATTCTGCATGATTAATGACCAACATCTTTATTTAATGTCCCATGCTGTCTCTCCTTCTCACGGCCGACTAGTCAGATAAATTACCAATGTTTTTACCACAAATCTGTCCCTCTCAAGTTTGAACACAAACCGCACAGTTATTTCCTCTGTGTTTGCAGAAAAAGCATGTGGCCTGCTTTCAAAACGCCCTGACTCATGAAAAAGGTCTGTGTCTTTCTTTGTCAAGCTAATGACCAAGACGGTTCAGCCGAGTTGACGGTTAACCCAGCCGGCACTGTGCCATTTTACAATAATAGCTGGCATTTTCTACACCTGCAAGCGTGCGATACATTTTCATTAATCTGTAGGTCATGAATATTTACGAAATAACCACACTTAAGGACATCCAAGTAATTCTTGTGTGTCAAACTGTTCTCTAGAACGATAAAGAGTATCATACTTAATCTACGATATGTTTGAATACACTGAAGCACAATATGTCATTTGTCGTCTGCACAGACCTATATTTCACGCTTATAATTAGCCGCCAGAACCAAGAAAGGAAACTGCGACTAGCATGGGGATGTGATCTGATTAAGGGACTCTAAGAATACTATACACTTCAAGAGCAAAAAAGGTCCACAAACCAGAAATAATGGAATTATAATACCGGTGGAAAATTGCTGGCTAAAATTCCACTCACATGAGGGAGACTAGCAAGCAAACCTCCCGTTTACCCAATGAGAACTTCAGGGGACACTGTCCAGTGCCATTTAGAGGTATTAACACGTCTGGTCCAGACCATTTGTTTTCCAGTTTTTCAGCTCCATCCAGCTTTTGATTAGAGTTAATAGCTGGAGTCGTAAACACATTTGCAACAGCCCAAGTGTTCAGCTGTGATTTTCATAAAAAAAAAACAAAGCAAACAGTATCTAGTCTGTCCGTCATTACACGGGCAAATCAAAGTTAATTGATTTAAACGCTACGCTAAATTAATTTCGTTAGTTCTAATGGACAGTACAATGCATTTCACAGAAAATAACATCTACTGTATGAAACCTCTCTGACAATGTTATTCCTCAACCGAACACTGGATAGAGATGGATAGACGGACTGTTATTACCATCCTCCGCTTCACCTTGTAAAATGTTGCAAACACAGCGGTTATCAGTGTTCTCACGGGAGTGTGACTTGATCACAGTGTACGGAGAGAGAGAAGGATTGACAAGCAGGCCGATGGGCAGTGATGGAGAACCAGAGAAGCTCATCGGGATGAAAATTATATGTGCTCATCTCCCTACAGGCATTCATGAGTAGACCCATGGATGTCACTTTATGGCTTCTCCTACTCATTATCACTGATATATGCTGGCAAAACTCTATTTTGGAAGAATCAATAAGAGGGCTTTAATGGACTCTATACTCAATTATCTATGTATGGAAATGCTTTCAGAAGAGATAAACAACAACAACTACCGCAAACTCAATAACATGATGGCAGTCCACGAAGCACTTCCGCTCAGGAAGAACAAAACATACCTAAAGAGACTTATGAATAAACGGTGGGGTCCAGACATCTGAGACCCAAACTAAAAATGCTTGTATTAAACATTTTTCTAAGGTAACATATTGACGTATTGAAATTGTAAAATCTAGACATAGGGAGGAATGTTTTCACATCAGACTTTTAAAACTTTTTTATTTAAAGGAATAGTTCAACCAAAAATGAAAATTTTGATATTGTTTATTTACTCCCATTCAAAACCAGTATATGACTCCTTCGTCTGTGAAACACAAAAGAAGATATGTTGAGAAATGCCTCAGTGGTTTTGTGTCCATACTATGAAAGTTGATGGGCACCCTTGTGTTCTTGAGGCACCAACGTTCTTCAAATTTACATTTTTGGGTGAACTATTCCATAACATAAGGTTCTAAATATCTGGTTTTCAATGTGCTCTCAGAAACCAAAACTAGCAATTAACCACCAGCGATGCACTTACTTTTATGGGAGCAGAACTGAATCGAATTTTCCGTTTTTGTGGAATTTCCTCTTTGTTCTCCTCTGGAAGACCTAGGATCTCTGTGATCTCTGATCCAGGATCATAAGAGATGTCATCATCATACAGGTCATCATCCAAGTCTGTGCAGCTCTCCCCCCAGCCCTGATAGCAAGCATCTCCATCCACATTGAAAATAACTCTCTCGTTGCTACAGAATTTTTCAGCGGATTCTTCTGCTTGATCCTCTGTAATCCGGCCAGGCTTCTCTTTCACATGACCGTCTGTGTCCTCAAGGACCTCAGTGGATGCAGACTCAGTTGAATTTCCAGAAGTTTTGTCACAAACTGCAGCGTCATTGACTTGAGCCGAGGTTGAGGTACTTTCGACAATGTCGCTTGAGTTCACTTCTGCTCTATGTTTTGGTTCACTGGCTCTATCAATCACCTCGGTGGTACCTCCGTCAAATCTTTCGCTCCCCGTCTCCACCAGTCCCTCTTGGGGCTTCTTCCTATCTGCATTCACCTGATCCGCTGACCCGCATAGAGGGCTAGGACTGAGAAGATCTTCAAAGGAGGAAGAAACTGGCAGATTCTGCTTGCTTCCAGCTCGCGTCCTGTAGAAACCAGAACATGGAGACTGCCGTGCACTGTTATCGTCCTCGCTGGCATCCCCTTGTCTGTTCAGACCATCCGGGGAGTACAGCCCCCTTCCGCCTTTTCTAACAGTAGCACCGGAGCCCTGCAGGTCTATATTTTCGAACACAGCGCTGAGCTGACTCACAGTGGGTGACGAGGCCTCTGTCCTTGAGCAGAGACTGTCCAAAGAGTCCGTACTGCCTCTGTTCGAACGCGGGCTCCGCCAGTCTTCCAAATGCTCGTGAGAACCCCTCTTCTCTTTACCGGAAGAGTACACGGGTGACTGTGAAGCATCTCTGGAGCTCTGCTCAAAGAGTTTCCTTGTTTCTGAGAACTTGGAGTTGTGATGGTCACCACCAGTCCGCTCTCCATTACCATGCTGGAACTTAATTACTGACCCATCCGCCTTGTTGATGAAGTTTGTCGGCTTGGTGAGTTTCTGTGGGGAGGTCTCATCCCCTCCATGTTTCTTGGAGCCGGTGTTCTCGGTACCCATCTGCATGAACATGTTCTTGATACGACTGACATGGGCCCCATATTGCCTTCCTCGGTGTTGCCTGACCCCCTCTTGGTCCTTGAGCTTGCGATCTCCATCATGTCTAGGTTGATCAAAGGTGTTCTTTAGAGCCTGGAAATCTGTCCTGTAGGCGTTCCGGTGCGGGGAAGCACTCCTAAGGGTATTCCTCTCTGCCGAGGCCTCCGTCTTCAACATTTTAGCCTCGACGATGGAGGTCTTCTCTCAGATAAACAGTAACATTCCTTCCTATTGTGTTTATTTGGTGCGATATCACATTTTGAGAAGGGCGGGAGACCTGAAAACATTTGAGAAAATATTAAAAGCAAACATTTGTTTATGAATTATCAATTTTAACAGTATATTTACAAAGAAAACTTTTGCGAATTACAAAATATTTACCTAATATAAACATTTTCAGCTTGATCTATCCTTTTAAAAATTTCAATCATACTGCATATTTTTACTAAGTTCTGCTAAAAACAAAAAGCACAGCTTTAGTTGCCAGACATTTATTTTTCCAATGTACAATCTCACATTTTGCAGCATTAATAATTCCATTGAAGTTGTATTCTACATACAATTCTGAACTGCAGCAGTGCAGATAAAAAACAACAACAACATCTGTAAAGAAACTGTAAACATCACTTTGTAAACATCATTTCAAACAGAGCTTGGATGCTGGAGGGTGCCATTGAATTGGCTCCAGAAGTCCACCCTTTCTGTGAACATTCTGCATGATCATCACTTTACCATTAGGGCCTTTAAAAAAGACTATAAAAATGTAGGTTGATGAACGCTTTTTCGAAGCATATCTTGTTATGACTCACAGATGAGATGCCTTCCATCAACACCCCTGGTGTACACTGCAGACAGCTGCTGCACATCGCCTCGCAGTCAGGCTGTTCAAATTCAATACATCTTAGTTCAATTATTATATAAGTATACACTGCAGCGCTACATTTTAGGAACGTTACAATAACATAAATTGATGCAGCTCGATGAGATTGTAACAGTTGCGCGCATTGCGCGCTCGTTAGGTAAGACGCCAAAATGTAACTCTCCCAATCTATTCATCAACACGAAATGTGAAAGACTTAACCTAATGATGTTTGTCGCACACCTGCATTCCTTTAAACCGAAACATGGAAGCATCAGAAGTGGGACTCGATGCGTTATGGGTAAGGAAAATGAACGGACCGTTACGCGCATCGCCTGCATCAGCTCCGTCCCTTTAATAAACACAAAACCGCCAACCTCCAGCATGTTCATCTATTAGACTAGTATCATCTAATATCTAGCACCGCAAAACCCTAAGCAAACATACACACACAGACACACAGGGTCAAAAAAGAAGAAGTAACAGAAGTATTGCTTAACCCCCTTGTTGCTCCGATGTTTAAAACAAAAGAGTCACTTACCTACGTCTTCAAATTTTATGTTATATAATTCAAGAATAAAAACGTCCCCGATTTCAGTAGTTATTCAAATAGTGATGACCGCATCGTCGCAGATTCTCCGTGTAAACAACATCTTCATTCAGCTGCACAACCAGCATCAAGCTGCCATGCAGGACTTCGCCAGACAATCGACACAATATGACATACAAGCCGGGCTTTACACACAAACACTCTCTCACGCGCACACACACAAGCAGCTAGACAGCGCCATTGCAGGCGAGGGGTGATGCCGCCGTTCTCTTAATATGCGTTTTTATACGTCACAACATACAGAGTCACACTACAACATTAACGAAACATTGTTACAGTTTACATTTGCATTTCGTGGTCCAATTGCACAACGCGCGTTGTTTTCATAAGCGCTTTAACCATGTGACAGGTGTGCAACCTCTTTTTCAAGAATGGTTCGGTCCGGTAAGCTGTATATAGAGGCTCTAAACTGCAGTCTGGCGAAGGAAAAAAGTAATTAAAATAGCAGCGTAATAACCACAGTGGCTGTCCTTACAGACCACATGATGACGAGGTTGGATAATTTTTATATTAATGGACAATTAATGTTACACAGGTTTGCAATAATATTGTCAAATATTGCTAGCTTGAAGTGTAAACAGATTTATTTTTACTCCTATTTCGACTCATTAAAATGGACAACAAAATGATATGGAACTTTAGGCACTGGAGGCGTAAAGTCTGTTGTAGATATTATCAAATAGAGTTATACAGTATATCCTCTAACAATATATATACCCAATGTATATCTGCAGGGGTTATGGTAGTGAGATGTATTGCATTTATTCTAAACCCCTATTGATTTTGTCAACTACTGTTTGCTACATTAAAGTCAAAGAATAGTGTAAATCCTCATGCAATTTGTTTGGTTTTGTGCTTTAAGCCGAAGGGAATTTATTTCAGTGCAAATCGTGTTGGGGAAAGCATGATAAATAGGACAAATATACTATTATACATCCTCATGAGGTTTATTGCAAACTGCATAATATTTTTTATTTATACACAATAAAAATGTTTTGTCTAAAAACTGTTCCTTGTGTGGTTGCATCAAAATGAAATAGTTGTGATTTAATATGACTGAATCCGCACGACAACAATAGGTTTCACTAACAAGACCGGTTTTAAGGGCTAGATCAGGTAAATAGCTCCTTAGAGCACTAAGGTCCTATTACCACATTTTGCAGAATATCACCAATCGTCTGGGAATGTTGCCTAGCAACCTAAAATCTTGATGGCACAAAATGCAGCTTGCACTTTTTAATGAGGTACAAATAAACAATACAGACCTACGCTTGGTTCTCCCTAGACTGTCCAGTTGTGCAGCATTGTGCACGGTGCACATAGAATGGCCATCTGTCTGCCCAGGCTCTCCACAGGGGGTTGAATACATTTTAATAGACCTTATCTCATTGTCATCTTTAGAGCTTATGGGGCATGATTGATGGGGGAGGGGGGAACCTCATCTGCTTTCTCCAAAACCTTGCGAGTGCGTTTGTATATCTCTGCATTTGTACAGCACACGTATGATGAAGTATACGAAACCAAAGAGAAAAGTTAGTCACACTTTGTATTACTTTTGTAAAGGCATGTTAACATAATTAATAAACAATGACGCAATTTAAAAGTACATCCTCTAAATGTGTTTCCTTTTATGTTTGTTGTGTGCAATTTCACATTTTGTTGAAAATCGGAGGAGAAAAAACTCTCAAACGTCCAGAGTATGAAATTAAGCTGCATCTAGTGGTGGCGTTTGCGAATTGTAACCAACGGCTCACTCCACCCCTCCCCCATCCCGTTGGAGCGCTATGGTTCTACGGGTTTTGCTTGAGGAGACAAATTATTTACGAAACGCGCTCTGTAGAGCACTTTGTCCGTTTAGGGCTACTGTAGAAACAACATGGCGAATTCCATGCAAGGGGACCCGCGGTGTATCGTGTAGAAATAGCTCATTCTAAGGTAATAAAAACATAACGCTTCAGGAGTCTTTATTCACATCCGAAGAAACCTCTGTCAATACTCTAAAGCTGTAATCTGTAACTTCTATAATGCCATCTTTGTTTGAAACAGACAGTTGCAGGTTATTTTGCACCGTGATACTGTTCTTTATGTGTAAGTCAAATTCGTATCCAAGATCTTAATTATATTCCAATTAATTATAAAATGAATAATTATAAGATATATTTTTTTATGTAAGGGCTCAAAAACATACTTTTTATTTTGATATTATTATTTTGTGGAGGAACACATATTATTTAAATAACATGGTTATTTATATATTTTACTTGAGATGGTAAATTGGATCAACATTCTCCTGAGAATTGTGAATGGCAAGTTACAACACAATTACTATATTCCATACCAACACAATTTCCATTTCGTCCTAACGGGCTCCTGTAAACGGTGCTTATGGGTTTTATTTCCAGCGTCTGCGCCAGATGTTCCAGCCAACCAGCGCCCATCACAACTCGCGCTGAGCGAGTGGGAGGAATCCGGGCTATTGAGGATGATGCCTAGCTGTCACATCCCGAGGACCACCAGCGACCCTCCAAACGTGTGATGGTAATTCTCGCTGCGGAAAGTGAACGATGGCGTCGGCCGGCGTTTTCGTTTGGGTCATAGCGGGTACGTATTTATAGACTTGAATCGACGTCACTGGAAGAAAAAGCCGTTTTTCTCATTGGACTGCTGCTAGCTTACTGGCTAACGGGATAGCTCCCGTGCTCAATACATCATAAGGATTTGAATTAACTGTCGAGACGTTTTCTTGGATGAATTAATTGCACGCTAACGTTACTTTACGTTAACAATGTCATGTCATATTGTTTTGAAATAGCTGAAAGTTAAACGCAATGAGTACATTTGATACATTGCCTTAATCTGCCAATCATGCGCAAATACGTCGCAATTCTTTCACAGTATTGTTGTGTGACATTACGATGATATATTTTTTCCTCCATGTTGTGTCCGTTGTAAAAAGCCTTAATTGTTCATTTCGCCACTGGCATACACGGTCAAATCCGGGCTTTAGTCGACTCCAAACAGAGATCTGTGTCTCAAAGTGGCGGTGAGTGACTGGAGAGACTGTCTGTGTTTTAAAACCTAGTGAGCTACCTACCTAGGTGTGTGTTCGAAGAGCGTTGAAGTACCGCGAGAAAAACGTGGAAGAATGCGATTCAAATGGCTCTCGAGAGTCGCGGTACTTCATATGGCAATTGTTTTGGGCATCGCATGAGCGTTCCTGGTCAAACGCCTACAGTTACACGTTTCTGTGGACCCAAAACACCAGACGCGATAATGCAAAAATGCCGACTTGGTAGGCAACTCACGAAGTTTCAAAACTCCGATGAAGTATTTGGAGTGTCGTAACACACGCAGCTCTTTTGGGGTTTAACAAATGCCACCCTGCTGAACATGTGTAATTCTCCTCTCTTGAAATTTTATAACCGAATGTTCTCCGCTTCTTTAACAAGACTACTGTTTTATATTTATTAACACACAATAGGCATTGATGGAGCTTCTAATATGTACATGTGTATTTCATGCTTTTTAATAAAAAGTTTGAGTTTACCTATAACAGATTTAGCATTATTTGTCCATTTCAAATACACTGATGTGAAAACTCATGTGTTGTTTATATGTATTATAATGAAAATCTGTATTGACGTTACCTGCTAAATAGGCACCTTGGGAAAAAGCGTTCTCTCACTTCATCTTGAGCATGTTCCTGGCTGTAGCTTAGTCATGACGGGCTGTCCCAGTTCTGTGGATAGCTTTCACTTCCAGGCTGCGGTACGGTTTTACGTCTACACGTCTACGATTAGTCTGTCCGGTTTATTCAGACGAAGTGTTTCATCCCTGTGCCATGGAAGTGAGAGAGAAAATGTCTTCTCAGTGGGCACATGATGAATATCCTCGTTTGGCCCGCTCAAGGTCGGCCCATAGAAGCATAAACCAGGATTAGCCATTTCGACTACAGGGCTTGTCTGTTATATGTATGCACGGGGTGTTCGCAAATGTGTATGCAGGTGTGTATGTGTACGGCCCCTTTTTTGCCATTACTTAGTGGTCCAAGGTTTGGCATTAACCATTAATAGTTGATGTATTAGAATAGTGTCAAGCTTCAGGTTTAGTCACTCTTGTGGAGTTTTATTCTGATGATTTTATAGCCCTTGTAATGTGGTTTATTTGTTATCAGGTTTATATCAGGCTCCGGGCTAAGGTCACCCACGGGGAGACGGTGTAACCATCTGGTGCTGCTATTATTCAATGCGTGCATCTGTGACCCCAAACAAAACCAGTCATCAACACCCTGAAAACAGATCAATGCGTATCATGGATAACCAATGGTGACATTCTGAGTCTAATGACCCAGCTGATCTCCAAGCTCATTACAATTGCATGTGTTTTACTTATATGTTTTGGATTTTCTCCAGGATACAGTAGTTCACCCCCCCAAAAATTATCATAATTTATTCACCCCCATGTTGTAAACCTGAGCCTTTCTTGTGTAGAACACAAAAGAAGATATTTTGAGAAATATCTCAACATAATGGAAGTCAAAGGGGACCAGTGTTGTGCGGTTACTAGCATTCTTCAAAATATCATCTTTTGTGTTGCGCAGGAAAAATGATGTCGTATAGGTTTGGAATGATATGAGGGTGAATAAATGATGAACATTTTGGGGTTAACTTAAAGTAGTAAACCTTGCTTTGAGTGATGTGCTAGCCGTTTTGTGTCTGAAGGCATGATGTGATTAAAGGTGATTAAAAACCAGCATTGAAGAGAGAGAAAGAGACCAGAAAGGCATGTTTGCAAGCCTCCTTCAGCAGTCTATCATAGAAACTAGCATCTTTCCTCTGAAACAATGCTTGAATAAGGAGGATTTGTGTGCTCATGTTGTGTCAGTGAACAGGGAATCATGTAGCATGCGAGGGTGGGGTAATGGCGTGTGAGAGTGAGCGTGGAATGTTTAGAGATTGCGACTCACTGTACTACAGTCCAGCAGCCAATGAGAGTCATTGGCCTAATGCCCAAGACGCACTCACCCACTCCATCACATAATACATGCTAACACATTCCTACACAATTCTTAAATACATTTTTGTTTTTTAAAGGAATACTTCACCCAAAAATGAAAATTCTATCAAAACACAGAGAAAGATTTTTGGAAGAATGCTTATTACCAAACAGATCTTGCCCCCCTTGACTCCCATAGTAGGAAAAATCACTTTATTATTTTTTGGTTCTGTTGAACACAAAATAAATCATGTTGAAGAATGTAGGATAGCAAATAGTTCTGGGGCACTTTTGACTATCATTGCATTTTTTCCTACTATGGTAGTCAATGGGGGGTAAATTCTGTCTGGTTATAAGCATTCTTCCAAAAATCTTTGTGTGTTCATCAGAACAAAGAAATGTATAAAGATTTGGAACAACTCGAGGGTGAGTAAATGATGAGAGGGTTTTAATTTTTTGGTGAAGTATCCCTTTAAAGCAGACACACCCTGTTATATAAATGCACAATAAATTGGACATTATACATATTCAACTACACAAATATAGAAACTAAAAATAATATGTGTTGAAATAATCTCAATTAGGTTTAGCTTTATTTATACATTCATTTTTTTTAACGTGTCACTGGTTTTGGTTATATTATATGGATGTCAAGGTATTCTTTCAAGGTGAGGGCTGCTGTTAAACTTCTTTATAATACTGTTCTCTTTTCTTTTTGCTCTAGTGGTCACCATCCTCTCCAAATCACATGGTGACCGCACCGTTTATCCTTCTGCCGGTGTGCTCTTTGTCCATGTGCTAGAAAGAGAATATTTTAAAGGGGAGTTCCCACCATATTCAAAAGCAGGTATGTTTATGAATATGGTTACTCATTCAGTTGTATTCATAGAGTGAATTGTTTACTTTACAAATAAGCTCTTACACAACTCTTACACAAATACAGCACTGCCTCGCTTACATTATTGGTACATGCTGTCACATGGTTTCAGACACAAATTACTTACTTTATTCTGTTGAACAATAAAGCCGAAAAAAAAGGACAAGCAGCCTCAGTCACCATTCACTTTCTTTCACCTTTTTCCACACATTAAAAGTGAATGATGACTGAGTCTAACATTATATCATTCTGACATTCTTTAGGCTTAAAAATCCCTTTAAGACTTCTAAAAATATATATATACTTTTCCAGGTGATGCTAGTAATGACCCAATCACATTTAACACCAACCTTAAAGGCTATCCAGACAGGCCTGGATGGCTCCGGTACATTCAGAGAACCCCCCATAGTGATGGAGTCCTCTATGGCTCACCAACTGCCAAACATTTGAGCAATCCGACCATCATAGAGGTGTGTTATTATATCCCAATGTTTATCAGAATTATTTATCTGCTGCATCTGACCCGTATATATACTGTATCAAAAAGCTAAAAAAGGCACAATGTATTTTTTGTCTGTATAAATAGGTAAATAAAAAATGGGTAAAGTAAATAAAAAATTGGTAAATTCTTAAAGGCACAGAAACGCTTAATCTCCTTTTTTGATCTTTACAGACTTTAAGATTTATGTCCAGATTTCCTTATTCCTTTTAACACTTAAAACGTTTTATTTGTTTGCATCTGCTTCTGACAACATGTGCATGGTATGAATGTAAAGCTGTCCTGAGCTTGGCTTAAACTTTCACCCCTGCGTGTTGCAGATTACTGCATACAACAGACGCACTTTTGAGACTGCCAGGCACAACTTGGTCATACACATCATGTCTACAGAAGGTGAGAGCCAGTAGCAGTGTTGATATAACAAATCTTATTATCATGCAGCCGTATGCTCAGTGTAGTGATCTATTGTTTTACTGAAAGCTCTTTATATTCTATATTCTATATTATATGAAAAAACATAGCAGTACAATACATAGCAATTTACAATAGCAGATATGACAGACCATGTTTACATTGATGGGATGGGTAAGAATTCAACTTCGTTCCCTGTCTGTGATTAATTTAAGATAAGCAAGTGTAGATGTGAAGTCAGTGTGATGTAATACACCATCTGCTCCTTGCCATAACAGCCTCTTTATTAAACGACTGTTATGTAACCCACTGTATAGTAGCTTACTTGTGATTGCACACCCTCATGTCTTCTTTGCTATTATCTGGCAGAGTTCCCTCTGCCCTATCAGGCAGAGTTCTTCATCAAGAACATGAATGTTGAGGAGATGTTGGCCAGCGAGGTGCTGGGGGATTTTCTGGGTGCTGTGAAGAACGTGTGGCAGCCTGAGAGGCTCAACGCCATCAACATCACTTCAGCACTGGACCGGGGCGGACGAGTCCCATTACCCATCAATGATCTGAAAGAGGGGTAAGATCACTGAAAAAAATTCAACTGAAATACCTGCCATGGACCTTATATGAACTTTCCTAAATATCCTAATATGCACTTATATAAGATCAATATGTTTATTAAAGACATCTTTACTGTGCTTAAGGTTAAGGAGATGTATTATTATTCAAATTAATTCATTTTTTCAAAAAATACTTTGCACACTTGAACACTTGAAGGCACATCCTATCCCAGGAGGCAGTGGAACAGTGTGTGTTGAGCTGTGGTATATGTACAGAGGCTGCCCATCTCGTGGTTCACACTTCTTTAGAGGAATTCCCTCATGCATTCACATGACTTCATCAAATATTCATGCTTTCTCTCAGAAAATAAAATGTTTCAGATGAAGGTGATTTAGAAGGTCATATTCAGAGCAAAATGCACATTCATCATGGCGGCCCAATGACAAAATATGTACTGCATTAAGTGATTTAAAGGCTTTACGTTAAATTAGGAGACAATTTCAAAGTTATTTCCAGTTTTTCTTATAGGTATGTTTTAGGTAAAAGGATCATTTCTGTTTCATTCTGTGAACTATTAATAATATTTCTCCCAAATTGTATTTGCATTTATTTGCAGAAAATAAAAAAACTGGAAAAACTGGTCAAAATAACAAGAAAAGATGCGCTGCATTTTTTCAGACCTCAAATACTGCAAAGAAAACATGTTCATATTCACTTTTAAGCAATACAACAATAATATTTAGTAATAATACTAAATAATATTTTAATATATTTATATTTTATAAAAAAAATGTTGGATGACTTAATCACTTTTGAGGTTGGGTTTGATGAAATTCAACAGACACTGTACTTGACATTTAGAATTATTGATTAAAAGAAAATTTGGGATGGTCTATTTAGTTTTTTTCTGTGGCTGTAAATCTAATTTAAAGCCTTTAAGTTACGTTTTTTACATTATTGAGCGTCATATCTCTATGTAAAAAATAAATTTTCCTTGGGGAAAAAGCCGCTGATTGAAATCTCTCTGGCATGCACAGCGTATACGTGATGGTTGGAGCAGACGTGCCGTTCTCATCATGTCTGCGAGAAGTGGAGACGCCACAGAACCAGCTGCGCTGCAGTCAGGAGATGGAGCCCATCATCAGTTGCGATAAGAAGTTCAGAGCTCAGTTCCACATCGACTGGTGCAAGATATCTCTGGTAAGCACCGAAGCCTGTGTTCCTCTGTACACTATCAGTAGTTTAACCTACAGAAAACAAATCATGCTTTACATTGTACCGATTCATGTTGACCCCTTTGGTTTTTAAGGTGGACATCACAAAGGTCGTTCCTGTGCACAGTGGTCGTCCAGACATGGGCACAGGTGTGCTCCCAGACATCGGAGAGTACAACCCACCTTCCGAGTCTCTGAAAAGCAGGGACTACTTCGTTGACTTCCTGATCACATTAGCTGTTCCCTCGGCTGTCGCCCTCGTCCTCTTTTTCATCCTCGGCTACTCCATGTGCTGCAGACGGGAAGGGGTGTAAGTTTGATGTGTTCTAATCGGTGTGGAAAACACACACACACACACACACACACATTATGAAGCATTACGTACACAATTTCTAGTGACTATAAATAAGTTAAATTATGTGTTTATAATATAGACTGACCACAATCACAGGTGTAAACTCTGTAGTGATTATGTGGTCCTTTGTACCAGCTAAATGAAGATCTGAGATCTTCAGAAGTAGAGAAGTAGAACACGTACACGTAGCACATCTGATCATGACAGGCGTAGCAAGACAGGGTCACATCCCTGCCAAAAAGCAGCTTACCATCACCATCAAGCATCCATCTTTATGGTCCGTTTTTTTCACCATTTAATCATTAACCAATACACACTCAGTCCAAAGGTTCCATCTGTTGTATTCAACGCCATTCCGACAGATGTTTCCTCACCATGATCAGCCAATCCCACGTTTCCTGATGATGTCACCCACCATCAGAGCTACTGCAGCCTGAGGGAGATCTCCCACCGACAGATCCATCTACAATCCCCCCCATTTGAAACCATCCCCATTTGGCTTTTGTGTGGTTGTCGTTAACTATTAATATTAGAATTTAATTCAGTCATTTTGTTTTGTTTCTAGGGAAAAAAGAAACATGCAAACACCAGAGTAAGTGTTCCTTCTCCTGTGCTCTTGGTTATTTCTCTTTATTTGATCTTCCTTGGATAGGTTATGTTTTCGTTTGCTTGAGTCCTCTATCATGGTAATGTTCATATCCATCTCATTCATGACATCACATCTGTGTCATCATGATGTCATCAATGGGTCAGCTGCTTCAGTGACAGATATCAGGGCCAATATAGGCTTAATAAATATATTGTTGTTTACAACCTGTTATAATTATAAAGAATAAAAATCATAGAATGAGACAAAAGGCAAACAGAGATGTATACAGGCTGCATAATAGCAACATTATATAATTCTATATATTTTTTGAATGCTTTGTGCTGTATAAACAGTAGCATGTGCTCAAGTAGTCATTCAGTTCCTCTATTTCCCAGTATTCAGCTGGTCCACCACAGCTCCATTCAGAAGTCTACAAAGGAGCTTCGCAACATGTCTAAGAACAGGGAGATCTCGTGGCCACTCTCAACGCTGCCGGTTTTCCATCCTGTGAGCGGGGAGGTGGTGCCGCCTATCCACCCTGACAACTACGAGACCACCAGCATGCCGCTCATGCAGACGCAGACGTAAGTCTGTTACTCATGCATGCTGTTTTTAGGGATTGGTGGATCTAAGTAAAGAACAGACCAAATGTAGGTTACAGTAATCCACTGTGTATGGCTTAGAAAACAAGCTTGAATCTTCCAGGCCTGGAAATAAAAATCACTGACTGGAGAACAGATGGAACAGATCAAAACATCCCATTTCTACTATTGGGAGCAAGAGCTTGACCTGAAATTGTCAACTGAAGGCCTCCTCACCCTGACAGTCATTTTAACACCAAGACGGTCATTTTCGGTCACTAATAGGTGTTCTTGCCACTCAATCCTCCATTGTCATGGTGACCTGGAGGATTTGAAAATCCAATCATAAATTATTTTATTTTTGTGCATGTATATTTTAACAAATAAATGTTTTCTTTGTGTTAAACTAAATAATGTTCTGGTAAATTAATATTATAATTAAGCAATAAGATAGGTGAGGTTATTCTTTTGTTGTCCTTACAACGCCCTTTAGCTATCAGACTTTTGCTCGCTTTCTAGCTTAACATCTCTGTCAGAGTGATGCAGAAAATGTCATTATTGACCCTTTTTGTCATTCAACTGGGATAATGAGGCTTTACTTTCATTCATTCAAAGGAATCTACAGAATCAAATTCAAATACCACAGCAGCAGACCTCTGGTAAGTCCTGGAAATTCATAATTGATGCCTCAGCTTTTTGGTCTCGAACGTTACTACACATGCCACAGATTTAAGTCTTGTTTTTAATCGTAGTTTTTAAAGATCCACTCTTACAGCGGTCATGGCGGTTCAGCCTCTTTTGCTTAACTCTAGTGAATCCCAGTGTACACATAATTAACTGCCATCCGATACTGTATCTCTTCCTGTCTAACATGCTGTTCATTCATTCATGCTAACTAAGGAGATAATTATTGTATGTCGACTTTTCGGAGGCTAGAGGCAAGTATTACTCTTCTGCATCTGTGATAAAGCGTGGTGTCGTGTTTTTAAGAATTTTCAGTCGTTGGGTTTGCTAATAAAATGATTTCTTTCTTATTGTAGGTAAATGGTATTCCTGAGGAGAGGAAAGTGGCGGAAGCTTTGAACCTGTGATGAGATCCCAGGCTTCACTTTTATACCTTTGGCAGATGTGCATGCATAGCTGTAGCTATAAAGAACAATGCTCTGTGTTCTCATGTTTATTAACAGACAGTGTCAGAACTAATGTTAAGATTGGCACACAATTTTTTTTTTAAATGTATTATAAAAATGAGACATGTTGTCAAGTGTTATTCTGTGTAATTTTAAGTGTAAGAAAGAATTGTTTTTATATAATTTTACAACTAATGAAGGCACATTTAAAGAGTAATAGTATCTGATCGGGATGATGCTGTTCTGTCTGGTTATTGTGTTCTCTTACATGAGTAAATACATTTTGATAAATAAATACATTTGCAATCTTTAAACAAAACCTCTTGTTTGGTTCAGTCCTGTGTGTTTCATGTTTAGGTTAATCCCTTAAAGCGGTCATATGGTGAGAATACGTGTTTTTCTGTGTCTTTGGTGTGTTATAAGTTGCCCATGCATGTATTAGACACGTAAAATTGCAAAAACTGAAGTGACAGAACAAAACATGCATTTTATCTTTAAGCGAATGCTGATCCAGACCTGCCTGAAATGGCTCGTGTAAACACACCCCCACAAATCTACATCAGTTCGTGGTATGATTTGACTAAGACCAACCAAATGTATACGCAAGTAAGGTGGGTGTACCTCTCAGTACAATTGCTTTAGAACCTGATGTGTTACACGTATATGGTTTATACGTTTATGGTTTATAATAAGGTTCCCGTCACACGCTTGCAGTTTTCGACCAATCACTACACACTTGTTAATTGCCCAATCATAGCACACCTCGCGTTTCAGAGTGATGAGCTTTGTAAAATATCTGCGCATTTCAGAGAGACGGGGTAAAGAGGACATACAAACATGCACGGTATGTGGGAAAATACAGCAATTTTTAACCCAAAATCGTGTATACACTTTGCATTACATCTAAAACAAACGATAATATTTGTTTTAGGCGTGACATATGACCCCTTAAAGGTATTTGAAAAAAATGGAATAGCAATGACATATTGAGAACAAGTTTATCATTAACAATGACTGTACAATCAGATGAAGGCATTTCCAAATGTTCACATTTTAGAACAAAACACAATGTTACACAAATTCTCCCCCCGGTTCCTTTAAATAAAACAAACTATACAAATAATTTCATTTAACAACACAGACAAGATGGGTTCCTCGATGAATAAAATCCAAATATTTACAGCTGGATGGGTGTGCCAGTTGATAGCACGGGTCATGGTAATCTGTACAACTTTTTCTTTGTTTAGAAAAACAAATAACATATTTATATTTAGTAAGCCAAGTAAACAAGAGGCGAATGTCTTAAAATGCCATTCTATTTTAAATTCATATGTCAATAGTTTTACAGCCGCAATATCAGTATTAACTGGATTTATACATTTTAAGTACCACTACTAAAAGGCTAAATAACGCCTCAAACAATACATTAGTCTTATGTTTCTGGATGGCACATAATGCATGGTCTATTTACAGCAAACTGCTTTTGTAATTTTTAACCTTTTTGCACATGTAATACGGCTTTGAAAATTACATCATATTGAACATGAACGAGAGAGAATATGAAATCACACACTGATCAATAAATGATGAGGTTGTAGACATGAAACCGAATTCACATGAATCAGGTAAACTCATGTGGTAACTGCACTGGCTCAAGTGCCTTAAAGTTTGCAGGAAAACACCCCGCTCAGTGCAAGTAAAAAAGAATAGAAGGCGCTGAGCGCATTATTCAGAAAAATCTATGCGTGTCGATCAAAGCACGTCTTCTTTTACTTGATTTCGGAATTAAAATTCTACCATTCACCTCTGGCAAAAGCATTGTTGTAAAACATTGTTAATGAAGCAGTACATAATTATAGATTCCATTAGTTTGTTTCACTTTCCATACGTGAATCGTGTATTTCGCACTGAGAGTCACTAGCAATCCCAGTGAAACAAATTCACCATCATCAGCTTTTTATGACAGTTGAGAAATGGACTTTAGGCTGCTGTTTTTTTTTTCAGTAGAAAGAAAACCATAGCTCTGTTGCTCATATTTCAAGAATCAAGAGCGGATTCTGTGAATGCATTTTCCAAAAGAAGTCATTCCCATGAAGGACAAAGCTGCTGGTGTGATAGAACTTGAATAATTAGTTTTCAAGCAGATGGTAAATGGTGAAAGACAGGAATGTATTATTCCTTCACATTTTGCAGTTAAGGGCATCATGTAGAACAAAATAAAACAAAGGAACACAAAAACAGTGAAGACGAAGTGACACAAAAACAGTGAAAACGAACACACCCCAGTATAAAATAGACTTAAATTATTAAATACTGTCCATAAAATACACATCTCAAAGCTTTGAAAGAAGAGACGGAGCATTGATTTAATCTTATCTGCCCAAGGAGGAAATTTCACACACAATGTGCAATCTTATTCAAACATCCTGTACAAGAATCCTGGTTGAACGGGACTGTTTGAGTTTAACTACCCATACCACTGCTGCTCAGAACCCTTGGCCTCTGTTCCGCTTGAGTTTTGTACACACAAACCAATGAGAGCGTTAGTTCTCCTTAGTTCCTGGATTACTCTTTCTGGGACAGAATCAGGACCAGAACTAGAAAGCCTCCTGCTCCAAGCAGTCTCTTCAGCAGAGGCCCGTTCTCTTTTGGAATGGCCACTAGGGCCAAGTCATTTGTGATCTGAGAGATCTCGTGAGCTACGCAGACAAAGATAAACGTGCTGACAATGATGTTCAGCGTGGGATTTCCAGGAATCAGTACCAGGATGCCCTTTGTGTCCGCTGCCAGCCAAATGTGATACTGGCAAATAAAGAGCTTAAAGAGAAAACAAGAATCAGGTTATAACATCTACAATGTTACTTTGTTAAGAGAGAATTGTCCCAAGTTTGGCTTATATAGTAAATGCTGATTAATGGGAGTTTATATGTGTGCATTCATACAGCAGGGCTGTGAGGAAATTTAGGGCCACTATGTGTCATGCTAACAGATCAAATGTTATGGAAATGCTTCCGATACAGAGAAGATTGTGTATATAACAGATTTACTGTCCACTAAGCTTCCAAATGTAAGGATATTTACTGACGGTCTGTCTCACCTCTAAAGATATCTTGCCAAACCATGCAAAGAATGAGCTGTACATAGAGCGAGCGTAACCAGGAATATTCCTGATCAAAATGAAAGCCAGAATCTGTGGGCAGAACAAGCACAATAAAAGTCAGCAGCCTTACAGGCACAACACAAAGAAACAAAAGCCCATTGATAAGAATGCATTACATAGTCTCATGACTATTTGAATGTTCATTGATAAAGGTTAGTGTGCCTACGGATAAAGTTAAAAGATTGCCTTTTTCACTTTTCCTTTTAGAGCTCTTCACTGTATGATTAAATAATCAAGTTTAATATTTCTTGCATGAGAACAACATAACACATGCATGTCATAGGTATAAACAAAGCCTACTTGCCTGAACAACAGAGATGTAGGGGTGCATCTCATTACACTCAGATTTATTTCTGCAACCGCTGGCCCATATGGAATACGTCTGCAAGAGCTGACTATTAAAGTCATGTTACAAAACATATTTCAGTCAAAAGATGAGTTAAGTCTTACCATAAAAGACACCACAGAGACGAAGAGCAGACAGTTGGAGACCTTGGTTGAGAAGAGAGGCTCTCCTTTGCCTTCGGATAGTACTTGACACTTCTGCAGCAGCAGATATATGAAGGCAAAGAGCATTCCATTGATCACTGCCTAAGGTTCATCGAAACAAGAATAAACCAGGAAACACATTATTAAAAGAACTCTGGAGTTCTACACAATAGATGTGAAGGGAAAAGGGTGTTTGACGTACAAATCTGTCTAGTTTCCACCTGAACCACCACTCGTGGATGTTGCCATGCAGCTCAAAGAACTTTGAAATAGGCCAGAGTGAGAAAACGCCCTCGAAGAGTTCCTGCAGCATATGAAAATAAATGCATGTGATGCGTATCAAGTTCAATCTGCTGTTTTAAACTAACGTGACTGAAACTAACCTGCGAGAATGCAAAGAAGCAAATGAAAAGAAGTAAACCCAGAAGTTTTAACAAAATTGCCAGATTCCAGAATGCACTCCCTGAAATTGAAAAAAAGGTAAAAGGTTACTATTTTGAAAATGGGAAAAATTATGCTTTTCGTAACCCACTTTCTGTCCCCAAAAGAAATATTTGTGTGGTGTCAATTATTTGACAGCACCCGATCAAGACTCCCCAAATACAAATTGACGACATCAAACACAACAGCCACTAACACGTCATGAAAGTTGCAATTTTTGAAACAGCAGAACAAGTTATTTTTATAATATATCACAGTTCCTACTGATGACATCGATTGTCTTCTAGATGATTTTTTCTATCTCGTTCAAAGAATTAAATGTGAAAAGTAGACAAAGATACATTCAGACTATGTTCTCCCTCCCCATTTTGAAAATCGTCAAGTGTGTCCCAGGCTTTAGAAATCCAACTGTTACAAGTGTCACTTACCATTGGCTTTCTTGTGAAGAATCTGTGGCCACAATGCCATTGTGGCATAAATAACAACAAACCAATAAGTGACCAGAGGCACAAAGTAATAAAACTGGTAGGGCCTGTCCATTACTAGACACAGCACCACCACAAGAAAGTTGAGTCTGAAGAGAACCTTGAAGTCAAACAGAGAAAATCCATTGTTACACTTTCCAATTTATAAACTAATAAAAAATAATTATAAATCCTTGAATTTATTAATAATTAAAGCATTCCATTAAAATTAAAGTGTATATCAGAAAATCAATTTGTAGCAACAAATACCTGACAGACTCTGTAGAGACCAAAGTCACCCTTCAACCAGAAGAATGAGAAGTGTCCATATCCTGTTTGGAAGAGATATGCCGCCACCAGGACACGGACATGCATGTACACAGGTATAAACTGAGAAAATACAAAGAAATAATAGAAATTCAGTCCATGCAATGCATAAAAAACTGAAGCAATGAAACTAAGTTATGACAGAACCCACAGCGCTAGCTCCAGAAATGTGATAAATAAGGATAACCAACTGCATCCAGCCCTTCCATTCATCTGTTTGTTCTCTATTCAATAGTTTTGTCTGAAAAGAGACGAGAATTGTGTGAGTACTACTATTTGAACGCCATCTTTCATGCAGTCCAACATTTTCCCGAGATTCCGTGTTACCTCTCTGCTGTTCTCATTGTAGAAGATTCCCAGAACGAAAATGTAGATGAGAGGGATGAAAAAGGAAGAATGTGTGTAGAATTTCTGTTCCTTCATAAAGATGTCTGCCCTGTCACAAAGGTAGAAGTACATCATGATGAGGCTCATTTTCAACATGGCCAGTAAGGGTCCCTTTGGGTTGAGATGGCCTGCAGCGATGGAAGGCTTCTTTTCTTCAAGGCTTTCCACATCAGTAATGGGCTTGCTCTTATGTTGCCTGCTATAACTCAGGATGAGAAGGCAGATGATGGATACCAGGAAGACAACAGCAGCTAGCTTCTGAATGATGCTTAAGGGAGGAGCATTCTGGCAGCAAGAGCCATCGATGGGTTTGAGTATCTTGTTGCACATCGAGTTCATCAGTACCATGGCGCCCTGAAAGTGGGAAAAATAAGTTTGTGCTGAAAAGCATTCAAATTGAATCTTTAATAGTAACATTTCCACAGTTGACTTACAACATCTCTCGTGCTCTCAGGGAGGTGCAGACCATCGACTGACTGGGAAATGGTCTCCATGGCAGCCTGCCTTGCGGCTGCTAGAAACTTGACCTTCTTTTTGCTGCTATTCAGACTGCTAACTGCAGCCTCATTGTACAGGTTTATCTGTTCGTTCGTGATCATCTTTCGACTATCGCTTAGCCGCTCCTCGTAAACAGGATCTAGATGAACACAACAAAATATGAAACAGGAAATGGAAGTCATAATGTTCTTGCTTAAAGGAGTCTTCAATTTCCTTACCTTGAAGAACCCAATAGACTTCACTGTTTTCGGTTAGTTTGTCCAGTGTGTCTGATATAGCCGTCAGGTTTGCCTTGTACTGTGCGAGTGCATCGTTGTTGCCATTGTGCAACTTGATGGACCACTGTTGAAATAACAATCATCAGAATAGATCTGAACAATAGAAGCTTCACTTATTGTAACGGCAAAGACAATATTGACTCACTGTAGCAGCGCCCAGGATAATGACATGAGGAATAGGAGTAGATCCCTGTCATAAAAGAGAGAGATGATAAAAACCTTCAGCCTTTGAAGAAATACAGTAACCTGCCTGGTTTGATTTCTTTACCTCTGCCCATGACATCAACTGCTCTTTTAAGGAATTGTTCACTTCAGCGTACCAAAGAAAGTCCTGTACGTAAACACATGCAAATTGATTGATTTCCACACTGTGGCTGTGTTCACTGTACACAAATAGGCATTCAAATCTAATCTTTAGGATCAAGTGTCCACTGTGTGATTTAGGAGAGAAGAAATCAGATCCACAAAATCTATAGCCAGTGTTTATTATTTGATTTATCTATCTGCACAAGACGAAACAAACTATGACTCACCACAGTGAATTCATCATTGACAAAGGGGATGTTCTCATGCTGGTAGACAAGAGATATCAATAATAATGCAGTATTACAACATTTATCCAGATCAATGCGAAAGAAAACAGCATTAGGTACCTATTTTATTTACGTTTCAGTAAAAATACTGTAAAGACCTCTTCTCATGACGTAAACAACGCTGGTCCAGAAGAACTTCCTGTTTCAGTTTCACAAACGTTTGAACAAAATACAACCAAACAGAATACTTTTAACCTATTAAAAATGTCACAAATCTTTAAGAAAGGTGCTTCTGGACCAGCATTCAATTTTACACCTTGCAAAGTGATTTATAAATATACATTTCGAATTAACAGCAACATTAAATAATACTTATTATATTATATAGATATCTTAATAAATGACATATAATCATAATGATCATCATAATTGTAAAGGATAAGAAAACAGTAAAAGTATATAATAATTATAATAAAAATTATCTCCTACACACACACATATATATATATATATATATATATATATATATATATATATATATATAATCAAATATAAAAAAAAACAATCAACAGATATTGTGATAATATTATCTTCTTTTGGCCACAATTACTGGTTGTGAAAATCTGGTTTCATGACAGCCTTCCACATATTTAAACAATTTGCCCAAAGAAGGTATACTGAACTGAGCATCAACAAACCTTGATCCCATCTTCTTTCACATCAGGGTTGATCATCTTGACAAAAGAGTAGAAGAGCTGACGTACTCTTGAGTCTCCAACAAACGCTATTCTCTTCTCTCCGAGGCATACCTCAGCTTCACTGAAAGACAACAAGAACAAAACAAAATTCCAGCCCACATTCCAACTCTACATTTGGCATTACTGTATATTCACAGCACGACTTACTTGCTTTTGTACTTGTGTAACATGCACCCGTTGGGCTGCCATACATTGTCACCTAAAAAGCGTCCACTGGATAAAAGCCAGTCACACGTGTCAGTGCCTGAAAAATGCGATCAATATTTAGCATGACTAAAAAATGCACACATAAAAATATGGACAAAAATGTCAATGCAAATACTCTTAATACAGATTCTTAAGACAACACGGTTCAAGTGAGCACTTGATATACGTGCACTGATGCACTATAGCTAACCGTATTTACATATGCGTTTCAGGTCACGCAGTCCACATTTAACCAAGCAGTATCATTCAACATGACAGCTTTTATTAAAGCTACGCAAAATGAGCAATTTTGTACGAATTAAGCGTAACTGGAAGTACCAAAAAGGCGACGTTTCAACAAATGCAGCTCTGATTAAACGCTGTCGACTGGTTTTCTGCAGCGGCTTTCGTCCGATGTTGACCCCAGTTAAAGCAACTTGACGGAAAACACTGACCTAGTCATATGGTCACAGTTCACTACAGTTTTCGTTATATAGCATGACAGGCGAGCACACACGCATGCTGTTTGAAAACATTGCACGAGTGACAGCGCTAGCGCCGATGCTAAAACAAACACACACTTCGTTCACTCGCAGCCTCAAAACACTCACCTCCATAGTGTCGAGAAGCCGTGTGAAACACCGTGAGAAGGATGACGGCGACGGAAGCCAGCAATTTTGCATTTTTTATGTTGAAATACTGATTTATTTCCCGTTTGCCCAGGCTATAGGCCAGGACCGCCATCTTGGCTCCTCCATGACAACAGGCAGACAGACGAGCTGCGGCGGAGCTGACGGAGGCATAGCGGAGCAGCGCGTCCCCGCTTCCCGCGTCTGCTTCAGCAGTTGCGGTCGCGGCGGGCTGAGCGCTGTCCGATGCTGCTCCTAGCGCTTCGGCTGGCTCAGTCTTCTGCATTGCCACCTGTCTGGACAACTTCCCTTTATCTTTAAAAACTCTTTGAACTGATGAACTCGTATGCAATTGTGATGTCCAAGGTAGTCGATTTTCTTCTTTATTTTCTATATTCCATCTTTGTGGTTGGTAAGTCCTCGATAGTTGTCGATTCAGTAGACGGTAAGTAAACACACCCGAGTCTTCGGTAACGTTACACACCCGAAATTAATTGAACAAGAGAAGTCGCAGGTAGTTAACTAGACACGTCCTTCCCTACAGGGCGAAGAATATCAAAGTTTATCTCAGGTGTTCGTCAGGCATGCACCTTGCACAGCAAGATATTCTGGTTTGGGTGAAGTGATTTTAAATGAATGTGAAGATACGACAGGAAGCTATAGAACACAAAACATTTGATGTCATAAAATATTGTAAAATGGATTAAACATTAATCATAAATGGATTCTCGGCATTTCAGTTGGACATGACGTCTGCTGGACCAATAAGACAAGAAAACAATGCTTGTTTAAGGACCTTTTTCCACAAAGACGTATTGTATAATGACTATTATATTCATTTCTTAAAAATAAAGAAGTTTCCAAAGCGTTGTTTAACTTGTGGTATTTGGATTATTATAAGGAATGTTGATTCGCTCATTGCTTCATGTTTACTAGACGAAAAGCGACACGTCAACAACTCCATGTCATCATCGCCTATGGATCCAGTTTGCTGGGTTTGTCACATTTGTTTGCGTGGCAGTCCATATGCGCCTTTTGTCATTGGGTTGATCATCGTCTCCTTAACTTGCACTGTCATTTGTCTGCCCCGGAGGCAGCAACTTGTTGGAAATATGGAAAGCGACGCATCTGCTTTGATTTCGGATTGCAATAAACAAATAGGGAAAGTTGTTCTCATACTTACAGTCGTCGAAGTAAAGTTAGTTTTGCTTTCAATATGCCCGACACATTCAGCGATTAAACGCCAATGAATCCAAAAAGACGTGCCCTTCAAATATCTTCATTGCCGCCTAAATATCAAAGCTGATAATGTTTCACAACCTTCTTTTATGTTTTGTTTTTGCTCGATATTATAAACAATGCCCCGCAGACAGCTCGCTTTGAAGGGACCGTGGCGAAAGAGCAAGTTTTCTTTGTTTTGTATTTAGCCCGGTGGGTTTTTTTAATAGCTTTTTTTGTTACAGGGCATAAAGACTTGATACCAGTGTCGTTCTGTAGTGAGGGGACAATGGACAACTTTCACAACCTCTCCTTTTAACCTATTGGCCGATTAGTGAACAACATGTTCAGAAATAACAGTCTTTTTGTAATAGCTTTTGCTATTATCAAGAGGAGACATGAAACCGGTTCACTTCAATAGCTTTCCTGTAGCTCAGTGCATTGGTTGTGGGTTTGATCCCTGGGGATTGCACATGCCTATGTACAAATGTATAGGATTATGCAATGTAAGTCGCTTTGGATAAAAGCATCTGCCAAATGCATAAATGTAAATGTCAATAGAGGGGTAGAGTTGGCAAAATTAACAACCTATCTTTGTACCCCTACTAGTGGAGAAGGGAATTGCACATCCAAAATTAAACTTCTTTTTGTAATAGCTTTGTCCAGAAGGTAGAGCTATACAACCAATCAATAGAAGAGGAAAGTGGGCATCTTTCACAACCTTTCTTTAACCCCTACTTGTGGAAAAGGTATGTCTAAAATTAACCTTCTTTTCCTAATATCTTAAAGCGGCCATTCCCTGCGATCTCATCTTTCAAACTTTAGTAAGTGTAGCATAAATAATACCTGCAAAAGGATAAAGCTCAAAGTTAAATGTTAAATGCCAAGGGAGATATTGTCTTTAACAGAATTCACTTTTCGAGGACTACAGATAACAGCTGGAATTGACTACAGCCCTCTACTTCCCGGGTACATGATGTCAGTATTCCATATGCTATTAATAATCACCGCCCAAAGGAATATGACAAAAAACAATTAATGCTTTCCTTAGAGAAGTGTAAGAGCCGCTGGAGTAGTGTTCGGTTATCAGAGATCGTAAATATTTGACTGAGTAACGCGCTAAACTACTTTAACTTTCATCACAGTCCTACAGCTGTTAATAAGAATTCAGCTACGCACATTCTAAGATAGCCAACTTTCAAATAACAGCTTCCATGACTTGGCTGTGAAAGCTGTTCTGTGTAATACACTGATATCGTGTGTATGTGCGCACATACCTCTGTCTAAAACACTTCTATGAAATGTCCTCTGAAGTCCTGCTTGCAGTCTCCTAGTCAATCTGCTCATTTTATTATTTAACTCGGGTCCAATATAAAAAGGCAAAACTAACACTTCTGTTATAAGTGATAACTGGCTATTTGGACCGGTGTCATTTCCCTCACCATATTAGAAAAAACGCAATCTATAACAAAGATTGACCTTTGTGTATGCACTAGTAGACCTCTGTTACACTTTGATGGATCTGCATGTTTTTAACTGATGAAGTGAAGTTGACGCCATTGTTACTGTTTATTGCAAAACGGCAAAGCTTATGAATTCACATGTACCGACCAATCACATCAACTTGAGGAGTGGAACTCACTGGCGGGACAAGCAATCACGACAGCCGACCAGCTTTACCAATCAGAGCGTTTCGAGAGAAGGGACTTTGAAGAAACCGGAAGAAATCCAGTCGTTTGATCAGAAGAGAGACAGTGGTGGACGATAGACTTAAAATATATGAAATACAAAGTTTTTTTTAAACTAGCAACATGAACATCCATTGTTAAACACACAAAAAACACAATCAAAGCTTTGAAAACAGGGAAAAAATGGGGCCTATAATCCAACGTGAAGACAGACATGAAACCAGAGTAGTTTCGTAGAGGAGGAGAGTGGGCATCTTTCACAAACTATCTTTTTACCCCTATTGGTTGAAAAGGGAATTGGATGTCCAAAATTTACTTTGTAAATTTAAAATAAAAATGTAATTCCATTTTCCACCAGTAGGGGTTAAAAGGAGGGTTTGGGAAAGCTCTCCTGGCCTAATGCACATTGCAACGACTTTTGATTTCAGCCCCCCCCTACTATTTAAAATCATGTATTTGTTAGCATTAGTAAATGTTTTGACCAACAATGACACTTGTTCATTGGTTTACACGTTTATAATGCTTGTTTTGACAGTGGGAGCCACAAGTGGTGCGTTTATAGCATGTAGGAAGTTTCAAACATACTTAAATGTAAAATCCAATCAACATTAATATCAGCATTACAATTTCAAGGGGACTAATATAGTTTTTGACATAATCATAAATCCCTACCATTATGTATTTTAAAATTACAGTTTAACCTATCGATTCATATTAAGAAAACTACTAAAAAGAAACAAATGTGTGTGTTTTGCCAGTATTTCAGGAGGATCTTGAGAGATTATACGTCTCGAATCTAAAATGTAGGAACCCCTGCATTAACATGAAACCAACAGCTACACAGTTTTCAGCATTTACTAATCTTGTTTATTGTTAGTTAATAGCAAATACAATTGTTCGTTAATTCGTGGTGTATGTTCAATGTTGTAAAAATATAAGTAAATACTGAAAATGAAGATTAACAAATGCAGACAAGTAATCTAATGCTTAACTAATGTTACCAAATTATTCAATTATTAACAAGTGTTAAAAATATGTTAGTCTTATATTGCAATTCCATCAGTTAAGCAGAAGACAGATCTAAGAGTTTGAAATGCACTTTAAAATGATATTCATAATAATGAGATGAAACGTCTCATTATGGCTAGAATAGTTTCAGAATAATGGGTCCATAGTTTTGTAAAGTCTAGTAAACATAGGTGCAGGGCGAATAGGGCAATGCTCTGTTATACATCGTTTTAATTTATAACGTCGGCCAAATCAATAAATGCAAATGTAATGCATAACTTAATTTGCATGTCAAATTGTTAAATGTAAATCTAAGAGATTGTTAAATGCAGCACACAGGGCCATGAATCGTATCTGCAAGGTATCATCTTAATATAGCATTTACATTTTGCCAGAGATCTCAATGTCAGACAGTTTGTCCCTACGCGCGTCCCGTAGTTCGGTTGTTTTAACTTTGTTGATTAGTGAGCAGAATGATTTTATTTACATGGATGGATTTAACAGTGATTGCATATTATTTACAATAACCGCTTACGGTGACAGAACGGGAAATATTAGAAATAAGCTCTATATTACCTGGTTTTATTCAGAGTTGTTTGCAGAACACAATACTTTTCATAATACTTTTTTTGTTAAAGAAAAGAAAGCGTAACAAAAAACAGCTAGTAGACTGAACTTCATCTACCTGTCGATCGAGCGTTAAATGGAAAACGCGGACTGGAGTTTGTTTAGAGAGTTAGTGGTGTGACAAGAGAAAGTTTTTCGCGGGGATGTGAATCGCTACTACACTTCGGCTACCGTTATATTTCGACTACTAAAGGGCGCCAGCCTATGAGGGCAAATGCCATCCCGTGAACGCGTACCGGGAGTTTCAAAGGAGAAATACACGACTGACGGGAAGTTTAGCCAATTAAACGACATCATTCCTTACATAAGACAGTGTTATTGAATCGTGCTAGACCAATCAACAAAGTTTAAATGAAAAATAAAATGACTGGCATATAACTAAACAAATCAAGTGAACGAGAGAAGGCTGCTCCCTGAGGGGCGGGGCCCCTGAGCTGGAGCCCAGTCAAGGCCAATGGAAGGTCCGGCCTTGCATCTACGGTTTAGTTTAATACAGTAGTTTGCATATCCTGTGACAATGGAAATAAGGGACCGTCTGAAAGTAGCGCGCCGCACACACCATAAAAAACGTCCAATCGATCATCAGTCTAGTAAATTTGACCTGTATAAATACAAACATATCAAGTTGCAGTGACTGCTTTTATTGGATGCATAAGAGAGAATGATTTTAGCATCTGAAAAGCATGTCATAACGGAAAACAGGCAAGTAAGCTCTTTTTCGCAAGACTAACAACCATTTCTAGAATTGTCCCAATTCACAAACTGTCTCCCTTTTTCTGGAATTAAGCATCATCCTCCAGTGAAAACAAAAAATGTCCAATACGCTATCTTGCTCCCAACATTAAAGCACTTAACTCATGAAATAATGTGTTTTGGAACATTGGACATGCTTTATTTTCAGAACTTTTCACAATTTATTTAAACATCTCACATATACAAAATAGGTACAATAAACTTTGTGGTTTGTTTTGAAAGAGGCCTCTGCAACCCTTTAAAATGGATGAACTTTGCTGTTATTATTAACACTGGGGACGTAAAAGAATGTAATGTCTGAACAAAACCAAACAAAAACAAAACTCAGAGAAAACAAACAAAACAAAAGGTGAAAACCAGACAAACATCAGGTTTAGGAAAACTCCACCTGCTTAAAAATGGGGTTATCAGGGGGACCTGTGCAATTTTCCTCAGAGACAATACAAAGTAATACAGTAAAGTGGTTTTCTCAACAGCTTCATGTTTAGCACCATATAATATCACTGCGGCAAGTATCGGAGCACCTTTACAACAGGACAGAACTTGAAGCCTTGGTATCAACTAGTGACATTTACGATGTTGGTTATTATTTTCGTTTACACATGAGGTAGTTTAAACCTTACGGAGATTGTGGTTTTAAACTTCCTCTTTGGAAGATATACAAAGACCACAAAGTGATGTATACTTTCATTGTTTTTATTACACTTCTTTTATTTTTACAAAATGATGACATGTCCCATAACATGGTGTTTTCCCGAGTCTCTTTGGGCTGCTGTATTAATTTGCATTGCGCAATGCTGCTTTTAGTCCATTGGTCCTCTCCGATAGAGCCCAGCTTAAGCAAGTGGATTTGCAGAAAAATCAGCATTCAGTATAAAAAAACACAGAAAGAAGGGCAGAGATTTTTTCTTTCTTTCTCTCGTTTCATTTATCATGAGTCTATTTATTTGAAACAGACTGGGCCAATGTCCAAACCAAATTCTTGATCTGCGCCACCAATGTCCAAAGGTGCAATGTCGAGGATGGGAAGACGAGATGGTTTATTTGTTCTGTATTCAATGACTGTCTTGCTCCACTGGCCAGTTCGTTTCTGCAGGGACACAACAAAAAGACAAAACAGGTTAAGTAAAGGGCTTTTATGTCAAACATCAGACGTATGCTGCTGTCTTAACATTATGTGATGTAAAATTGTGGCCCTGCCCCACATGCGACCCTTGTGGTTCTCCTTTGATAAAGTAATGCAATCAAGCATTATGCCAAAAAAAAATTCAGTTTCGTCACGCCAGTAGTTATGTTATGTTCTTCTCTGGCCAGTATCTTTGTTTGTCTGAAATCCAACTAGCAGTATGCTTACTAAGTGCGCTTACTACTATAATTTGGC
The DNA here is from genome assembly GCF_015846415.1 of Triplophysa dalaica. Taxonomy (NCBI): domain Eukaryota; kingdom Metazoa; phylum Chordata; class Actinopteri; order Cypriniformes; family Nemacheilidae; genus Triplophysa; species Triplophysa dalaica. The sequence continues at coordinate 6,258,966 of NC_079566.1, read as the reverse complement.
TTACAACAATATCTCCTATTCAAAACCCAGATTTACACCACACATGACAAGATAAAGGAAGTATTTTAATCCGGCCCAACATGGTATAGTTATTAAATATTTGCATTAAGTTTTTGTGAGCAGACCTTTTCTAGACTTAAAAACTAGCCACAAATACTGTATTTGTTGGTATATTGTTATTTATTTTCATGTAGTGGTTGTCATGGATTGGATCCTGTGAGAAAGACTACGGATTTTCTCTTGGCAATGGTTCTGACTACTTATTAGCTTTTTCCCAAATTAAGCCAGGGGGTGATGTGAATTGTTCCCACCAGACTTTTAGAAGCCCATCATCCATCTTATTGAAAATGGCAAATAAGACCACCTACAACACTACACATGCATATTAATCGCAGTCACAATTAACACATCCTCTTTGCATGCCTAATGTATTCATAGTTTTGAAAAGAGAACTTACACTGCATCCATCCTCCAGGACGCTGAAAGTAAATCGGCTGTTGCCCTCTGCCCTGAGCTCGACATCGTTGGAGCCCTGCAGCAACACAGCCTTCTTCAGGTTTCCATTCTCAGCATCCATGTAGGCAATGCTGTTCTTGCAGTGGTAGGTGATGTTCTGGACTGCCTGGTTGGCCAGCAGACGCATGAAAGCCAGCTGAGTAGCCATGGACTGTGGGCTAAGGGTCTCGTCATTGTAGCCAAACTAAAAAAGGTCAGAAGACAACTTTTAGAAAGAGAACTATAATAATACTTTGAACAGTCAGTACAATACATTTTCCTGTGGGTTGTCCAGCTGCTGTGGAATACTGTCACTTACCTCAGTTCCACCATTGATGGTCTCGCCAAACCAAACGTGTTTCTTCTCCTGGGAGCTTTTGTACCAATTCTTGCGTGGGATGCTCTCGGGGTGGGGGTAGATACAGGTGTGGCCGGTGGTGAAGTCACAGTAGGCCTTGATGGCATCCATGGTGCTGCCCTGGTTGGGGTCGATCCAGTAGAAGCCTACAGATAAGGAGGACACAATCAAGTAAGATCAAGTAAGAAGAATGATGTGAGAAGAAAGCACTTAAGGACTCAGAGAGCTTCAGTCACTTACCGCTGCTCCAATCTGGGTGGGTGAGTCTGATGTCACGGCAGGTACGGGCAGGGTTCTTCTTGGATCCCTCAGGAGTGAGCAGATTGTCAATCTGAGTGTTCAAAGACTTGATGGTGGCATCCACCTCATAGTCCTTGGGCCTGAGAGAGGCCTGGTCAGCTCTGTACTCATCATAGCCACCAGAGGTGTCATATCCACCACCAGCTGGGCCAGCGGGTCCGGGAAGACCAGGAGTTCCAGGAGGACCCTGTGGTCAAGCACACCACAGACTGAATATATTGCTATAATTAAAGAATTTGTGTTTTTCTACATTTTATTCATAAATTAGGGTGTGGATATATTTACTTACAACAGGTCCAACATGTCCGGCAGGACCACGGTGTCCAGAGGGTCCAATAGGACCAGGCATGCCACTTGAACCATCCTTACCAGGGGGGCCGTTGGGACCAGCTGGGCCCTTCAGTCAAAGTAAAGAAAGCCATTACACATCTTCATAGATTTTTTATCAAGCAATATAAACATATAAATTAAAAAAATGTGAAAGCTACTCACTCTTGGACCAGCAGGACCAGAAATACCAGCAGGGCCAGAGTCACCGGAAGGACCCTGTAAGATAGGTACATTTTTTCACATTTATGCATAAGGTCTGATATAGTCCAAACATTTCACACAACAGATAAAGGACAAAGCTTTTCAATGCATATCAACAGTTTGCATATGCAAAAAAACATTGTCCCCCCTTACGTTGGGTCCGGGCATTCCCTGCAGACCAGGATGCCCACGAAGTCCCTTCATGCCCCTTTCTCCTTTTTCTCCTGCAACACCCTTCTCACCACGAGAGCCAGCAGGTCCCTGTTGAACAAAATAGTGAGAAGAAACATTTGAATGGAAGATGCATTAAGAGATGCCCCTGACCAGGACCTTTCGTGACGGTGTAGCATACTTACAGGTGCACCTCTTGCTCCAGCAGGTCCAACGGGTCCAGAAGAACCTGAGGGTCCCTAAGGGAGTTGTAGAGGAGAAACAGAATGGCTAACATGTATGGAAATGCCTCTGATGTTTATGCAAAGTCAGCATATGTGAAGTCAAATGTCAATGTAAATGACTTAAATTGGTCAGAAAATGCAGCAATAACATTAAAGATGCTGCAGCTTAGTTCAGCAACATACAGATTCACCACGGTTTCCGGGTCTGCCAACAGAGCCTGATGGTCCAAGGGGTCCAGGGTTTCCAGAAATTCCAGCGGGTCCGGGGGAACCAGGCTCACCACGGTCACCCTGTCAGATGAAATAGTCAATTACACTTTCTTATAATTCAAAATGTTCTTGGAAAAGAGAAAAGGAATGATGGGATTTATTGAAGACTAAACACTTAAGAAAATCCTAGAAAAATATGAAGAATACACAGTGAGATGTCAAAGATCAACTGTATACCTTTAGGCCAGCAGCACCAGGACGGCCAGGAGGTCCATCATTACCAGGGCTTCCCTACAAAACAGCACAGAGCCATATCAAATATTGCATTTTAACGTACCCACCAAACATTTTTATTATAAGGCAGCACTGTTACTTACCTCACGTCCAGCTTCACCCTGAGGTCCAGTCATACCGGGCATGCCGATGTTGCCAGCAGGGCCACGCGCACCAGGGGCACCAGCAGGGCCAAGTCTACCAGGCTCACCCTTGGTAACACAAAACATGAGATTTTTCGCTGTAACAAATTGGACTGACTGAGCTGGTTTAACTAACAAGTTGGTTGTTCAGGTTTAGGACTTACAACACCACCGGGGGCACCAGGAAGACCACGGTCACCTCTAGCACCAGGAAGTCCATTGAATCCAAGAGTTCCCAGCTGACCCTGAGGCCCAGCAGTTCCAGGTGCTCCCTAATTAAAGACAAAAATGTTTATTAGAAGAAAAAATCTATACTCGTAAATCTTTTAAAATGATTATTGCGTACTTACAGCTACACCGGTCTCTCCAGAGGGTCCCTTCTCACCAGAAAGGCCAGGAGGTCCAACCATTCCGTTCTCTCCAGGGGGACCAGCAGGGCCGACATCACCACGAAGTCCACGGGGGCCATCTTTTCCAGGAGGACCAGTGAGACCAGAAGGTCCAACAATACCCTAAAATGTGCAAAGAATGCTAGATTACACCATGAAGCGAAAATATCCTTAAATAAATCAGAATAAGTGCTTTTACATCTGACTTAGTTCATTTAAAATTGGAACACTTACAGCAGGGCCAGGTGGTCCAACTCTGCCAGCAGAACCAGGGAAACCAGTCAGACCCTAAAACAGAGGCAGAAATGTATGTGTTATGTAGAAGTCTGCACAAAAAGAAATGAAAACACCCGGAAATAATCTATAAAAGGATACTTACAGATGGGCCGTTGTCACCACGGGCACCAGGTGAGCCAGCAAGGCCAGTAGGGCCCTAAATATGCATACAGGCAAGACAAGATAAATACACCTTAAATGTAAAACAAATGGCAAAATATGTATTTTAAAATAATATATTTAAATATATAAAAGAGTTTAAGTTTTATCTATTGAATTAGCGGTTTGTATTTAAACAAAATAAAAAAGTGATAAAAATAGCTTTTCACACATTGAATAGATGTTAAATGTAATGGTGCTTTAAATTCAAGAATAGCTAGTTTTATTTTTTTAACGTAAGCTTCTTTTGATGTTTTGTCTACTTACGGGAGGTCCAGAATTGCCAACAGGACCAGAAAGGCCGGCAGGTCCAATGTCACCTTTTCCACCAGCAGGACCTTTCTCACCTCTTTGTCCGGTCTGGCCATCAGCACCCTACAAGATACATTGCATCCCTGTCAGCATCAGTGCTTGTGCATTTAGAGGTTTAAAAATTACTAATGCAAATAACTGAAAATGAATGTTTAAAACATTATAAAATGTTCTACAGTATCAGTCAGGGTTCAGGTAGACTTACAGGTGGTCCAGCAAAACCGGAAGGTCCAGCAGGCCCAGACTCACCACGCTCTCCCTATACAAAGACATAAATAAACATGAATAACTGATTCTCAAGCAAAGTATAGAAAAGGTTTAGTGTGTATTATTTGAATTATCATGGTAAGACTGTGTGAAATGAGATCATGACTCACAGGAGTACCACGAGCACCAGGAGGTCCAGGAGGACCGAAGGAGCCAGTCTCACCCTGGAAGAGAACACAGAGGTCCAACGTTTGTTAGGAACCCAAAGATGGTACTAAAAAAACTGTACACTCTTTTGACAACGATTTAGTTGGAAGAAGCGTACATGATTATGTTTTTAATGATGATCATAGTGACAAAGCATAACATGAAAATGTTAAACTGAATGTAATTTTTGCTATTGGCATCCTATCAGATTTGAGAAATCAGAAAGAGAGAATTACGATACTAACCTAATATAATATTAACTTAATATTTACATTCTACATCAACATTCATTTTATATAAAAATGTACTTTATTTATTTCTACATTTACATTTTATATAACATATTAAACTCAAATGTGTTTTTTGTAGAATTCCCTATGTTATTTATTTTTAAATATTGTTTGCAGCAGTGAGGCAGAACACATTTCTCTGTCTGGACAATTTGTAACAGAAGCCACAAGCGTTTTTACTTCAAACAAAGAAGCAAATCGCTTATTTGACCCTGAAAAGAAACAAATATTTCTGTTGACTTATGTCAATATGATGCCATGCCCAAATCTCAACATCAATTGTCATCACTCATTTTCAACAAATCACGGTTAAGAATTCAAACAATGCAGGATCCATAAATAAAAACAAATAAATGTACCATTTTAAACATACATGTACCATTGTGGTCAAAACACCTATTCTTAGCAGCATTAATCTGACACAACTGTGACCATGTCCTTTACCTTGTCACCATTAGCACCAGCAGGTCCAGGGGGTCCACTGGGTCCAGGAGCACCCTGTAAATTAAGAAAGAAGTACCATACGTCATAAGTACATAATACATATTAAGTGTACAATGAGGCAGGTACAATAAAGGTCTATGGCAGTACTTACACGGGCACCATCTCTTCCCATATTGCCCTCCAGTCCTCTATATCCACCTTCACCCTGTGTTTAACACAAACGCTCTTTTAGTCACAAAACACTCATAAAGCAGATTTTGTGCAGTGAACTGGTTTTAAAACTTACCTTCTCACCCTTAGATCCAGGAGTGCCGGCAGCACCACGCTCACCAGGCATACCAGCTGCTCCCTGGTGTCCAGGGGAACCAGCCATTCCAACAGCACCAGGCTCTCCCTGAATAGAAAGATCAGCGGATTCTGTCAGTCATACTTACACATTTACATTTACTCCCTTAACAGTGTTGTTCCTATCGGTACTCTTACCTTGTTTCCATCAGGGCCAGGAGCACCAGCTGGGCCACGGTTACCGATGGGTCCCTGAGAACCAGCACCTCCGGTGAGTCCGGGGGTACCACGCTCTCCCTACACAGCAACACAAGAAAGGGGGATCAGTCAATGATGCCGATTCATTTCCTGAACCTACATTATGATTATGTGTAAACAAATACAGCACAAGAGAGGTAAGTTACCTTCACACCAGCAGGTCCTGATGCACCTTGATCTCCAGGGATACCCTGTTAAACATGTGCATGATATTTAGTGGCTACATCATAAGGCCAATCCTTTTATGTAGCATGGAAAATAGCATCTGATCCAAGAAAACACAGTTATGTATATTTTATTTAGGGTTTCTGGGCTGTGGGCACTTCATCATCATTAGCTTTAATATGCATTTGATATTTGGATCAAGTTGGTTGATGTGAGAAAAACTCACTCTTTCTCCGGGCTTGCCAGCCTCACCAACAATTCCTGCGGGGCCAGGTATACCCTGTGAGGTTGAACAAGAGACACAAGTAGTTGAGAAACTTAAATGCTAAATCTCACATCATTCTGCCAGCTCTATATTAGACTATATTTATTTAATCTAATAAGGACAAAAAAAAGCCATTCCCTCATTGTTTTGACTAAGGCTAATATGTAAAAAATCTTAAATGTTGCTTTTTATTAGGCTTTAAGCATTCAGAGAAGGGTGTTAAGAGTAAAGGGGGTTGCACACCGGAAGCGGAAGCACTGAGCCGCGCTGCGTCGCGTCTAGTACAACTCTATTTTTCTGTTATTACCCAAACAAATAAATACATCTCGCAGTATATGGTGAAGTCAGTGTGTCCATTAAAAATTATTTCAATCAAAGAACATCTAATTTAATGTTAAATTAAGCGTGGCGCATTGTGTAGTTGCAGCATAGGGCCGCCGACAGGCGCGGAATGGCGGCGCCGATGTGTGTACACTAATAGAAAACAATATATTTATTTTTACAAACAATAGCACTACGCTGCGCAACTCATCGGTTCCACATCCGGTGTGTGACCCCCCTTAAGAATACATTTAAAAGTAAGCCTGTTAAGACACTGACCTGGAAACCAGGAGCACCAGAGGGACCCTGTTCTCCTTTCTCACCGGTGGAACCCTAAACATGAAAAAACAATGTTACCATAAGTGAAGAGTCATTCGTATTACAAAAATATTTTATTTCAGATGGTCTACTCACAACAAGTCCAACAGGACCACTAGGGCCGTTGTTACCATCAGATCCAGGGAGACCCTATAAGCGGAGAACAAGAAACGAGTCAGAGCAGCTCAGTCAATTCATCACCACTTAAAAATATAAATATGGATGAATTCTCATGTCCCTCTCTAAAATACTTACTCTCAGTCCAGCAGGCCCAGAAGGTCCTTTCTCACCTGCTTTCCCAGCCTCACCCTGCAATCAAATCAAGAGGTAATGCAGAAACATTTAATTTCGACCATTTATCGAAGCTGCATGGTGTTCTTTAGTTTTGTTTATTTTTTTATTCGTAATATTCAAACCAATGATTAATAGCAACAGTTAGGGCTTATACTTACACCAGGTCCCTTAGGACCAGGGAATCCAATGTTACCAGGCTGACCTCTTGGCCCAGTTGGGCCAGGGGGGCCAGTGCGGCCATCTTGACCAGAGGTACCCTAAAATATGGAATATAAAGAATTACTATTTACAGTAAAAGCGTAATGCCTCATATATATGATGCTTTTGACATGATCATTATCAGCCATGTTTCAGTCAATTTTTCACTGAATGTATTTACACAAATGAGGTAAATGATGCACATTTAATTGAACTTACAACAGGCCCTTCCTTTCCAGGGGGTCCAGAACTGCCAGGGCTTCCAGGGAGACCCTGCGAAAAGTGTAAGATCACGGTTACATGCCATGTCTCAAAAATTCTTCATGACAAATAGATTTGAAAGAATATGATGCGAATGCGTTTTAAGAGAAAGTTGAAATACTCACTCTAGCTCCAGTAAGACCAGGCTCACCAGCACGACCAGCATCTCCTGCAGGTCCACGAGCTCCGGTGCTACCAGTGGCACCACGGGCTCCAGGCATGCCCTATTGGAAAAAAACTCAAAGATTAGTGTGGGCATAGCGTGTTCAGTAAAGATCAGGCCATATATTCAGCTTCTGTTATATTATCTAGGAATAATGTACTGCTCAGCCTTCTGGGTGTTTGTCCAAAGAAACGGTTTCGAACTGATTTACTTTTACATTCTTCAATAGTTAGGTTTGTCTTGTACTGACCACGTCATTTATTATCACCTACCATTGGTCCTGATCTTCCAGCCACGCCAGGAAGACCACGGGTACCAGCAGCTCCCTATGAGAAACATGAACATAGATAGATGAATAAACATAAATAAATACTATGACCATAGTAACATATCTGAGCTGATCGGTAATAGTTATATTAAACTGAAAGGTAAATTTGAATTCTCAGAATTAAAGTCCATTCAATATGGCCTCCCCACGGACATGACTACATCTCTAAAAACAAGATCAAACTTACTCTTTGTCCACGCAGACCGGCAGGTCCAGTAGATCCCTGCTCACCAGTTTGGCCTCTCTTGCCCTCCTCACCAGCAGGACCAGGAGCACCAGAAGGACCCACCATACCCTGTACAACAAACGGCCAGTGCAGAAAATGACCAGGAGTGCAATATCACGGCAGAGACGGATTGCTTTAAAAAAACAGTGAGGATAACTGACAGAATGCATACTCACAGGCTCACCCTTAACACCAGAATCTCCCTTCACTCCAACAGGGCCGGGGTCACCCTGAGTATTCAAACAGATCGAAGGTAAGAACATTTAAATATTTCAAAACACATGAATTGGCCACATCAGAAATTCATTAATTTGTGAATACTACAAAAGAAAGAAATTCTCAACACATGCTAATAACAACTAAATGTTATTGTGAATTGCTGCCATAACTACAGTCCTGGTCAAAAGTGAGTTCAGACTTAAGAGAACTGACATTTTTGCTTTTTATTTAAATGTTTGATTAAAGATTTAAAACTTTGTGTTCATGTTGTATAGTTGCATACTTAGAACTGAAGTGATTACTAAATGACTGCACTATGTTCTTCCTTGAAAGACTTCATGACATCAAAGAAACTATGTAAACTGTATGAAACAAAACACAAACAATGACGTTCATAATCAAGCATCGCTGTATCCTACAACACCGAAGGGCTCGGATACAATAGAGACTATTTTTTGTTTCTTTACTAAAAGTGGCAGTTTCCATGAGAGATGTTGCTTTTAAAGATGAGTAGAGTACCTGTAGCACTATTAATGCATCAATATCCATTCTGAGGATGGGGACTTTAGCTGTGCATTCAGACCGACAGCGACAGTGTCGCTGTGTATCGCTAGTCTCTCGCTACGAGGTCATTACAGGTGTTCCTAGCTTTGGTTGCTCTAGTGACAATTATGCACAAACCCTGCCGTAATAGACGAGAAACAGATGACGTGAGCTCCGCTGCTCTACTCCTATTGATAGTCGCTTCCGAAAGTCGCTCATCATTTGCATAACATTGAGCAATTCGCTAGACACGCCCTCTTCCTGTTGCCAATGGTCACTGTCACCAGCTCTGAATGAATGGAAATGAATGGAATCATGTCGCTGGGTAGCACTGGCGGTCCGAACGGGGTATAACAGTAGCGCATCCGAATTTTCGTATGTGAACTTTGGCATGTGTACTAATTCTTGTTTTTCGGCCTATATTCTAATTTACGAACATTGAAAAGGACAACCAATGTTTTGTTGTCTGCTGGTGGTCATAAGAAGCTTAAACATTGTGGTATAGGTCAGTCTGGTCAGACTCATCAGATGGTACTTACAGCAAGACCTCTAGGGCCAGAGGCTCCAGAAGGTCCCTGGGGCCCAGGTCCTCCTCTAGGGCCCTGGAAACCAGGGGCGCCACCAATTCCTGGTGCACCCTGTGAAAGATATTAAATAATATAGATGAATTGAAGAAATCAACCAAACACACAGAGGTTGAGATAATCAAGTATACTGTCCGGTAAGATAAAACACAGCTTTTATGCTTATTCACTGCTAACAATTTTAAATCTATCTTAAAGACATTACGTAAATAGTACGTAATAAATAAAATAAAAGAACGTCACTGATAAAAACCCACTGTTTATATAATTGGTTATGGAAGTGTATGTGCAGTTTTCCGAATATTGGCAAATCAATCTCGTGAGAAGATATTTAGCTTAAATAGAGTAGTATGAAAAGTTTTAGACTTACAGCTGCTCCCTTAGCACCATTGATACCATTAACACCAGGATTACCCTATAAAGATTCAAAGAGAGACATGTTATTAGTTTGTGTGACGATAATCTAATGATCTAAAATCTATCAAAACTGAACTTACAAGGGGTCCGGCAGGGCCAACGGCACCATTTTGACCTGGCTCTCCTCTTTGTCCCTGAGGTCCAGATGGGCCAGAGGCACCAGCAGCTCCAATCTCTCCCTGTCAAATATTATAGACAAGGTCAATTAGAGAAGGCAATGTTCTCCTAGCAAAACACAACACAGTTTAAAATCTGTTCATTTAAGGAATGATTTCAATAACTTAAATAGGCAGCATTATTTCCTTCTAGTATTTCTATTGGTGTCTTATCAAAATGGCCACACAAACATATAATACAATCTTTTTTGGCAGCTGTCACTCTTACCTTAGGTCCAGGGGAACCGGGAAAACCGGGAGGACCAGCTGATCCCAAGGGACCCTAGAGGGTGAAGAAAACAGCTTACTTCAACAAGGTTACATTGGGATCATGACCTAGGCCAAATTTTAGGAGACAGAGGGGTCAAAGGGCAGTCAGTCCACTCACAGCAGGGCCAGAAGGACCAGTGTTGCCATCAGCACCGCGGGCACCAGCTGGACCAGCTGGGCCAGCACGACCTCTCTCACCAGAAAGACCACGACCACCCTGTCAGCAAGAAAACAATCACATTTTTACTGATGAATATCACAAATAAACAAAATCATAGATTTAAGGCCTTGTATCCATGCAAGTCCAGCTGGACTGATATTGAAGTATACACCTGAGATATAATTTCAATATTACAGTGTAAAAGATTAAAATAAGATTTAATATGTTTAACTTACTCTCTGTCCAGGGGTTCCATTTCCTCCAGGAGCACCATTTTCTCCCTATTGAAGAGAAAGTCAAATCTTTAGCATTTACATTTATGCCTTTGGCATTCAATATATTTTTTTAGCGGCTTTTGTGCTCCCTTAGTACACGTGTACATATGCAATCCTCTCTTAGTTTACTAACACTTTGCATTTTATATAAATCTATATAACTGTGCTCCATATTTGGTACAGTTAGTGTTTCTATGTTAAAAGGAATATTATCAACGTGATTGCTTATCATGTAATCTTAATTTTAGTCATATTAAGGTCATGTAATCAGTGCTTTTAAAAAAACATCCTTTTGATAAATGCAACTACTATAATTTATAGTATCTTACAAATGCCCCTCAAAAAAGAACATCTTACAAAATATATTCTGATTCTGTCAGGTACGAAAAAACATGCATTTTCTGTGTAGCTGCTTTGATACAATGTGCATTGTGAAAAGAGTCATACAAACGAATGTGAATTGAATGTATTTGGGTGAGTTTGTAAGCAACTTTATCTCAACTGATCATTGTTATCTATTTTCAGTGTCTATTTTAAAGTGTCAATACTTTAAAACATCCTTATCTCAAATAAATTGGATTCATTACCTTAGAACCAGCTGCACCAGGCTCTCCTTTACGACCATCAAGACCATTGTAACCCTGTCAGAAAAGAAAAAAAGACAACTTTTGTTACTTTATATATTACGGACTGCATGCTAAACCTATTTCCTTTTGACGGGAATTTGGGAACCCACATCTGAAGCCTAATTTCTATCTCCATCTTCAGGATGAAGTGATTTTATGAACTATGATATTCTGCACACCAAGCACTTACTCTGTGTCCCTTCATTCCTGGAAGGCCAGGAGTTCCGGGGAAACCACGGGCACCCTGTTGAACACATCAGAATGAAGACCCACACGTATGAACAAGCCTTTACTTTATACTACATGGTTTAGAAAGTATGGGAAAACATTTTAAGTTGCTTGGTTTTTAGAAAAAGGCCTTACCTGAGGTCCAGGGGTTCCTCTATCACCAGGTTTTCCAGGTCGGCCATTGTTACCCTTGAGAAAATTATAAAACAGGATGTGAAGATCCAATTTGGACAGAGTACATGTATAAGCAGATTAATGCAAACAACAACATTGTACTTACATCTTCACCATTTTTGCCAGGAGGGCCAGGAGGGCCACGAGCACCTACGGGTCCCTGTCATGAAAATCAAAAAGAATTCAGTATTACAGTTCAAAGGTCATTAACAAATGGTATTAATGTCACTTGAGTAAAATCCAAGAATGCTTACACCCTGTCCTGGCTCTCCGGGCTCACCAGCATGTCCTTGGAATCCTTGAGGTCCCTATACACGATTGAAAAGAGAAATAAACACATTTCATATATATATATAAATCTAGAGACATAAAAAACAGGCAATGTGCTGGTTTGATGGATGGTGACATGCTTGATTGTTGGATCAATAATTTACATTATGTGAACAACGTGAAGTTTTTTATTGAAAATCTATAAATTAAACAACAGAGAATACTCACAGGGGTACCAGGAGGTCCAGCAGGGCCTCTAGGTCCTTGCAGACCCTGTAATGGTGAAAGTAACAATCTGAGGACATCTCCATTTATATCATTATCTATGGTTTTCTTTACTGTAAACAAACTTCTTTATTCAGAATTAAAGATCTACTTTTCACTTACAAAATATTATAATTCATAATTTTGTCAAATAAAGAATATATTCATGTTTAACATTATAGGTAGAAACCTAATATTAATGTATGCAACATTCCCTGATCTTTGATCAAATAAACTCACAGCAGGTCCAGGTCCAGGATCGGCTCCTTTACCGGCATCATATTGAGCAGCAAAGTTCTGCAAAGGTAAATGTATGATTTAAATGATTTCCAAACAAGTGAATTCACTTTTTTATAAATTAAACATGTTCTGTTTTTACTGCATTCAAATGTTTTTCATTTAAAACTTAAATTATTAAACAGTTCAAGCCCTATATTTATGGCAGCATAAACAAACGACACTCCTTCGGAAGCCATTTTGAGACAAAGTTCCGGTCAAAGGTTAAAGGTCAAATGTGAATTATGACTGGGTCTTGGGGTAGAGGATATCACAAGCTTCAGAATACAACCACTGTGTATTAAGTGTTTAAGAACATTTTTACGAATCAATTTTTTTATGAAATGAGAACGTACTCCACCAAGACCAGGGGGGCCAGGAGGACCGGCTGGCCCAGGAAATCCAGGTCTGCCATCTTTTCCATTTGGTCCTTTAGGACCCTTAAGGAGAACAAAACAAACAAACAAAATTAAGCAAGTTATAATTGTTTAAATAAACATATAGAAGGTTTATTTTACCACATTAAAAATGTGAGTGAAATCTATTGTGTTTTTGTAGCTACATTAACAAAGTTGAACCTGATGATAAAACAATATTCATGATAGGTTCTATATTTATATTTCATTAAAGGCTGTGGCCGGTACTTATGTTGTCAAATTGTTGTTTCAACTGCAGCAACAGTCTCTAAGGCATTTAAAATTAATAGAATCAATAGAGTGATAAAATATTAAAAAAATATTATTCACTTACCCTGTCACCTCTGGGTCCTTTTGGTCCCCTGGGTGTCTGTTTATGAAAAAATATAACCAGACAACAAAACATATTATACTCTAGAGCACAATATTTTAGATGCATCCACAAATTAATAAATACACATTCAAGGTCATCTGAAGTCACACAAAGCGTGTTACAAATAAAATAGTAATACAGTAAATAGTTAATATGCCACACTACAGTCATCACAGTTAACATAAGAAGTAATGCTTGATACAATGAAACAGAGATCTTCCATCTTTCCTACGCTATGTGATGTGTAGCATTGCATGTCAAATGTTTTTCTCATATTTAAAAAAACAAATATGCATCATAGTTGTCAAAAGCTATTACAATCATCCACTGTCAAATATACTGTATATCTGTCATTGACCACATATTGATATTCATGCAAACTTGACTAGTGCTTTGAAGACATTTATTCAACAGAGGTGCTTTAAGAAGTGTACAGGCCTACTGTACTTCACATTGACCCAAAAATAGTGAGTTTGTCCCACTGACTTAACTTTGAATCATTCCCTCACACTCCTTTTAGCACCTACTGTTGTTAGTGATCAATACAGGTAGCATTCAGGTGAATTTGTCTCAATCTCAAATGTTTTTTTTTTCTAAATAAATTTCAATTTTACAGCACATAACCTATGCTGTGAATTTTCATATTTATCCTGTAGGAGCTACAGAACACAATTTACCAGGTTCGAGGAATGTCTGCAGCATGTTTTCTTTATTTTGAGTCCACCTCTCCACAGGGCCATCTAAAAAGGTCCATTGTGCCCAAACGGACTGGTAGGGAGGATAAGGTGGTCTCTAGTTTCACTGACATTCGCTTGAGCCAATAGCGCTTTCCTTCTTTCCGTCGCAGGAAAGCAGGAAAAAACGAGAAATTCCAATAATCCGAAATGCTCTGGTACATTTGAGATTGACCAAATGGGCACGAAGGATCTTTACACTGAATATCATCTGTCAGGAGATTTGGTCACAAACAAGGTAAATGTCTTAACTATTACAACTGTTAAAAATAATTTCATGCATGTGTACTGACCGCTGTGAGTTGAAGATGTGGAGTGGAGGAAGAATACAGGAAAACAGAGAGAGGGTGAGAGAGAGAGAGAGAGAGAGAGAGAGAGAATTAATCGATTAGAATTCTGCTCTCCACAAAATGTAACAACAGAGATACAAACAATTGTATATTTATTTGTATATTTGTATTATATTATGTACAGTAAATTTGCCTTTGCTAAATTAATCATGATCACAATTAACTCGTAAAAAATCGTACGTTTTTAGATTTGACAGAAGAAAACAGGCCTAAATGTTTACTATAAATACAATATGCTCACATGGATAACCAATTTGCAAATCAGAGATGCACTGTTGTATATGCTTTTATATAGGACTGTTGCCAAAGTGGGATGACTTTATTTTAGTAGGCCTGAATTAAATTGTGTATATTTACCTCTAGTACTTTTCCTGTAAAATCACCCAATGTAATGTGTAATATATCTACAAACCTAAAAATTGTATAGAAACAGTAAACCTTTTTTCTATAAACAAATATGAATTTATGAAAAATGAATGTCTAGCATTAAACATGAGATATATTAGCTTTTTGAATGGGTTTCTTAAGTATGGAGGTAGACATGAAATGTTTTAAAGTTAATTGCATTAAACAATTATCTTAAAGTCTCTATTGTAAGATAAATAAAAATAATATGAATTCATATTTACGTGTTCTACTATATAAGTTAATTATAATATTCGGTAAAATATAGTATTTCACTCCTTTATAAATACCGCTATCTGTTAAAAAAACTGATTTTACTGTTTTAATGCATTAAATTGTTTTTTTTTATTCAGCCAATTATCCTCCATACTTATTTAAAAATACTGTCCTGTACTTGACGTTTATTTTTTGTATGTTAATTTATTTTAATAAATATGTCAAAGCAATAGAAGTGATCCAATATTGTTTTAAGGGCCCAGGCCTTCCGGTTTGCATGCAAAAACTTTATGATCTTTAATCCTTAAAGTTAGACGTCATGTCGTTTATTTTCCACCAGGTGGCGTATGTGAGTCCTGGGCGATGACCTAATGGCACATTTTGCCAATTTACTTGTTTTCTGAAAATATGCTGTAATCTGATTTAAACTATGCTACGAACTGCTTTTTAATTAATGAAATACATTTCAAAACAGGTTTTATATTTGAAAACTGATCTTTTAAATGTTTTCTAATAATCGACTTATTTTAATCAGTTATTGTGCATATACGTGAATGAGTATTTTTTTATAATTTTTAGTGACAGTATTCCTTTACTTCCAATGTAAAGAAAGTACATTTAAACCATGTTACCAATTTGGAAGGATGCTGGTTAAATATGACCTTACATACTTTAGCCGGCAGGGGGCAGATTTTACAAACCCCATAATTAAAAAAGCATTGTGCTGGAGACTGGGGAAAAGATGAGATACTGCGCCCTGCCCTAAACTTTAACAATTAACCTACTAACTTCTTCTGCGCCGTTATTTGCATAGAACTGCATTTTAAAGAGTTTCATCTCCGCTTCTGGCAACTTTTTAATAACTAGGCTATGCAATGTGTTCCGTTTCTCATCAACAGATGAAAATATCCACAGACCACGAGGAATCCTTTAAAAATCCGTCGGATTTTACAGTGAAAGGCCAAAGAAACCACCCAATTCTTCATATGTAGGTTTAGCTTTCCTTGAAGTGACTTTCCAGCAAGGTTCAACCAAACAAGCGCATCAAAATCCAGTAGGAGAAAGAAAAACCTTTAAATCCATGTTTAGACAAAAAAGCAAACTTACATTGACATGATGCTAGATATGAAGTCACTGCAAGCAGCAACAGAATCCGGGTATCCACAAAGCTGAGCATGTCTATACCGACATGCAGACTCCTTGTGCTGCAGTGCCCTGGTTTAACTAATTCAAGCAGGCATACAGTTGTGATATAAACTCCAAACTTAGCCGGAACCTGCTGCCGTGATGCTAGAATAATAAAGAGCAACCAGCCCTATTTATATGGCAGGAGGTTCCCTTGACTGCGTGTCCAAAGTGAGCCCCCAAACCAATGAGAGAGAGAAACTCAATATGACTCTCATCCTAGCACAGCCCTCATCCCTGCCTTCTCTCAGACTTTGGCAATGCGCAGACAATGATGACGAGTACAACCTTTTAATTAGATCCATTCTTTTGAGGACGTGGACATGGTCGAGATTTAAAAGAGAAACGTTTGTCGTTTTCTCAGGCTTTTCAGTGGTCTCGGATCATGTGGGGTGGATAGATGGATAGGTCTCGCGTTCTGTGGCTCAGAGCGCATCGACCGGACGGTGCCGATAAATTTGCGCCTTTCACGCATCAGTTTGCGCTTGTGATCCAACTGCACACGTACTCTCTATTTAATCGTGAACAGTCAGTTTTACAAACTGATACTTGAATTTAACTTTAAACATGCGTTTTATTTTATTTGAGTTTGTTTCAACATAATTTGTTGCGCGCGTAATCTGTTACTTCTAAATTGCGCATTTTGGAGTCCCATCCTTCATAGGGACAATGCAATCCAGCGCAGTCGTGTTTAGTTTACTCTTTATTAGTGTGTAAACAGACATCTAATTAATTGGCCTCGGGTCTCTATTTTCTTATCCGTTCTTCAAACCCTTGCATTCTTTGCTGAATTTTCCTTGGTTGCCTTTGACTCTACTTTTAAAGTAATTTAGACAGAGAACTACAGGCTGAAGATCTAATTTCAGTTCCCTCCTCAGTTCAGCCCTGGCCACAGGACCAGACATGTCTACAGCCAGAATCCACCACTCAGCCCTCTGCAGAATGTGGAGGTTTAAAAAAATAAACATCAACGATGCAACCCAAAGTATACATTCAATGACACTCAATATGTAATTAATTACCACCAAACCAACCATCACAAAACTCATCAATATTACCATTTAAATGCTTTATAATTGGCAATTTTTTTGTTTGTTTAACAGCTACTGCAACAACCCCACACTATGCAGCATATTGGGTTAACAAAAGCTTGCCATGCAGTTTACAGCAATACTACAGTAAATGTTGTGAAAACACAAGTACAGCGCCATCTCTCTCTTTCCCTCACACACAGACACATAATAACAGCGGGTTCATGTGCTTGGGTTCCTCCATTCTTCACTTTAATAAACTGCGGAGGTCTGTTATGGCCCACCTACAGTTTAATTAGTTAATTGGAGAGGATGGGGATGTTCATAGACTGAGAGCTTAATTAGACTCCTCAGTAGGACTTTAAACACACTGTCACCCCTATTATTATACTTAAAGGGATAGTTCAGCCAAAAATTACAATTTGCCGTTTATTTACTCACCCTCAGGCCATCCGAGATGTAGGTGTCATTTTTTCTTGAGTAGAACCATAAAGAAGATTGTTTGGTAAATGCACAGCCCTCTCTGCTTCACATAATGGGAGTCTATGGGGTCCACCTGTCTAAGAGTTCATAAAGCACATAATTCTAAAAAGCGGATCCTGGCGACATATTGACAGTTCGTGTAGCTAATCGTTTGAAATTTTCATAAAACTGAACGTCATTTTTAATATTATTAGCCAAATTGTGCAGCTTCTGCATACAATCGCAATCTTCGTCTTGTAGTATTTGGCTGCAGAAAGGGAGTGTTGAGGCTGTACAGTATGGCTAATATTATAAAAAATGACGATGAAAATATCGAGCGAGTCACTTCACGAAACATCAACATGTCGCCAGAAGCCACATTTTGGAATAATGTGTTTAGGAACTCTTAGACAGGTGGACCCCATAGACTACCATTATATGAAGTACAGAGGGCTGTGGTTTTACCAAACAATCGTCTTTATGATTCTACTCAAGAAGACAAGTCACCTACATCTCGGATAGTCTGAGGGTGAGTAAATAAACAGCAAATTTGAGTTTTTGGCTGAACTATCCCTTTAATGGTGAGGTCTTTACAGACAGCTAGAGACAGAGATTCCTCATGTTTGATGAACTCTTCTGTTCATGCAGGCAACACTTTATATAAGAACAAGTAAACAAACCAGTGTTTCAAGTTTGACGTAATCACATATTATTGGAGAGTCATGTTAGAAGCCCAATGATATACTGTATAAAATCATGTACGGCACAATCATGTGCTTATAGAAACAGAAAAACAAACGTTCTTAAAATGGTGTCTCTGCCTTTCTTTTCTATTGGGCTTCACTTCTCTGCGCCAGAAAAATATTAGTCATTGCTGGAATGTCCAGGCAACTCACTTGTAGTTAAAGTAGGGAATGCATTAAAGGGGAGGGGCTTATGAGAGCAAATGTGTTTCAAAGATGGTCAGACACTGCAGCATGTTTAGTTTAACACTGAATTCAGCAGATTCGAAAGAGACTAGAGGAGGAGATAAGCATATAGTGCATCCATACTGGATTAGTGAGGTGAAAGAAATGAGAACAAATGTGATCCTGTCTGTGAAAAACAGTCTTGAAATCTAATTTTGAGTTGATTTCAGCCAATAATTATATTATGATTTCAATATTTGTCATGGTATTACTCGGCCAATATAAAAGGGGTCACATGACATGTTTAAAACAAATATTATAATTTGTTTTAGATGTAATGCATTGTGTATACACGATTTAAGATTAAAAAAATGCTGTGATTTCCACATCCCTTGCATGTTTGTTTCACCGCTTTACCTTGCCTCTGAAAAGCGCAGATTTTTACAAAGCTCATCGCTCTGAAAAGCGAGGTGTGCTATGATTGGCAAGTTTACCAGTGCGTAGTGATTGGTCGAATACTTCAAGCTTGTGACGGAAATGGAACGCCTCTTACCATATGTGGAGCATCAAGTTCCAAAGTAATGAACTGACAGGTACGTCCACCTTACATGCTTATACATTTGGGCGTTCTTAGTCAAATCATACCCCAAAATGACGTAGATGTGGGGGTGTGGTTTCACAAGGTGTTTCAGGCAGGTCTGTGTGAGCATTCGCTTTTAGATAGAATGCATCTTATGTTCCGACACATAAATTTTAGCAATTTTACTCGTCTAATACGTGCATGGACAACTTATAATGCACCAAAAGAACAGAAAAACACGTATTCGCCCCATATGACCAAATATCAAGATTACTGTATATGTTCACAGAAATCACAAAAATGACTTGGCTGGGTTTTCACAGACTGAGTCACAAATCGCTGTACCTGACTATATAGTTCACTGTAATTTATTAATTAATTAAACTTCGTAATTTTGTAAAAATAAAATAAAACTTAAATTTGTATGTTAAACATTCACAAGTCATTTCTATTTAGATGATATTATACTGACTTTCATGACAAATGCATAAAACCGAATGTATAAATGTATGCAGGCAAATTGGACCTTCCATGAATGTTCTTGTACAGTATTTTGTGCACATTGTATAGAATGTTGAAATGAGCCTTTTTAACTTTTTTGTTGTCTTTTTTGGTTCTGTTTGTGAAGTGAAGAGACTACTTTTAATTGAAATGCAAAGCTTTTTCTTTGCATTTAAGCTAGCATGTGTGCCATAGACACAAAATAAACAAAGCAGTTTAACTAACCATCTGTTTGGAGATCTTTTGTTGAAATGTACTTCAGCTTTTATGGTCAGCCATTTTGCAAAACTCTTTTCCACTAAGGGCTCTAGACGGTGCATGGTTTGTTAGTTTTGTACGTTGCTGGATTCCAGATGTGCTTAGCTCAGGATCCTCGTGATTGGCTGTATGTGCGACCCAATTTCCGCGTCTCAGATTTCTCCAGATCCAGAGGCAGAGAAGAGGAGGTACATGGACCACAGAAACGCCTCATATTAGAATTCACTGTACACCTGCCAGCTAGCTGCAACATGCAAGACTATCATACCAGTGTGACTGTCACAGCATGTTTCTAATGCACTAAGAAACAAGCGTGAAAAGCATCTGTAAACACTGCGAGCTGTCGATAAATTCATGGGGACATGCTACCCAAAAGACATTTTTCACTTGAATATTTTGTATGCGATTAACAAGAATTTTGTACTTTTTAGGAACAGAAAATGCACCTTTGTCTCCATCCAATTGGATTTTAGAATCAATTTAAGCTTCCCTGTAGCTCACTGATAGAGTGTGATGTTAGCAAGGTGTTAACAATGTCAAGACCAATGGTTGAATTTTCTATGGTGCATATACTGATAAACTCTAATGTCTTTAAGTTGTTTGGAAGGATTGAAAGTCCTTGCCAAATACATAAACATAATCTTCCTTGTTGTCCACAATAGACAACATTTCAAGAAACGTGATTTATGTTACTTTCAAACATTGGACTCCACTTTAACGTGGTTTAATGAAGGTGTCTCCTGAGGAAGGAGTTTATAGATCTTTCACCCCTAAACGTGCTGGAGACATGCCCAAACAAAGAATTTGGAGAAAACCAAGTACTTCATCTAACCAAGCTGCCCTCTCTCTGACTGTAGGTGGTGCCTTCTAGAGTAGGAAAACTACATGCTTGACTGTTTTCAATGGTCCATTTTTTCTTCATCTTCTTTTATACAAAAATTTTACATGGCAGCTATGTGTCCTGGTGGCAGTGGTAAAGTGTTCTAAAAAAAATGGTAGTTAAATGACAACCTTACAGTAACTCTATTTTCTAAAGTCTATATTTGCTAAAGGTATAGTTTCTCTATATTTTGAGGTATTGCAAAATTAAATTTTGCAATTATACTTAAACATTTATATATGTATTTTCTTAAAATCATCATTAATACAATGTTACAACAGGGCCGGGTCTAGGGGGCATCTTGGGTCCCTACAAAAATATCTAGCTGACGGCTGGAATAAATAAAAATCAAATACATATTATTAAATTATTATTTGCATGGTCTGTTAAATAATTATCTGTCAATATTATCACAGAAAAATGTAAAAAGTATGCATGCAATGAACTATGATTATATATCTCCCCAATGTGATTGCCCAAGAGCCACTCTAGTATCGGGTCTGTGTTCCAATTACTGTCTTACAGATTTACAGTAAGAATCCCGAATATGCATGTTTTACACTTTTTTACTTTAACTTTTTGGATATTTTGACTGTTTTCGTGATTGGAACACCAACAACTAAACTTTTCTAAGTGTGTAATAATACCATATATAATATATTTCATATATTCTGTATTATACTTCACTTCCCTGTATTTACCGTGAAGTTGCTCTGATACAATGCAACACAGTGAATAGTTAAAATCAAATTGAAATGAATCAAATTTGTCCTTCATTTCCATAATGACTTGGAATATACTCTCTGTTGTAAAAAACTATAGTACTACACAGCAACACACGTAGATCTGTTGAGTTTACATGTTATAGACTACTGTATATTTTTTCATATTTTATTATAATATTTCGTGATCAGTAGGAGACTGTTGGAGTAAGACAACATTGAGGAAACACTGGAAGACAGTAGGTCATTAAAGAGGAGGAGAGCACACTCCCCATCATTTCACTGAGAAAAGGACACACTTGCGCAGAGAGAAAGTAGACTTGGGTTTTTAAATTACAGGCTACACTCCAAGGCTGCTATCCTTTTTTCCTACTTTGGACTCTTGTGATGATCTGTCTGTATAAAAAGAGAAAAAATTGTAAATGAGCAGAGGAAAACTGT
Organism: Triplophysa dalaica; assembly: GCF_015846415.1. Taxonomy (NCBI): domain Eukaryota; kingdom Metazoa; phylum Chordata; class Actinopteri; order Cypriniformes; family Nemacheilidae; genus Triplophysa; species Triplophysa dalaica. The sequence goes on along the minus strand of NC_079566.1, from coordinate 6,236,972 downwards.
ATAACACACACACACTATAAACACTCTTTTGACATTTTCCGCTTCTTTAAAAGTCATTATGCCATCTAACAAACAACCTTTTTTGTTCAAAATACTCAGTTTTTTTGTTTTTTTAATTAAGTGTTAAAAAGAATGCTACATGACCGAATGCTTTTTTCGTTTGCTGCGACACGAATAATATGAGTAATCCAAATGTAGTGTAAAAAGAATAAAAATACGACTGGCGAGGTTGGTGGAGAAACCAAATCTAAGGCCCAAATGACATTACCATGCATCAAAAGTCAGCATCAATATTAACACGGTTCATTTTCAATCTGTGAGCTGCACAGAGAAAAGCAAAAAAAATCAAAGCGTGGAGCCACCCTTACTTCTGCCTAACACATAGTTAGTTTTACTCCCTGTCCACATGACTCAAAGTCTGGTCAGCAAAGGGATAATAAGAGGTATATAAATATACAAGCACAATGTCACAGAAGTGCACAGCCAGTTAAATTAGTGGATGGGTCTGCATGGGTTTGAGAGTATACAGCTAACATGTCATTCTTAAAAAAAGCAGTAAGGAATTGTCTGGCATAATGGCTAACCCTATAGTGGACTGAAAACAGTTCTCTCAGGTCAATCTTAGACTTTTTTACATTTTACTCATGGAAAGGCTGACAAATTAAAACGCTATTGATAATATAGTTTTTTGTCCATGCTAACTTAAGTACTACTGCAAATGTAGATTTTGATGTTGACATCACTACGCAGTTTTTTAAGAACTTTTACATTCATGCTGATCTTACCCTAAAGTCTTAAATTGTAAAGTCTTATTAATGTAATTTTGGCCATTATGAGGAAAGTTTAGCCCTGCGCATGAATGGGTCAATAAATGGTTAAGCCAAAGCAGGCAAACAGTGAAATCTTTTCCATATAACAGCACACATGAGGAATAGTTTAAGTGGGTCCAGCTGTCTGGACTCTCTCTCTCTCTCCCACCTCCCTTCTCCTGGAAAGGGCAAATGTGGTGCAGTATATCATTACACATCTGGGAAACTCACTCTTGGTCTGCTGAAGCAAGACAAAACTGAAAATGAAAAGATTTTCTGAAGTCTAAGTCTTTCTTAAAGCAAACCAAGACAAAAGTGTTAAAATGTCAAAAAGCACCGGATGTTACTATTGCTAGCTTTCCTGCCAACTTCACCAGGCACCAATATACCACTCTGTAAACACACACAATTACAGTTCTCTGGTCCTGTGGTCTCCAGGAGTGTGGGAAGCAATGGAAACGTGAATGCCGATGATAGAACACACCGACTTACAGAGCCTTTAGCTGATTGGCTGTCTCACAACTGTTCATAATGAGGGGAGGGAACTTATCATTAAAGCTCCGCCTTTGCTGATGTGACATGTTATTTGTAAAATTCTATTCTGAAATATGAACCCTACCTCAGCCCCATACGAAAAAACTCCTGGTCCTCAAAAAAGAAGCAAGAGGATGGGTTAATACATTTCCAATATGGAAAATGTGGCAGTTCCGCCATTTTGACTTGATGTTCTCCAAACAGATTCCATTTTCTCAGTTATTTTAAAAGTCGGCAGGAAAATCTCACCTTCTACTTTTTTAGGTGAATCTGGTCCATGACCAAATCAGAGGTTTACACATGCAAAACTGACCAGAGCATCAGTCCTTTAGAGCCCAAAAGTCCTCCGTTCTCTCCCTGGTCCACGCCCCAAACCCCCACACACCCTCAGAAGAGCCTGAGCTCAGATGTAAACAGCGAGAGAGACTGTTGCAAACATGAATTATGGTGTAGGAGGGCCAGTATGGTGCGAAGAATGAAACCCTGACATATCCCCACTTTTTATATAAAGAAGAAGAAGCAGTTTTCACTTTTTTGGTTATTAAACAAGCCAAATGACCCTGTGCTTATTTAGAAAGAAACGAGAATGTGTAGGTAGAATTTACACCCACTTACTCTGTTGTCCCAAATAGTATGATTTCCATTTCTCCAGTACTCAAAATGTTGACATTGTTCTTTAAGAAATGACTATGCTGTCAAACTCAAAAATGACAAAACCATCAAAAGTTGTAAAAGACAAGTTTAGAGTAAACAAGAATTACAAGTCACCTGCTAACAATTAGACCCCCACCTGCCAAAGAAAACTTTTTCTGTTAAAACCTCTGAGCATCTGTCACAGACTGTTAACTGGTAAATGATCACTGATCTTCAGGCAAGATTCAACACCCTTTAAAAAGTTACACAGGTGAAAGTGTATTAGGGGTTTATTAACCATTAAAGGCCTGATGAAATACATTTCCTTATAAAGTAGCGATAGTGGAGCTAGCACTGCATGTGTGTTAACAACACAGTTCCTGAAATATTGTTGTTGAATTTGCTTCAAAACATTTGCTGTTTCACGAGTTCACCTGAGCAGATAATGAAGATAGCAGGGGTAGTAAAAGTATGCGTGTTTGGCGTGCTGTCCGGGGGGCAGGTTTCGAGCTCGCCGATTCCATCCGATCCCGGGACGCTCCCGCCCCCCAATAGGGGCGAGTGCGCCGAGCTCGGAAACGGCCGAACCCAGAACTCACCCCCCGGAGTTCTGCTATCGACATGAGCTCAAGTAGAGGAGCCGGGGAGGTGGTGGGATGTGTAATCCTTTGAGATGGCTTCAGGTAAGAATCTTGGTCTACTTAAGTGCTGGTTCGCTTGAGCTGATAGGTTGGAGTCTATGATTGCTGATTGCGAACCAGCCGGTCTTAATTATATGCTCTGGCTTCTCCCGAACTTTGTTAATCTATAATTATCCATTAACATCATTTGTATGCATTGTATTCCTTTATTGCCTCTTATAATAGTTAACAAATTGATAATTGAATAATGGATCAAATAAAATAGGTTAGATTCTGTTTAACAACAACAGCATAAGAACACTAAACTATATTAGAGAATATGAAGGTGACAGTCAAACAAATCTGCACATTTTTGGCATCTTGATATGTATACTGAATGTTATTCAATGTTCATGAAACGGGTGAAATGAAGCTTTTTTTATCTTATTTTTCTGGGTGTTGTTTATCAACCCCCTGGGTGTAATGTGAGGTTCTGCAGTGTCACATTTTCCATGGTGTCAGTCTGCTGGGGTAGCTCAGCACATAATATTGGTCACTCTCAAAGGCAAAAATATGCATCACTTTTTCAATGATAGAGATTGATATCAGCCTGCTTTTAAAATTAGACATAATAAAAGTTCATGTACTAAACTGGACTTTTGTATGTTAGGGATAGTTCACCCAAAAATGATTTACTTAACCTCACATTCCAAACCTGTATACATTTTTTTTTCTGATTAACACAGAAAAAATCAATATGGAAGAATGTTAGCAACCATTGACAACTATTAAAATGGTTGTCAAAGGTGCCCCAGAACTGTTTGTTTCCTAAATTCTTAAAAAAAATGTAGTGTTCAACAGAACAAAAGATGTTAAAATAATTACTTCTACTATGGTAGCCAATGGTGAAGAAATCTCATTTGTTAACATTCTTCCAAATATCTTTATGTTCAACCAAATGCATTCAGGTTCGGGACAACTGGAGAGAACAATAAGAGAGTGAGGAATTCATGACACTTTAAACACGTTTGGGTGAACTATCTCTTTAATGTATCTTAGTCACACCATGAACACACGCATGGTTATTTATTGAAAGCAGCAGTTCAGATTTTGAGAAATCTTGATGGTATTTAACAACTGTTACCTAAAAATCTAAAGTTGGTTATTTAGTTGGTTAAATTAAGTCCCGGGGAGAAGGGAGTCATCACTAACGGTCATAAAAAGCCCTATAGACACCTGGAAAACATTACATCTGTAAAGACTCACATGGAAGGCACACAAGATTTAAAGAGGCACTGTGTTTTTACGCTGTTGTTTCACTAAATATCCAGTGGCATGTCTGATTGTCCTGGTACATGACATCATCAAGACGTTTGCGATGTCATTGGTCAACAAAGACCTTTACAGGACCAGATAATAAAAATGGCAGACAGAGGGGATCCATACTTTTTTATCTTTATTTTTATGGAGTGGTTACCATGACAACTACTGATGAAAACATACAAAGATGGCCGCTTAATGTTTCCAACAACCAGACGGCCCCTACGATATTCAAAGCTGAAAGTTTTCAGGATGGAGAAAATTTTCTGGTTTCATTCGGAGGTCTGGTTGATGATGCCAGAAATTCCAGCTCAGAGAACTGCAGACAAATTTTTTTTTTTCCAGCTTCCTTTGTCTCGTCCCTCCCCCTTATTCTCCAAGAGCTCTCGCAGTGGAAAATCACGGTCACCGGTAATGTAAAATGCAGTTCCTTGTGCTTAACATCTCTCAGCTGCATGGAAAGTGTCAGTCACCACACAACAGCTCAATATAATAATACATTTACAAAGTTGAGCATTTCTGTGCTTTTTGTTGACTTGTATCAGCATATAAAGCTTTTTCATATGCAATCCCTCTGAAGAGATGTAAAACAACTTTGCACATTGAAGAACATATTTCTGTTGTCAAAGATAGGATGAATTCATTTTTTTGAACTCAGTAACTTTAGGTCCCGCCCCCAGCCATTGGGCTGCCCATGAAATAGCTGAGGCATGAGTACATTCAAACTGGCCTCTCTCCAGCGTGAAACCACTGCATCTGGTAAAAATCTCCTTCCTTTCCTCTCCGTTCTTCTCTCTCCCTCCCTCTGTCGTTTGGTGTTGCTAAACAAAGAAAAACAGACGAATCATGTAAAAAGAAACAAGCAACAGTGTTACAACCTTCATCTAAACAAAAATTGGTGTTCACGCTGTAATTCAATAAGGTTGATTGTAATGAGTGCTGTCAACAAGCATCAATGATTTAATTTGACATTAGGCAGATTATGAAACCAGTGAAAGCATCATTAAAGATTTTCAAAATATATTTAAGATTTATGAATGTGATTGCTCGATTAAAGTATTATAATACTGTATGTATGAAATGTCTTTTTGTCGGTTTCATCTATTAAGGAGTCTTTGGAATTTATAATGCTTTTGCCAAGTGGCAAAAGAGAAGAATACTTTCCATTTCAAGCCCCAAAAACAGCAGTCTGCTTAAATGAGGAAAAAGACAGAAGATGGTTTCTGTTTCCAAGCAGAATCATTTAATATCCTGTAGATTTTTTCCCTTTATTTTATCATATTTTTAATATAGACAATGCAGATATAACCCTGTTTTAACTAAAAGAAATCCTTTTCGATGGAAAAGGAATATTTCTGTAAAATCATTGCTCAGTGTTAATCATCAGTGATATTTAGAATGGATAAGCATGGGCTTGCCTTTATCTTTACTGCTAAAACCCAGTTCCTCGGTCTTCATGTGTTCATGGGTGTATCCCACCCAAATTTCACAGCAGCTTTTTTTAAACCATCTGATTTTCTAGTTATACTGTTGAGGATGGATTAGCGTTTTCCCTTTTTCACCTACTGTACACATTGTTTACAGTAGGTGTAGACTTGTTCCACTTGAAGAGTTGGAAGAATAACTATATTCCATTTCACTTCACACAAACATTAACATTTTCAATAAAGTTTAGTAAATTTAGATTGAAATCCATCCTCATGGGTTGACTGATGGGACGTGACTGTTTCTTTTATATTGCGATCAAACCATAACACAGTTATCAAATAAAAACTAGAAAACATAACAGCATTACCTCAGACAAACCTAAATGTTGTCCTCAAGTCAAAATTACTTTTAAAAGCTTAATAAGTTTACAGTTTAAAAACGACAGCTATAGCTTGAAAGTTACATACAAATAGCAACAGACATATTTGTAGTCCTTTATGCTTCTAGTTAGGAAGTGATACCTCTAAAGTGGTAAATCTGTTTAGGCATCTGTTTCTTTACAATTTATTGAGGATAGATTGACGCAAACAGGCATCTGTGTGAGAGTTTTGAAGACTTGTATTTCCTGGGAGGTATATGAGGCTCATTGAGCGTGAAGGTTAGTAGGAGTCAGGAATGGGAACCCTCAGGTCATCTCTCTCTCTCTCTCTCTCTCTCTCTCTCTCTGTGTGTGTTTTTGTGGTGGGGGGTGTCTGGAAGTTTGAGGACGCGGTCAGGCCAGGACTGGTACAGCTGCGGTCTGAACGCTCAAATTACACTTACTCTTTTTCACTCTTGTTAAAACACCCTTTTAACTTCTAGATGTGACGTTTTAATAACTTTATGTAGACTGATAGGATGGGGAAATACATCCTTGAGTATATCAGTGTGTGTGTTGTAAATTAATAGATCATATAATGCACTATTAAAGCTACACCATTGAGTATTATACAGGTAAACTGTCAACCATATTTCATCACTACAATGCAATTTATCACAGCTTCACAAGCCACAGACAATTACAACAGAAACTGACAACAGATCACAGTGGATCAAATACCATTAAAAAAGAATATGATGAAACCAATGTAAAGCCTGGATTTGACGTGTAGGCTTTATGAGTAATCAAACATGGGCTGGGAATACAGTAAAATAAACATTAATATTCAACTTCCCTCAATCAAGCATTGAATGGTTTGTCGTCTGTCATTTTCCATTCTAGGTATAAAACAACAGTGTTAAGGAGGAAAAGCAATTTTAGATGGCCATAAACTCATCTCATGGACATGTGTTGAGTGTGGTTAATTTGGGTCCTGACTGGGGGTCTCTTTATAGGTAACACCTGCCAGTCCCGGGATTTCAATGGACAAGCATATTGTCTGTGCAACATATCTTCAAGGCCATACTTTCAGGCAATATTTAGTGAGGTGATATTGTTATAGATGCATTGAGATCTGTCCTGTTTTCAGAAAAATGGCAGCAGTATTTTTTACTCCAATTTACCATGTTTATGTTTGTGGTGACATAAGGTTGTATATTCTTAGCAGTTATTCATGCATTATCTAATTAAAATTAGGCTACTACAGCATAAAAAAATCTTAGATCATGTAAATTTCATAATTATAAAATAAAAACGTAGTATTTGCTTACATAAATTGACTCCTAGCAAACTAACATGAACAACTGTATCTGCATTAACTAACATTAATACATATTATTAATATTATGAATTTATATTATACATTATAAACGTACATATTATGTTTTTGTTTTTTTATTGCTGGCATGTATTAACAATATTGATTTGTTGCTGCTTTGGGAAATTCAGGTGTAGCCAAACAAAAACCTGAAATAACATTTTTTTAATTCTATTTAATACGAATTATTATATTTCCTGTTTACATTAGAATAGTTTCATTTAGTGTTGTCATAAATATTTATTATTAGCTTTTTTTAAATGAAGGCATTTGATATGTAATTTACTTAAAAGAAATCCATTGACTTCCAATATTACACACAAAAAACAATGATCAATATTTATAAAATAAAAAATAATGAATCTTTTTGTCTTGTCTAGAGGAATGTGTAGACATCTACGGAAACAAGATCAAGGAATTTTATGTCCATATGAAGATATTTTCTTTAATGCATAAAATGTAAGCGTGTCCCTTTCTATACGTTTACATAGACAGCAGGCACATTGTGATGACAGTCTCTTAAACTCCAAACCTCTTTAAGAGGCTTTTTTAAAGTGTCATCAGTCCTGTTTAACATCTCATGATCTTCCTCATACTGGAACACCCAAGTGCTGATGGGCTTTTTAGGGTGATTAAAGCTGACAGCACTGGCTGAAGTGTGCTGGAGGAATTCACCAACTAGAATTGTAAAGTCATTCTTTCTCAGTTAAACATATTCCTGTAAGAAGAAGGCACACCTTAACACACACAGGTTAAGAAAATGTCCAAGGTTCTCCTCATGAGTAGCTGTGAGTAGGTTGTGTTAAAAGTTTGGCTTGGCCCCTACAAGGCAGGATAAGCTACACTGAGGTGGAATCAAATCTTGTTCCTCTGCCTGTCCCGGGGGCCTTTAGATAAACACACTCATATGCTGGCCCAAGACCCAGAACACTTTTCGCGAGTTCACAACATGGATGCTGTGTTTTCTTGCGTCTGATCTTTATGTTTGATCAGAACGTGTGTAAATGTGAGTGTTGGCTGGAGGTGTCTATTTTGCTCTTGTTTCTACAAATTGTGCTGGTCGGACCCGCCGCTGCTTCTAAAGCTTTAGAAAATACAATTTTATTGTTTTTTTTTTAAAAATTGTCTAATATGCATTGTGCAGGATGTTCATCTACTTCAGGAATCATTGAATTTATCAAAAATATATTAGAAGAAATAACATTTGGTGATCTAGTAAAAATGGAAGTTCAGGACTTTTTATAATAATGTCATGGAGGACAGAGAGGAGAAAGTCATATAGGAAAAGAAAATGAAGAGGTGGAAGAAAGCGAAATAAGTTCAAATTGAATTTTTCAATTTGCACATTGTGTATGAAATGTCTCACTGATTGTAACGATTCTTTATCTTGTTTCTTATATTTACTTTATTTATATATTTTTATACTTGCCTTTTGTTTCATACTGTCAAATTAATTAATACAAATTCCTAATGTTCACTTTAAAGGGGTCATATGACACGGCTCAAAGTGAATATAATTGTTTGTTTCAGATATAATGCAATATGTATAAACAGGAGTGGTGGAAAGTAACGAATTACAAATACTCAAATTATTGTAATTGAGTAGTTTTTTCAGGAATTGTACTTTTTAAAGAAGTTAAAAAAAAAAAAACGTCTACTTTAGTATATTTTTAGTCCTGTATCGGTTCCTATACATTTGGGCGGTCTTAGTCAAATCATACCACAAACTGACTTTTTGTCAAATCTCACAAACTGAGATTTGTGGGGATGTGGTAAAACAAGGCATTTCAGGCAGGTCTGGGCGAGCATTCTCTTTTAGATACGGATATTTTAATTTTAAAATTTTAAATTTTCAACTTTACGTGTCTAATACATGCATGGGCAACTTATATCACTAAAAAGACCATATGAGGGGGACCATATGACCCCTTTAACTGTTTTGATTTATTTGTCCCATTGTCATTGAAATATTGCTTAGATATGCACAGAGAGCAAATATAACCAAACATAATTATTTTAAAACGACCTTGTTCCAAAACCAGTTTTAAACCCTCAAAACAGACCAACAAAGCAGACTATGCTGACTTAAAGTGATAATTCACCCAAAAAGGAAAGTTCTGTCATCATTTATTCACCGCCTTTATGACCTTCTTCCGCAGATCACAAAAGAAGATATTTTGAAGAACCGAGAAGCACTAGCCCCCAATTCACTTCTAATGTATGAAAACTTAACAATGCAAGGGAATGGGGTCCAATTAAACGCATTCTTCAAAATATCTTTTTTTGTGTTGTGCAAAAGAAAGAAAGTCATACAGGTTTGAAATGACAAAAGAGCGAGTAAATTATGACAGAATTATATTTTGGGGTGAAGCAGGTTTTCAACTGAAGTTTTTTCCCAAGCCTTTTCCCAAAAGATGCTGCCTTTAGTCTAAACTCTAAAGAGTGGATGACGTGGCTGGAGAAGAAAAAGATTTTCAGGACACACCTCAAATAGAAAAAAGGGAAAAAATGTAATGACATGTGTGGTGAGCTAAAGAGATCTGGGCACCGGCAGCTGCAGTATACAGATAGTTTGGAGGTTAGTATTTTACATAGTCGCCTCCAGCCTAAAAACACATGACATGAAAGGAAAAAATGACGAACACCATCTCAATGTTTAGACTGTTGAACTTAGACTGCTTTTTACTGTAATGGAAGGGATCTTGAGTCAATAGCAGATCCTGAAGCAGTTGACTATTAAACCATGTACACGTTCAACAAACTCTGCATTGTAAAAAGATTAAAAAAAACAGGTTAAAAGCATAAAACTAAGACTCATATCTACAGGAAACAGAAAGTAAGACGTGTTAAAGTTTCCTCTTTTCCTTCATGCTCCTGCTTTTCGTCCATATGTGTTTCTCATCTCTTTCCCTCTCTGTGATTCATTTTCCACAGACAAAATGCCCCCCCCGACCCAACCCCTTCCCCCCTCTACTATCTCCCCTGCTTCTCTTCTCAAGCTCACTCTGTCTTTCTCTCTCCTGCAGTGTCTCAGCCTGCCTGTCAGGTCTGAAAAAACATACAGCAGAAGGAAGGAATGGAATTCCGTGGCCTGGAGGTACACACACATACACAGATAATGCTGGGACGCCTCGCTTCTGGTTTCTCCAGATCAGGGTCTGTGGTCAGCAAAAGGGTCTTTACAGCCCCTGAGAGAAATTACCCCATATTCTAAAGGGGTGTGGCCCAGACCTGATGAAGAGGGAGGGGCTTATTGATGAACGTCACTCAATGGTGTAAATATTAAAACAAAAGCCCCTCCTTTCCTTTCACACTCCTCCCATTTTTGAACTTTCACACTTTTAGGCCCCCAAATTCTCACTCCCCCACTCCCAAACAAGAAGAACTTTCAACACCAAAACAAGACCAAATGTCAATAGATTGTGCTACCTTATAGCTTTCTAATGCAGGAAGTGATGGCTCTCTGTGTTCATTAAAAATCCCAGGCTAAATTCGCCCATTCGCCTCTACACATAATGGTCTGCTTATCATCCCCATATGTTCTAATCTGCTTCGCAGCTTTGTCTCCTCTCCACCAATGAGGTGGTGTATGGTGTATGGTGGACGTTCGGGCTCAACATGGCTGCCGTCGCATCATCCAGGTGGATGCTGCTCATTGGTGGTGGTTGAGGAGATTTCCCCCTTCCATGAAAAGCGCTACAAATGTAACAAATTATTATTATTATTATGTCATGAAGAATTATCCCTCTCTCAGGGGAAATGGTGTCGAAGACTTTAATGTGTTAATGTAATGACTTTGATGTACTACTTTGCTTGCAGTTTTTTTAAATAGTACTGTTTATCTCTCTTTAACAAACATGGTGGAACCCACTTTTGGATCTCCTGCCCATAAAATTACACACCTGTGGAAAGACATACCTAGTTTGGAGAGCCACGTGTGGAGATATTGCATGCTGAGAGACTCGTTTTTGGGGTCATAAGGTTTAAATAGAGAGGTGGGTTTGTTACCATCAGCCTGTGTCTGTCTTCCTGCCTTCTTTTACAATTAAAATTTGTACGTCTTAAAAGCAACTCTACTCATTTTGAAGTGATATGTGAATATACTGTGGAGCTCTAAAAGCACATGTCTTGTCTGGAAATAAAGGTTTTAAAACCATTAAAAACTAAAAATTGAAGATTTTAAATATTGCTGATATAACATTAACATTACTTTTTTCCACAAAGTCCATTGCATTCTGCCATCAAAGCAATTTGAATTTTATAACTTAACACCTCATTTAACAATTTTTATATAGGCTACATGTGTACATTTATCTAAATAATGCAATTTTGAATAAATGCACGCATTAAATTAGAAAATATAAAATAAAAGCATTATGAGGACGCAGGCTCCCCCCCTTGACATCCTTGACACATGATCACAAATGTCCACGTGCATTAAAAACAATTCTACTTTCAAGTTCTATACAGAACATACCAAGACATTTCCCTTTTTTTGAAAATCAAATTGGATGGATGATTTTCTTTTAGGGGGGGCACGGTGGCTTAGTGGTTAGCACGTTCGCCTCACACCTCCAGGGTTGGAGGTTCGATTCCCGCTTCCGACTTGTGTGTGTGGAGTTTGCATGTTCTCCCCGTGCCTCGGGGGTTTCCTCCGGGTACTCCGGTTTCCTCCCCTGGTCCAAAGACATGCATGGTAGGTTGATTGGCATCTCTGGAAAAATTGTCCGTAGTGCGTGAGTGCGTGAGTGAATGAGTGAGTGTGTGTGCCCTGCGATGGGTTGGCACTCCATCCAGGGTGTATCCTGCCTTGATGCCCAAAGACTCCTGAGATAGGCGCAGGCTCCCCGTGACCCGAGGTAGTTCGGATAAGCGGTAGAAAATGGATGGATGGATGGATTTTCTTTTACACAGTCACCTTTGCAACCTCACATGAACCTTTTGTAATTGCACTGTCTGCATAAGCCGCACTGTGATACTGCCACGTCGTCTCCTACAGTCTCATTCCCCTCCCTGTCTCTCATGATAATTTCTCCTTCTGAATTTCCACGGCTGCTGTACCATCCCTCTTTCAGTACGATGTCCATTTTTGAGTTTCAGACCTATGATGTGGTAGTTTCGGGGCCAGGAGGCTGTGTAATTTAGGGACTTCCTGGGTAGCATGACCTCAATGCCATCCCTAAACTACCATGTCTGAACTGCCAGAGCACCAAGAATTGAATGTGTCTGTGACTGTTGTGTCCCACGGTGTTGAATTTATATAATAACTGTGGAAAAACCCTTATCAGAGATCAGAGGTGAAGGGCCTCCATGATTAGAGGGACAATAAAACACATCCTATTCTTTCATCTTTCTACCGCGAATAAACCATCTTATAAACCATCTTATATATAGAAGCGGTGCAAAAATCGTTATTGCTGTTTAATTTTTTCATGAAGAAATAATTGGATTGGTTTCTGTATGGATTTGAAAATGAATCCCAATGAAAAATGTATAATTTTTGTCTATATATTATATATATATTAAGTATAATATAACAAATTTAGTGGGATATATGAAGTTTTATTTTCTAAAGATCTGAATTAATTTGACAATGAGGTAGGAAAAAATCATTAAAATTATCTTTCATTTGTTTTACTTATAGCTTACAAAGTTTTATTAGTTTAGAAAATGTTGCTTTATAAGTAAAATAACCTTGTTTTTCAGAACGTTTGTGCATTTCTGAGCAAAACACAGCTATTTTGCTCTTGACTAGATAAAAAAGCAATGAAACCTATTAAGTCACTGAATGTTTTGTTTTGTTGAAGGTCACAGAGTCAAATTTATCTTTGGTATTTACCGTGTTTTTATGGTTAGTTGTTCGAATTTTTACCTGCACAAAAATGTTAATATGTAACAGTAGGTGGGTGATAAAACATGGAACATAAAACACCCTACAAATAAATTTCTGCAAAATGAATCAAAGTTACTTCTATTATTATTTTGTTATGACATTTTAGTGTTTTGTGGATATTTTGAATGAATTTTGGGAGTGCTGGTCTTGTCTTGGTCTTAGCCCCTCAAAGTCTTGGTGTTGTCTTGGTCTCGACACCCACATGTCTCGGTCTTGTCTTGGTCTTGGTTTAGGTGGTCTCGACTACAACAATTAATGTACAGGCCTGTCAAACAAATATAATCAATCTATCAATCACACCTAAACAGCCAATACTGCAGCTCTATTAAAATTCACATTCCCATGGAAACATCTACTTTCATACAAAGTTGGCCTGGCTGTTGCAAAAGTTGTATTTTAGTATACTGTAAGATATGCAATTGATGGCAGTCAAAGCACTGAATTTACCTCTGCCGCTAAATGCGTCTGGAGAGAAGAGTGTTAAAGAGTTCATCCAATGGCTCTGGAACAGAGCTAAGAATCGACAAGCATTGAGCACCTCCCCCTGTTCTCAAGCTGCCCCCAAACGACTTCACCAGACAAGAGTTAACAGACTAAACTCATTAATAAACAAGAAAAAAAGGCCTTTCACACTTTCTCTTTTGGTGTTCGAGAACATTTACTGTACTCTACCAGTTTCTCAAAAATCAGTGTGCTTGGTCAAACAATTCATAAACTATAAAACATTTGGATTGGAAACTAACTCTAACTTATATTTCTTGTTTGTGTCCCAGAATAAAGGCAGTTAAATAGGAGGAACTTGAGGGACTTCATTTCACTTGAATAAAGAGAAAACAACAGCTTTTACAACTAGTTCGATCTGCTTTTTGAGACATCTGTTTTCATGAGTTCTGTGAGTTATACATGAGCATCCTCTTCTGGTCAAACATTTAGAGCTCCTCAGCTGAAAGTTTCATGACACTCATAAAAAAAGTTTCATGACACTCTCCTGTCTTAAGCTAAATAAATATATATTTCAAAAGTCATTGAAAACAGTCAGTTTGCCTAAACAAAAATGTTAACATGCCTTCACTTAAAAAACATATTTACTAACAGTACATATTAACTACTGACTAAATAACTAAATCACCATTTAAGGTGATGGGTTAAAGTGACTATAAATGAGTGGATTATGTAGTAAGTTAAAAAAACGATTGATTTATATTTCACATTTGACCTAAAGAGGCACTACATTACCTTAAGATGACGCTCATGCATCTCAACACAAAATCAAGGAACTAGGTCTAGGAGAAAAGGACACATTAACTGGACTGAGTTTTCATACCCATCCCCATTTCATGTCCTCTAAAAACATTCTCACTATCCCGACTTTGTTTTTGTATTGTGTCAAATACTGACACTCAAGACAATCATTTAAAAAGCTGATTTTCAAATCTATCGATGTAAATCATTGTAAAATGAAATCAGTATCTTTCAGGACAAAACAAATCTTAGGCTGCTTGTCAGATGTTCGTGGTGTGTGTCTATATGCTTCAAAAAGTCTGTTAACTGTGGTCATCGAGTGGAATCCTTGAGGAATGTGTTTCGATGATCACATCACTGTGCAGGGTCATAAACCTTATTTTCTTGATGTTATGAGACATGCTGAAGATTAAATATTTCCTATTGTAAAATCTGAACAGAAGTCTTGCGTAAACTGACAAATGTGTTCTCTATTATATGTGAGCAAACACAAAGGAATGTATTTGTAGATTGTGGAAAAGACTGAATTACATGAACTCACAACTACGGAGTCAAATTATTGAATTTACACAAGAACAGAGTACTAATGTCAATTACAATACTTATTTAAATACATATAAATGCATACTTATAAAAAAAATTGGAACTCTGGAACTCGGGTGTCATAATTATTTCCCAGTTTGAAAACACAACATCAGAAGGTGTTCATGTGCAAATTTAACATATTTCCGAGAGCACATGAAGGATCCCCATTAGCAAAAATCATGTATGGATGATATTTTAAGCTTTGTGGATGTGATTGATCATCTTGCCATGCCTTTATTACTTTCAAATGTCTCCCACTGTCTGTCCACATCCCAGCTTGAGAAAATAAAATATGCCTGTCATCTGCATGAATTAGACTTGTAAATTGGTAGGGTACAGACCTTTGAGCTCATTAATATGCTGTCACAGCTTTTCATGGACATCTTAAAAAAGATCAATGCGTTCGAAAGACAGCCATTAAACCATTGTCACTGCTAAGGCTAAGGTTATTCTACGTAAAGTGCTTGACATTTCAGATGCACCCTGCAAGCCCTTTGATAATCCCATCAGTTGTGTAATGATAACATTAAATTATACGGCACCACTCATATCTTCAGATGGATTAAGTCATTGTGAAATTATGAGCAATTACGTTCTTATCAAACCTTGTAGGATGATTCATTCTTATCTGTTTCATAAGAATTTGCGTAATTTCTCAAGTGAATCACCTGTCAGTGCAGAACTTATTTCTCTTGGTTGTATTGATTCACGTATGCACATGTTTATTGGGATTTACTTATCATAATGTATCATAACAAACATTTCCAAGCCTCTTATTTCATTAAAGGGGACATATGGGGCGACAACATGTTTTTCTGTCTTTGGTGTCATAAGTTGCCGATGCATGTATTAGACACTTAAAATTGCAAAAATGTTTGTTTCCGAACAAAGGATGCATTCTATCTAAAAGTGGAAAACACAGCGGTTTTGAACCTTAAAAGTGTTTACACATTGCATTACATCTAAAACAATCGATAATATTTGTTTTTCCCATGTAAGCATTAAGTGCTGTTCAAAGAAATGGATTTTAACATTGATAATAGGAAACCTGATATTTTTGATGTAAGTAGACACAAGTTCTGAGGTTGTTTAATTGACAAACTTTGGGTTCGGTAAGAACCTGCAAGCTCAGGGCCCGCTCCCCGAACAACACGCCAAATATGCACACCTTTATACCATTGCACTATTATTATTATCTATGTGCAACCATGCAAACGGCATGTTTTAGGATTTGTAGTGGAATAAGTGTCTATCTATGACTTCAATCTGAATATCATGACTTTAATTAACATTTAAACACCAAAATCCATTGATTGGTTCTATATGTCAGTAAGATGGCTCTTCCAGCGCCGGTGTTCTGTCGAATTTTCCTACCCTGTCACATTTTCCTTTGGCAGGGCAAAACTTAATATAAACCACTTCGAGAAAATAAACAGGTAGGATGATTTTACAAAGCAGTAAAATTATGTAATATTGATGTTAGCATGCCTGGTAAGACAATCTAATGGGTAGGATGAAATTTCGGTGCATTGACGCCATATTGAAGGGTCGTTCCAAACCGAAGTGCTCATAACTGGCCACTTCAAAGTCAATGATTTCAAATGGTACGTACAACTGTTGAACACTTCACTCCACCGTGATTCTTTGCGTGGTGATGGCACCTTCTAATGGGCAAGGAATGGAGACGCATAAGGGGACTTCAAGAAACAGTTAACACTTTGGAGCTCTTACTCTGAAGGGTAATCTCTTTGAAGGGCTTAGGGTATAGGGATGGAACGCAGGGATAAAGTCCCCGTTAACCGGAAGTTACGACAGTTTTTACTTCCACATGTTGACGCATTTCCAAGTGAAATGGAATTTTATATGAGAAAATGGTGTGAGTGGCTTTCGTTTTTCTCTGGGATTTGATTGGACGTATGAAACAGCCGTTGCCTTTAGAAATGGAACTGGCAGCAGACTGACAGTTGAAGGAGAGGAGTAAGCCGACACCTCATCTAAGATGGATGGTCATTACAGGAAGGAAGTACATTTTCAAAAGTTCCTTAAACATTATGAGGGCACCCGAATTTTAGAAAGAGAATGACGCACATTGATAAACTATATACAATGCTGCAATATTTCAAGGAAAAAAGTAATTGTACTTCACTGGGACTTCAATGCTGGGTTCAAGACATCTGGGATTGGCGTAATTTCCACCACAAACCTGTAAATGTAGTGATTTTCCTCATCCGTATCTTCAACGCTGAATAAATTGAACTCTGTACGTTATACATTGTTGTACACAGAAAGCCATTTCCCCCGATAACAAAGAGATGTTCGTGAAACATGAAATGAGATTAGGCTATAATGCATCTGGCTTTGTCAGACATACTTTATGTTGCCTTAACATGGTCTCGGAAATGTGTTTGTTCCCACTTCTGCCAGATTCATGCTTCCGTGTGTCTTGGGAAAATCATACATGGTAATAGTTGTTAAGCCGTACATACAGTACAGTGTAGCCATGATTTCACCGCACGATCTAGTCTGTTTGCTGACAATTCTGGAATATTGGTGAAACACATGCTATTTGTACTGTGAATTAAACAAATAATCAAATGACTATTCGCATATGTAGATATGTACTAACTTAACAACAAGACAAAAGGCAATGAAGCCTTGCAATGAAAACAAGTAAAAACTGAAAAGTATATCTGTCATAGCAGAAATCCTTCTCCCTTCCGCAATATGGTTTGTAATATAAAGCCTACCCATCTGGGGAACTTGGGTATCAGATGATTTCCCAACTTCCCATTGGGAAACAGGACATCAGAGGGTTTTCATGTGTCATTTTTACCTGTGCAACTTATATTTCCAATAATGCCAAGAGCACATAAAGGCCGCAATCACTTTTTTCACTTTCTTTGACACATTGGCATTGAATAAAAAACTCATCTGTTTTCTCCCGTTTCAATTTCAAGTCAAAGTAAAACTGTCAAAAAACTTTTACATCAAGAAATTGTTTGCATGTAAACTGTGCAGATCAAAATACAGAATGCATACAGAATTTTAAAAAGCATCTTATGTATGTTTTATAAAAAAGGCTTTTTATACAGTACCCGAGCTGCAGTACCTGATGTTACACTAGATGCCACTGTTGCTCCTCCTTAATCTTGAAAAACTGTAGGATTTCATCTGGAAGCTGACTGTAGGTTTTATGGTATCCCACCACATGTCCATTTTAAATGTGTTTTAAATTATTATATTTAATTCAAGCTCCTTATGGTGGAGAACCGAAAGCAGCTAGATATTCATGATTAGTAAGGAAAAGAAAAGCCTTTGAAAGGTGTAGTCTAAACTTGCGTCTTGGCTTTAAGGGGTATTCACTGTATTCAGGTCTACTCAGTTAGATAATTCAACCTCTATTTAACATAAGCTGTGACAAAGCGGTGACAAATCACGTATGCAGTTAAGAGCCTTTCCTGAGATGCGAAGACTTTTGAAGGCGCAAAAAAACTCATTAAAAATGTGTTTAATTAGGATTTTCCCTTAACCTTACTGCCTCTAATGAGGAATTCAAAACTCACAGAACATGAATTATGCGTATGAATGCAGGGAATTTCTAATCCCCACATATTATCCACACCGGTTTCGTTTAGCATGAAATATTAGACAATCACAACCAAGAGCATCGTCTACACTACATCATATCTGAACTAACCAAAGTCCTTCAAGCCTATAAACAGGTTCTTTTCAGCTGAGCAGATGGTTGTGTCTCTTGTGCATATGTTTTCCGCAAACAGGGGCTCTGGGGAAATTCAGCCATATTTTTTCAGCGAATGACGACTGACACTGTCTCTGTTTTTGGTTCAATATGCAGGTAGAACCTCATGTTGGTGCCTTTGGTACTCACAGAATAAGTCATGCAACAAACAGGCTATAATATTTCTTTAAACACCTACAACTATATTTTGTTCAAATGGGCGGTTTTAGTCTTGAGATGATGAATCTTCAGATATTTGCCATTTGATTGGTTTACATTCTCTTCTTCGTGGTATCTTTACATCTGAGTGCCACTATAGTTCTTGTGTCTTGAAGACCCCCTGATGACTAATGATGTCTTAGCCTCTGTTTTGTGCTTTATGTACATACTCATTCTGGCGAGCAGATTGGGCTGCTGTAAATGTACAGCCTGTCTTATTTATGTGCTGTGCATGCGAATCAATCATTTGGACACATTTCTGGGTTATGACTGCTGCCTTCTTTTCACTTCACTAAATGTGTGCGTAAACAAGTCCTATAGGGAAAAAAATATTTCTGGATCAAAATGCTGATGTTGCAAATGGTCCTGTCATGTTATGTAAGCTTGCACATGCTGTATAGTAGCTGGTATGAAATCTGAATTTTGTGACATGATTTGCACGTCAAAGCTTTCGTGTCTGTGATAAAAGCAGCATTGCTTTTCCAAGATGTTCTAGGCCAGCTGTCTAGTTCTTCATCACTGCTTGAATGTCTGTCTGTACCTGTTATATTTCTATTCGCAAGTCATCAAAAATCTATGTTAAAAATCATGGTAATGTCACCTTCATAGAAACATATCTGGATATTTTTGTCCCCTACTGTATAAAATCAAAACATTTAGCATCTGTTGACTGTAGATTTCTTTAATCTGTCTGTGTAAATGCAGTTAGGGACCAACGCTTTTCTACCTGTTTGTGGAAGTGGCCAAGTCGGTGGATGCCAAAATGTGCAAAAAAAGATTGCATTGCTTTGTGGTGAGAATTTGAGTTAACAGTTTCATGAGATCAGGAAGTTCAGTGTGTTTGGTGATGATCCTGAGTGGAAGTGAATTAATAGAAAGAGTTAAAAGTCTCTGTTTATTTAAACTGTAAACGAACAAGCAAACCCACCATGACATAATATGAGTGAGAAGCAAAACACGGCCAAAGGAAAAAAAACGCAGGGATTTTGCATAAATCCAAGTGAACTCAATGATCCATGAACAACGAATGAATATCAAGCAACTAAATACAAAATATGACCTTATATTCCATTTTATATTTTTGATTTGAATTCCCAATGAGATTCCTTAAGAAAGAGATATCAGTGCTGTTTCAAGAAATAGAAAAAGTTTGATCGGAAGTTTGATTTAACAGCCTTGCTATATCAAATATCTATGGTTTGCTTAAGACAATGTTGCCACCAGCTCTTTTTTGCTGTTGTGCTGATTCTTGCAGCATTCGCAGCAACTTTCCCACGATTGTCTGTATAAAGAAAGGCAAGCAGAGTGAGATCAGAGTTGTTTATCACTAAAATAACAGTCGTTTCCTAATATCACTATATTATCACAAAAAAACACTGTTTAATGTGGAATATAACGATGAATGCTGACAAAGAAACAATGGCTATTTGTGATTTAACCAAACCACACTGGAGCAAATTGCTAGTTTTTCAAAACTTTGCATGTAAATGGCTTTTGGAGAGATTTTAATATTACAAAAATAGTCTGCTCCGTGTTGGGTGTGCTGTTCACCCATTATTGTCAAAAGATAAGTGCACATTAAACGTTTTATTATTATGACTTTAAATGATAATGGGTCAATACAGAACTCGTGAAGAACCCCATGGCCCAGATGTTTTTGTAATTAAAAAAAAGCTAAAAATGTGAACAAAGACGCTGTAAGATTTCCTTTCTTATCTTCAGTTCAAAGATATGTCAGGAGTGGGAATTAGATCCCATCACCAAAAATAGATCGAGAAGAATACATCCTCTCCTGTGGCATCTTAGTTTTCCTGACATGTTCTTGACTCACTGAGAGGAGCTGAGTTTGTTCTCCAGAGAAACTAATTAAAGCGGTTTGGACTGTAGACAGCCATAATAACTACTTACACGATCAATAACAGTGTGGAAAGGTCTCCTTGAAAAGCCTCTTACCACAGTTTTCACCTTCCTTAATGTCTGTGGCTCACACTCTTCAAGAGAACAGTTTGACAATCACGCTTATCTATGCATACTCAGAATGCAATTAATGAAATCATTTTAAGTATCTTCATCATTAAGTATTAAACAGTATAAGATTAGTTTACTGTAAATAAAATAAATTGAACTGCTTAGTGAATTAAATTTCTCTCCATCAGTGGAGCACAAAATTAGTTTTCTGATAAGGCTGCCATCAAGCTGCTGTAAACATAACACTGGCATTGCACTAGATGTTGCAAATTAACTAGAAGCTATTAACATTGAAGACAAACCTGTAAAGGAACTGATTTTTATACTTTTTTTAACATGTATATGTACATTTATATTTAATTCTGTCTTAATTGGGAATACTTAAGTTAGCAGAGAAACATTTAATTCCAAATAATTAATCTCTGTTGTCTCTTGCACAAACCAGAACAGCCGCATCAACCCATTTGAGTGTTACTGTGACCATCCATTCAGCCATTAGCGTTAATACATTCGATTAATATTGTGCACTTAAATGACCATTTCAGACGCTCTGTGGTTAAAAGGGCCTTTATAGCTCATATCCGAACTAGTTCCTCTGTGCATATCAGTAGAAGCAGGTTAATAGCACACAAAGCTAAATGAATGCATCTTTCTGTGATGCATCTAAATCAGTAAATCAAGCTCAAAAAGGACCAAATGCGTTCATGAGTGTTACTGCACCAAATTGTTAAACATGCATGTTTTGGGTGATGTTCTTGACAATTTTTCTCATGACAGGATATTTGCTCATTTCATGGGACATTAGGTCAGAATATAGACATTTTAAAATAAAATGATACAAATACATACTTAAGGTAGATGCTCTATATAGACATAAATAGGTTCTTAAAGTGGGGTCTTATAAAGTTATGGCGTTTTACTAGGACAAGGTCTTTCGTGTTTGGCTTCTGCCTCTCAGGCTGTTCTGATTTGTCGGTGCCCCTCTCACCTGTATTCATAAACTTTGGCTTTCAGCAATAAACAGTAATAATGACTTCAACTTCACTTTATCAGTTAAAAACATGCGGATTGATCAAAGTGTAATGGAGGTCTGCTAGTGTATGAGCAAACGTCAATCTATGTTAGAGATCACAATTTTTTATTTTTCTACTATGGCGAGGGGAATCACATCAGGCCGAATGGCGTCAGACCGGTTATATTAAATGACACTAATAACAGAAGTGTTAGTTCTGCTTTATATATTGGACCCAAGTTGGATAATAAAGCAAGCAGATTGACCAGGAGACATTTGCAGCCAGGACTTCAATGTATGTTTCATGGAAGTGTTTAAGATGTAAGCGCACACACACACAATTTAAGTGTATTACACAGAATAGCTTTCGCAGCCGATGTTAAAGTCATGGAAGCTGTTATTTGACTGTTGGTTATCTTAGAATTAGTGTAGCAGAATTATTATTACCACCTGTAGGACTGTGATGAAAGTGGTAGCTCGTAGCTCAGTCAAATGTTTACAATCTCTGATAACCAAACACTACCCCAATGACTCTTTTCTGGCGTATTCCTGTGGACAGAGGTTATGGTGACATCATGTACCTGGGAAGTAGAGGTCTGTAGTCCGATTCAGCCATTCTCTGTAGTCCTTGAAAACCAAATTCTGTTAAAGACAATATCTCGCTTGACAATGAACTTTGAGCTTTATCATTTTGCAGGTATTATTTAAGCTCTTAAAGCAACATTACACACTAACTACAGGTTGAAAAATGGGATCGCGGGGGAACGTGCTCTTTAAACCAGGCCTTTATTTATCAAATACGTAAGAAGTTTTTAATTGCAAATTGTGGTAAAGATAGGCCTATGGTTAATAACTGCTATAAGTATGCCTTACTTTAAAGTAACCATAGTAATTTTTAAACCTACTATGCAAAGTCAATGGGGACAATTTTTTGGTAACTTGCCCCTGGCCCCCCAAAAATTTAAGAACACCTGGTCTATTCAATATGCCACATAAGATCCAAAAAAGAAAGATGAAAGAAAATAAACCTATTTGCAAAACTGCTACCGTCAGCATCAACCATTATGTCTTTAATTAAACCCTTATAAATTTGCTCCTGGCATCCTGATGTTTATAAACATCGACAAACCATCCTTCATTTAAAGAGATAATGTGTTTTTGATGTGGTCCCTTCAGCATCCAGTATGCATGTTAGGCGTTTCATCTACTGATAGCAGAATGAGTGCAGAAGCTCATCTCAAGAGTGTTGCTGCAGCTCATCTTGTACTGACAATGCCAAGGTCATGGGCTTAAATACCGAGAAACGCACAAACTGATCCAATGTGGCCTATAAGTGTAGCCTAAACAATCTATTGAGTAAAACATATACCTTAGTATATATTCTCTCATGGAGAACATTTTACATATCAGAAGTACTTATTTGGTCATACCAAAAATGTGTGCAACACAAAACCTTTTACAATTTCACAACCGTCACTTAATCTTTTGTAAGACAAGCAATATGTTCCCTGAATAAGAAGATAATCCTCATATAATAGTGTTTGAGTTAGCTGGGTGATCTGAATTCACAAAGAAGAGATGCACATTGCGTATGCATACCCAACTTCAGCGAGAGGACGGATTTAGAGGCGTGATGGTGAATGCTAAAAAGAAAGTAAGTGACGCAGAGCGGAGATGTTCATATGGAAATGTCACAGTGATTGTCAGGACATGACTCGGTGCATGCTCTCAGCTTCTGAAGCTGTCTGTCACACATTCCACAACAAGAATGACATAACCATTATGTGCTTTTCACATATTTTTGAATGTATCTCTATATGAATAGGTTTATATTTAAAGCATAAAAAGACACTGTGGAAAGTTTGTCTGACATCACATTATATTGTCGTCTAGTGTCTCCTGGAAAACTTTTTGTAACATGGAAAATTTGGTATTATTGGAAGCACAAGTTGAAATAAAAACCTCATTACATTTATTACTTTCACACAATAGACCAGATTACAACCCCAGCAATATATTAACCGTGAAATCTGTGAAGCTTCGCACATTGAGACTGGGTGTTAATCAGGCACACAGTAATTACTTGCTCTGAGAGGTGACAGCTGTATGAAACCCATTTGTTAAAATTGCAGGATGATGATACAGATGTCTCCATGTGAAAAAAGTAATAGACCAATGTGCTGTGGGTTCAAGATCAATAAAAAACGTTGTTGAAACAGGTTTTAGTCCTCAACATGCTTTTGTGCATGTCGCAGCTGCGAAGCTATCAAGTGCAATTCAATTCCAATAGTAAACCCTGGAGAGGTCTTGGTCTTGAGTTCAAATTACGGTTCATTCCTACCAGTGTTGTGTGTAACTAGTTACCAAGTAATTAGTTACTGTAATTTAATTACAGTTACTTTTGATGTAATTACACTAAATACATTGTGTAACGTGTGTGCAATGTTGGAATTGACATCAAAAGTCTAACTTTAAAATCAGTGCTTTAATGTATAATTCTCACATTTGTAATACTTAAGTCATTTAATACTACTTTATGCCGTTTAATAATAATACAATTTTGAATTAATTAAATAAGCCGTTTCATGTCCATCCTTGAATCACTTAACTAATCAGGCTAAAAAGGTTGATTAAGGATATAGAAAGTAATTAGTAATAAGTAACTAGATACTTTTTAGTATACTAGAACTAAACTATTGGATTTGTAATCAGTAACTAGTAATTGATTACTTTTTCAGAGTAACTTACCCAACACTGATTCCTACAGATACAAATAATGGTTAAAATGAATACGAAATAATATTTGTGGAATTACAGAAAACACATATTTTGTCGAAATTGTGATTGTATCCGGTATAGGCTAATTGCAAAAATTTCACAACTTCTCAAATTATACAAAAAAGTCATTTACCTTTTCCTTGTGGAAGTATCCAATAAAAATATCCATAGATGTAAAGTTTATTTAAATATCATTTGATGGTAAATAAAATACACTGCAAAAAACTTCCCAGGCAATAATTTTAACTTCGCTTTTGGTTTTTGTTCCTCTGCGGCTTCCGTAGGATGTCGTGGCGCTGGTGGAGTGCATAGGCGAAAGTACAGTGACTCCAAACAGAAAGATAAGCAAATTCTTCTGAGATCGAGACTCAACTGCGTTCAATTTGTATTAAAACCGTAAAGCTTGAAGAATTTTGGGTTTATAATGAGGCGTGCAGGTTTGGGTAAGCACATCTCTGTAATTCTACGAAAAAGCTCATGCTAAGCTAAGTTCTTACATAAACCACTTAGATAAACGTCATATTTAGTGTTATGTTAAACTTTACATTAAGTGATAGCGATAAGTGCCCAGTTGTAACCAACACATTAGGTTTCTTACATATTTTATGTTTCAAAACGGTGACTGTTTGATTTGAGACGTCTTAACAGATTGTGTTAAGCATATAGAACAGGTTAACATACTGATGTGTTTGAACGGAATATATAATATACATCATGTATTTGGTGTTTATTGTGGTTTTTAGGTGAAGGGGTCCCTCAGGGAAATTACGTTGCAAGCGGATACAGCGTGTACGAGGAGGAGAATGAACGTCTACAGGAGGGGCTGAGAGATAAAGTACACGCACTCAAACACGTGAGTTACGCAGATAACGTTTTTGTGGTAGACAATTGATCTGTGAAAGACAATAAGTATTTTTTCTCCTCGTAATCTTGAATCAAAATCTAAATGAAGTGGCGATTCTTTCCCGATGGCCTCAGTTTCACTCATTCAACTGTCAATCAGCTGCAAGCTCCATTTACTAACGAAACACCGAAAATAAGCCACGCCCCATCTATCCACTATCATTCTGGCTCACTCAGAAATG
The DNA here is from genome assembly GCF_015846415.1 of Triplophysa dalaica. NCBI lineage: Eukaryota > Metazoa > Chordata > Actinopteri > Cypriniformes > Nemacheilidae > Triplophysa > Triplophysa dalaica. The sequence continues at coordinate 6,211,371 of NC_079566.1, read as the reverse complement.
TCAAATTAATAAAGTCATTGGAAACTAGTTCTCACACTTATTTAAAAATAGCTTTTAACTTGAACACATAAGTACAATTGTCAATTAAGTGATGAACCTCCAATCAGTACTTTTTATGTTGATGTTTCAGCTTTCAATTGACATTGGAAATGAAGTCAAGAACCAGAATAAGATGCTGGGAGATATGGTGAGTGATTTGAGTTGATGGAAGGAAAAATATGTATTTTTCTATACTTTCTCTAAACTCTGGCTGATTCGATTTTAACATTTTGTTTGTGTCCCCTCAAGGACTCAGACTTTGATTCAACTGGAGGTATTTTGGGGTCCACCATGGGTAGATTAAAGCACCTTGCCCGGGGAAGCCAAACCAAGGTGTACTGCTACATGCTGCTCTTTGCCCTGTTTGTTTTCATTGTCCTGTACTGGGTGATTAAACTGAGATGATGGCGAGACTGGTGAGATCCTGGACTTATATGGATCTTTCTTACGTGCCATGAGGATGTGAACTTTCAGATGCAGACTGAGATATCTGAGGAGAGCCAGAATGATTTCCAGTGGACAAGAAAAAGGACCATTGAGTCACAGTGTGCAAGGAAAGCAGTTTAGGTCTATCATAGACCACTTAAACTAATACAGGACAAGAAAACCTTTTGGTTAATAAAAACATGCATAATTATGTATTTAGCTGTAACGGCTACTCTTTTATAGTTGTTTGAGTAGTTTCATCATACATCCAGTATTTGTCAGTGATGAACAAGACAGTTGAGTGGAAATGTAGGTACCAACAACACAAACTAACACACATAAGCATCTACGATATTGTAATGTTTATAACAGTGCTGAGGGCATATGGTGGGACTGTAAAACCCATGTATGAGAGGTTATGTGCAATGTCTTGTGTGTAATAAAAACACCAGAAATCACCTCAGAATTCTTCATACTTTTAAGGTCTTACACACAGTACATCTTTAAGTTCTTGTTCAAACTGTTCTGTGGTAATCAATTTTCAATTATTTTTAGAAACTAATTTGTATACACATGTTCATTTTTGGGAGAACATTTACATAAAATCTACTTAAATTGGCAAAAGCTTAAGTCCTGTTTTCATTAAAGGACAATTAATGATTTTCATAAATAACCAGTGGTTGTGCAGATGGATGCAAACTGCTTAATGTTTCTCATGCATATTAACAAAATTAGCCATGCACAACTATTACCATAATTTACATCTACTTTACAATTTAAATACAACTCAACCAACTTTAAACAAAGACAAATTAAAGACAATACAACTATTCATTAAAGCAATTGTATATTGTAGATTTAAATCAGTATCTACAAACTGATCGGACTTGATACATTTAATTTTAAGTGCACTTTGTTTTTCAGAAATGCCAACAATAATTAGTGTCTAGTTTATTTCCTGGGTAGAGTATCCATGTACTTGCATATGATCGAGAGCATAACCTCATCAGCTCCAGCGCCAATGGACATTAACCTGGAATCCCTGTAATGACAAAAACAATGCATTTTATTAATTTGCTGACATATGAGCGCTACGCTTACTACTATTTTAATCTTAAAATATTTATATCCATCAAATAAAAAAAGTTCTTATATTCATGCCCTTGGCCAAAAAAGTGGGCTTAAAGTGATAATTCTTTCATCATTTACTCACCCTCTTGTCATTTCAAACCTGTATATCTTCTTTTCTTCCGCAGAACACAAAGAAAGATATTTTTAAGAAGGTAACTGAACAATGGCGGTACCTCTCCGCTTCTATTGTATAGACACAAAACCCGTGCAAGTCAATGTGTGCCGTCATTGTTCGGTTACCAACATTCTTCAAAATATCTTCTTTTGTGTTCTGTGAAAGAAAGTCATAGAGTTTTTAAATGTTTTGGCAGTGAATAATGCCAGAATTTTCATTTTTGGGTGAACTATCACTCAAGCATCGAACCTGTTTTGTTTACTGTCATGTCACTAGATGTCACTGCAGATCTTAGAGTCTGTATTCAACTCTGAAGGAACTGGATGGAGGCTCTCTCAGTTCAGATTAAGACTACAAGAGACGCACTGACCTGTAGAACCTGCTGACTAGGACGTCATTTGTAAAGCCCATTCCACCCCAGTACTGGAGGCAGCTGTCGCCGAGCTCTCGGGCCAGTCGTCCTGCCTTCAGCTTGGCCATCGATGCCAACTTTGTGACATCATTCCCCTTAATGTATAGAGCTAATAACAAAAAATCATGTTAATCTGTGATGTGTGCTGTGGTTATCCGTATTAAAATCTAGACGAAGAAACTTAAATGGCAAAAAAGAGTTATTGCAAGCCAGTGTTCACACTATTTCATTCCATTATTGATTTGACAATTGTCAGCTGCTATGAGATTTTGGGTTACCAAATCCAAAGCCATGAAATTGCATAGCTCCTCATCACGCATAACTGGCATTTCAAATCATACTGAAATAATTTAGGAGACGGTTGGACTCACCTGTGGCGCGATGCAATAGGGAACGCAGTAGCTCAATCTCTGTCTGCAGTTCAGCTAGTCTAAAGTGAACCGCCTGGTGGTATAGAACCGCCTGATTGAAAATCTTTCTCTGTCTGGTATAATTAATGGTCTCCTGGACAACTTTCTCCATCATCGTTAGGACTTGGAAAAACAAGAGCCAAAGTACGGAAACATCAAGGCATGCTTCCAGCATATTATATCAAGGAAAAACATTCCAAAGTGTTTTTCAACAAATTATATGATAGAGGAAATTGTTTTAGGAGTTCGGTCCTGACTGCATCTAGACAGGAAGTGGGCAGAAATGTTTGCCAATGATGTCAAAAGATGTCCACAGAAGACACAAAAAAATCAAGGCAAATATTTTGACGTTTTTCCAAAGCACAAACTCAGCCCAAAGAGCTTGACTCCGAGGGAAACATACTTTGGCCTGACTTGAGGGTGATTTGGTTTTAATACAAGTACACAGACAGTCATCGGTATCCTAAACACACAGACGTCATGCCCTCGCCAATCCCTTGCTTCAAGAGAAACGTCTGACGTGGGATTGGATGTGTGGGAGGTAAAAAGGATAACTTACTATTGGCCACTCCCCAAAGTCGCTCCTCTTGGAACTGCAGCATCTGGTACGTGAAGCCCATTCCCACCTGCCCTATGACATTTTTACAGGGCACTCGGACGTCATCGAAAAACACCTCCGCTGTGTCTGAGGACCGCATGCCCATTTTATCAATCTTCCGTGCGATGTGAACTCCTGAAAAAGTATGGTGAATGTTAGAATGTACAACTAGCGCAATGTTTCCAAAGTTATAAAGGTTTTCGGCTTTGAATGAAGTCCTACCAGGGAGATTCATAGGTAAGCAGATCAGGGATTTGTTCTTGTGTGGTGGATCATTACTGGTGTTGGCCAAGAGGCACATCCAGTCTGCCTGAGTGCCATTAGTGGTCCACATCTTTCCTCCATTAATTATGAATTCATCTTCTTTACGAACAGCTTTAGTATTTATGCCTGGAGGAGAGGGATTTTGGAGAGGGATTTTTTACGTTCTTACTTTATACCTAAAAATGCTACATTCTTGTTTTACCCCAAAGCAGCTTTCAATCTCCTAAGGAACTTTTTAATAAGATTTTAAGTTCAGTAGAGTGGCTAATTCTATCTTTAGATAGAAAAATGTAACGCATTATTGAAAACTGTTTTTGTAAGCCCCTCTCTATGCAGTCATGAAAATGTTTTGAAGTCAATACTTGAGACTTTGATTTACTTTCTAAAGTTTACTTCGCTTGGATGTGTTGACGTCATGTTTAAAAACACACCCATGGCAAATTAAAGAACATTACAGCTCAGTATCTTCCCCTCCAGCAAAAAGACTTACTTGCAACATCAGAGCCTGCCCCCGCCTCGCTCACACCGAGACAGGCCACTTTGTCTCCCATTATGGATGGCAGGAGAAACTCTCTCTTGAGTTCTGGCGATCCAAACCTGAATAGCGCAAAGGTCACAGTCACATCCTTGCAGTTTTTTAGCAGTCATTTTGTGGGTGTCATGGAAACTGTAATTGAATCAGCCGAAAGCTCATGAGACACCATGGGTTATAGAAGAGATCTACATTTTAATACCGGCTAAAAGCAATTTCAGACGAACTGTTCTGTAAAACACAAAAATACGAATCATAATCCCTTATTTATGAATATAAAAGCTTAAACGAATGCAATGACAAACACAGTGTTACTTTTAAATAAGGTTTAATGCTACAAAGTAAAAACAATGCTATCATGGTAAACAAAAGGCAAAGCTATACCACATCCTAAAGACTTTTCTTTTTTTGCATGTGAGCGTTCATGTTTCTTTTCTGTCCAATTTTATGGAAAGAAAGGGACTTCAAAATCTTCTTAAAGTGATAGTTCACCCAAAAATAACATTTATTTAGCCCTATGTCATTTGAAACCAGTATATGACTCTTTTCTCTGTGAAACACAAAATATGATATTTTAAGAAGTGTTTATGGTTTTGTTTCCACACAATGGAAGTCAACGGGGGTCAGTGTAGTTTGGTTACCAATGTTCTACGAAATATCTTATTTTTTTGGGTAAGAAAATAATACAAATTTGGAAAGACACGAGGATGAGTAAATGTTGGATTTTTGGTTGAACTATACCTTTAAAGGTCCAATGTGTAATTTTTGTGGAGCATCTATTGACAGAAATGCAATATAATAAACAAAACTATGTCTTCAGAGGTGTATTAACCCTTATGTAATGAAGCTTTATCTTTTTATTATCTTAGAATGAGCTTTTTCTATCTACATACACTGCGGGTCCCCTTACATGTAATTCACCATGTTGTTTCTACAGTAGCCCTAAACAGATAACCTGCTCTACAGAGTGCGTTTCCTAAATACATTATCTTTGGGAAAGAAGTGAACACATTACGATATCTTAATCCTTTGCCAGCCTCTGTAGTGCTTTGAAAGGGAGGGGCAAGCGGTGGAGTGAGCCGTTGGTTGCAATTCACAACTGCACCACTAGATGCCGCTAAATTTCATACAGTGGACGAGAAAACTGGCAAGGCCTTTAAACTAAAACAAGAAAATTACCGTGCCAGTGCAGGTGTGGCCATGTCACTCTGAACCCCGATGGCCATGGGAATTCCTCCACAGTTAATGTTCCCCAGTTCTTCAGCAACAGCCACACTGTAGCTAAAGTCCAGTCCCAAACCTCCATACTCTGCAAACAATAAAAATATATTTTGATATTGTGATAAAGACACATTTAATTATTAGAGAGAATTAGAGACCCAACTGCAGATCCTGTGTCTTAAAATAGTGTCAAACACAAGGGTTTTTGTTTTTCCGTGGTTATTTTAAAACTCCCTATTATCTGTTGTTCTAAGCTTTCCTGTGGCTCAGAGGTTAGAGCATGGCGCTAGAAACGCCAAGGTCATGGGTTTGATCCCAGGGGATTGCACATACTTAGAAACAAAAGTATAGTGTAATGCAATGTAAGTCTCTTTAGATACAATTCGTCTGCCAAATGCCTAAATGTAAATCTGTTGTATATCACACTCACAACTGTGGAATACTGCAATACATTACTACCTGCAGCCAATATATAACATCCTATATATATAAAACATTAATATTTCCCATGATCCTCTTCTAATCATGCATTTATACCATAATATGGAACGTTTTCAGGGGTATCATCTGAAACAAAATCAGCATTGTATTCCATAGAGACAATGAGGACAAAACAACAATTATTTCCACTAGTTCTACAGGTCGCTATGATCTGTCATCAGGTCCTGGGATGGAGTTAGACAAGATTTGGAATAGCAAAATAAGGAAAGGAAGAGCCAGAAAACAGAGGAAACAGACCCAGCTGCACAGGAATAGCTTTAGAGTCGAATCTCATATACTGAGAAGATTGAGAGATGGAGTAAAACATAATGATACACATTAAATGTCAAATCAGTCTTTAGGGCATTTTTATGTACAGCATTCCAACAGAGCCATACAATCGGTTAGCGTCTGTATTCTATTCATATGCAATGCAGAAAATGTCTTATTGTCCACGAAGAAGAATTTTTGAGCCAATCCAGACTGACATTTGAAATGCCCTCGCTTCATCAAATAATTCACTCTGACCTCTAAATTCAATCACAGTTATAAATTTCAACATGGGTTTCAAAAGAAAAGCATTGAAAACTAGGCTATAAAACTGGACGAAAAACATGGAAAAAGGATGCACGTCTGAGCATTAGGGAGGAGAGGTCAACCATTAGAACATTTCCCTTTGTCGTGTACTTTGTAAAGAGTTTGTTTTCAGCGGGAGCTTCTGCATAGTGGCGTAATCTCATACTTGTATGTTTATGCATAGAACATTTAATCACTTCAAAGATGTGAAATGAGAGGTATTTTAGGAGACAGAAGAGGCCACGAGCCCCCACATATTTTGGGACTTAAATCAGCAAACTGGATGGGTTGGTTTGGTTAGGAATGGAGTGCTCGTGTCTTATCTGAGGGACTGATGTTTCCAGGGTTGTGAAAACAGGCGATCTGGATTAACGCCAGTGTTAACATGGATTCGTTTTAGCTAAATTGTAAAAGCAAGAGGGAGAGGTTGTTATGGGAACGGGGGATTTGAAGGTTTCTTCCATCATGCAAACAATCAAATGCAAACCTAGTAGCATTTCACAATACTTTTGCAGAACTACGTGCAAAATATGTTGTGACTACATTATCTTGATATAACGTGTGCTTGGAAAAGAAATGAAACATAGGAAAATCTAGAGCTTACTTGAATAAATCTGACATTGTTGTTTAGAGACTTAAGGCCTATCAAGCGTAGCATATATTACGTGAGGTGAGGCAATGCCCCGAGTACTAATCTTCTGACTAAGAAGATCCTGTAAATCCAGCCTGCTAATGCAGAAGTGTCACAGCGTCAGCATTCTTTAATGCAAGGTTTCTCTCCTCTGACCTACAGATTTATGAAGCAATTTTCCTCAGTTGCTCCTCTCGCATGGCAATGTTCTCTGCATTGTATACCTAAAGCTGCGTAAACAACGATTGTTTAAGGACGGAGGCTGAACGATCTCTGTTTGCAAAAATAAAACTGAATCTTAAATTTGAATTGGAGACTGGTGAGAAACATACCAGGAAAATCTCTAGGACATCAATAAAGTGCATGAGAGTTCTTTTTTAATTTAAACAGAGAATGAAAACTACAAAATGTAAAAATTATTATTAGCTATGTGAATAAAATAATGCATACATATGCATAATACCCAACAGGGTTAAAATATTAAAAACGTTCCTTCAGCTGAATTAATCACAAAGTGTTCCAGTGTAAAGGTTGTGGGTTTATTTCCCCAGGGTATAAACAGGAATCATTGAGCTACATTTAATACTTTTTAAGCCACTTCAAATTTTATCCGGTTACAGTGGCGACACGTTAACTTACATTTACTATATACTGATTGTAAGATAGCAAATATAAACAGTATTTTATTTGTTTGTGATAAATCCTTATTAATGCAACATAATTCAGAAGGGTGGGAACGAACCACGAGAGAATTAATTGAGTTGCACCCAATGCAAGGTTTATTAGAAAGAGAAACCAGCTTTGTGGCTAGCATTTACCATGTTGGATCGGACAGTGTTCTTCCCCATCGAGGCTACACTAATCGTCTTCAGATACACAGAGCCGAACGCCTCCTGGTTCTCAGCCATGGTTCCAACTATTTATCCTCCAACTATTTGGACGAAAACTTGCATTTCCCCATTAGTCAAAGATGTTGTTTAACAATCGGGTTTTAATGGACCTCCCACTATTCGCCTACTCAAGAATTCAATTCAGGCGAATTTTAGCATATGATCTCTTAGGACAAGCTTGAAAAGATGATACAGAATTTGATACCATGGAACATGGCATTAAAGTCTTTTTAATACTTTTTAAGGGCCATCATTTTCTCTAAATTTTACAACTTTTAAGACTTTTTTAGACCCCACAGACCCTGTTCCCAGGCAACACACATACTAAAGAAACGTGAATGCACTGTTTAGTCATTTTGGATTAAAGTGTCAAAGTTCAAATATTCCAGAAATATGTAGTGGATTTAAATACAAGACCCGTATTTTCTTTTATGGTAGGGATTTTTTTTACAAAGTAACCATTCAACACAACCAAAAAGTACATGCTTGTCATACATATTATTTGGAACAATGTGAAAGTGATAAATGATTTTCACTACAGCTTGTGTGTGGCACTAGCCGCATCCCATATACATTTAAACTTCTTCAATCTAACGAGTCAAAGATTCTAAGAGTCAAAATGAACAAATGAATTTTAACAATTATAGTGTAATGCAAACATGTATAAAATGACTTAAAGATCCAGTGTGTCATTTTTGGAGGATCTTATTGAAAGAAATATAATATAACCACGTCTTCAGAGGTGTATAAAGACCTTACATAATAACGTGTTATGTTTTTATTAGCATAGAATGAGCTATTGTAAATACCTTATTTCCGGCAAAGAAGCAAAAACGTGACGACATTTTAGTCCCGTGTCAGCTACCATAGTGCTTCGAGGGGGGGGGGGGGGTGAGTAGTCGAATGGTGGTTGCATTTTGCAATTCCACCACTAGATTCTGCTAAATACCATACACTGGATCTTTAATTTGTGTATTTGATTAAAGTAAACTTTACATAGCAGATGTCTTCTTACCCACAGGCTTGTTGACTCCAAGAAATCCTGCACTGCCTAGGATCTTGAAGATCTTATGAGTCGGAAACTGTCCCTCTTCTTCCCATTTGTCTACATAAGGGTTTATCTCTTGATCGATTATCTGTAACAAACTAAACTTTAGTCACAGGCTTATTTGTACAGCAAAAACATTTTGCTTGCAGCTACAAACATTTCCAGTTAAGCAGGAAATATTGGATTACAGTCGTAAATGGATCAAACTATACAAACACATACAAGAAGTGGTGTTTTAAAAACAATAAAAATAAACTTTGATGCAGTCTTAAGGTTTATGCCTTCACTTTCTATCCAAACTAAACAAACTGGGGAACTAGATGATTGGAAGAGATGAATAGAAAAGAGTCAAACATTTCAGTTATCCGGCAATGAATCATAAATCATACTCATACATGCAAAACCTATTTGCATTGACCAAATAATAAAACGCGGTAACACTTTAACAGTTGGAGCCATGGCTTAGTGTCTACCACACTGGTGCTCATGTGGGCAACGTCAGTTTGAGACTGTCTCACATCATTTCCCACCCTTCTTCCCATCTTGTCCTTCACTCTCCTATTTTTAAAGTAACCAAAAATAAAGTACTTTAAATCCTTTAAGCTATATAGAGTATAATAGACCTACAACAGGTTACTTCCTCGAGTCCAGACACACTGTGTTTCCTTCTGAGTCACTTTGGGGTAGTAATCAGATAAGCGTGGTGCAATGTAGTATTATTAGCCATCTTTGTTCAATTTATTTTCGTATACAAGCACAACAAACATCATTTACAAGTACGACCTGTGTCAAGACAATATTGGAAATATTTTTTGCGATCGAGAAATAAATTCCATAAAGGTTACGGGCAGCATAATGATAGGTTTCTTTAGGTTTATCTGCATAAGATGTGAGAAATGTCTTTCAAATAACTGTAATTAAAAGTTAACAGACCAAGTAAAGCCCACTGTCTGTACTGCATTGGTTTTTAATCAGAAAGAAGATATGTCGTAATTACAGCCGAGTGAGACTACTCATTAAATTGTACTTGCACAAATTAACTAGAGAAGAATGGCCAATTCTTTTCTCAGTAACACATTCCAAGAACAATAAAACAAATATTTGTTCAAGCGTGATAGGAAATATTTTTAATTCTCTAATAATTCAATTAAGGCTACAGGCAATTAACTTGTGAAAATGACCCATCATCATAAAATGCCACGCTAACTAGGTTTAATGTGTACTTCAAAAACTTTTTTTAAATGTGACACTTCAAACCCGTCCACTAGCCAACAAATACAAATTGACTTAAACCATGGTGGATTAGAACAAAGAGTAACAATAAAAATTACAAAGAAAAAACAAGTTTGAGGCTCCAGTTAACCATATTTCATAATCTGGCAGGACACATTGAACGGCAACTTCACACTTGCACTGGATTTACTCAAAACCCAAAAGACGGTAACTGTGAATCATATCGTGTGAAAGAAAGGCTGGTCCGCATTGTAAGGTTCCCAAATCTTAATAAAGGTCAGTGAAACATTCCAGAATACTCTTGCCGTGCAAAGCTGAGAATTGTTTGGTGGGGTCCAAAACTCATACTTATGATTTGTCAACACGTTATGCCCATGGGAGACCTCACCATTGAGCTTAACAGAATAGCACAGCACAAGACGATTCCTGGAAGCGGTAACCCAAATTGGTGAATGAAACATAAATGACAGGATAAAGTGTTACGCACAAAATCATTCGGAAATAATGTTTAAAATAACTTGTTTTCATTTTAAAATAATTTTAGCATGAGAAACAGTCATATCGATTAAGCCTATTAACCTGTGACCATATGATTCTGAGGAAGTTGCGATCATTCAGAATGTAAATGTGTATTAAGATTACATCTTCCTACCCATAAGAGTCAAGGATGTTACTCATTAGTTTTTAATGTCTCACACTCTCCAGCGAGTTCTTTTAATAAAACTCTTTCCCTGAGCTCCAAACCTGTACATTGTTCTTATTGTCCGTTCCTTTTTTAATTTTTCCTCTCTCATACCAACCTATTCCCATACACTTGAAGTAACTGGGAATTGGAGAAAGCGACTTCCTTTCCCATATTATGTAGTCTCGCCAAGATCGCTGCATTCTATGGAAAGGCCCGCCCAAGAGCCATCCCAGATAGCATGGTTTACCATCTGGTTTACGTCTATTCTCCCGGAAATCCTATGAAATCCAACCAATCAGATGACGAATTCGAACATGCTGAAGTGTTTCCAGAGACGTTCAGCCAATGGCGTGACGTCTGAGGCTGAGACTACATATGTAACCCTTCCTAGTTGATACAATTTGCATACAAGGGTGACAAATAAAGACACATCCAATTTAAAAGATAAAAGATAATTAAAAGTGCTTAATATTAACCTGTTTGGCAATGCCACTCAACAAATTATTTTAAACCAAATGCGTATTATAAGTAGAATAAGTATTATTTATTGGGTGTTCGATTGGATAACATCTGATATTATTGATAACATATTTCTCAATTACATAAATCCTTACGTCATGACGTGTGAGTCACGTGACCGCGTGTGAGCTTCCTGGACGCTTCAAAACATTGCGGTTAATATAAACGACATGATAATATATCACGCATAACGCTATATCCCAATTTTGCATTATTTCTCATTCTTACGGCCACATCTCGAAAAATACAAACAAGTCGTACACTCACCCATCGAGTATAAACTATGCGTGACCTCTTACCTACATTGTCTAAATAGATCCCAACTGCGCATTCAGTTGAGTATTCACAGAGATATAAACTTATAGACTAACTTTTTACACCAACCTCGACACGGGATTTACGAAATATAAGTTAGCAAAGGTACAGAACTACTCGGCTAGATATCGATCTAACGTTACCTTCCTCAAAGATGCCTTTAATGCATAATGTTCTTCTGTGTAGATAACATGATCGATTGTTTCGTTAGAGACGCTTTCTTTCCGACTGCAAGACACCTTTTCCGACAAGTGCCGTGTATTGCTGACTATGGTTTTCTTTAGTAAATTACTGTCTACAGCCAAACTGAATCGCAGGACTCGCAGTGCCATGCCTAAAGAGTGTAAGCAGACGTGTCAAAATGCGCATGCGCGAATAAACTGCATGGTTACTGCGTGTTCACAGTTATTATTACATTGTAAAATAAGATAGTAAAAACTGAATATCAGAAACGTATTTTAATATCATTCATGTTGATTTATTAACCTGATGTTGCAATAACTGTTGTCACTTGTGTTTGTGTTTGTGTTTGTATGTGACCTGTCTGACAAAACAAAAAAACATGTTTTTACTGAACACTCAACAATCTTTTAAAGTTTTAATAAAGTAAGTTGACAGTTCAGATACTATTTATATACTATAAAAGTGGCCTTTTACCACGTATCTGTGATTTTGTTAAATGGCTTTTATTACAATTTTACAAGCATTGATTTATTATGGTACAAATTCACATTGACCTTTCACTAATTGTCACATAGATGTTACACGGCTGGCATCACAACAAAAAGATACACGTGTTAGTCCATCAAGTATGGATGATCAGTACACAGTAAGGTATTCTGATTTATTACTCTTCAAGGAATGTATCCATATCCTATAGTGTCTCATTTACAAGGATGCCATTAGAGTTTTCTGAACATCTATCCATATTTGTGATTTTCCCACTTGTCCATGCAACAGATATGATTCCAGCTATGTAACATTTTAGCAGGTGTCCATGGGCAGCAAAGAACACTAAACTTCAAAAACTGTGAGTTCCTCTGTCCACATCAGCAAATGACACATCCACCTTTCTCCTTGAAAGGGTTCTTCTCCTCCGGAATGCCTTTGACCAAAGGATCCTCATCTGCTCCACCCTGAATGTATTCTGTGATCTCTTCACATCCTTTGGAGACCTGATGTTGTTTTGTAAAGAAATGAATAAATACTACTATTGATACTACAACAACAGTTCCTGTATAGGCTTTACATAGTGTACAGTAAAATACAGAGTCAATGACAACTATGATATGGTCAGTTCTGTGTAATTTGTAGAGTTGAACATTCCCAATCTTACCTTTGCCCTATCAAGCTGCACCTCAAGTTTGAGCTGGGTTACTTCCATTTTTGCCTTGTCCAGATCTGTCAGATCATCGATATTTATGACCGGCATTGTCTGTGAGAAATTTAACAATCAAACAAAATCATGCATGTTAAACTATATCTTCAATTTTACAGTATAAAACTGACAACCAGACTTACTGCCACTTACGAGGAGGTCTCCTCCAACCCTGAAAAAGGACAGAGATTCTGCACTTCTCCCTCAATCCGGTTTATAAAGTAATCTGTATAAACACCCTAATCTCTTAATCTCATTTAAACAAGCAATCTTAATTGATCACATTCTTTAGACATTACCATATTCAGAATAAATGTGAATTGGTATCAAATCTATAATTAATTTACGGATAAAATACATAATGGGAAGTGCTTCCCTTATTAAGACTGGATCTGTATGTAGGTCAAGAGGACACAGAAGTATTACAGGGTACGATGACAAGTATGCTAATCCATGTTTTTTCCCATAATCTGTCACATCACATCATTCATTATTATCACTGAAGGTATGACAGTTTTCATCAAAAAAGTTTTTTGCTACATAATGGAAAAATGAAAAATGTCAACCCCCATAATGAATAATGAGGAGGAAATATGTTGACAAACAAAATTAAGACACAACATCTTTGTGATATAGTTATAAAAAATCATACCTTATTATTGGGTGCTGGTGAACAAACTGAACTTTCGTCATAAAACAGGAACAAATATTTCTGAAGAACCCCAAACAAGTCATGGCTTGATTAATCGATGAAAGCTTTTAGATTTAACGATGAGGTCATTCGAAATGAATTCTATTAATTTTCAACGTTGGGAATAGACGCAATTGTAGTGCGTGGAATGCACATGGAAATGACTCCAAACTGCCCGCCCTCCCAATTCCTCCCCTGAAAACTTCTCCGTTTATAAAGGCAACGATTGTGAGAAATCAAGTTAAACAGACTACTCGCTTTGTCAGCTTGGATTCAGACGTCTAACACAATGGTGTGCGCTTTACTCGGAGGTCTTTTGCTTGCTATTGCTGTATTGCACAGCGCCGTCGGGTTTCGCCCCAAAGGTAAAGATAACATTGTGCTCTTTTTAACAGAACCCTCCAACGCGTAAACATGTGTAATAGCTGTATTAGTGAGGGTTTCTATTGTTGAAATTGTCGACGGAAGATACTTAACCGTTGGACATGAAATTATGCCTATATGTGACTTCTTTTCAACAACCATGGCTTCAGATTTCTCATTATATTTAATGCGTAATTTCTTCTTCACAGAGGTCTGCTTGTTTCAAGTTGAGGAAGGACAATGCAATGACGACATAAGTCGCTATTACTACAATACAATTACTCAAAAGTGTGAAGAATTCAGTTACAGCGGCTGTGGAGGAAACTTAAACAATTTCAGAAGCTTTTTGGAATGTCAGAAAACATGTTTCAAGATCCCAAGTAGGTTCATTTGAAGTGTACCATCAACTCTGGTCTGTGGGTCTGTAGTGTTAAAGTACTCTTGGTGGGTCGAAATGGGAACAGAACATCATGGAACATGGCCTAAAACAAAACACATTAATTTTGTTATGGTTTTAATGCTATTTGTAATGAAAACCACTAGAATTTGTATAATTTCTTTTAACCAGTGAAATGCTCCCTTTATGATGTCCGTGTACAGTGTTACTTTACGCTGAAGCTCTGAAAGCTTCAATATTCAGAGCAATTTACTGTTACTCCAGTGTGTGATGAATGTGAAAGAAGCTCAGTTTAAAGAGTTTGGTTTTGCTTCCTACAGAAATTCCCCGGCTCTGTCGTTTTGAAAAGCAAGAGGGGCCCTGCCGTGCCCTCTTTGAGCGCTACTTCTTCAATATGACCTCCATGCAGTGTGAAGCTTTCTTCTATGGCGGTTGCCAAGGCAATGAAAACAACTTTGAAAATCTTCAGTCATGTATGGAATACTGCAGGCCTTCAAAAAGTAAGTACACAGAGACACATTTCTAAAATTATTTTATTGAAGAAATTGCATCTAGGCCTGAGATCACATATGATAAAATCCACATGAAATCTAAAAAATTACATACATAAAAAGCCACTGAAAAAATTCCAGGCGAAAAAGGATTTAAACCCTGACAATGATTGGTTGAAAACATTTCTACGGCATCATTAAAAAGGATGTAGAACACAGAACTTCAGACTTGATGACACGCTTATTGACAATTTACAACTAAATGACAAACGTCACTCATGGCCATCTTCACCATATAGTATTTTGCCTGTCTATATGGCCCCTTACTTTATCTAAAATAACCTTTTTAGGATCTCTAATTCTCTTCTAAAACAAAAGTAAAAAATTGTGGTTTTGTTTTTAAGCAACCCCTGTGATTTGCCAAGATGTTTTGGACAAAGGTCCGTGCTCGGCTTCAATACCAAGATATTACTACAACTCTGGTACAAAGACATGTCAGGAGTTTATATACTCAGGGTGTGGAGGAAGCAACAATAACTTTATCTCCAAGAAAAGCTGCATGGACGTGTGCAGTAAGATACATTTATTTGGTTCTGTTAAGATTTATTGAAATTCAAATGATTATCACAAAGACAATAAAACAGGGTTGTGTTTGAATGTCTAATAACCTGCTTTGTTTATCAGGATCACGTGGGAAAAAGAAAGGAGTCGAATTTCTTAAACAAAAACGGATAATGGCACAACCAAAGAGGATGCAATAGACCAAATCATCATTCGTGAAGTCATCCACACCACAAAGACAAAGATATTTGCACTGATTTTAAAATGACTGTGCTTTTGACACTCTCTGTCCGGTCAGAAATGGCAGCTTGTTTTTTTCACTGTCGTTTGAAAAACATTGGTTTATCATGCAACTCATTGACCAGAGGGGATATTTTTATATACAGTACATTTTTTTATGTACTTTTTATTCTGTTTTATTCTATTTTGTATTTCAATGAAAGCTGCCATAGAATTGTGTTTTATTTGTAATGATAAACTGAATTTGATCTACTTCAATGTCATTTTTAAAACAAAACAATACTGAGAATAAATCATTTATATAATTTGCGTCTAATGCCTTTAAAATATACCATAGGTCAAATCCCAAATTCAATTATGTAATATTTCATCTGTATTAATAATTTGTCTTTGATGAATTAATAATGATAATATTCATTACTATTAAAAATAACTTTTGCCATAATGCATAAACACCATCACAAGATAAATCATAAATGCATACAAATAAGCTTGTTCACTTTGTTCAACTGAGATTTTTTCTATCGTGAAAGATATGTTAAAATGTCTTATTTTGTGTTTGAGCCTTTAGTATTATTTTCTGGACCTTGTGGGTCTATACTGTAGCTCCCCCTGGTGTAATTATACACCAAGAACAGAAGACAATTAGTTTGGTCAGACAAATGATTATCTGTAATCTATAGACATAAGGTGCCCAGAGGCATATAGGCCTATCTTAGAGACAACTTTTTTGATGTCAAAATCAATCAAATGAAAAGGAAATTGTTATGATTTTACATGGCAGAATAATATTCTACAACAACTGTCAGTCCACTTCATGATCCTAGATTTTGTTTGATTAATACAACCACAAGGTGGAGTTATATTCATAGGCCAATGTGCCACAGTAACTCCAGTAAGTCTTATGAATGACTGACTTCATTATAAACCATAATTGTAAACCTAACAGAGAAAATATATAAAGCTACATTCCTGTTCTTTGCTGTTTTGTCAAACACAAATATATGCAGCAACATTTTTGATGGTCTTTTCCCCCTATTTGCATTTTAGACAGGGTTGCACACATTTAAAAACACATGTGAAACAGGAAAAAATCTGAATATATTCCTGATTCCGTAGGCAACATCATCCAATAAGTTTCAAGACCTCTCTTTAAGAAGAGACCATTTGTTGTAATTGGACTTTACATTACAAATGACTTCTGACAAGCTTGCAGCTTGTTCTTTAATAACAACACTGACTCTCGTGTAGAGAGTTAGATTACAATCTAAAGTCATTGGCAGAGACTGCATCCACTGTGCTAAAGTCTGCAAAGGTTAATAGTTTTATACTAAAAAGAAATGTGTTGGCTCTCAGCAGGTTTGGCAAGTTACATGCCGGCAAAACTGAATTTGCAAGCGTAATAAAATGTTATTTTATGTTGGACTGCTGAGAGATGGCAGGATACCTCCATGAAATAAATGCATAAATCAGTCAATTACCGAAGAATGCCTTATGTAAATCAGAAGTCTAGAACTACCGTCTCTCTGAAATGACACATTTAAAATAAAAAGTGACAGTTTCTCACATATATGTATATAAAATAGCAAATTCTTTAAACTTGACCTAAAATGTGACCCCTAAAGGAAGCTTTTTTTGTTGTTCAACAATATTTTGGTTATGTTAAGATCGTGTCTAAAATAATCCTACAAATCAATAATTGAAAATTGCCAACTTGTGACAACTAGCCCAATACTTTTACTATATCATTTACAGTAGTGAAGACATTGTTGTGTGTAAACACTGAACACATCTCACTGAGCTTTTAGATAAACTACAATTTGATTATATTATTATTTCACACCACTAACAATAACATTGAATAGATAATACATTGTCCACTGTGAGATGACCAGTTTTTGGAAGGAAGTGGAAAGGCTGTAAGGTTTTTGGGATTCTTGGAACGTAACATGGCCAGTCCGTAATTTTCTCATTGGCTCAGGGATTGAATGTGGCATTGTGACAAAAAGCACAATACATGCCAAGTTTGTCTGAGCATACATTAGACCTGATGACGAGCACAAATGGTTTATTATGGAGACTGCTCGGATTTCTTCTTTTTAATGTTCCAAGAAGAAATAATATGATCGAGGGAAAAGTATGAAATAGATTAGGATTAGATGTAATAATAGAAACAACAATTTCCACATCACAGTATCTGCCTC
The DNA here is from genome assembly GCF_015846415.1 of Triplophysa dalaica. Lineage (NCBI taxonomy): Eukaryota > Metazoa > Chordata > Actinopteri > Cypriniformes > Nemacheilidae > Triplophysa > Triplophysa dalaica. The sequence continues at coordinate 6,193,521 of NC_079566.1, read as the reverse complement.
TAAGGGGTCTGTGACACAATGTTTTATAATATTCTGCCACCTCTGAGACAGGTCTCATTGGTTCAACATATGTTTGGCTCACTCCTAATGGAACTAATATTGTTTAATAGAGATCAGTTATGAAACAGGCATACTGTGACCTTTTCTACATTCCGCCCTAAATGACACAAAGGATGCTGATCTGCTTTCTTCAAGCAATGTATGGTTTTTATATTTGGGCATGAGCAGGTTGGTTTTGATCTCTGATAGGTGCTGTGAGAGAAAGTATGGAAGTACTTGCCCTTGCTTTTCCTGCTGTGTTTAACCTTTCTGTTGATCTGACCTGCACTTAAAAAAGCATTTCTTCTGCATATGGGATGGAAAATGACAGGATAATGTTCATGTTAAAACAACTGTCCATTAGGTCTTGGTCTTAAATAAACAAAAAATACATAATGTTTGCTGAATAGGGATTTCATATCAAAGGTAAAAGGCTTTTCAAATTTTGATCTCTGTACAAAACGGAGATAATTCCGGAGACGGACCCGCGCACCTATAAATCCTTCTGAGCCATGCAGAGAGATGAAAAGAACATCTTTCAAAGAAAGTTTTAATATGTCATAAATATGCAGCTTCATGCTCATAACATCTTCTTGTCTGAGAGTGTATGTGTACGTATGTGTGATATGACACACGCATGCACAGATGGCCAGGAGGTTTGTTTCATGTCCTGGTGCATCCAAATCACATTGTTTTGGAGACGATTATAAAAGCAAATCACATTGTCCATAAACCAAACCACAAAATAAAATTCAGAGTCCTCATGCTTCTTTAGAATATTTCTCATATTATATTTCAAAATATTGATATCTGAATTTCAGGCCCCAGAATAATAGATAAAAATTTGTATTTTGACAATTCATCACATACAGTATAAAATCATAAGCTAAGGTTAATCGTTCGTTAAAAGGTCCTGATTCTTCTTTTATGGACATCACAGACGCACTGACACGTTTTTTTTCCCTTAAATTTGCCGCTGATCTTCACATATCATCATTCGGGATAATCTTTGTCACTGCACATTCAAACTTTAACATCAATTTTCCAGTTCCTTGAACTAGAGCAAAACCTTTCAACGTTCTTCAGTTCACAGGCTGTGAGAGATAATATCAAATCTCAAGAGCAACATGAGCTGGAGAGAAAATGAGAATAAACTTTTGATGACAGTAACCCCTAAAGGATTTAGTCCTTTCTGCAAAGTCAGGCTTTTGTGACGTGTAAATCAAATAACCCCCCCAAAACATAACCAAGCACCAGTGTTACAGTAACACGTTCACCTTCACTTTGTTCAGTGGCAATTTTTCACTCGATCGTTCCTGTACCATCTATTATGTATGTATGTGTATGTAGTTGTGCCTCACAGGAAATCCAAAACAGCATATGTCTACTGTATAACAAACAAACTCCTTCAGTGTTCATAATAGTTTTTGAAAACTCAGGATTACATTGCACATTACATCTAAATGAAATGTACAAAAATACTGTGAAATACAATCTAGGCTCTAATGATAATCTTTCAAAGACATATTGTACGCATATCGTTTAAGTTATTTTCCAATTAAATGTAACTTTTTTGTAGCACAAACAATTGTGTCTTTACATTCAGAGAGAATCCATTTAAATTCCTAGATGTTTATTCGAGTTTAGCCCTGTATGATGTCATAAAGGGCTCATTTCCCGGAAGTGCCCATCAATTTGCTTCGTTCCCACCCCGGAGGTAGCGCTGCACAGGACTTGCTCATGAAAGATTTGTCCTTTTGTTTTAAGGCCTAGTTTAACCATGGAGTGGATTTGTAGATCGTTTGAAACTAAAAGAGCAGTCCCAGTGATAAAATATCCCGCTCATGAGTCGGAACCAAAGACGAAAAGCAAAATTGCGTCAAGAGTTTGTGTTTCGATGACAACACAGAATAGTGAATCTCATTTATCATTTTTCAATACGATTTGCTTTAGGAGTGGTGTAAGGGGAGGAGCTACAGTATACATATTTCTAATAATTTGACCTTTTTGTATATGTATTTAGGCCTACATTGTACGGATAGGAATAACCTACCTCCTATAACAGCTAAGACATTGTGAGATGCAATATGGATCTAAATAATGAGCAATTAGCCCACTGAATAGCCTTAACTGTGCTCTTATAAGCTATTATATACATGTTATGCATCTGCTTCCACAAAACGTTAAGGGGTGAGGTCCCATGACCTAATCATGCTGACAGAAAGAGAATATTAATCACATATATAATAAAACTGCCAAAGGAGATTATAAACTTAAAATCAAATTTAAATAATAAAAAACGAAGAATTTAAGAGAATGCAACGATGCCAGAAAATGCTGTTTGAGGAGGCAGCTCATTAGGTTTAGAGCCACAGCCTAAAGTGTGTCCTTAAGTGTGATGGAGCCGCTGCTAGTGATTCTAGGAGGAGCTCACATGCTCCGTGCGCGAGATGAGCGGCAGTTAGATGCACTTGGATTACAAGCTGCTGAAGTGAAACAGCGTCTGCGCCTACGAAAAAAATCTTAGGTGCCATAAAACAGTGACGTGTTTCGAGTGGATATTCTTATCAGAATAAATGAAACGCGACATGCAGCAAAATCATCCCACTTATTAAAGTCACAGACGATGGATTTCAGTTGGAGAAAGTGAAGCGCAAAGCGGATTTAGGCTACATTCACGACCAAGACACGGTAAGATGCATGTGTTTAAAATATGCTGCTATTTTATTATCCGCTTGTTTTTTGTTATTGCATTCATTTTTCACCTAAATTTGACTAGAAATCTGCGATTGTGACTTCTCTGTTGGCTATTTTTGATTTTCTTCAGCCTCATTGTTAAATATGTGAATGACGCTGAACTTGATCAATAAACTCCTGTAAGATAGTAAATATAAAAGGGCTTATATAAAGTCATAGGCTTGTAGATTTATGCAATTTAAATATCCAGTGTCGGGCTGTAGGCACTGCAGTTACCAATGCAAATTATTAAGAAAGAATAGATTCACAATTCTTAGAATAAATGCTTAAATCCATTTGATATCACCAAGAGTTTTTTTTGTTTTAGCAATTATATAACAACAGTGTATATCCCAGCCAGGCATGATCAGAATATACTTCAGATGAGACATCAAGTAGGATGCTGATTCCTGTCACCTTCAAATTTTAGTTATGCCACCATAGCTTCTAACAGTTTACACCTTTTTATTATGGTATTGACATTGGCTGATATAAAAATCCTTTACGAACAGCAGACCTTTTCAATTCTCCACTGATAGAGCTACAAGATTGGATTGGAAAAGGTGGAACATCAAATCTGTTCAGATAGTGGTTTAAAAGACAAGGTTATATTTGTTAAATGAGGGTATTGTGATGCATGGTTTCTTAAAACTAGCAATGTGAGTTCATTTTAAAATACATGACGATGCTTGACGTGACAAATGACAAAACATACAAGTTTCATAAAGCAATGCTTCAAGTCTCAAGATAGATTTTTCCATATTAAACTGAAGAAAACGCAAAGACATGCATTAATATGGAGACGATAATTATTTTAGATACTGCCTCTGTAGAACGCATGCTTTCACATTCTTGCTGGTCAGCCTGTCCAGCACAAACCGATCATACCATATTAACCATCTCACATGAAACTAAGAAAAACAAACACTGAAACAAATGACCACAGACCGGAGTAGTCTCAGATCTTGGTGCTAATATAGTTACTGGTTCATGTTTTATTCATTTGTGTTTTACAGACTCTCCTCCTCTGTGCTTAGACTATGTTTGTGTGTCCGCAATGCTTGAAATATTATGTGGAGGTCATTTACTAGAAAAACGATGCTTTAGCCAGGCATAATTTACTTTTTTTGGAGATGGAAGTAATAATCTAGGTGACTGGGGCATTCCCTGTAGTATAATTGAACAGGGACTCTTTTTTACAGGTGATACTGACCATTGTTAGACTTAAATGCTTGAAAGGTTATGGATGCTTTGAAGCGGTATAATACAGTCAAGAGCTGTAACTGAATATTGTTTACTTCCCTTTGAAAGTGAAGCACCTCTTGTAATAAAATCAGCTCTTGGTAAGTACATGGCTGAACATTAAACTTACAAATCGACGGTAATTAAGTTTCTGTGTACACAAATCTTGCATACAGTTTTAAATACTGTGATTTGTTATGCGGACTAACTATTTATAGGCATTAGTAGAAGACAGGAATATTGAACTCACGTAATGGTTTTACACATGACATGTCATTTTTTCTACGTGAAATAGTAGAGAGAAATTTAAATCCTATTGAAATTAATGATTAAAATCACACTTTGAAGCACCTGATCTCACAATTATGTTTTAAACCTTTAGCCTAAATTTCACAGACAGATTCACATTTCCGTTGCAGATGTTCATTAAATCAGCATAAACAAGATAAGTTTCTTATAAAATCCAGATTTCTTAAATATTTAATGCAACTGTGTGTTAGTCAGTCTGATTAGTTGCAAGGCACAGTTACATGGTTAGTTCAATCTATTCTTCTTCTGCATATAAAGTCTACATACGAATGGGCTGTGAGGTATCAGTAGGTGGAGCTAAAGTACAATCATGGAACTCTATGAAGCAATCTAGAGAACAAAGTGGCTTTTTCAAAGACTGCTATATGTTTTAGGCTTGACTATAGAATAATTTAGTCATATTTCTAATAGTTCAGATTTGAGTATTTATCATGACAAACATCTGCGTAGTCTTGCATGCAATAAACAAAAACTGTATCTCTTGGTTTGTTTTCCATTTTTCAGAATTCCTGTCTATTCACAAGTAATGTCACGTGTTATGTTTGGCATTATTCAGTCAGCGTTTTTAAGTTTTTCCTCCAAAGATTCATTATTAATTAAACTCAACTGGATATTATTTCTTAATGAAGCCCTTACATGAACATTATATCCATGCATAAATGAGGAATGTTCTGTTTCGTTGCACACAAGAATTTCTCCTTTAAGAGAAATCACAGCAAGAGAAATCATCATTCAACGGTTCGTCCTCTTCCTACTGGGTAAAACAAAATAAAGGTTTTAAAATAAACCATGCCGAAGGCAGATCACACAACACGCTCTTCCTCTGTGTCTGAACTATTTATTTTCTCATTTCCACATGTGTTAATTCACTTTCTTGCTGTCATTTATTTAACCACTTTTGTACTTTTATCTGTTCCCATTCCAGTTGTCCTTCATTCACTTTCCCACTCTCTCACAAATGGTCGGTGCTAAATTTCTCTTAGTGCAATCTTACTTCATTTTCTTTCTGGTGGGCTTTACTGCCTGTTCTCATTTGCAACCTATTTGATTTTCTCTATTTTCTAGGCAGGCGAGCAAGCGAGCGGACGGTGACAGCAAGCAATGCATGGATAGTTTGGAGCTGACATCTCTCTCTCTCTCTCTCTCTCTCTCTCTCTCTCTCTCTCTCTCTCTCTCTTTATGTGTAATAGGAATGTTTTGGCATCACATGGGCCTGTCTGGTCAATTTACTTTTGTCTTTGCATCAGTGCTGTTTTGTGATCGCATTGCTGAAGTCATTGAATAGAAGGAACAATTTTAATTGCTTTCCCGAGATGAAGGTGATACTTTTCTCAGTGGAACAAAAGATGAGACATTTCAAAGAATGTAAATGCTGGACCTTTTCCCGTAAATTTAAATGGTTACTGCGGCCGCTTGTCTCAAACAATCTGCCTAACATCTCCATCTGACAGTAAATTGAGTAAATGATAACAGAATTGTAATTTTTCAACGTGCTATCCCTTTAAATGATTAAATTCAATTATGTTTTACACATAAAAGAGCATATTGAATACATTTTGTAATTAAGTCTTTGACCGCACTTATGCAACATGCCTCTTTAGCTGTATGGCTTTAGGTAAGCATCATGCAGATACCTCCTGGGAAAAGCTAAACGAACATCATGTAAAGATACTCAGTGTTTGACTGCAATTTTATGCTTTAGTAGTGCTCTCTCATCTTGACACGCTTAGATAGGACGAAATATGGCGCATACATATTATATTGGCTGCAGTCTCGGTGGAGATACTGTCATTCTGCCATGTGTTGTGTAATGAACTCTATGAAGCTTTTATGTAACGTTGAAATGGTTTGTGATGGGTAATGACAGAGCACAGCGATACATTCATGTAATAGAAAATGGGTAACGGCACCAATCAGCCATCAGAGTGTTTGTCACTCTCATTATTGTTCGTCAGTGAAGGGGTGGCGGGATATTTCGTAACCAAAATATAGAAAATACATTTTAGCAAATAAGTAAAAAACATTACATTGATTAAAGTCTACATGTACACTGAAAGTATACAGCACGCATTTCTAATTTTGTCAGCCTGATAAAACGTATTAATGCAGTGGAAATGTAATGTCAGTAGTGACACAACACAAAGTTGTTTATCATGCAAAAGAAAACAATTTTTTGGAAATGTATTACTTTTTATTAGGGCTGTCAAAAGATTAACCGCGATTAATCGCATCCAGAATAAAAGTTTGTGTTTACATCATATATGTCTATGTACTGTCAATATTAATTTTGTATAAATACACGTATACACATGTGTACATATTTAGGAAATATTTACATGTATTTATTTATATTTACCAATAATAAAAAATGATATGTATATATTTGATTCATTTTTAGGTTTTTCTTAAATATGTGCATGGATGTGTGTGTTAATAAATACAAAATTATTATGCACAGTAGACGGATATATATTATGTTATTCTGGATGCGATTAATCGCGATAATCTTTTGACAACCCTACTTTTTATGAAATAGAAGTAGTTTTAACACCTCAACAGACTTCTCTTTGTAGTTTGAATTGTTGGTTTGTAAATGTCTTTGAATTTCTCTGGTTTCATGCTCTTGGCAGGCAAAAACACATTGTGATTGGCACAACACTCGCTACAGTGAACACCTGTTTTATGTAGTCCTGGTCATATTTTCTTTGCCTTCTTAATGGTTTTGAAGTATGAGGCGACCTCAACGACCTCAACATGTTGGCATTTGTTTAATTGGACCTGCTACAGGTGACAGATGAGTTTGTGCCAAAATACTATCCAGTCGGATTGGTCACACAGTTTTTGATATCCACAACAAAAGTTATGGGAGCCATTTTTCTTGTACCTTTTAAAAGCATGTTTATTCTCCCATAAACAATTATGTTAGTTCAGTCAATTTTGCTTGCATTTTTAGCCAAAAAACTGATACAACTTAAAAAACTCTTTTATCCATACCTCACAGGACGTTTCTATTACTTGGAGATAATGTGTCTTATCAGGTTGTGTTTCAAGCAACATGTTGTACAAATCTGAACTGTCTTCAGGCATTTCTGGATAGTCTCTCTACATGTTTATCTAATCGTTTTCATGTTATCAAAATCGTATCTTCACAAACTTCTTAAACAAAAGGCTTTAGATGTTTTCTAATTTTATCCTTTAAAAGTGAATTTGGCCAAAGAAACGTGTTTATTTTTAATTCCATGTAGACTATGCAAAGAAGGTGATTTGTTCCAGCAAATTTAGTAAATCATATTCTTTTTCTTGATCTTTGTGTATATAAAATTACTATTTTCTCAACAAACGGCTGTGATGGTTAATACTGAGACAGAGACGCTGTGTTATATTACCTCTGTTTAGGCTTATTAAAAGCAAACATGCTGGATAAAGAATGCAAATGTTCATTTCTGGAAAATTGATAAATTTCTTGAATGATACATTTTGTAAAAGCATCATATTTATATTGGTTTTAGGTCACAGTTGATTTTAAAGGGATAGTTCACACAAATTCTGTCATCATTTACTCACTCTCTTGTCATTTCAAACAGAAGAATAGTTTGATGAATGTTAGTAACTGAACTACGGGGGTACCTGTTCACTTATGTTGTACAGACACAAAACCAATGCAAGTCAATGAGTACTGCCATTGTTTGGCCAACACTCTTCAATACATCGGAGTAAATGATGACAGAATTTATATTTTTGGGTGGACTCTTCCTGTGTCAGACTTAAACGCATTTAATAATTTCTATTCATTCTCTAATATCTCTCATGAAAGGCACCAGATTACATTTCCTAATTTCCACATGAAGTGATTCATTAATTTCAATATTGTGCTTTATGAGGCTGACAGCACCAGATGCTTTCCTATGCATTTATTTTAAAACTGTATAAAATGACACAAATTGTTTCCAAGTTTCATTATGAGTGCTAAGTCACAGCCTCATAACAGAGGAAGTTTTTCCTGGCTAATGTGGAAAAACAGGATAACACATATTGCTGGTGGTTGAGTGGTCGTGTTTTTATGCAATCCGCACAGTACATCATCACCACATAAAATTTACATTTGATAACACACTTAATTAGTATTTAAATATAGTGTGAAGTGGAACATATTCTTACGCTTAACATTGACAGAGGAACAAGCTGGTACGGATGTAGAGTTGATTTTTTTCCCTACACCAATTAGTTCAAAGTGGTGTGATTCGGTTTTCACTCTTATGTCTAAGACGTTTTCTCTAACTGTAGCTGCCAGTTGTGTTAAGCCTCTCGTGAGAACAAGCAGCACATTTTCTCAGCAGGGAAAGACAGACACAGCTGTGAAGGCTTTAAATTTATTCACATAGTTTGCTGTTGATAAAAACTAATAAAAATGATTCATTTGATTCATGTGGTTTAATTTCATCAATAAAAAGTATGGATATTGCTAATTCGCATGATATATCTATCGCATTAAATTATGTTTTATTTATTTATACTCAAAGAAAGTCAGTATTTGTCTTTAAATGCCATTTTGTTTTGACATTTCCAATGCGTGACTGTTCATCGACATCAGAAGAAATGCATTCACTATGGTTTTATCTGCATCAAAGACATTCTGAGAATCCTCTTTGTTCAAGTCCAAGTCTTTATACATATAATACTGAGTAAACAGGCTAGTTGAGATGTAGTAATAAGAACCTCCTGCCATACATTAGGCATGCATATGTATTGAAACATCTTCTTTAAAGCGTTTTTGGAATTAATACCGACTATGAGAGTAATTTAGAGTAATTTCACATTTATATGCGGAAAAAAATAAAGCCTTTATTTGAATGTATATGAATACATGGAGGATTTTATGCATGGATGTTTCCTGAGGAAGTAGCATGGTTGCCTCCTTTAGTTCTCTATCAGCAGTACTTGGTATAAAGGGGTCATATTGCACGAACACGTGTTTTTCTGTGTCTTTGGTGCTTATAAGTTGCCACATGCATTTATTAGACACGTACAAAAAGTCGGGACGAAATATGCATTCTATCTAAGCGAATGCTCACCCAGACCTGCCTGAAAGCCTCGTTTAACCACACCCCCAAAAAACTAGGTCAGTTTGTGGTATGATTTGAATGAGACCACCCAAATGTATACGCAAGTAAGGTGGGCGTACCTGTCATCACAATTGCTTTGGAACCTGATGTTCTGAGGATGCTGAGGATGTTAGACGGCAAAGACTAACATCACTTTTTCATGGTCACTGCTATATAAAGCATGTTGTCTTTCACAGTAAGACCTAACTAATAAAAAAGCAGAGAATAATAATGGCTTCTTTTATTCATTTTGCCATTAAAATAAGCACTTTGCATGGAAACTGTTTGACATGTGCAGTGCACACATGTGCATTCCTGTACATTCTTGCCAACAGACTTATTCACTTGTCCTTGATAACTTGCCTAGTTTGTATCTGTTAAACGCACACCGGGCAGTTTTCGAAACGTTTCCTCTGTGACATTTTATGAAAAGTCACAAACTGGATTTGAGCTATGTGTTAGACTTTATATGCACAGTAATTGTACATTACATACAGTAGATTTAGCTATCTTGAAGAGGTGCCGTGTCAAGTATAGATTGTGAATCCTAATGCGAAGCTATGAATGCGCATCTCGTTGCATGTATTGATTTTCCAGGCCTGGAAAAAGGAGAAAAAAACAGCAAAATTTACAATCATTAGGGATTACTTTGCCTTTGATTTATCTCTCCCTAGAGCCTACATTGACATCTTACTGCCTGCAGTGTCCGTGGTCTGTCTGCTCCAAGAAAGCTATTTTACCATTTCGTGCCCTATTTTCAGATTTATAGAGCTGATGTTTGTTCCATTAACCAAACACTATCCTTTGCATATTTAACTTTTCAAATGCATCTTCGCAGATTTAGTATCCGGATTAGTTTGGTACCTCTTTACAGTGATGCTCTTTATTCATTTCAGCGTCTGTTAAGCCCCACCACGTATAACCAATTTACATTGCCATTAGCTTTAACGTCTGCGGTGGATGGTGAGCACACCCGCATAACTCACATTTCATATTTTATATTTTTTGCTGTCAGTTTAAGCACCTCCAGAACAAGGAGTCCCTGCTGTTTCCAAATCTGCTAAAGAAAACATGTTTGACCTTCTCAGTAATAACGCTACGGCGTGTCTTTTTTCAGCCCCATATGTGTTTTTCATCATTTCAGAATAAATTCTAGACAGTCTTCAGTCAAACTCTAAAAAACTTTAAACTCTAACTGCTTTTCTCGAGGCGAACATGATTGGAAACTGAAAGGAAATGTCGAGACCTTTTGAATAAACAGAGATGATGGACGTTTCCAGATAAACCGTCAGGTTTTTTATATTCTTGTGCGTATCTATGCAAAAATGTGCAGGGAACAGGAATAGAAATCATTGTATCAGAAAGAAAACAGTGAAGGGCAGTAGAAGAGCGAAACTGTCTGAGGCTGCTCCTTTCAGATAATCCAACATTAATTCGTGGCTCACCGGGAGTGAATGCCGCCCCTTAGCTTCTCAAACCTGGAGACGTTACTCAGTATTTGACAGACTGTCAGAATCGGCTACAAGAAGCATTGGACATATTAATGGGTCAACTTAATTTACAGGGGGGCTTCAAAATTTATTTTTACAATTATAAAACTTGAACTGCGAGTCAGAATAAATGAGAGCATGTGAACTGTTGATCCTGATCTGTAGGATGTAGTATAAAAGTAGCCAGCACCACCTAATGTAGGACCCCATTATAACTGGAAAATCGATTCCTTACCTTCTGAGACACTGTGGAATTAAAAGAGGGGTTTTGGGAGACCTTCAATACGATTGCTGGATTAATGTTAGCAGAATACTATAGATAGAGGACAGATGTACTTACAGCTTGCGGTAGCGCAAACACCTCTTTTGTTGTAAAAAACTACTGTTTTCTAGACACGCAGTGAAAATCTGCGCTGTTTTTGCGACTGACCTTTTTGCATATGCATTTGTAGGAGTTTCCTCTTCAGACTCAAACTTTATGGGAGTAGAGTTTTTAAATGAAGGTTTGCGCTTGTCTTGGTTCAGCTATTTGCGGCTTTATTTACAGAAAATTATTCAAACGGCTTTATTTAATGCCCAAAGAAAGCATGTCTTGATCCCTGCACTATTTGCGCTACTCTTATTAGATTGCGTTGGTCATTATGCGAATGAAATATTGCGCCTGTGTTTTTTAATGTGCCTTGTTAGTAAATCACCCACAGAAATGTACTTTCCATTTGCCTTTTTTTTTATTGCACTCTCGTGCTATTTTGCTCTGTTTAGTAAATCAGGCCCAAGGTCTGTTAAACACAGATCAGAAGTATTGACACCGAAAACATTTACATACAAGTCAACAGAATTCTGAACTGAACTGGTATAGTAAATGTACATAAATTATAAGCTTGTCTACATGAATACTGATAAACGTGTAGTTCAAGCCCAGAAGGAGAAAAAAGTACTTGCTATTATTGAATTTTTCTTCCATCTTCACATTCTAGCTTTAAAATAACTTAATGTCTGAGTTTACCTCCATGGTGATTTTCTTCTCTGAAATATCTGTAGAAATGCATAATGGTGGAATGCATCAAGTTGAGCCCTATGGGGCTGATACAAAATGATTACACCCTAAATTATACTTGAAACGCAAGTATGACTAACAGCGCTCATTTAATGCCCTTTAAACTGCAACTGGTTCCATTTTTTAAGATGCGAGATAGCAAATGTTGTTTGGAGACTTTCTGCCTTTGCATGAAACAGTGCTTTAAGATAGCAGAGTGGTACTTTATGATCCCCCAGAGTTTGAGCGAGTTTATGACACCGGAGGCAAGCCCGTTCCCCTGTGTTTTGAAGCAGTGAAATAAGCATGTGTTCTCAGTATGCAGTCTCCAATAAAAGTTCCCTGAAATTCAGCCAGACTCCACAAAAACCCTTCATAGGTGCTCTTATTTTTCCTCTTAAAACAGGCTGGCATTTTCTCAGTGGAGCAGCGGCTCCATTGGGGGATCGGTTTCTGTGCACGACTGTTGATTGCTGGTGTGAACACCGGGGTCAGGCTCCCAGAGATAAAAATCAAGGGCTCGCCAAGTAAGGTCAGGTGGCATGTTTTGAAGTGGACGATGCTACCACCTTTCCCATTGTGCAGGAGATAAAGTGTAGTTTTCTCATTGACGTGCACTTGTCTGTTTATCAGCCTCTTCCAACTCTTATGCATCAACAAAGCACAGTATGTTGCAAGGTTTTCACTCCTGTAGTAGTGAATTGAAAAGGTAAATATTTAATATTTTGAGCACCTTGAGAATAAGAGATGTAAAGTGCCATTGCTTTCAAGCTGAGTATTAAAAGGGACAGTTCACTAAAAAATAAAAATTCTGTCATAATTTACTCATCCTCAAGTTGTTCCAAATCGATAGAAAATTCTTTGTTTTATGATGAACACAGAGAAAGATATTCGGAGGAATTCGGAATGCTTTCCCACATTCTTCAAAATATCTTCTTTTGTGTTCCAAAAAATCTATAAAGCAATTTTTCTTAAGTAGTCAGCTGTGGCCAAAAACAGTTTGAACAGTAAACTTAGTTGGATGAGTTTTCAATATCTTTAACAGATGAATGCAAGCGATGTCTTGACTAAAAATCTTTGGATTTTCCACAGGCACTTTGTGCAAGAGACTAGACAGCTGTAGGGTTTTTATTGAGTCTTGATAAAATTGCAAGAGCCTGTCCTCGTAAAAAACATGAGGTTATTTGTGTGTGCAGCTCATGATCTATACTGTATTGCAATTCAGTACAAATCCAGTTTACTTTTATGAATGATTGAGAGGTGTGTGGCCCAAAAGGCTATAACAATTAGAGATGGATCATTAGAACAGTTCTATTAAATCATGGGGGTCCATGTACTTCAAAAGGGACAATGAGAGCATCAATTCAATCCGTTTTGCATTGTAAGCAAAAGTCTTCACTCTCCATTTCCCTTCATTCTCTTTTAACTCTGCCAGTCATCTCACACCTGGCTGGTGACTGTAAGCTCCTGCTGTCAGGTTTATGTAAAGAACAGCTGGAACACATGTGGCATTTGGGCAGCTTTAGTCTAAACGGCTAGGATTCACAGAGCTTGACTCTCTTTCTCTCAACAGGCATTGTTCTGGATTTTGTGGAAACTAGTAACTTGGTATTAGCACCTATTGTATTATTAGGCCCGTATGACTCTCTATAAGTCGCTTTGGATAAAAGCTTCTGCTAAATGACTAAATGTAAATGTACTGTAATATGGAGTGTATATTTAAAAAAAATGAAGGGATCATTTCAAAATTATTTTCATTTTTTCTGAATTTACTATTTAGGTATGTGTTTAGGTAAAACTAGAATTTTTGTTTCATTATGTGAACTACTAAGTATATTTCTCCCAAATTTCAAATAAGAACATTGCATTTATTTGCAGAAAATGAAAACTGGAGAAACAGGTCAAAATAACGGAAACGATTTTTTTCAGATCTCCTCAAATACTGAAAAGAAGAAAACACATATTCTCATTTAGGGAACCTCGATTTTTATCATAGTTTTCATGTCTCTTGTCATGCTGTCAGTCTTACACATTGCTGTTTGATGACTTTGACACTCCTGGGGTTTGATTTTGTTGAAATTTAACAGACACTGGATTGGATGTACTGTATATCTATGTATCAAGAGGTGCTGGCTGGGGTTGAACTTGTGAGTGGATGTATGGTTACAGCGAAATCACACACATCTGCAGCTTGTAGGTTAATCGAGTGGATGCAAGGACATGGCAGATTGTGTCTGATGGTGGAGGTTTTATCAAAATTGTCAGCAGCTCAACATACATGCGAATGCATGAAGATGGAATATAAAGATGGAAAGAGACATTTTCTTAATGGCCATACATCCTGAGGGAACGCTAAAGCCAAGGTCTTGAGAGACTATAAACGTCTTATGGAATCCTCATCGTCTGTCAGCATTTGCCATTCAGTTGTCTCGCTTTGACAGGGTGTGAATTGGTTGCGAACTCTCATAATGCAAAAGTGCTTTGTTGGCTAGAATATAATGACGTTATTATTGTCTCAAAACCCCATTGGGAGAGATGTTTAATTGGTAAGGAATAGGGTTGCCATTCAACTGAATTAAGAATGCCCTTTACCTTCTCAAAGTTAAATTGAACGATTAACATAGACATTACATATATAGTTTGTATTAAATATTTTCATCGGACGCACACATCTGGCCTGAAGTTTACTTCCGGCCTGTGATTGGTAATAATATGAACCTTTATTTTACATTTAATTTATATTCATATTAATTTACATTCATATTTTAGTGTATAATAATTGCATTAAATTGAAATAAAACTGCTCGACAGTTATTGATTCTCTGCGGCGATCTACCAGAAGTTAAATATGGGCAACATAATCGTTGTTGATGTTGTTGCCGCTAAAACGTCTGTAACTTATTAATTTAATCATTAAAAAAATAAAAATGTTAAAAAACGTAATCATTGAATGGACTACAGTGATATTAACCCTTAATATCTCAGAATTTTATTATGTAACCAATTGAATGATATACATATACATACAAAATCGAAACGTGACAAATGATGAATTAGTAAATCATCAAAAAACTACATGTATCCCTTAAAGTATAGCTGTACAATAAAAAAACTTAAAAAAAACTTTTTTAGTTGTCAAAAGTGAACAGGCCTAAATAGAACCAGGACTATTCACATGTAGCCTTGAGGGTCTTATCTCAAAAGATCCGCTCAACGCAGTAATATGGCATTTTAAGTAGTCTCTAAATTATGGATATCACTCTTGAGTGTGTTTTTCTGTCCCCTTATTTCATTTTACTCCAGTCCATTTGGGTTATATATAAATATGACACGTTTTAAAGCCAGCTAATGTTGTATTGCTGTACAGGGGTATCTTCCTCAGAGACAGAATTAGCTGGGTAATGAACCAGAATTCAATGCTACTCATACACCAGAACACCCTCAACTGGATGCCCCCATGCCATTCTGTAACAACAACGTGTTTCAGCTATACTTCAGAAGGTTAGATATTTTGGGACTTTTGACTTTGAGGTACTAAAGGGATGCTCATTAGAGAAAAACGTTGCTAGTCTGATGGTACAGAGAAGACATGGCACTTTGCCTGATGTTGCACTTGAAAGCTTTGGCCCTTTTAAAATGCGTCGCATGGGAACATTTCAGAAAAACCCTAAAGCTCTTTCCAAATTCTAGTGAGCAGCCTCCATGATGTTCCAAACAAAGGCAACTTTTTCTACCTCCAAATAAATCAACTGCTTTTGACAAAATTTGAAGGCAGCATTATGTGTATCTTTTGGGGAGAAACCAATCCTATAATGCACTGCAATGTTATAAAAAATATAGGATGCCAATATACAGTATAATTATATTATATTTATACATATTTGCAATTTATTTCTTATAATAAATATACTGCGTTTTTAGTATTGCATATCAAATGTAAGTGTTGTAATAGAAACTGTTTCTAATATTTCTATGTTAATTTAATAATACGTTTTTTTCAATGAAATTCTGTATATATAACATTGTATTGGCATTAACCAACATTTAAAAAGATTAATACATGATAAAAGGTATATATATAGTTTTCTGTTAGTTCATATTAGCCAATTTATTGATGTTAACAAATACAACCATTGTAAGTGGTACAAGTACTTAAAATGATAGTTCAGTAACCCCCCAAAAAACATTCCGTCATCATTTACTCAAATACTTCGAAGATTGTTGGTAGCCAAAAAATGGAAGTACCCATTGACTTGCATTGGTTTAATGTCCATACGTCATAATCTGAAAACCGACCCCAAAAAACGAACGTTTAATGACAAAAGTGGAGCGCAACGTGTCATGTTGTGATTTTTTATAACTAAAACGATGGTGGGAAAAGATGTTCGAAAAATGCTAATTATTAGCTAATATTAGCACTCGCAAACATTATATTACTGAATAGCTTTCTGCTTTGTCCACATTCTTACAAGTTGCATAAACTGTCAAAATGCTACAGTTTAGAGCTTAATCTACAGAAACAATTAGCTTCATTACAAAATGTTAACGGCACATGTATCGCTAGGCAAACTATGTAAGGATGCCGCAATTTACCCATTCTTCCTGCTGAAGTTGATACCAACTTTCTTCAAAATATCTTCTTTGTGTTCTGCAGAAGAAAGAAGTCATAAAGGTTTGAAATGACAAGAAGGTGAATAAATGATGATTTTTGGGTGAACTATCACTTTAACTTGTCGTTTGGTTTGGATAGTGTAAGGCACTCTGTCATGGGTCAGATCTTTTTAAAGGGGCATGTATCACTCTTCGCTCTGATCTCTCTTGTTTATAGAGGGGGACGCTTTTTTACCCAATGTAGATAAATTTAAAGGGAAGTAGTAATGCAGATGAAGGTGTGAGGGAGCCTCAGAAACATACTTTTTAATTGTGGTTTTGTTTTGTTATTACACGATTAAAGTAATAGCAACGGTGGAGCTGTTGAGATTATGGTATGATGAGGAAGATGGTGTGGTTTGATTAATAAGTAATCATTGTGGATATAAACAAATAAATTGGTTTATTACCTTAATCAATCCTCATTCACTCATTTTATGGAGTTTGACAATACCACAGAGAAATTTGAATTCTGCTGTCAGATTAGTTGCTTCCCAAACATTATTTATGTTTCAGAAAAATTTGACGACATGAATGTCATCTAACATGGAAAAGCTTTTATGAATAATCTCTTCCTTGTTTTTAATTCGAGATCCATTTTTAATATGAGATTCCTTACAGTAGCATTTGAGGCTGATGCTTAACATGCAGCATATCGGCTAACATGATGTGCGGTACTGAAGAAAAACTGCATTAATTATTTCGCCCCGAGAAACCTGAATTACCTGGAATATGACCAGAGCGCGTCAATGGATTAAAATCCAAACATAGTGGTCTATTTTAAGCCAACATTTCCTTATCTCATTTTGCCAAAGCTCCTTGTAGACACGCAGGCATTTAAACAACGACTTCCCTCCTCCACTCAGGGAAAATCTATTCATAGAAAGACGAGCCAGTCTGTCTACAGCCTATTTAGCTGGCGTGCTAAACCGGGCGTTTTGTTCACATCGCTTCTACTTTCCAATCTGTTTAATTGGCCAACCAGATGTTATTTACACTTGGGAATTTGCCACGATGTACAGTGCATTCAATATGCATTCTTTCATTTAATCATTGTGTTTTGTGTGAATGGAACTCACAACCTTGGTGTTAAAAGCGTCAAACTCTACCAGTTACAGTGAATACATGACAGAAACAGAGTTATGAAGACGTGAAGCTTTTCCTTCCAGGCTTTGTACCCATATTAATAGTCTGGTTACATCATTCACAATGCCAGTGTAAGCATGCGATGCTGCCTGTAGTTTTAATGCAGTTTTTTTGCACATTTCATCAGTATATTCTTTATAAAATATAATTTTTGAAACAGCAAAACATTTGTCTGGTTTTATGCAGCTTCCTCTTACAGTGACAGACAAATCTAAATCTGGGAAGTCTATACAGTAGCTTCACTTTGGGGATTGGGTTCCATTCTGCGTAGATTAATTCTTCATAGCTTACTTCCAATAACCATTTTTTAATGTACAGCCATTAATAATGGAACAAAATCTATACGGTAACTCAAAAATCACTTTGTTTTCTCAATAGAGCTGTAAGTGTCTAACACAGCAGAAACACTGCGGTGTGAAACTGGCCTTAGGAGCAACAGAAATGTTTTGAAATTCTGAAGAGAAACATTATGTTTTTAGGCAGTTTATGTTCTAAACTAACTGCCCTAAAGTCAAAGTATTTCAAGTTGTTTCTATAATAGCCCAACTTTAAGGGAAAAACTGAGCAACGTTTAAACCAAATATCCTTTCTGAATGTGATATGTGTAGTGACAGAACATCGTAAGATGCCTAAGGCAGTACATAAACTCTGTCTCCCAATAAATCTGCACTGAAACTACATACTCGCCAGTGCAGCCAGTGGAGACTTGGCTGCTCCTCATCTGAGGTAATGTCAACACAGCTGTGTGGAGGTTCGGTAGCTTTTCCTGGTCTCTGTCTATCAGGAAATACCCCACTGTGATCTGAAGAGAAGTGTTGAGAGTAAACACATCCGCAAGTAACCCAGTTATACAGGAGAAAAGCATTTGCGGAAGCAGATTTGCATGTCGGGAGAACGAGTTGGGAGGAGAATGCTAATCGCAGTCTTAACCTGAAAAACATAACGTGCGCAGCACAGACAACAATATGATTAACATGTTTCTCCCTTTCTAGCCACGAAATGCCATTTTTGACAATTGAGAACCAGTTATTAAAAAGATATAAAGGTGTCAACACAGATAGGTTTGTTGAATTACATGTCATAGTAGTGGGTCATGTTGAAGTATTTATTTCTGATGAAAAACCGAATGGAGCTCAAATCGTTTATGGGAGGGGCCTGATCATTCAGTCCTGTCAATCATTATTTCATTTTCCCCCCAAATCCCTCCTCCATACAGTGCCACTGCCTCCGCATTGTAATTCTCAGCAAACCACTTCATTTACCAAGACAGTAGACCAGTGAATTCATTAAAAGACCAGTTACAAGAAAGCCCGGCTAGAAGTTTTGTGATAGATTCGCTTCAATTGTGTGAGCCGAGCACATTTTCATTTGGCTCGCTGCCGTATTAACAAGATACAGCGTTCACACTGGGAGCGTGAGCTGCGCTCTAGATGTATCAAATTTACCAAAATGAATGTTCCTTGATCGCGCTCTGTTCCCTCACTATGTGTGATAAAGCTTCATGAGTTGGTTTACGATCATCTCACATCATTTACATTAAGTCATTTAGCAGACCTTTTTATCCAAAGCGACATACAGAGAGATCAGGGAGTAATAATGTCATTCAGGGGCAATCAGTGCTTGGATTGAACCAAGTCTTATGGGGTTCCCCCTCATAAGACTTTTTTTTGGTGGGGGTTAGTCCCGCAATATACAATTGATAGAAAATACACAATATATTTGATATAATGTGCATAACTATATACTACTATATTTATAACAGGCTTACATAGAAGAACATGCTTCTTTCATTGTCCTGCGCTTAGCGGTCTTAAGACAGTGCAGGGCTTTTCAACTTTAAAGAGACATGATAACTAGCCCATAAACAAACTTAATATAAATTATTGTAAATAATTAATTCACAAAATTTACCACATCCATTGCATGAATTTAATAACATTTGTCATTATAATTTTTACTCAAATACAAATATCTCACGCCTTATGGGGGTTCCCGGGTCTCCCCAGCGCCCCTTCAATTCGAGCACTGGGGGCAATAAAACAAAAGGTGCTAATACAAAGGTACTAGTTTCAACAAAAGCCAGACCAATACCTGTTGAGAGAAAGATAGAGGGTTCGTTTTTTTTCCATTTGTCTGTCAAGTTTTCTCAGAAGAGATGGGTTTTATGTAGTTTTTTGAATGTTGTAAGAGATGTGGTTGACTTATCTATCGGGAAGGATTTGTGAAGGAGAATTAGCGGCAAAGCAATTTACTGCCCTTTTGAGAAGGTAATACAAGACGCCGCTCATTTGCTGAACGCAGGGTTCTTGATGGTGTGTAGGAGGCTGTGAAAGTGTGCCGGTGCGATCAAGTGATAGTCCTGTAGGCAAGCATTAGTGACTTGACATCATGGTGCGCAAACAGCACAGGTGCCAAGAGGTATCTATGCTCTGTGTGTTCTCCATTACATCTGAAATAAACAAGTGCCAATGGGAAAGCTACAGTAAATTAACAACTAGCATGAGAATAGCAGTAGTTTGTTGAGATATATATACACCTTACCCAGGTATATGCCTTTAGGAAACAAAAATATATTTTCGGTCATTTTAAGGTCCAATTTTCGCTATTAACAAAACATTAACTACGAATTTTGCCTCAATAAACCCCCTCTTTGGCGCTTTGTTAATAGTTAGTATGATAGTTGTTAGGTTTTGGTATTGGGTAGGATTAGGGATGTAGAATATGGTCATGCAGAATATGTGCTTTATAAGTACTAATAAACAGCCAACATGCTAATAATATGATGCTAGCAACCTGTTTATGGTGAAAATTGGTCCCTATACTAAAGATTAACTGTCAATATATTAAATCCTTAATGTATAGAATAATTAATTGTTAAAATATTAACAATACATTGAATAAGAATTGCAGCTATTCATATATTTAAAAATCCAGTAAGCAATATATTGTAATGTATTATTTAATATATTGCATTATATTTTCCAGTAAAACCATATTTATTTGTTTTGTAAGGTTGCTTGGTGGGGTAAATTTAACACCACTGTATACCTTAAACCATTTAGTTGTACCAGCTTGAGATTTTGTCTACTTTTCGACGTTTGGCTTAATTTAAAATGCCTACACATTCAATATCTCAGCTTTTAGACTTGCATGCATGTACAGACTGGCAAAAAAAAGATTTCTTTCAGAATTTCCGAATGTGTGGTCATGGGAATCGGTTCAGTTTGTGTCACATTATTGCATACTCAGAGAGTTCTTTATCATTTTGTGTTTGCAGAAAAGTAATCAGGATCAGAAAGCATGCGTTGGCAAGAGATCCCATGGCTTTTGATATCATTTATATCGGTGAGTATAAAGAGTAACATCCAAATTGTTTTTTTTGCATAGAACACATGAATTTAATTATTTATGAATTATTTCATATGCATTGTGAAATATATGTGACCCGGTCCATGAAAAATTTTTTTTGGGTGATTACGGTTTTCTACATAAAATCATCCTGTAAACATCATTCTGTGAAAATATTATATTAATATCTTACCTACTGAGTAAGACCCTGTCAGAGATTGAAATTATAGTTTGGTGAATGGCTAAAATCTAAATTTGTTGTTTATTATCTCAGAATTAGATTTTGAGAATATAATCGAGTTTTCACAGACTGGGTCACATATGGTTTTATATAAAATTTTAAACTTAAACATGCCCAAGCTTTACTGTCCATCAATGTTTTTGGTCTCAGAATTAGATTTTGAGAATATAATCTAGTTTTCACAGACTGGGTC
Source organism: Triplophysa dalaica (assembly GCF_015846415.1). NCBI lineage: Eukaryota > Metazoa > Chordata > Actinopteri > Cypriniformes > Nemacheilidae > Triplophysa > Triplophysa dalaica. The sequence goes on along the minus strand of NC_079566.1, from coordinate 6,171,989 downwards.
ACATATGGTTTTATATAAAATTTTAAACTTAAACATGCCCAAGCTTTACTGTCCATCAATGTTTTTGGTCTCAGAATTAGATTTTGAGAATATAATCTGGTTTTCACAGACTGGGTCACATATGGTTTTATATAGAATTTTAAACTCAAACATGCCCAAGCTTTACTGTCCATCAATGTTTTTGGTAAATTGTGTTTTAACGATTTCTGTCCTGATAACAACCCCTTCCCTCTCAAAACTATCCACTAGGAAGGAACATAACTTACTAATTGCTCCATTTTGGTAATTACAAGCAAGGCTGACCTGAAAAACCAAAGAATACTTCAGCCATGAAACCGGCTTCTCAAAGTTCCATCAGTGGCGGTATAATGAAAGCAGCTGGCTCTGTGTCAAGATGATAAAGCATGAGCGTATGAAGCCCTCTGTATGAAGTACATTAGCAGTATCATGGCAGAAAGACATAATAGCAAACAAGGAAATGCCACAATTTCCAAATTTTGTTACAGCATAACACGTTAACGTCTTTCTCACTTTAAATTTGACCTTGAGCTCTTTTCACATGAATGCATATAAACTTGACTGTGGAATAGTAATGAGCTTTCAGGAATAACACTGTGCATTTAAAAGTATAATGTGACAAGGCATTTAATTAAAATTCTGCATGGATCATGGCCATACTCAACAACAGAAACCGAGGGCGACTTTATAGCTGCACCAAAAGGTCATGGTTTGCATTAATAGATCCAAATAGATATGAAAACGTAGCCTGAATGATTAGTAACAACATTAAAAAGACCATGTCAGATACTTTAGTAACTCTACAAGCTTTGGAGATTTGATCTGTATTTGACATTCGCTTTCCATTGAAGGACAAATGGTTTTCCAGACCTTCTTGGGTGGTGGCCTGGTGGTCGTATGTATGACGTCATTTACTTCAATGTTTGGAGTGACATCATATGTACGGCTGCTAAACTGCTACATGGCACATCAGAAACCTCACAGATGGTTTGGGGGTTTTTAGATTTGTTGTTATGCGCAAGGTAAGACAGACACACAGCACTGAAGAGCCCACTGCAACTTTATTTCATTTTTCTAATGACAATGATAAGAAGGTGGGCTTGATTGGGTCTGCCAAAGTTAAGCTCTCTGTACAAAGCCCTCAAACTCTTAGTGGTAAATTAACGGAGGATTCATTACTGTGAGGTGTCTAAAAGTAGAAAAATATGAGATGACTCATAACAGCATTACAATGGTTAGAATGCGCACTGAATTTTGATATCAACCCATTCTTTCGGTAGAAAGCATTTCCCCTTGACAGAAGATTTTTTTAACAATACTGAGAGAAATATGCTTTTGACCAGTTCAAGCTGCAGAAATAACACTTTACAATTGTGTTTTCAAATGTGTCCATGAAGTGTAAAAAAGCAGGTCCTCGAGTTCACACCAGTAGATGCATTTGAGGTAGCAAGCATTTTGTTTTGATTCTATTTTAGTTTAGCCAGGTTAGTTTATGTCTCTTTTGTCCTAGGTTGTGGATCATTTATGAATGTAATTCGAAATGAGATTACACACATGATGAAGGATTGTGATTTGGATTCAATTTTGACTGTATTGGACTTTTTTAATGCACCGATGTGTACATTTTGTCCTATACAATAACTGTTCATTCTTTAACGTTGTAAGCCGATAACCGATATATTGGCCGATATAATTTTCTTTTAAAAAGGAGAAATTAAGTTCAGTTAGCTATAAAATATCGTCATAATTTTATTACGGGGCTATTTATTTATTGACTATTTATTGTTCCATTTATCGTCCAATACCGATATATATACAGATATATATATATATATATACATATTGCGCGTCCCTATAATAATAAATGAATTGCTTTTTTAATGAATTTTAAACACTCTTCCTGTAGTTTCAAATCGATTCTAGGCGTTTCCAACTCATGAATTAAAAGATAACCAATCTTTTATTCTACATCCTGAATCTCCTCTTGCAGAGTATAACAGTCGCTGGAGCAACGGAGCTGAAAGCCAAGCCTACCGCAGACTTCTCACTCACTCCTGTCATGATGGCAGTGGAGGGAGAGAGACAGATCATGACTCAGTCTCAGTATAAATGTCTGGAGCTTCTAGGCCAAGATGGACCCCATAATAAAACAGGTAGAGAAAATGAAGATGCCAATTACATTCCAAGAAATGTTTGTCTGAATGACAGAAGATGGGGCTTTTCATCTTGGGATAATCTTGTTCAGTGTCAATGCTGTCTGTGGAGCAGAGAGTGGGTGGATGGAGGGCTTTCAGAAACCGATTATTGTAGCATCACTCTTAAAAGGTGATGTATTTATGTGGATGTTAAAATATGTGCAGAGGCAACTACAAGTCAACTATTCTGCTGTAATTCTGCTAAATTTTGTGCCGCATTCAGCACGTGGTGAAATTCAACCAATGGTGTGAGTCTGGGGCGTGGCAACAAGTTTGGTCGATTGTCGAAGTGGAACCACATCATTTTGCTATTTAATTGGGTGGTGCAGAAATAATAGAATTCACCTTTAAATGCGACATTTTTAGTTCTGAAACTAAAAGTATGTTTTTATAGTGCCATGAAGTAAGTAATTCCCTATTATACTGCACGTCTCATTTAAAATGTCAAAGACATTAATTAACTTTCTTAAAGAAACCAATTATTTCATTTCAATGACAGAAGATGGTGCTTTTAATCTTTTCATAAGCTTATTGAATGGCACGGGTGTCATTGGAAACACTAAGTGTGATAGTGGAGAGCTTTTAAGATGATCTTGTTAAGAATGGTTGAAAAATGTCCTCCAGCCTGGCCCTTTTTGCACGTGAAAAGAAAGTCTATGCGTTGTTGTGCTTAATTGTTGCACTTCTCAAAATGAAAGGATCAGGGATGATGTTGAACGTTCAGCTGGTTAATTTCTTTTTCTAAAAGACTTGCAGAAATTTGGCCATTTTAGGAGTGTGGTTTCAAAAAGGTTTTTCTTTCATTGTTGAGGAAGTTCTGCATTCTGAAACTTACAGTATGTTTTATTAGTACAAAGAACTCTTTCCCCCCCCCCCATCACAAGATCAAGGAAAATGCGATTTATCATGGTGTGTACTCTTTAAAATGTCTCTTTAATTTTATAGGTTTCTTCTGTAACAGATTTTGGGATGGCTTGCTTTGTTGGGACGAAACCCCAGCTGGAGCCTACGTCTCTCAGAGCTGTCCAGACTACCCCAGCTTTGACCCCTTGGGTAAGACACAATCACATCTGGACTGTCACTCTGAGTATCCGAGCTCTTCAGACGCCGCAAATCACTGATGATTCCACAGCAGGCCTGACATCTGTTACATGTCTTTGCTGTGCTCCAGAGAAAGATTCCACAGCACAGACAGGCGGGCAATCCTAAAGATAATTGAAGCAGAGGTGGTCATATCATTGTGATTGGAAAGGTTTAGATCAACTTTTATTATTAGCCTCAAAAAATGTATTACCTGACGGAGAACTGCGGAAAAAATTGTTCCGAAGGGAAAAATATTTTCGCTGCATTAAAAAGTAAATCATTTTGGATGATAAGTAGTGTAAAGAATAGATCCAAAAACAGCACAGAAAATTGTTGAAATGCTGAAATATTGATATTCTTTGCTGTTCTCTGATAGATAGGTGTCCGAATATCAGGAATCTCTGTTTGGTTTGTGCAAATCCTCAGATAAAGGGCTGGAGTGAATTGAGAGAACACTTAAAGGGACAGTTCACCTAATAATAAAAATTTTGTCATCATTTACGCACCATGTTCAAAAAAATGTATCTGAGTCTTTCTTCAGTGGATCACAAAAGAAAATATTTGGAGAAGTTTCTCAGCGGTTTTGCGTTCATACAGTGGAAGTCAATGTTGTTTTGTTTCCAACGTAGAGGTTTGAAATGATAACAGAATTTGCTGGTAAACATTGATGCTCACCAAACTAAACCAGACTTTGTCTTTCTCTACAGAAATAGTAACCAAATACTGCGATGAATCTGGCAATTGGGTACACGGTTCTTCCGTCAATAAAAGCTGGTCCCATTGTCTAACATTCTCAAAGGACAAAGTAAAGGTAAAATGTAATTGCAAGAACTGTGGGGTCAAGCACAGCAATCAAGCCAAATAATCTAAATAGACCAGGCTTATTATTTAGGCCAAATAGTTACGTGTACATACTGTCAGTTTCAATCCACGTGGTGACAATGACAATTACAATGTAAATAATATTCCTTTAGTTCAAAAAAGCATACGTAGAAATAACAAATTTGAGTGCAAACTTGAACTTTTTAGATGCTCTCCAATCAGAGTGCCAAATTTAATCATATTTAACCGTGTGGTTCCATGCACTGCCATTGAGTATCCTTCAGAAGAAAGACAGAAAGAAAAATAACCGATTCGACCGCCGGCCACGTTCCTTCAGTGCTTGACCCCTTATTATGTATTTGGCCCATGTTAAATCGACAGCCATTTTCATTCACATTCTCAAAATGAATGCTTTTTTCTACAGACACTGCCAGTTCATGGATTTTTAGAGACAGAGATGGATCCCACAGTCGAGAGTCAGGTCAGCCCTGTAGTGACTCAGAAAGCAGAGGAGAGGAAGAAGATCATCGATGGTCAATATAAATGCTTTGAGAAAATGAACAGAGACCTGCCATATAACAAATCAGGTTTGAAAACACAGCCACTGAAGAGGTTTAGATTGAATCATCAGGCGCTCGTAGCTCAAAGTGCAGAGAGCGATTGCACGCTCTGATTGTTTGTGTGCCGGCCTTTAGGTCTGTATTGCAACAGGACTTGGGATGGCTGGTTATGCTGGGATGACACTCCGGCAGGGACACACACATCGCAGAACTGTCCTAATTACTTTGTTGACTTCGACTCCACTGGTACAATTTGTTATTTATTTATTATTATTTATTTTTTTATGTTCATTTGTTAATGCGCATCCTTTGTCTTATGTAGAGAAGGTCACTAAATATTGCGATGGGACTGGAAACTGGTTCAGGCATCCTGAGACGAACAGGACCTGGTCTAACTACACCCTGTGCATTGCACACACGAAAGACAAACTAAAGGTACGAGGTCGCGTCATCCTTCATTTACGCATCTCTCATAAAAGAACGTTTTATTGTGTAATGAATTTTTCTGAATTCGATATTAAACGTTAACAAACGTTATGAAAAGAAAAGGATCTTCTCCCAAATGGCAGAAGATCCACAAGGAGATTTTTCTAGTTGTGTATATAAAAAAATGATATATTGTATCAATATTGCTAAAGAGAATCATGTTTTAAACGAAATGCACTAGACATGAAGCTAACTCTGAGTGGCTCTTAGACTGGTGGACAGCTGTTCAGGAAGTTTCGGTTTCTTTTAGTCTAAGGAGCAGTGAAGGAGAACGTCTACACAAGTTCAGGGTTTAACCAAACAGCTTCTGTTGAAGATGGGTTGCACTATAAATGATTCATAATGGCGACTGTACTGTACAACTACTGCTGTACAAAGTGAGAAAGAGAGCGGGAGAGCAAGAGAGAGAGACAGAAATCTAAACAAACAAAAAGGAAATGTCAGCTCAGACAGACTTAAATTAAATCTATACACTTCCCATCAAAGCAGATGGATTTGACTGGAGTTCATATAAAAGGCATAACAAAATGAGATGTGCACTTTCAAGGTAACCTTTTAAGTCTCCTCAGTACTTTAAATGACATCCTTTTTGCAAGAACCCCGTTCACTATAAAACTTCGAATAAAAATTGTATATGATGCCCCAATAAAGTCAAGCCTTAAGCTAGAAAGGTATTTATGCCAGTGCGTTATTTAAAGTGAAAGATTTAATTTACTTCACATATTAACAGATTTTGGATTTAGTAAATGGACCAAAAAGGCTGATGAGTCATCTTGCACTACAAAGCATTTTGTCCAATCAAATCGTCTCTAGAATGCGACCAACTAACAATTCATGTGATTTCAAATGTGATGATCCCTTTAATACGGCTATCTTAAAGAGACAGTTTACCAGAAAATAAAAATGATGTCTTTATTTATTCACCTTCATGTCGTTCAAGACCTGTATATGACTCTTTCTTCTGTAAAACACAGGTGATATTTTGAGAAATGTCTCTGTGTTTTTGCATCAATACAATGGAAGTAGATGTGGTCCAATGTTGTTTGGTTACCAACGTTCTTCGAAATATATTTTTTGTGCTTTGTAGAAGAAAGAGAGTCATCCAGGTTTGAATGATCATAAGAGTAATTCAATTATGAATTTTTGGTTAAACTAGCAATTTTATTAGTGAATTAATTTACATTATACAGGATTTGTTTGTCTCGTTTCAGATGGCGTATATTTTGTATTACATGGCAATAGTGGGTCACGCTCTGTCCATCATATCGCTCCTCATCTCTCTGGCCATATTCTTCTATTTCAGGTGAGTGTGTTCACCTAAATATAAAAATACGATTTAAAGAGGCCACAAATCTCTGCTTCATAGCTGCAGTTGCTTCGGAAATATCAATGAAGCTCAATGATGGGCCGCTCTGTTGTTTACTTTTTTTTTGTCAAGTCTGTCTGTCATCTGCTCTCGAGCAGTTTGTCATTTGTCAGAGCTGTTCACGGGGATGCTGGAGAGGTAGATTGCTCTTCTGGCAACTGAGATTTATTTAATTGACAGAGTCGACGTTTAAGATTCTCAAAGAAAGATTTACCAAGAGGCTCTCGCTTACCCCATTCATCACAGCAGCCAATTCAAACCAAATAGAAAAGATGGAACTGCAGTTCCTGTGGCGTGCTACCGCCGGCATGGCCCCATGGAAATGCAATCTGCACCCCGGAGTTCAATTTGTTAACCTCTGAATAATATAGAACTCTAGATGAGGTGATTATTTTCCTATTGGAAGAGTTGCCTTTTTATGTCTTAGTGATGGATTGCCATTTATTGTGCACAGTGCTTTGGAAATGCATTAAAAACCTAAATCAGCCCTCATTGAACTGAAAAGCAAAGCATTGAAGCTTCAACACAATCTCATTGCAATTCACAACACTTTTACTGAACTTTTACTTGACAAAAAAGGTGCTACAAAAGCTTCTTCAGAGCGATGCCTTAGAAGAACCATTTTTGGTTCTCAAAGGACTATTATCTTAAACGTTTGTAAGGAACAAAATCCTGAATTTTTCATAATCTAAAGAATCTTTCTCCACCAGAAAGGTTATACGGATATTAAAGGTTCTTTATGGAACCATTCAGCCAAATGTTTTATTTTATGGCATCGGAAGGCACGTTTTTAAAAGAGTGTACATAGCTAATTTATATGAATTTGTAAAATCTCATTCGCAAGTTTTATTACAACCTGCTTTCGTACCTTTGATATTAGGTTTGTGGGTGGGGCTTCATTATTGTTTTTGGTAATAATGGCACGTTTTGTACAATTCACATCTAATGAATTGATATGAAATCGTCACCTTGTGAGCTCATATTTACATAGTTTTACATAATTTTCTGATTCAGACTACATTAGAAAGATCTGCGGTTAAAGATGTTGTGAATGTTCAGGTTGTGAATCTGAAGGACCACAGTTTAAAAACGATACTAAAGCTCATTAGGAGAACATAAAATGACTTATTTCAAAACCATTATTTACAGGTTCTATTGCACCTTAAGTCTGTTGTTAGCATGAATATTTGATAGGTCTGTTGAAGTTGAAGTAATAAAAATAGGTCGGTCTTTAAAAATAAAAACATCAATTCAATTTCACTACAGCATTTCTAAGCCAAATGAGAGCAAGATGATGGCATGTGTTATTTGAGTGATGTCTCTGTGAATAACTTTAACAAACAAACTTTTAATGAGTCCCAAATGTTTCAACTCCCACTCGCTGGCCGAATATCCCGATTGTTTGGCTATGACATAATAAAAATGTGTTCTCATCATTGTGCTTCATTAAGTGCAAATCTCACTGTCCATTAGTCTAAAAAGCCCATAGCCAAACGAAAACCAGTAGGGTTTGTCAGGTTGTGTGTCATTTCATGCTGATCTGGTTTCCATCCTCCATATCCCCGATGGTAAAGTTCATTTCAAGGGTAGTTAAACGTCAGAGATGGGCACATAAGCTTTAGGCTGGATGATATTTAGTGTGACTGTTGTATATAGTGCGTACGATCTCACTGCCTGTGTTTGAAGCATGCTTGCTTTAAGTACACTATTAACCAGTAAATGAAAGGTTGAGAGGAAACGCATCCATTATAGTGCATTACAAACATATTATGATTAGGACCTCATTTTAACATTAGGGCCCAAATGATAAACACCTTTGTTGTCAGAAGCAATGACAGGCTGTTATTAGAATATCTGGATACTACCCTTAGAATCAATTTTTATAATGAATCGGTTAATATCACTACCGGACAAACTGGATGAGCAAACTTGATGTAACTGTGCTGTTTCCTGTTTTATTCTCCAAGTTAAGTTACAGTATACACCTGTCAAGGAAGGCTTTGACCAACTTGCAAGCTGTGGAAACTTATTTAGAACGGTTCATGCATTCGCAAATGTTAATAATAATGTTAATGACACGATGACATGAATTCTGTGCAACGTTTGTTTTTATGGTACGATTGCGATATTTACAGTCCGATCCCCCGAGATGTCAAAGGCTTAATGTTGTCTTATTGGGTCCAGATGTGGTGTTCAGTGAGGTACGTGACAGTATACAGCTGCACTGAGCTTTTATTTATGCCCGCCGGATAATGCCAGCAATTTGGTTAGAAATATGGGAAATAGCTTTGGAAAATGAGCTCAGCTTTTACTCCAGTCTGTCCAGTGGTCCAGGAACACTGCTGCCAATTTTCGGTTCAATCGAGTAAGATCATGTGATGTGAGTTGCAGTAGCGTCTTGGACGACAAAAATAGTTAATCATTATCTTTGGTGATTGCAAAACACAGACGATCTTTTCCAGCTGCCCGTTGCAGGTGTGAGGTTGTTTTACATCCTGAATTTGCTTTAAAGTTTTACAACTCCTCCAGTCCTACAACAGAACAGCATTTATTGCTCAAATACTTTTCTTATAAGCTGCTTTCTCACGTTTTATTGAGACAATGTTAGCTTTATTTAGTTATAGTTATTTTTTTGCTGTTTTTGTAGATTTTCTACAATACATATTAATAGAAAACAGTAGGGCTGTCAAAGGATAAGTAGCACTATATCGAACCCACAATAAAAGTTTGTGTTTACATAATATATGTCAGTGTGCTGTGCATGTTAATTTTGTATTTATAAACACATAGATATAAAAATAACCACATTTAGGAAATATTGCCATGTATTTATTTACATTTGCCAATAATTTAATATATATATACATATATGTATGTATATATATATGTGTTTATTCATTTTATATGTTCTTAAATAAATGCATGTACGTGTATGTCTTTATAAACACAAAATTAATATGCACAGTATGTAAGACGTATAATATATATATATATATATACAGTAAGATGTATATTATGTAAACAGAACCTTTTTTTCTGGGTGCGTTTGACATCCCTGGAAAATTTTTGTATTCTTGTTGTTTGACCCTAACTCTATAGTATGCACTTTTATTATGCACTGTTATTAAAGTTCATTGAGTTTCATAAACTTAACTTTTCATTTTTATGTTTCAAACAGAGATGGCAATGCAGAAGCACACCTATAGATTGCTACTTTCATATCTGTGCCCAAGCTTTAAAAATTTCATTTGAGATAAATTGATCATTTTAGGGTTCTAGACATCACAGTTCTTTTAAACAAACACGGACAATAATGTAAAACCTGATCTACAAATTATTTTCTTAATATATTACAGACATGTAAACATTCAATTTCTGAAAGTTTTAAAATATACATTTATTTGTCATTGCGTGGATCCTGAAGGCAACAAAAATAGTTAAAAATCTGCTTCTAGACTTAGAAATTGTTTTTTGACACAAAGCCGTCTTGAAATTACCTGTCAAACATGATTACTGTGTGAAACTCTGCAAAATTGCTTCTGTCATAAATGATCTGTGATTATTTTTATATATCTCATGTAGGAGTCTGAGCTGTCAGAGAATCACACTTCACAAGAATTTGTTCTTCTCATACGTGCTTAACTCGGCCTTCACCATCATCAACCTCATAACTGTGGTCAACAACCCCAAAGTGGTGCAGAGGAGTCCGGTTAGTACACCTCACCTCCACAACACAGCGTCAATTCCAGCCATTTTTTACAATTATGTGGGGTAAAAAGATTAATAAATTTGCGTTACGTTCATGTGCTAGACATTTTGTATCTAGCTTGTGTCTGGCCTCTAAAGACATCTTTGTATTCCAAGAAAGCCACAATATTTAAAACTCATTGTATTTTTAGTTCGTAGGACTTTCTCCTCTACTACTGTATGATCTTTTCAGGTTTTGCTCTCTATGGAAGAACGTATAAATCTTCCACACAGGAATGTATCAGATGATCTAAGAGCTGTTTTGTGCAGTATTCAGACAGCTTTGTTAAAACCACTATAGATGTGGAACAGATGCAAGAGACTGTAAATATTAGAGAAATGGGCAGAGAAGTGAGTCAGAGTATGCACCCTGCTTTCTTTGTTTTTTTTAGCTTGTCTGTTGTGCAGAAGATTGGAGGAGATGCTAATTTTGAAGTTTCTAAAGAAGTTAAGTGCAGCGGGAATGTACTCTTAGAGTTCCATAACAATGATTGTTCATACTGGTTTATGTTTGAGAAATGGATTATCACACTAGGCTCCTGCACTGAAAAACAGACTCATTCATTGCGTCTGTCAAAGCAAAGAGGTGTACGAGAAGATAAGTACCATCCAAACTGATGCCTTCTCAAAACGTTGCCTGTTATGTGCAGGCGCCGTGTTACAGATGTCTCTGTAAAATGCACGTTCTTTGGGGGCGTCGGGCAGGTGCTTTCACTCAACGTTTAATTTACGATATCCTTTTCAGCAGGAGAAAATGTTCCCTCTGTTTTTCCTTTCAGCTCCTGGTGAGTCAAGCCTAAGCAGTCAGTACAGAATGCATTCCTGGGTTTAAGGAGAAGAGGTCAAAGACGTGGCTCGGCCACCCAGTTTAGACTCTTTAGACCTTGAGACTTGCTTTGTTTAACTAGAATTACGTGACACGTCAAGGTCGTCTAAGTCATATCGAAGAAGCCTGTGACATTTGAGGGATTGTTGCGTGTGGAGATAACGTGTTTGTGGACGTTTACTCTGTTGCCTGGGTGAGCAGACAGAAGAGCATTGGGCTACGGACATATGGTAGAAAGTTCATCAGAATGACTGATGGGTTTTTGGGTGGGGTGATTCAGGGCTCAGCGAATTGAGATTATAACTTTTGCCAACTTTTTCTTCTAATTAAATTCGCACACGTTCTTACAAATGAGCAAGACAGTACAAGCTTTACAGGGAAGAATATCTGGGCCATGTTAAAAAGCATTAAACAAGAATTTGTCATAAAAAGAGAAACAGGAAGTTCTGCTCCTTAGAATGAAACAATTTATGCAATTTAAAAATATCTATGGTTTTATGCTACTTAGGCTAAAAAACACAACATCAAAGTACCATATAAAGAAGTCACATTAATGTTCTTTAATATATTTATTGGCTTTTTGTGGCTTTATTTGTTGATGGGGAATCCAAATGCAGATTCATTCAAATAAAACTAACCATATAGGATGTATAATTTGAATAGCAAAATAGTAAACAGTTCTGTTATTTTAAATGAAATAAAATATCAGCCAAAACATTATTTTTTGTATTTAAAAAACTGTATTCTTTCAAACCTCAAATACTGCTAAGAAAACATATTCATATTCACTTTTAAGCAATAATACAGTAACGTTTGTTCGTGTATTTAAGAAAGGTTACACAAAAGAGAATGTGATAACCTTGATTTATTTCACATATTCCTTTTCGTTCTGACTTCCTGAGGTTTGATTTAGTTGAAATTCAACAAACTCTGGAATGAAATTGATAATCTGGCTAATAGCTAATCTGAATGGTTCTCTTATTTTTTATTTAGCTGTATATCTAATATGTGATCAAATATTTAACATAAATTTAAACTCCAGTATAGAAATCTTAAACTATAATGTACTACAGCTAAATTCTGATACTATGTTGATTTCAAATCAAAATCTAGTTTGTAAGCAAAACCTAAAGAAAACCACTGCAGTAGTTCATATATAACGCAAATGGACATTTATCAATTTATCATTTATGTCTTAAAAAATGTCCTTACTTGACACAAAGACAGAAACTAATGAGGCCTCCTCGATGACATATTGCCTGAATTGCTTATTGCAGTCAGTGTAAAAACATCTGTCTTATTCTCTCTTTTTTTCTCATTACTCCCCTTTGCAGATTGGCTGCAAGGTGCTGCATTTCTTCCACATGTACATGCTGGGCTGTAACTATTTCTGGATGCTGTGTGAGGGGATTTATCTGCACACTCTTATCGTGGTGGCCGTGTTTGCAGAGGAACAGCATCTGCACTGGTATTATCTTCTGGGCTGGGGTGAGCATTCACCAGCTCCACTCTTCCTCTTTATCTGAAAAGCAGCTCTCGGTTTTCCCATCTGTCCCAAGCTCAAAGTTGTAAATATGGACGGCCTTCCTGTTAGCACCGAGTGTATCGTGACCTGTTTACATGGCAGCTGTTTCATCACCTTTTGCTCCATAATTTATTGACAACATTTGCTTGTGTTCATGTCCTTCTGCTCTATAAACGGAGAACATTGTTAACTCCATGAACACAAGTAGTTCACATTTATGACACAATGTGTAGTTCATGTGAGTTTTTGATAACTATAGTAATAAGGTCATGCTTCATTTCTCACGTGGTTGTACAGCAGGACATTCATGAAAAATGTGAGCTTAACAGGGTCAGTACATTATTTCCTGTTATTGAATATTGATGAAGCTGAGAAAATAAAGATATAAATATACCTTTTTAAAAATAAATTCCAGAGAATGTTTTAGGTATACAGTATGAGCACTATGTTTCTTCTGTGTGTGTAACATTTAAGTATATACTAATTCAAAATAACCTCTTAAGCAAAGGGTTAGCTTACCCTCTATTCAAGTCATTCTTGTCATTTTATACTTTTAGGACATTTCATTTTCTATAATCCTGATCCTGTTTTCTGCTTTAGTAAACTATTGCTGCAAGTCTATTTCTACCAACAACAAAAAAACAGTGAAATGTTGCATGTTCCACTTTTGCTATCATTTGACTATCCTTTCACTTTAAACCTTTCATGCATATAAACTCAGAACAATTTTGTGTGTTTTTGTTGCTTGTAAGGCATGTAAAACAAGATTTTTACTACACACATGTTTCAAAGATATCGTCGGATGTCCACTTGAGAAAACAGTATGAGTTTTGAGATCTTGTGGCTGTGCACTGTAGTGACCTCAATGCGTGAAAGGGTTGAACACAATTTAAAAAAACGTGTTGTTTTAATCACATTGAGGATAAACAAAATTATCAATCATGTCTCGTAATCACATAATGTGATATACTTTATATTATATACACTAATACAGTATAGACAAATGTATTTGGACAGCCCTTCTAATAAACATGTTTATCTATTCCAGTAAATCCAATCAAAACAAATATTAATGCTACACTACCTTCAAAGAATTTTGTTTCCATCTTTGTTGTATCAGTTCAATAAGGGTCTTTTTCTGTTCTGAAATGACTGTATACCTGTGTCATGATGGCGTACAGAGAGCCCAGACAGCAGTTTAAACAAAAATACTTTTTCTAACAAAAGACCCACGATGGGGCAAAAACAGCAAAAAACACACAAACAGAACAACGCCAAAACTTAGACTTCCCACAAGTGGGCAAAAATAGGAAACAAAAACTTGAATAATAATTTGCTTCTCAAAAAGCAAGGCAATAACAGGGCTTACAAGACACAGCGTGGACATTAAAGGAATGAACCAGCACAGGATAGCAAAACACAAGGGCATTAAATGGGGAAAACTAATGAGGGGTAATTACAATGGGCAGGTGTGGGGAATGAAACACTAAAGGGAAGATAGATGGGAAAAAAGGGGGTGAATGGGCATGTCCTTGCACACAGAACACAACAATCACAAAAGTCATGGTACTGTCACAACCCTTAATCATTTATTTTTGAATCTTGCTTTCTTGACAGGGACATTGTCAAATCTAGAAACGGCCCCAAACTGTTGCTTTACATTTAGAAGCACACAATTCTCTCAAATATCATTATATGCTGTAGCATTAAGATTTTGGCTAACGGAAATGACTAAAGCTGTCAAACCTGTTCATTAGAATCACACTTTATTTTAAGGTCCAATTCTCGCTATTAACTAGGACTTTTGACTCAATAAAGTCCTAAATTGGTGCTTGTTATATAGTTAGTATAATAGTTGTTAGGTTTAGGGATTGGGTAGGATTGAGCTGTAGAGTATGGTCATGCAGAATATGTGCTTTATAGCATTAATGAACAGCAAATATTCTAATAATAAGCAACTTGTCAATAGTGAGAATTGGTCCATATACTAAAGTGTTACCAAATATAGTCTGATATACAGCATACTGTTCGATTGGCTATTAGTATGCAACCTAAAAAATTACCTTTCGTTTGTAAGATTATACCTTTTTATTTTGTAGTAGTAATAGTGCACGATTTCCCCATGGATCTGAACGATTCCGCTGCGGATAGCAGCGACAAACAAGTGTTTAGAAAATTGCTCTGCTAATGTTTGTTGTCATTTAGTGTTGTGGGAGAAAACAGAATGAAAAGGGTCTTTTGCCCCGGGGGGCTTTAGTACTGCTGTACTCTAAACTGTTACCACTGACAGCTTTATTATCATGGCTTATAGAGGATCAGGACCTAACTGTCTTGTTTTGCCTTTGAATGAACAGGTTGCAGACTGAGCTGAATAGAGCTCTTAATAGCAGATCATTACTAAAGATTCCATGATAACCTTCAGTCATATCTTTCATTTATTCCCAAAGAAGAGAGGCAGCGGCCCTCATCCAGCCGTGGCAAATCCGCTAATATGCCTTCAGGCCTTTAAAGGCTGAACTGAGGATATTTCATGCCAATTTACAGTTCTACAAGAGGGATTGATTTTGCATCCAACATCCCTAATGCATCAAGGAATAATGTTTATTTAGCAAAAAGATGCTGAGCTTGTAAAGAAACGTCTGTTGAAGTACTCTGATATTTAATACTTTTATAAATCACGTTCTGCTGTACACATTCCACACAATTTATACTCGACTGTCCCGTTCGACATTATTTCTTGCATTTTAATGGGTATAAAACGTAAATTATAAGAGAGAGAGATATGCTGTGATTGACTAATGTCTCAATTCTCCTTTCAACAGGATTCCCCCTGGTGCCTGCATCCATCCACGCTGTAGCTAGGAAAAAATACTTTGATGACAAGTGAGTAATGTTCACTGCTCCTCTGTTGTAAATACGAAAGGCAGGCCGGGTCTAGTGGACAGAAGATCTGATATGGGATTTATTGTGTTTTTCCACTAGCTGCTGGATGAGTGTGGAGACCCATCTGCTCTATGTGGTTCACGGCCCCATAATGGCAGCTTTATTGGTGAATCAACACATTGAACATTTCTATAAACTCAAATATAAATTTATCGAATTTTCAATGTGTTCAAAAGGTCAATCTTAATTTTTCATTTTTTTGTTTCATGCCCTAGGTCAACCTGTTCTTTCTATTGAACATAGTACGAGTCTTGGTGACGAAACTGAGAGATACTCACCGGGCAGAGTCCAACATGTACATGAAGGCGGTGAGGGCCACCCTAATTCTCGTGCCCTTGTTAGGCATTCAATTCGTCATTTTCCCTTGGCGGCCGGAGAACCGCCTGGCAGGAGAGATTTATGACTACATCATGCATATTTTAATGCATTACCAGGTACTCCCTAGTGATCGTTTGTATTTGGAAAACTATATAAAAAGTTAATATATGATAATAAGGCTTCCTTGTTTTTTGGGTTTTTAAGGGACTGCTGGTGGCAACCATATTCTGCTTTTTTAATGGAGAGGTAAGCATGACCAGATTAATACATACAGCTGCGGGAAATAAATAAGAGACCATTTTCAGTTTTTCTAAAATTTACAATTGGAATGTTTGCGTTTGGGTAGAATTATCATTTTTGTTTCATTCTGTGAACTGAACTACTTACAACATTTCTCCCAAATTTCAAATAAAAATGTTGTTTCTATTCGCATTTATTTGCAGAAAATGAGACCTGGAGGAACAGGTGAAAATGACAGAAAAGATGTTCTGTATTTTTTCAGACCTCAAATAGTGCAAAGAAAACAAGTTCATATTCACTTTAAGCAATACAGCAATATCTGTACACATATTTAGGAAAAGTTTAAAAGTTATTTTTTATGTGATAATTTTCATGTGTCTATCATGCTGTCTGTATTTCGGTATGATTTTGGGGAAATTTATCAGACTCTGGACTGCAATGGCCACAATACAACTAGAATCCAGATTTTTACATGAAAATCTGGAATGGTCTCTTCATTTTTTCAGTGGGTGTACATACATGAGTAATGAAACCTTATACTGTTTATTTTGTGAAAGATTGTTATTCTCGCTTAAACACTGTAAATGCTTCTTAAAAATAAACCTTAAAGAATTATAAAATATAGTTTCTTGGCATGAGGATGTTGATACACTATGATGATATGCAATATCACAATACTTCAATCTAGATTGTTTCCCCTTTCACTATAAAGCAATGCCTGTTATAATTTAAAGAGACCATTCTGAGTGCAGTCACCCCCGTGTAACAGACGTGACATTTGGGCTAATGTGATGTTTTGTCAAAACACACCGTGTGCCGGTGTTCGAAAAGCAGTGATGCGTTCTGTAAGTTTCTGGGTGAATACCTGGCCACGCTGTGTAACACGTTGACTCACACGTGGTTGATGTCACTTTCCGTGATTTGTCATGAATCATTTGCGATACGTGTTGACGGCGTTAAGCATAGTTTGCAGGTTATGACAGTGAAGTTTATAGTTACAACATGACGTTTTCAATCCAAGTTACCTATCCGTGAACGTCCCAAGGTTTACGAAGGCCGGGATTTTAAAGCCAATGTGTCTCGGTGAGGGCATGAGAGGAGTATAAAGCAGCAATAAGCACCAGCGATCCTGTCAAAATCCATTTACCAGACTTGGAGAAACAAACTTGGAGCACTCATGCATGACAAAACCAAGACAATGAAGACACAGTTTTAATAGAAAACTCAGCATGAGGTTTCTGGCACAAACTTGAATGGAATGAATTAGCAGCTTTTATCCTCCTATGTGCAAGTCCTGTTTTAAACATGCTGGATTATTTCTGGGCCTGGAAAAGGGGTCAATTATTAGCTTATGCATGAGCAGCCCGTCTCGCATCAGCATCCACATGCGTCTGCAAACTATGTGCATGTGTCCTAAGAGCAGATCCTGTTTCAGGACCATAAAGGGCGCACTGACACGGAATAATATTTTCTTTGTCGTTGTTTGTTTACGCCGGTATAATGATTTGTTCCGAACTCAAATGTCCTGCCCCCGGTGTCCCGTCTGCTCTAGATCTGTGACTGATCCAATACCTCTCTTTGTTGTGGTAAAAATACACTGGCCGGTAATTGCGATACAATCGGGTTTTCATATTTACAAGTTATGCGCAGCTATGAAAGAATGATAATAGAGTACCGGTAACTGATAGATATTCAGACGTTATGTCTAATATCACATGATTTCTCTCACCACAGGTCCAGTCAGCTCTGAAGAGACAGTGGATACAATACAAAGCGCAGTGGGGTCAGCGGAGACGCGAGCACTGCTCCATGCGCTCCACGTCGTATACCGCCACCTCCATCACCGAGGTGCCCGCGTACATGTTCCATCACGACTGCAACAGCGAACACTCGAACTGCAAACAAACAGAAGACTCAGAGCTGGTGGCCCTCAAGACGGGCGAGACGTACGCCTGACAGATCTGAGTAACACGAACGATTCGAGAAAAGTCAAACCGGAGGCTCCATTAAGTGAGTGTTCACAAGCTCCCCCATCTCAGAGTTCATGCGCTTGACAACAACAGGACGTCCAGAGTCCGTGTGTCGGCACCAGCGATTGTGCTGAGAGATCACCCACCACTTCGTTTCAATTCTTTACAGCTCTGCTTCTGCGAGTTGAGACGAAAACAACATTCAGTCACGGGAAGCGTTCCTTTAAGTATGTCATGTTAAAGCTGCTAGTTTCGGAAGCTCCTCACATCCCCTCTGGGCTCTTGACCCCTAAACGGCGAAACTTACTTTGCAGAAACCAAAGGATGTGTGTTTTACTAAAGCTTCTGGGATGAGGTTCTCAAGCAGACGGCTGAGACGTCCATCAGCAAACAAAGGAAAATTCTTCTGTGCCTGAATTCTGAGCATTCAAGTGTCAAAGGGGGTTAAAAAAGGCCTGTCGGACGGCCATTTTGTAACTAAATATAGCTTTGTGTCCGTCTGCGAGCCTCCTGACTGCTTTACTGTTTTCGCAGCTGTACTCTTTTGCCTCATCTTTGCTTCGAAAGAGGGCGTAGAGGAAAGAGATGAAGAACGTGGATAATTTTAGCAGTGGATTTATAACTCGCCGCGAGTACAAAAATATATATATTCTGACAAAAAAAGACTAAAAAATATATTCAATAACGTTACTCAAGTGTTGCAGATTTGATTCAAGTCTGATTTTGTCTAAAGGCATCTTGTGAGGGTTTTAGAGTGCTGCTTTCCCAACAAGTACGTTCCCAATGGGCAACCGAATCTAGTTTGTTCAACGCTCTGGTTTATTCTAGTTTTCAAGCAGTAAACAATAATTCATGCTTTTGTTACAAGAGTTAAATAGGAATGAACAAAATAGTAATAACAGATAAGCACTTTAAATCAACTCAACATGAAAACAAAGCGTTATGACTATTGCTATGGCTAGCCTAGAGGAATATCATAAAACGATTTCTTCTGAAAACCCTCCCATATGTTAGTGGTTATGTAAAGGACAAAAATGCAGAACAGCTCTTCATTTTATTCCCCCCACCAAGGGGTAGACAACTGTGAGAATAAACATCAGCTTCAAATGACCCGTGGGGTGCATGACATGACAGACAGATGTCAAACACACTTCACATCGGACGATAACTGAACAAAACATTAAATGCACATGTACATCTATATAGAAAACGTTCAGAGCTACATGTATTGATCATTGAACACTTTGTTTAAATATTATATTGAAAAGCTAATTTATGGATTTACGATATAGGAATGTAAAGAGTTTTTCCAGAAGTTGTTTGTATACATTTCCTAATAATGTGAATTTGTTTAATAAGATGGAAATATTAAGAAAAATGAGAAATGTATGAATATTCAATACAGTGACGCTCTGGAAACAAGCTTGATTATTTTTCTCTCTCTATGAAATGTTTATTTTTTGTTACATTGGACTACGACGCTGTAACTTTATTTAAAACGAAACTTTAAGATGTACATATTGTGTTGTGTCTCCAGAGGTTTGAGGTGAATTTGTGAGTTGTGTGGATTTTTTTGGGGTAATTGTATTTACCATGTAATTGTTTTAGTCTAACATGACATTGGCATCATGGTGTATATAGTGTACTGTCAGTCAGTCATAAAGCTTCCGTTGTATGTTTTAAGCTTCTGTTCTTGATCACGTTTTAATGTTTATTGCTAGTGTTCGGGATGCCAATGAAGAACTGTTGTGCTTTCAGAAGAAAACAAACTTTTCATTTTCTCGCTCGAAATTGAACCATTTTGAAAATGTGTCCATTTATATATGTATAGTCAGAGACTTTGTCTTTGAGTCACATGAATTTACATCCTATTTTGTACATAAGATTAAATTTGATGGCTTAAAGCTAAAAGTCTTTATGTGACTCTGAATAATTTCTTAGATTTTTATATATTTCTACAACAGAGATATCCCATTATTATAGATTTCTTAAAAAAAAAAAATACATCACTCTCTTCTACTACCAGATTTAATGCTTACATTTCTGAACTTAACATCATAGCTAATAACATTCAGTCTAATTGACTTTTGTGAGATGTGCTTAGATCTTGCCTGCGGGTGCAAGCATAGACAACAGACCAAGATATTTCTGGCACAGCCAGTGTCACATTCACTAAGCTTCAGCCTCTACAGGTGCAGGACTGACAAATGCTTTTTGTTTGCGTCTAACATGTGCTGTCCTCTTTCTGCCCATTAAATACAGCTGTGACCCTAATTATATATTAAATAGCCTAAATATGATTTAATTTACATTATTTAATGAAACTTTGCAACGCATATAGAACAACCGTTTTATAAAAGCAATAAGCTACGTGAAGCAGTGGGTTACAGTGTATTTTATAACAGTTAAGGGCGTATTATGCACTTCGCATCATGCCACAACGCCCTTAGCTGTTATAAAATGCACTGTAACCCACAGCTTCTTGGTGCTTATCGCTTTATTAAACAGACCCATTTTTTTATATTTATATTTCAAAATAGTAATAAATGAATCAACTATTTGTGAGAATGTCTGTGAAAATCAGACTGAACTCTCAAAGTGTAATTCCGTGATGCGCATCAAAGTTTGATTTCAACCATTATTTTACATATGATTTTAATCTCTGACATGGCCTTATGTAATCAATATCAAAGATATCAAGGTTGTATTTTCACAGAATTATCTGATTTAATGTAAACAGTAAATCACATAAAATTGACTTATACTTAAATTTTTCACACTGGATCACTTTTTTCATATTTTATTATTCAGCGTAGTTTTGGACAGTAATACTTTCAATCTGGGTATTTTTCATCTTCAACGGTAAATATCATTTTCTACATTAACATTATATTAAGTACAGTTGTAATATTTAATGTAGTACATATATTTAAATTATTTGACTTGGTGACCGTTCTTTCTTTTGATGGTGAGCTGAGTTTCTTTTGATATTGAACCAGAGATGACAGTTTACTGTTCATAAGGTTCAATCAGTTTGACTCATGTTATTAAGCACTCCTAATGTAATTAACATAAGCAAATTCTTCATCTTTTTTGTGAAAGTGAGAAACTGCAGGCAGATTAGGTCTTTTGCATCACTTATGCTGTAATAAGCACTGCAAGCTACACTCATTCTTCATTATACTCCTAGCAACACCAGTACATCATTTGCATTCGACCCCAACACTGCTGATGTCATGTGTCATGGACCATCTTCAAATTAATGTTTAGTGGGGGAAGTGGTGTTTAAAACAGCACGCACACTAAAAAGCTACATAAAACAATGTGACAACCACAAGCTTTTATCTGAAACTTAGCTTTTTCTCCTTAAGGCATTTGAATCTCTTTCTTCTTTTTGTGTTTAAGACAATGAGAGTAGATTCTGCTTTCATTACAAACGCAACTAATTGTATCATTATAGTTAAAAAGAATATCACTCGGTACATTTGCATGAACACAGATACACAATTATCATGTTCTTTAAATGATTTCCATAAATGTAAGAAAAGCGATTTATACAATGCTTAGCATAACAAAGAGAGACGATTTGAAACGCTCATGTTGCATTAGAAATTTAAGTAGTACATCATACAGGAAAAAGCTTTTAGCAGATTTGCATGGAAGATGCCTCTTCATGTCGCGCTCCTGATGGGAACTGTCACTGTGATAGCCGAGAGCACATTAATGATTTTATTATATAATTGAATTATGTCTCGACCTCTTATAGCTCACTTATGTTTTTATATTGTAAAAGGTATTGTAAAAATTTAGTTTTTGATCATTTTCTGGAAAGTTTAAGATTGAGAAAATGTTTTATTTATGGAAAGCAGTGTTTTTACCTTAAACATTGTAATTAATGTAGAAACTTCACGAAAGACATTACGTCCGTCTAAGGTCGCAGATTCATTATTCCGAGTTGGCAATTTAAGTGTGGAAGATATTACAATTTTATAGTATTTATTTTCAAATTTTAATAAGAATTGGGGGTTGGGGGTATGGGCCTGCTGGCATAATGAGAAATAATTGCAAAAAATCCTGATTTTCTAAGGGCAAAGTGTCATTTCTCAATTAAATTTGATGTATATAAATATAAGCTCGATGATCTTGACAGGTTCCGTAAAATTTACTCATGCAACCTTGAGATTGCCAGATAAAAACAGTCTCTTATCATTAGAAACTGGTACAATCAAACAAGTTGAGCAGCTGAATTTATAATTGATGTAAAGGTTTCAAAAAACATTCTTGCGGAAAATAAAAAATAAAGTAAAACATTTTTGCTGAGCAGTGAATGCAGAACGATGGAAGCAGAAGCATTTCAAGGTTTATTTTTTGAAAGCAAGTGTCTTGAAGATTTACATTTATGCTCATAATGAATCTCTTGACACTAAAGAAAAGAATCTCCTCACAACAGAGGCACCTCAGCGAGCTCTCAAAGCTTTAGACATCTTCTGAATACATGGGGAGGCTGTCCGATCTTTGCATTCATGCTGAAATAGTTGAAAGTTTGATGAAGTATCAGTTACCTCCCATATTAATATTCGAGAAAAAGGCTGACAATGGCTGAGACCAATTGTGAATAGAAACTAATAGCTTTTTCCTAAACATTCTATGCCTCTGATTATGATATGAACTTTATCTAAGGCAGACTCAATAAACCATGACTAGAGCTTGCTGAGATTCTGAATATCTCTTTTGAAATATCCCATTAACTTGTAAAAGACCAAACGGTATTAAACCTGAAAAGCAAATAAGCACAAGTCCACACACACATATATACATTTATTTTATATATAGTATAGTCCTGCTGTGAAAGTTCAACTAAGATAAAGGAAATGTAAAAAAAATGATGTAATGTAAAGTACATAGTAATAAAGTTTCTAATTGAATTGAGCATCACTGAAATGTTTTTACATCAGCTGAACTTCAGACATCTGAGTTTCCTTTGCAATATATTTATATCAAAACATATTTATTTGACATATTATATATTTTTAGACAAATAAGATCCAGGTTGTTTTAAGTTTCTTGTTTCTAAAATGTACTATAAATATCCACATGTACATCCTGTAACTGTGTGCAGCTTTGAGCAAAACAGCCTTTGAGTTTCAGCGTTTATAAAAAGTTTCAAAAATACAAATGTCAGGGAATTTAATGAGGGTTATAATTCAGAGATATGTTAATGTTAAATTTCTTTCCATCAGGCTTTGAACAGTACATCTCATGTATTTTATATAACAACTGTGACTATCAACCTTCGAAACATAAATTTGTTTTTGTACTAAGTTAAGTTTAAAACGTACTTAAGCAAAGAGATTGAGAGTTTACTATCATTACTGATGGTCTTTGGCCTAAAGCCTTTTTTCTGATCTCTGATGAGTTCAATAGTAAGTTAGCCTGAACTTCTCTCTTTGTCTTTGATCCCAACGGGAGCATAAACTGACCGCACTGGCTTTCATTTTAAGCCATTAACGCATGTTCCAAAATATACACAGAAGAATACTCTCTGTTCGCACTTCACAGACAATCCCGCAAAACGTGACCTTTATTTTCCCATATCACGGAATTCGTCGTACACAGTGACCTCTGCTGAAAGAAAATCACACGCAGAACAGAAGATAAGAGGAATAGAGCCGGTTAGATTGCTCAGGGGTGGAGAAAGATACTCACAAATGCCAAATGTGTTGCTTGTGGCCCTTGAGAGATTCTGAGTGACCTCATCCAAAGGTCCCAACACATGCTGTCTCTGGTTATTGTAGCCTGGATGAAGATTCAAGCTAACAGGTTTAAACATCAGCTTTCTGACAGAAAAGATGTGAATTTTATCTGCCGCTGTCATCAAAGCCATAAAATATGTGGTCACATCCACCTGCACTAAAATGCAGTAAAACATTATACCAGAGTTAACACAGAATCATAATATTAATTTGAGAAGATAATATAATATAATTTACCTTAATAATAATAATTTAAAATAATATTAATACTTTAATAAACTACTGTTTAATATAAAGACCCCTGTGTAGATGAAGAGTAACCTGAACATTATAAATAACACAATAATATTCACTATAGCACATTTAGAACGGAGCACCGAGATTCACAGCTACCTCAACACTGGCCATCTGAGTGGAGCGACTGTAAAATGGATGATAAAAATATAATCGTTTTAGTCACCCAGTATTAAACATCTCACTGAATAAAAAAAGCCAACTGAATAAAAGCACAGAAGTTTCACAAAGGAATCTTTCAACTGATTTTCAATTCCGCTGCGGCAAAAAGCGCAGGCCTGGCATTCACTGGCACCAACCAACAACTCTGCTTGAGGAAATGAGGTCACTGTAGAAAAAAACTGCTGCAGCCTTAAATGCTTAAGCTTAAGTATGATGAAATTTACTGTGCTCGTCATTTAAACAAACTATTTTTAAACTTGTGTACAAGATCTACATCTTCATGTTGTAATGCTGTCACTTAAAAACTGGAGTAACTCCAATTAATTAGATGAGTTTGTGTAATTTGAAAACATACTGTTGCTGTCGGGCGGACACATTGCATTTGAAAAGTGCTATTTTTTAAGAAATGGAAATAAGCAATTTTTTTAATAATTATACACTGTGTTGTCAAATTTGACAAGATATTTGTAACGCTTTTTATTGGATAAATATATGCAAAAAACACAGACAAATATGATCATTTATAACATGATTATTAAAAAATAATAATAATGAAAAGTAGAAAGACAAGGTTTGCGCCGAGCAACATCAAAACATCCCAACAAACAAAGTATGTTCATACACTACTGGTCAAAAGTAGAAGATCACTTACTCGTTCTTTATTTATATATTTTTTCACATTTTAGAATAATAGTAGTTTGATTGAACCCATGGATTACAATCACCCATAGACCAACGCAATTGTAAAAATTGTTGGAATTATGTTGACTAAAAAAAATGTACTCTGTTATATTTTAGCATCTTCAAAGTCTGCTTAGAATTCACAAAAACGGACAGTTGGCGTTTTATCATTAAACTTCTTGCTGAATTTTCCATCAATGCTGGACTCTTATTGCATGCTTTGAAATAATTATTTGGTCCAAGTAATCCATCTCAAAAATATATAAAAAATTTAATAAAAGACACAATTAAAGTAATTTCAACCATTAAAAGATTTTTAAGATCATGAGAAACATTTTGTCAAGAGATCCTAAACATTTGCCCTTTTTCTATTAAATATTCTTCTTTCGCCATCTGTTTAACGTGTAAACTAAATTAAAAACACAATTATTATGTTATTATGTTGATAGTTATGTAACTAAAACCTGCTCGTGCCATGACAACAAAGAGCTGCTAATGCAGCATTCACCCACAACCAAACCTAAGCTCACTACAACACGATTCTTTGATTGCCTATTAACGTACGTCCTTCAGGAAATGCAAATCTAGTTTCCATATTCAATGTACTGTTATTCATTTCCCATTCACTCAGTGTGACGCTGGGACCTGCCAGCGATCGTCACCCCGGCGCGCATCCAGGCGCAGAGCGCGTAGCCAAGAGAGGAGGGTCGTGAAAACAGTTCAGCAGCTTGGGATGGATACACCTGAGGTTTACTGTGTGACTCATTAGCACAGCTATGAATCCATCAACACTTCTCTCCTCGAGGGTCTCCCGCTGCGCATGTGCAACCGCACCTTGAGTCACATGCGCGCCATCACATTTCTGCGATAAGAAATGAGAAAATTTCACATTACGAGCATCTGTAAGAGTATATATTTTATCTGAATACAATTATAAAGTAAACGTGAGAATCCATAGGCTAATGAAAAGTTCCTGATAAGCGCACAATCCTTTGCCATATTTGCATATGATGCTTATGTGAATCCATTACGTATCGCAACCGGGAAAGTGCGAAGCGACGCTTTAACATGATATGAACTGTAATAATAACTCTGTACGGTTCTGCAGGAATCTTTGGTTTATGAAATCAACTTCATTCCTTCAGCCTCATAAAGCTTACGGATTTTGTCACAGAGGTCGATAATAATGTAAATACCTTTTAAAGCTGTAAATGCACAGTTACACCTTAAAGAGGGATAAACACACACAAAAATGTCTGTAAAACAGATGGATTTCAATTAGATAGCCCTATTAAAGTAAGTGAGAGACACAAGGCGCCTATAAACTGGCAATTTGGACGTCAAAGTTCTCGACCAAAGCCTATAAACTAACACAAATAAACGAAGCGATTTGCACAAACGTGTAGGCTGCGCCTGCTGCACTATTCTACTCGCAGGACTTGAACTTTCTTTCTTTTCCAAGTTCGAAAAACAGATCTTTCAAAAAGTACTGACGTTGCAGCATTCAACTCATGTTTTATATACAGCTCAATGTCAACAAATGTTTTGCTGCTCCTTCTGTTCTATCGACCAACTTGTGTTCCCACAGACAGACCGATTAAAGACAGCAGGGAATCAATAAGACAAACTGACTGCACAATAAATACACTTTCAACCTGCCATCCTGCATCAGACTCAATGTCTCAATTCTACATATATTGCTGGTTGCATGCAGAACTGGCATGTTTGGCATCGCTCATAATGTAGAGATATATTAAGGATGGCTTTGTGCACGGTCAACATGAAAACGTTTGGTATAAAATTCATTCTTAATGATTAAATAATATTGAACTACAGCTTCGTCCTGTCAAATATCCCACACCATTCCTTCTAAAAACCTAGAACTCTGGATTCCATATACTGTATCGCAAAAGTTCAATCTGCCAAAGCATTTCTCAGGATGTGAGTTTAGCACGGAAAAGGGGTGTGTGGGCAGAAGCTGACCGATTGGTTGACCCACGAGTATCAGAAAAAATTATGGGGCTGAGTCTCTGCCAAGCATGAAATCCTGCTGCATGCTGAGAAGCCCCAGTAACTAAATGATGGGGGTGTTGTCAAGGTAACCTGCGTAGAGCCTTAAGGGTGATCAGAGCTTACATTTCCCGCGAGTTTGTTTACTGCGACGGATTGAGAAAGACGGAGCATGGAAGAATTCTCCCTACACCTGCGCTGGGCTATATACACACCTCAAGAGACACGAAAGAACATCCAGCGAGTCCCACGTGAACTCCCAGGTCGTTCCTGAACATACAACTAATCTTACCATCTAAAACTGCTCCTGTCAACCTGGAACGTCTCAATGGGACAAGAAAGAGTTTCACAGAGTGATACGGCAGCACTGTTAGAGCGGGTGTTCTGTACGACTTATATGATCATTAGGAAAATCCCACTGGTAATAATTGAATAGTTTTAGGCTATGAATAATTAACAAAGTCATATTGTACAAGTGTATGAAATGCGTAAAAAGCGAACCGCTGATCTGTGCAATGTTAACTGGGTCAAACAAGACAATTATTAATAAGGATTAGTGTAAATGAATACACAAATTCCCAAAAGACGAGTTCGCATTGAGCTAAGTACAAGCATATGTGAAATTCACATCTCAAGAGGGCCGCATCTCAAGTTAACAGCAAAATACCAATTATCAGCTTTACTGAAATTCATTTTTTTTAAATAATGTCTTATTGAGAACATATTTAGAGTTATTAAATAGCACGCCAACTACAAATGGCTTACAGTTGACTGTGCATATTAAGCAAAAAGAGAAGTATTTAACACCCAATAATTGTCACGCTTCAGCTTTACCTCGGACCAAAGAGAGCTTGTATTTATAATCTTGAATTTACGCTTCTTAAGTGTCTTATACTTGTAGTAGTTCACTGAGGTCTCTTGGCCGTCTAAGATGTGGTGTTGAGACAACCTCCATCTGGAGCTAGCTGGAAAAATATATCAGTAATGAAGTACTTGGATTTGTATATAGTTTAGAAAGCAAGCCAAATCATGATTTCGGAAATAAATAAAAATGTATATCTCGAATTGGACGGTTGTGTAGGCGTGCTAAAATAACAGGGTTTGACTTCACATTGAAGAGTGTCAGTGCATATAAAAACAATCAGCGACTAAATATTGACTATTAAGTGCCACAAAAAAATGAACAGTTATCAAGAGCGTATGTCAATCATTGTTACATAAGTTAATCTTACTTTTCAGATGTTGGTTTTGTATAATTTAATACGGCATCAGAGCTTCTACACAGATGAGCACTCAAGATGTTAGTGTCAAGGGAAAAGAAGCTATACACGGGCAAGTCCAGCATTATGGATGTGACATTTTCAGTCGAAACTTAAGAATGAATGTATATATTACCGATATATTGAACCATCGGTTTATATTTACTTATGGCCTTGAGGAGGGAGTACAGACGTCAGAAAAAAATCAGTCTAGGCACGGGTTTTTCATTTTAAAAGAGGGAATGACTAATGTGTTAAGGATGTGACAGAAAAGGACGCATATTTTGGAGAGACTATATACTTTTTAGGGTTTCTATGAATTAAAATGTTGTCATTTATAAAGAATATGGACCTTTATGGATGTGACACTTTCGTTATTAACAAAACTGACTTTCTGGACAATGGGAAACAATGCTTGAAAAAAACAAAAATGCTTAAAAACTTTAAGAGAGACTTAAATAGTATTTAATCTGGTATTTAAATTGGTAAGGTGAAAACCTTTGGTAAAAAAACGTACGTTTTTCATAAGGGTGACATGTGCATGGAATTGCCCAAATGAAAAAAAATATGCAAGACCAATAACCAATACATAAAAATTATGATGATGACATCATCACCCTTTAACATTTTTATCAAAATTATTATCAAATTTTACATTACTCTAAAAATGTATTTACTAATGTGATGTAATATACAACCATGATGGTGTTAAATGCCAGAGCTTTTTCTTTGAAGCAGAAAAGGTTGTGGAATCAATATGAGAACCCACATACTAATAAATAAATGTGAATGCACTTGAATTCGCTTTGGAAAAAGGCGTATGCCAAAATGCATAAATGTCAAATGTATGTAAACGATAAACACCGAAATCATGCACAGAATTAATTTACATGAAATCTACTTTGATTTATGTCTGAATTAATGGTCATTAAAAATGAATTCAATACAGTCCTGCGGTTGACTTCATAAATGCTGTGAATAAATGTATCCAGCTCACAAGAGAATTTCTACCCCACTTTATTTCCAGCACCATAATATATTTAATGACTGTGTATGGTTATTATGAGGGTGTGATCGAGGATCTCCGGTGGTACTCAGATAGAGAAGGCACAATGGCTCACTCAGACAACAACCCCCCATCCCCCTCCCAGCCCATTGAAAAAACCATAAAAACGCCTCTCGCTCATGACTCATGCCCAAATCAATAAAAACACAACATCCTAAACAGGCCATTTAAACTGCAGCACAACAGGAGCAGAAGCCAATTAATTAGTGCTGAAGCTTTGCTGTACAGGATTAAAGGCTACACCCCGCATGAGAAACACTGAATACCTGAAGGATAATATGTCATTGAACAGAGTTATTACAGAAATCAGGACCAGGATTTGTGAAGTGTGTTAATAGTAAGCAAACTACAAGTGTTGGTCTTTAACATTTTTATTAAAGGTCCAGTATGAAATTTAGCGGCATCTAAAGGTGAGGTTGCAAATTGCACCCCTTTCCCCTAGCTTTCAAAGCACTACGGTGGCTGACACAGGACAAAGATGTTCTCACGTTTTCCTTTTTTTGCCAAAGGAGATAACGCATTTACAAAATGCATTCTGTAGAGCAGTTTGTCCGTTTAGGGCTACTGTAGAAACAACATGGAGAATTCCATGCAAGGCGAGCTGCGGTGTATGTAGATAGAAAACGCTCATTCTAAGGTCATAAAAACATAATGTTTCATTATGGAAGGTCTTATAGTTATGGATATTATATTGTCTTTCTGTCAATAGGTCCTCCAAAAAAATGACACATTGGACCTTTAGAAGTAAATGTATATCTACTGTAGATGGCATAATAATGTAAAAGTTCACCCAAAAATGAAATTTCAATCACCATTTACTCACCTTCTTGTCATTTGAAACCAATATTGCCTATTGACTTTCTTCCTTCTGCAGAACACACAAGATGATATTTTGAAGAATGATGATAACTGAACAACAGCGGTCTCCATTGACTTGCATTTGTTTTGCGTCTATACAGTAGAAGTGAATGGGTACGCCAAGATCCAATGTTTAATTTGTGTCTATAAAAAAACAGCAGTGCTGGTTTAAAAATGTCCAGTAAGCTCTATAAATGGCACCAGGTCGCTTTTTCTTCTGCTGACTGCACTATGAGGGGTCCTGAGGGACATCTGGCCCTGCGCTCGCGTCTAACAGCGAGATTAGAACGACAGAAGCATGTTCAGGGACTCAGACCGGCAACTTCTTTTTAAAAAAATCCACAGCTGAGGTTCTGCCATGCTACCTATGAGGCTTCGGCATGCTTGTACATCAAAATGCAGTTCTCCGTTATATCCAGCAAGAATATCAAAGGAAAAAAGAGAGGTGGTTGTAACACCATCATAGCACAAAAAAGGTCAAAGCCACCATCATTCATTCAAATAAGAATGTTAGTGTATTTATTTCTCCATCATTCCTTCATCTAGGTACAGCTGAATATTATTACACAATTTCGTCATATTTCTGAAAACGGCACAACACAAAGCAACATATATCAGCGAGCGATATAAAGTCACTGAAATGAATAGCCCATCATAGCACAATGCATCACTTTTTCACAGAAATGTATATGGAGTTGTTTTTCAAGTGTTACTATTAATATTACGGACAATCAAGTAAACACTTTTCTGCACAAACGTTTCGACAACAATACTACAATGTATCTCTGAGATCAACCGGCAAGTGTCATAAGTTATAAAATCAATGGTAAAGAAATAAGTTGCAAGGTAAAGCCCTGTCTGAGGAGCTTGTGTAACAGGGAAGGATCCGTGACACAGCTATAAGCAACAGCAGCCTGTCAAAACATGCATTCTCTTTAAAATACCAGAGACAAGCGGCGATGATGTCACTTTTAATGCTAAAAAGTGATACTCATGCTTTACATTCCATTAGAAAATAAGCAAATATGGATTTCGCTATAGAAACGGCTATGAAGTAACTGTACTGCATGACAGTTCATGAGTCAGGCATTATTGTTGTCATTCAAATGAAACTGGTCATACTGTCAATTACTACCATTCACAGCCCTCGTATAGTCACATCATGTCCTGCTCACACTCCTAATGAAATATAAACAGCAGACGGTTGATAAACAAAACATGAGCTGTGTGACGCTATGGATCGTGTTTACCAGGAAGAGTGTGTGTATGGGATTTCCATGATGATTCTGCAGAGATTGGACTAGCTCTGCAATATTTATCTTTTTGGACGGTCAATGTCATCGATAGCTGAGAGAAGCTTCTGTCTCGCCTTCTTGTTGATGTGGGACCCCAGGCAGACGTTGACCAGGTTGGTCAGCTGCTTCATTGAGTATTCCTGGACAGAAAAGTGTAATACATCTCTGTTGGAGACATTGTTTACATTCGGTGTCAAACTTTGTGAAAAAAAAGTGCTGGTAAGAGCATTGCGTTAACAATGCAAGGTTGTGAGTACGATCCCAGGGGACTGCAAATTACTATGTAAAAATGTATAGGATAAAAGCAATGTAAGTCGCTTTGGATAAAAGCGTGTGCCAAATGTCTAAATGTAAATGTTTATAATAGATGATGACAATCATGAATATTTCATAATCAAACTTTATTAAAGTCCCAGTGAAATTAAAAATGACAATTCTTATTTTTTCATGAAATATTAGATTGTGCCCATTACTTTAGGTATGTTGCATTACTTTAAGACTTTTTTTATTACTTAAGATTTATATTCAAGATGATGTCTAAAGTCCCCACCAAAGAAAGAAGTCGCTTTTTGCAACTCTTAAGCAACCGCTGTTTTTAAGACACAATGAAGCTTTAATGAAGCTGGAGTGTTTTATGTCAAAGATTAAAACGTGATAATATTTAGAGTTTTTGTTATTACAGTTAATATTTCAGGCAATTTACCGAAAACCCATTCAAAAAAACATTGACTTCGGGATGATGGAACCGGAAGTGCTTAAATCCTAACTCGCTTCTAAGGTTTGCATACAAAGAGATGTCATCTCTATGTACGCAATTATCATTTGAACTGTCCATTAACAACTTCATTCAATGATTTCCTTTGCATGCCGACTCAAGAATACTGACTAATGTTTTGTGTGACAGTTCTCATTGTGTGTTAAAATTAACATTTTAGTACATAAAGGATCGGTTTCACAGACAGGGTTCAGCTTAAGCCAAGACTAGGTCTTAGTTCAATTATTTTAAAGATATTGAAGTAGATTTTTATAAAAATACATTGCTAGTGTGAATCTTCAGACAAAACGACAGCACTGACATGTTTTATGATCTATCATTGCAAGTTATTTTCAGTTAAGACGCCTCAAACCTGCATTTTAGTCTGGGACTATAGGCTTGTTTGTGAAATCGGCCAAAAAATTAAAATAAAATTTTAACCATATAAAAACTGAACAATATATATACGGCAGTGGGCAAACGGGATGTAATTTGGGGGCATTTGTGCAAAATATTTGCTTTTAATCCTAAAAAAATAAGAGGTGTATGATACACAATGAACAAAACCCTAAACATTTTATGTACTGTATTTATTAGGCGAAAATAGCAAATATGGGTTTTATTCGAATATACTTTAGGAAACAATTCCATTAACAAACAAAAAGCTCACAGGAAGTCAAATTTAAAAAGTCAAAAAACATGTTTTTTTATTATGTAATCATGCTTTGTTTTGTTAGTTCGCTTTGTTTGTTGGAGTTGTTATTATTTTACCAAAACACCCCGACTGCAGTTTGATTGACATTACAAGGAATGCACCTCATTTCTTATCTTATCGTGTTATGGAAGTGAACTCTTATTAATTAATATTAATATTATCTATTGTTAATACTGACTGATTTCTTATGTATTAATTATTATGGCCATTATGGCTTCATAATCTTGTGTTGTGCATAATTTTTCCCCAAACTTCCTAAACTTCTCAAAGCTGAGCTTCAGTTTATAATCCAGACATACCAATGAAACATTCATTCCACTTTTTAAATGCCTCTCTACTGATATATTTGAATAAAGACCGAAGATGTCAATTGACCAAACTTGGACATTATTTTGACCACTACAAAATATTGCTGTTTTTTACTAATAATGTAATACAGTACTGGTGTGTATGAATGAAGTTGTGTGTCGG
This sequence comes from Triplophysa dalaica, assembly GCF_015846415.1. Lineage (NCBI taxonomy): Eukaryota > Metazoa > Chordata > Actinopteri > Cypriniformes > Nemacheilidae > Triplophysa > Triplophysa dalaica. The sequence continues at coordinate 6,138,572 of NC_079566.1, read as the reverse complement.
CCATCTTACCCTGTGGTTCTTGATGAACTGCTCCATGTCATTTTCAGTTAGGTAGTACGCTTTGATGTAGGTCTCCACAAACTCCTTATCAGGAATTGGCCTGAGGTCTGTGAGCTTCTCCAGCTTCATCAGAAACTGCTGGAAGTCCAACTGCATTAGCGCTCGTCCTTCATTACTGCATTTCTTCACGTTGGCGTAGCTGGAAGACAGAAGAGGAGACGAGAGGGGAGTGAGACAGATGCACAGCCTTCATCATGTGTTGACAGCACACCATACATTCATTGTGAGAACAGCCTGAGGTGAAGTGTCCTGCTAAAAGGCGCTTCACACGTCACCTTGTGCTTAAACCTGGATTGAACCTTCAACCTTTGACTCATTAGTAGGGTTGGGTTTTGAGAACCGGTTCCATTTTTCAAAGAACCAGGGATTCGATAGGACGAACGTGTTTCGGTTCTGTTTATCGATTCGTGACTTTTTCCAATCACTCGTGAACGGCAGTGAGCATTTTTTGCAGTTGTATCTGTTTGCCAGGACCTGCCACAAGGACCTTATCTCATTACACACATGCGCAGTTGATTTCCATCGGCAGTATGAACGCAGCAAACGTTCAAAAGTTTGGTTTCTAAAACTTTCTAAAAAAGATGATAGCATTGCCGCATGCAATACGTGTGCTAAAGATATTTCGTGAAAGGGAAGAAAGTACCTCTCATATGACGAAACGTGTCTTTAATCTAAAGGAATGACCCGTGTTAAGTCTCATCCTCGAGATGAAAAGACAATCAGTTTTATTTATTTTACTTAATTATTTAAAATAGTGATCACAATTTAATACATTTTGGAAGCTTCAGGACAACATGTACTAGTTTATTTTAAATGATATTTATTTTTAATTATTAAAATGATTAATTCAGTATTTTATTCACAAATAATTATTTAGATAATGATGATCTAGCAACTGCATGTTGTATATTTTGTGTTGTATTTTTGTGTTATACTTAAATAGTTTGGGTTTGTATTTGCTTCAGATTATTCCGTAATGGAAGTGTTGTTTATTTCATTATTTGATGAATTGTCACAAATAACCGTTACAGCCTACTGGTTATAGCCTCAATGTGGCAAGAATAAAAACTCTTTTCTTTAAGTATTTGCCAATTTGTCTCTCCTACAAAAATATTGGAATCAGAATCGCTAATATTAAAACGATACCCAACTCTACTCATTGGTCTGTCACTTTTAATCCTACTTATTGGTAAAGAAAGAAAGAATTTATACAGCTTGCGAGTCTCAGTTACAGACACAGGGATCAGCATCCATCACAACAGTCGATTTACACAGTGGCCGCATCCAAGACAAACAAGTAGCAAAAGGTTCAGTGCTGTTGACACCCCTGTTTACTTTGTGCCTGACGGCGGTGTAATTACTTTCTGTGAGGGGAAGATATTGCAGCGCCCATCGAGTGTATCCAGCCATTTCATGTTCTTCCCAGACTCCCGTCACGTTCGGAATGATGGACGGGGGCGATACGGGACACACCTCAGCACTGAAACAGTGGCTAATATTGAGACGCTAGCTGAATGACAACAAAGCTATAATGATTCTGGTTGTAATGTTTTATTTAAAGCAGAAACTTAAACCCAAAGACAACTTCTGGCAATGTGTGTGGCGCAAAGTTGGGGGTTGTCATCAGCTTGAATGTTGTTGTGTGCTTACTGTACATTACCAACACACTGGAGGTACATCTATAGCTGGAGGCAAAGACATTCTAGAGTTCAACAGTTCACACTTCACAGGTTTCATTATCAAGGTTTTAAAGCCTTAAGCAAGGCATTATTACTGATATATTTTCAATGTTATTTTAGTTTTATTAATATTTAGCTGAATAGCTTTTTTACAATTAGTTTTCATGGTAATATATTTTTTAATCTTTATTGATTTAAAAACATTGTAAATAAATGCAAAGTAAAAATTAAAATATACAAAATGCTGTATATTTTTAATAAAAAGTTATTTGATTTAAAAAATAAATATTTGATTTCAATTAACATAAATGTTTTAATGGATTTAGTAATCTACACTCTATCTATACTCTATTCACAATATACTATCAGACAGGCTGCACTTTTAGTGGTGAAGGATGGCTGTTATAACCAGACATATAATAGATTTAACAGTTCAAATAACCTTTCAATCCCAGGCGTGTACATATCCATCTTCAAAAAAGCGACCCTTGACCTTACAATTCAGGTTTACAGCTGGATCCTCGCAGAAGGTGATTGCCGAGCTATAGGGTCACGGCCTTACAAAGCATTTTCATTTGTACTGTTTTTGTCTCAGAAAGGAAGAACATGTTTCTGGAACATCATCATCTGCTTGTGCTTGAAAAAATTCCATAACCATAAAATCTGAGAAAAATGATACAATGTTCTTGTTTTGGAAACACTTTAAACCAGCCGTCACCCTACAATCCAGAACCAAGATGATGATGATTATCCAGGAACATGTCCTACTCGAGTAAATGGCTTTAAGCCCTCAGGGTGTACAAGTCTTTGTCCTAATGTGTGTTTGGGATCGAACAAATCAGGAACGTTTGCTGAAGGTTCTCTGGAGTGCCATGAATTTTCCAGGAACATGAAATCAAACCTGATAATTCTTATTTTATTTATAGAATATTGCAGAGTTTATAATAGATGTTTTTTTTCAAGCAGTCACGTGTCCTGATAATCTTCTATCAAGAATACAAAGGACCACATAAGGGTCAACTTTTCATAATTGAGCTTTATACATCATCTAAAAGCAGAATAAATAAGCTTGCCATTGATGTAGGGTTTGCTAGAATAGGACTGACATATTTGGCTGATTTATAACTATTTGAAAATCTGTAATCAAAATAAAAAAATATAGAGAAAATCACTTTTAAAGTTGTCTATCGAAGGCGATGTACCAGTCTTTACAAAGATACCAAACTTGAGTGGTAATTCCCAAAGAGCGATATTTTTTGTCGGTAGTACATTTACAAAATATCTTCATGGAACATGATCTTTAGATATCCTAATGATTTTCGGCATAAAAGAAAAAATGATAATTGAATTGTATCCAGGGTCCAGGTTCACATATATCTCCCCCATACATTTTTCATTTCAAAAGCCATTACGTTCAGATCACAACCTAAAAAAAACATTAGAAGCGTATTCTGGATGAGCCACATCTACAGTATACAGACGACAATAAAACTCTGCAAAATTAAGCTGTCACCGGACTTCTCAACTCTTTTATATAAATCCTGTTCACCCTCAATCTCTGGACCCCATGCTCCACCTTCATGGGCTAGGCTTTATAAATGATTAACACCTTGAGCGACTAGAATATTTCTTTTTTTCAGCTTTCATTGTACCCGTCTTCTACAGTGAGGCATTGTTTCATTCGATGGGACACTCTCTGAAGTCAAGAAGTGTCATGTCAAATGTTCCCTCAGCAGATCTCCAGAACACAGCGTTGAGAAGTACACGAGCTCCTGAGCATTTCTGCGAAGCACAGATTTCTCACACCCTGAATGTAATACGGTGGGACAGGATAAGAATGATAGAAGGCAGAAAGACAACAGCTCCCCGGAGAGTTCGCGGCTTTTAAGCTGCTTGTCACACCATGCCTGCAAATGTTTCTAGCGTTCATTTTCCTAGCATGAGGATAACGCCTCTCGCATAATGGCAAGCAGATGCGCGCCTGAAGTAGAAACAAGAAGGAAAAATAAATATAAAGAAGATCTTGATGGATTAATCTACGAAGCTGTTCAAGAGCAACAGAGGATGTGGAAACGTGACAAGAAAAGCTATTCTGTGCATGGCAGCGAGTCAGAACAGACATTTGATGAATTCTCACAGAACTAATGCATTTTAACAATCTGTCCGAAAAAAACACTCCTCTGCATATGCAACGACGAGACCCTCCAAACGCAAGATGGATGAGGCAGCTGAAAATTTCTTGCCGTTGCTTTGAATCAAATATTCCACAGGTGAAGTTCTGCACCCTCCCCAAATCCCTAAGGATAAAGGTTCATCTCAAAACAATCACTGCCAGTCGAACCACCATTATAAACACAACAGCTCTTGGCACATTCTCTCCTTTATTATAGAAATAGTAAAAGCAACCTGTGAGTTAGGCGGAGGAATGAAGAAGAAGAGACACTCTTCATGCTGGTTTGCAGTTTTGGTAAGGATTGCTTCGGTTAAAAGGTATTTGAGCAGGACATTTGGGTAATGAAGTATTTGATCTAAACTAAATTTATTGTCGGAGACACGCTTGAAAAAAACAACAACGTTTTGATGTCACATACAGCTGTCATCAGAACACATTTTCTTCCACGTTTGTAGAGCTAATAGTCTGAAGTGTGTCCTCTAGCTTAAATGACCTGGGGTTACCAACCAGCAGATGTTTCATTCATAGGCCAGTTAAAAATCTCATGTGACTATAATACAGGAATGGATGGAGTCAGTGTAGTGCCAAAAATAGAATTATAAAACGGTCAGTTCTGGTTCTCGATTCTGATTGGTTGAGTTTTACATGTACTTTATTTCATGAAATGTTGCTATGCATATGGAATAACCGTTTTTTAAAAGCATTAATAAAGTTTTGTTACAACATTTTAATTCAACAACAGCCACAAATCCATATAATAAATGTCACAATCAACTGCATGGTCATTATTTAGTAGAAGGGATAACTTGATATGATGTTTCCGTGTCATTAATTCTCATTAGCAAGAGTGCTGTTACGCCTGTGCATGACTTCATCAATTTGCGACGTTTTAAATGAATAATAAAAATACTGAAGTGTATGAAAAACAAAACAGGCTCCTCGGTACACTTTTGTTTACTCGTAGTAACTACTGTTTTGCCTTTAATCTGCATTTCTGCAAGTGTTGTGGCAATTTCAGTGCAGTCAGTGTCTGGTGAATTTCAACAGAAACAAACCACAGGAATGACATTAAGTCATCCAACAGCAATGTGGGAAATGAACAATGTGAAAAAAAGCAAAGATGCATTGAAGTTGTGAATTTTTTTACATTTTTTATCTGATATTAAAATTAATCTATAAAGCATTAGTATTGTGTTGTTTAAATATAAATATATTAAATTGTTTCCTTTGCAATATTCAAGATCTGCAAACATGGCATCTTTATTGTAATTTTAACCAGTTTGTCTCGTGTCACTTCATTGCAAATAAATAAATAAAAATATTTTACTTTGAATTTAGGAGAAATTGGAGTCACTAGTTCACAAAAGGAAACAAAAATGATAATTTTCCTTAAACACATACCTATAAATAGTAAATTAAATTATAAATTATTTTGGAGTGGTCTTTAAAATTTTTCTGTGGCTGTTTTTTGCGATGATTTAAAATAATACTTTCACATTCTCAAAAAAAGGTATAAAATCCATCACAGGAACGGTACACTTTGAAAAGGTAAATCAATAACTGTTGAGTAGTTTGAATTCATTTTTATACAATTAATAAACAGTAAAATAATAATATCAATTAATATTAATATAAAAAAATATATATATATAACCAAACATAGATCGGAATTTAACTTGGGGCCAGTGCAAGCGTCTGATGAAACCTTCTATACATTACATTTGGTCCCAATATGCACCTTTGTGGTATTAATATGCAATCTTAAGGTGCACCAGTGTATTATATAACTGTTGAACAACGTTTAAGAAAACTTCTGGACCCGCTTGAAGGTCAAACCCACTTTAGCATTTCACAGATTCGGCCTCTTGGAAAGAATGGATGAAAGCCACTTTGAAAAAAAGACAGACATTAAGCCTCGTGACAAAACATGAAACCTTTTAGAAGAAACATTTGTGGTCTGAAGAGACTGTACTTGATCTCTTTGGCATCAAAGCCAAATGCTTTGTTTGGCACAAACCAAGTACATCCCAGCCCTCATGTCGGCAACATCATTCTCAGGGGTCACTTTTCAACAAGAGGAATTCTTTGGGGCAATATGGAGAGAGACAAATTTAGGCAAATCCTTGAGGAGAACTTTGGGAGGGGGACATTGCTGTAAATGTGAAAAGTGAAGAAATGCATGTTCTTAAAAATGGATCACTGGATAAATGTGCTGCGTTTACTCGGGAGATTATCAGGTTTACTATGAACATCAAACATAGACTGGGAGAACATCTCGCTGTTGAAAGCACTGTAATAATTCCCAGTTCCATTAACACCACCACTCACAGAAGTATTGACAGAGTAATATAATGCCTTTTACTTGCTAAACAACCCAGAGGACACATAATTCATTTGTATTTATCTCTATATGATCCAACTGCTTATACGAGCTAATCTCATTGTTTAGGAATAAACAGAGTGCCTTGCAATGGCTGGTATTTCTATGAAAACACTGTGTGGTATCAAATTTTTCACACATGTATACCCGTTTGGTTCAGCTAAACAGAGCACTTACCCCTCCACCAATGTCCTGTTGGCCAGACGGATGCAGTGCTCCCATAAGACATTGGAGACTGGCAGGGGAATCCGAACTATTTTCGAAACATCTTCAAGCTTCTGGTTGAACTTCTCGAACTCCTGCAAAAAAAAAAACATTTGTGAAAATATGTTTACATTTAGCATGACCGCTCAACTTCTTATGACCAAAAATACTCTTGTGGATGCTCCATTTTGCACAGAGGGATGCACAAATCTATGTCTTTGAATTCAACCCAAATTGGACCCAAAAATGAGAATTCTGTCACCAATTCTTGTCAATACAAACCTATGACTTTCTTTATTCCGCAGCACACAAAAGAAGGCATTTTAATAAATGTTGGAAACCGAACAGCGGCACTTGCTTTGGATTTGTGTCCATACAATAGAAGTGAATGTGTACCGGCGTGGTTCGGTTCCCAACATTATTCAAAATATCTTCCTTTGTGTTCTACGGAAGACACAAAGGCATGCAGTTTTAAAATGACAAGAGGCAGGGTAAATGATGATAGAATTTTCATTTTTGGTAGAGCTATCACTTTCAGGAAGCCTTGTATAATAAGGCAGAATTTTGATCAGAAACGCTTCTCAAGGGTCGTTTCACAGGACGTTTATTGTTAAAAAACTATTAGAAGTCCAACATCAATTGTCTTGAAATTTATTGTTGATGGTGGAAACTGTTACACAAGCGCTGCTTTGATCGCTCTGGCAGTGCAACTTTGGAAGGAATTTAAAGACAAATATCACGAACAGTTTGACGGTCTAACAACGCAACAAATCACAAAACGCTAACAGAGCGTTAAAACCCGAAAAAAACGGTATTCGTTGATTCATTCTGCACAACATAAAACTAAACTAAAACAAAATAGATCAACTCAATATTCGATTAGTTGGTTGATGGACGTCTAGTCTAGTAGTTGACAATCATGACTCATTCCTATTTAATACAGTCTAATAGTGGTCTTTTACAAGGTGGTGTTGGAACCATCTGGATCAGGTGACCTGCAGCCTAGAAATTGTAGAATGTACTGTAGTAAGCCGCAAAAACTTTAATAAAGCTGTAAATGAATCACAAAATCAAAGACGTGCAGACAGCGAACCCCTATAAATATCTCCAAGTGCCATATTGACCGAACAGGTTTTCAACCTGCAACATTTGCAAGCCCAAAAATCTCCCTTCTGCACACATGTCCAGATAAAGCCATGCCACGTATAAAACCCTGCGCTGTACAAGCCGTCTGCTCAGTGAGGTGTTGATTCAGCTGCGCTTAAGCCCTTTTCTCTTTCACTTGTGACAGGAAAACACGCCCATAAGTTTCTTAACACACTGACATATGGCTCATTTGAAAGCCAAGGACTACATGTACCGTGCATTTGCACCTTGAATGTTGATGCAAAGCCAGAAGCAGTAAAAACGCTGCGAGTTGTCAGGGTTATTCACCTTCCTTTAATCTTCTGTATTAAGTGTATAATATCCTGTTTATCTTGCAATGTAGAAATATGGGTTTAACAAGAACGCGAAAGTACCGGCCGCAAAAATCTGAGCTGTGTTTCAGGGTCCAACTATAATTTATAGAGCCTAAAAAGAGACAATTCACATGAGAAACAACGCAAACAGATCAGATTGTTGCTCTTAGTCATTGACAAGTATTACTCAAAGTAATGCAAAGTGAAAGGTCGTGCGGTTTTTTATTTCTAACAAGAATAAAAGACTCGATGTTAGAAATGAAAAACATTAGATGGAGTGCTACAGTAAAACACTAAGTTTTTCGTATGGTTTTGAAAAAGGAGTTCTTACGTGTCATATTTTGGTTCATTCTGTAAATGGTTACTGTAAATGGGCAATTCCATGCAAATGTTAACTTTAAAATTCTTTTTCCCCAAGGTGTTCACCATACTGACAGGTCAAATGTCAATATTTGATGGTTTGACTAGTTTTTAAAGCTTTTATGTGTTTTAAAAGCATTTTCCATAGTCAGGTTTCCAAATTCACATGAAAATGAAATAACGATTTTATGTTCTATGAAGAGTCATCCCTTCTCCATTTGTTGGGTATTATGGCTTCTGGTTTGCACCTTTTTATTCACAGAAATCCTATAAAATATGTAGTCTCTCAAAAACCTGTCCCTTTCTGTCAAGTCCTTAACGCATGTATATTTCCCGCTTTTAAAAAAGCTCAAGCTTAGACTGATTTTCTTTTGTCTGGCCTCTATCATGAGGGCTTTTGTAAACTATAAAAAGATGATTCAATATATTGGGAATAAATACAATCATTTAAATTTCAAGTTTTGACTGAAAATGTCACATCTCTGATGTGGGAACAGTCATTATGCATTTTAAAACTGTATGACTTCATAATGCTTCCATCTATTTTGGGGTTTAATTACGACTTGGTGTTCCATAATAGAAAATATCGGAAATATAATGAAGGTAAACGGATAAAGGCTTTTCATGTATAAAGGACCTGCCATTTAAATCAATTTGCAGAAAAAAACAATCCCAAAAAACGAATTTAACCTCGAGAGTTTGCCCAAGCCTCGGACTGAAACCTTAATTCAGTTTCTAACCAGAGGAGAAAATAATATATCATTACACAAATAACAAACTGCTCACGCACTCCATAACAGTTAGAGACAAATAACATATAATGCAGCCTATCGCCGGTGACCATTATCAAACCGTAACAGATATACGCAAATGTCCTTTATCGGTCCGGCCACCTGAACATCATTTTTTCAACTGTCTATAAAAAGAAAGAGTGACTCACTGCAGTATTTCCACACTTACATGATTAATTCAGTCCGCTTGGCAAACTCAGAGAAATTGGCATCGACAAACACACTTGGCGGCGGGTTAAAATGACGGCGCTGGGAGAGACGGGCTTCACATGACTTCACAGGCACACAAAGGTGAGCATCGCTTCTTCATTAGCAGCCAAGCTTTCAACTGAAACTTCACCACTCGGTTCAGGACTTATGTAAATACGCCCTGCCGTCACATGATTATGCATATTTTGGGATTCGGCGTGCTTCCTCTGCAAATAAGCCAAAGAGATAATTCAATTGTGAAATCCCATCTGCTCGGTGAGCCTCTTTATTTCAATGTATGTGTCAGCTAGTCAAATCTCTCGCTATGCCCATGCAAAATGCATGCGGGCTAATGAGGAGAGGTTACGGAAGACACGCGGACAGTTGAGCGGTACTTAACCGAGAAACTTTCCAACTGGCCTCTTTGACTCCCAGAGCCCGACTGTTTCAATAATTCACATCCTGACAAATAATTAATACCTATGATCTTTCAATCCGGGGGAATTCATAAGGCACAGTCATTAGGCAAAGAACCAAAGAAGAGGAAGAATAAATTGTGGACCATACCATCTACTGCAGCATCCTCAAGGACTACACACATCAAGACTGCTCACGGAGAGCATCTTGTTTGTTTGGTTTAGTAAATCCACTCTGTAATATAATACAAAAGTAGCGTTTTTAATATGCCGCATGTAAACGGTGACACACGTGGGGCAATGACAGCTGTCCCGGGCCTCCATTCAAGATCTGAGATCCCACGAGTCTCTCCACAGGAGCACTTAACCTGAATAATCTCACTTTAAACTCACAGCTGTGTGAACGGGCATGTGCTCAACATCATGAGGTCCACCGCACATGACTTCACACGGAGACTTCATTTCACTTGAGAATTTATCTTCTGCGACGGCGCTGTAATTTGCCCGGAAATCATTTACAATACATTCACATTTAGTCACTTAGCAGACGCTTTTATCCAAAGAGACTTACAAATGAGGTAAACAATGGAAGCAATTGGAACAACCTGAAAGCACAGTAAAACTAGTTTCATATAGCCTAGCACAGTATACAAAGCCAATTTTTATTTAATGGATAGAAAGAGCAGGAAAGATACCTAATCGGTCAGGTGCTAAAGGAAGAGATGTGTTTCTAGATCTTGTAGCAGCGGGAAGATCCAGAGAAGGTACGTGAGAGGGATTTTTTCCCTTTTTGGGATGGCACTACAAGACGCTGTTCGTTTGCAGAGCGCAGGGATCTGTCGGTCTGTATTAGCGAGTGAAGATATATCGGGGTGCAGAACCAGTGGTGCTCTAGTCTTATGTTGTAGAGGATGAATCTGAAGGACCACCTGCTGCTGGCAACATGATCCGTGAAGTTTAGCTGATCATCGATTAAATCAAATGGCGATAATGAAATGAAGTTGTTTGGATGTATATTTGGGTGTAACCCAAGTTACTTTTCTATGTATTCACTTATAAACCGGTCTGATATCATTGTTTATACGTAGGAATTTGTACGTACAGTTTATTTTGATGCTGAAACCTTGAAATTGGACGTATGAAAACTTTTAAAACGTAGAAATTGGTACATTTAAAATATTTCAAACCATGTATCTCAACAAGATATGTGTATCCGTGCGTTTCAACAATTGTATCGAAAAGCGATTTATACTTTTAGACCCCTTAACCTATCCCCCAAACCTAAACCTACCCATTTTATAGCGAAGACTAAAATATATAAAATGTAATAGACTGAAATATGCAGGAAAATCGCATTAAAAATATATTTTATAGTCGCAAATCCTACACCTACCTCTTAACCTAACCATACATTTCTTAAAAATATGTACAGTATAAAGAAAAACTTGACAGATAGATTAGTGCAATCACAATCATTAATTTATAAAAAAAATACCAAAAGAAGTCTAAATGACGATGTGTTACAGTTGCAGACGCAGTCCTCTCTGGCAGGAAAACAACAGTTTTGTGTGAGAAACAGAGCAGAATTTAAGTTGTCAATCGCTAAAAATATCCAGATTATTTTCCTGAACACTCTGTGGAAGTGCACATTTCACACCTTACCAGAAACACGACATAATTATTTAGCGTTAATGGTGTATTTTATGGTTCTATTGTCAGTCACAGCATGTTAGAAAAAATGTCTATGTGACCTATGGCAGAAAAAAAGCTAATATCACATGATAAGTAATGGTTAAACGATTAAAGAAATGTTATTTGTTTTAAGAGCTTAAAGTCTTATTTCTTCTAAACGAGTTCAACATAATGCTATTGATATGACAAATAAATACAATATAACAAAATAAATGTTAATGCTGCAATTACGACATTCATAAGGATTCATTTGTAAGTTGCTCATTTGTAAATAATTAACATTTTATGTGTCGTCAATACGTCAGTATTTTGCGTTTTAGTGTTTGTACAAACGTAGGTAAATATGTGTTTTATACAACCCCATTTTACACAAATGAACACAATTGAAAACCTCTTCTTGTCAATAAAAGTCTTGTAGTGTTGAGGTTGTCTTGAAACTTGCTTTTTCAAATGTCATTAAAATGGTGTAAAAAATCTGTGAGATGTGGTACATTAGCCACAAAACATCTGTCTACATCCTACACTCCAAAGCGACACGAGCGGACCAACGTGATTCATCAACATGAAGTCGACGGATGAAATTAATACAAATTTAGTTACATTCTTTGGATTTTCACAGCAAAGCCATCCTTAGTGTTTAAAAAAAAACTCTCATAGACAACCTCGGAGGTAGAACAGTAAATTGATGTCAATGGACTCTAGTCCGGTGTTGGTTTAACAATATGAAAATAAAACAATATTTGTAATCTACTAACATATCACTGCTGTCCATCTCCATATTTCGTCATTTTATTACTTTATAAATTATGAATGATTTAATCATTATTATTATTAGTACCCCTTTATGTTTGCAAAAGTATTAAAGTGCTTTACAACTTTAGAAACACAGTATTAAATGATTTAAAAAGTACAACAGCAAATTTGGACATCGACGCTAATGAGAAAAACACTTTTTTCTTTACAGGTATACAAATAAAAAAAAATTGGAGATTTGCCAAAACAAATATTCCAGCACTTCTTCAATCTGTCACTCCAGTGAGTGTTTGAGGGAACGCTTGTCACTATCGGTTAAGTGTTGCACCCTTTAGACCTCTACGTAACCTCCTGACAGTGACATTTTGACGCTGCACATTTCGATCGCGGCCCATTCTTTTCCTATGATGTGAAACAGGAGATGAGTGAATCAGACAGGACAGCACTGTACTGCCAATGAGGCGTGAAAGTTTCCTTGAAACTAAACAAACCATGCTGTAAATGACTACAAGGAACAGCCAAGAATAAATAAATAAATAGAACTGGCTGATCTGTGCACCCATCACCACCCAGGGCGGTATTTAGCAGGGTGATCATATTTTGCTGCTCATTAGCGGGACACGCTAAAAACATTTTGTGTCGCCATGCTGTCAGTTAAACTTATCGTGACTCAAGGAGTGCGCCCGCCTCTCAGGGAGGGGTGTTAAATGTTTTGCCGCGGCGCTCTCGCTGATCAGCACACATGACATTGAATTCATCGTAAGTACTCTTCAAAACCAGACAGCTTCGTATTCTTTCTAATAGCTCTCGTGGTACAATCATGATGTCACATGCTGATCTGTCTGAAGCGCTGCAGAAAGCTGAACACATCTCTCATCTCATTCAAAAGTGTGAGGTGGGAGGTGAGCAAGAGAACTTCTAAATCAACAAATATTATAGACGAGAAATAAGACCTCCTGGCACTCAGATTAGGAAAAGAGAAGAAACGTGCAGAAAATCAATGTATGTATATCCTTATGAGTTTTTATATGGAGTATAACGACATATAATGTGTTAAATATGAACATGTGTTACCATATTTTGTGTTGAAAGTAACACAAACCGTGTTGTCCCAAGAAATGAATGTGCTGTCCTTAACTGAACACAAAATGTGTTGTTTTTACACAAGTGTTTTTAAGTGTACCAGTATGTCTCAAGAACACCTCAGTAGTCTTAGGCTGCGTTTATATTTGTCATTAAATTCCGATCTCTGTGATCTGAACAAGCAGATCGGATCTTCAGACAATCAGGACACAGCGCGTCTACACTTGTCAACATCAAGTGGCTTCCAAAGCTGGAGTTATTAAAATGGTAAATTCTCCTAAACAGTATGTGAAAGTATAAGCAGAGGATATTTGTCAAACTACACAAGCTATTCTACTTGACCACCTCAGCCGTACCATCACATATTCAAGCTGCGGCGTGTTTCTATGTTACTATGATCAAAAGCGATCACTTACAGCGTTATCGTCTATTTGGGTTGATTCTTTGGTTTATGTCCAAAATGGCGTGCTTACTAGGGGTGGAAATCACATGATACGATACGGATCGCGATACATGATTCACGATACCGATAATATCACGGTGTGGTGGTATCACGATAATCGATGTATTGTTTGGCGAGTCTATGATGATACATCAAGATATCTGCCTAACAGCACATTTTATTTTACACGCAATCCTTTCTCAGACTAGCTTGTTCACATTTACCTCGTTTGCGCGTTAAGCGCCACCCAGTGGAGCCATGATGTAAGAACGCTTGGAAATACATTTAGAGCGTCTTGTTTTATTAATGAATTAAAAGATCGATAGTTGGCGCTGTGTATCGATTCTCGTATCGCACGGAGAGGGACGGCGATATATCATCAAATCGATATATTTTTCCACCCCTAGTGCTTACTGACATCAGCTATTAGCAACACAATACAAGCTTGTTTCTGTTTGTACATGATATGTATGGTGTATTCAGAGCTCTGTTTCAAAATAAAACGACGATCATTTCGTGGGAATCGACTGTGCAAAGTTCAGGAGCAAGAGTAAACTTTCCGGACAGGCTTCACACAGACGAGTGAGAATAATGATAGTGGGCTTTCTGTGAAGTTGTACCGGTAAATGTAGATAAACTGGCTGGATTGCATTTACAGTACACTGAGATCCAATCACAATGCGTCCTCGACTACCTTTGGATCAAGATAGGCTGATCGGATAACATTTACATCAGAATTGCGTTTACATTTGTCTTTTCAATGTATATGTGGACAAAATCCAAATACAGGTCGCATGATAATGACAAATGTAAACACAGCCTAACTGTCATCAGAATTAACCGTCCATTGCTGTACACAATTCTTAAAATGGTGTATCTGGTCATTTTGCATCAAAGAGTGCAGGTCAGGGATTTGGCAAAGATTTACTGTTTAGTTTTAAATTGAATTATTTATATCTTGGAAGTGAAAGCAAGCGCAAAATCTTGACGTTTTGCTGGAGGGGGGCAGCATTTGAGGAGGGGGGTTAGGTTCGCTAATGGGGGACTTCGCCCAGAGCACCATCCAGGATAGAACCGCCACTGCCACCACCCCTTTAGTGTGATAATGCGGACGACCCATTACTCTGGCACATAAAACCCATTGCACAGGCACACAAACACATTACCTTTAAAAGGACATCCACGTAGACATTGTGCTGTGACATTATCTCTTTAATGTCCCATTTCACTCCCACCATCAGCAAAAGCATCTGTTCGTAATCTATGGCTTTGGCTGCCACTATCCAGTAAATGGGCTTTCGGAGTTCACTGGCTGTAGATACAGTCTGCAGAGGAAACAGAGAAGAGCTGATCAAATTAAACAGTGCGACAGCATCAGCTTGAGTTTGGTTGATGGGGGTTTAACATTTAGAATTCAAAGACAATCAATAGATAGTTGTTTGAAGAAATAAAAGTTCTTGAAGTTATGACAGTAATGCGAAATGCACCTGGCAAAAGTGTACAGAACTATATTTCATTTCCACATTTTCCTGATTTAGAAAGTTCCTCGAATCCCAAAAGCACCATTAATTTAATGACACTCTTAGCTCTAAGCAATGAAACACAGAATTGTATTATTTTGATTTAATTAAAAACTCAAAATAACAAGTTATATAAGGACATATTTTGACTCACACTTATGTGAATCATTAACTTCATCATATTTCTGAAGAAAACGTCACAATTAATGAATCAGGCTGTTTATCAGAGGGACAACATTGAAACGGCTATTGAATGTTTGAAAAATAGCTTTTCTAAAATAAATATATAAACGCACACGTACCCTAGGTTTATAAAATGGTTTATAAAATATAATCACTGAAGTTCAATAAAAAAAACAAAATATTATAGCTCTTAACTTAAATATGTCACTATGTTCAACAAAACTTTGAGGTTTAACCTATAAAAACCTGTTTATTTATCAATACATACAGTGCTTAACAATTTTTTTTAGGCCAATGACAACCAATGTAAGTATGTGCCACAGCTGACCTAAATTCACAGTATTGGTGATTACCAAAATATTTGTTTTTGTTTCTGTAATGTTTAATTCACTATTATGTTTAAGATCTTTACTCACAGTTGTATTTGTAATGCTAAAATATAATTGTTGTTGTTATCCATGATGTTTGAATTTACTGTTTAAGAGTAAGATTGTTTAAGAGTTTTTTTTATTCAGATGCCCAATAACAGCATCAATAACACCACAGACTGTGGGAAACAATGCCAGCAAAA
Source organism: Triplophysa dalaica (assembly GCF_015846415.1). NCBI lineage: Eukaryota > Metazoa > Chordata > Actinopteri > Cypriniformes > Nemacheilidae > Triplophysa > Triplophysa dalaica. The sequence continues at coordinate 6,122,616 of NC_079566.1, read as the reverse complement.
ATGCAAGCTGTTATCAAGGCCAAAGACACCATCCATAATATTAGTTTTTGGGTTATTATGCATGGATAAAGACTATCTCATTGTTTCAGTTATTTGCCTAGTAAATAAAAAAAATATTTTTAGTTTTAAGTTTTTGACAGATCCCTAAAATATTAGTTTGTTCTCTTTTAATCACAGGTGGTCTAATACATTTGTCAAGCAGTGTATACATTTTCAAACACTGAGAATAGTGTACTAGCTAGGACATGTTTCAATTGTTCTGAAGGTCAACATACTATAACAGAGGAGAACTGTGTCAACCTTTGCAAAGCACTGTAATATCATTCATTTTTCCATTCTATCTAATATAGTTACAGTCCATTAACAGGTGTTTTATATCGTAAAACCCTTCACACCAAATGACTAGAGCTCATCAATAGTGATTCTAAATCATATAAGAGAAGTAAAATGAAAAACGATGCTGGGAACCTAGATCAGGCAAGTGGGGAATTGAAAAGGCTCTCATGGGGGAGACTGAAAAGGTCAGGTCCATAAATAGTCTGATAACACAGACCTGTGAGTAGAACTGCTGGAGGAAAGGCTTCTTGGCTGAAGGCATCATAGTGTCGAGATGGGGCTGAAGAAGCTCAAACTGCTCTGCCAGAAAAACTCTACAGGGAGAAAAAATGACACGAGATTAGAGAAGGTTTCTGCAGGTCTGTTGTGGCACGCTCGCTCTGAACCCCCAAAGAAACAGAACGGATTTTGATCAAATTTAGCATTTTAAAGGTTTCTATTTTAAGGTCTTATAATACAACTAGAAATGTTTATAATTTAGCATAATTCTTAGACAGTTGAATTAATTTTGTTTTGCTGTTTCGGCGTACACACCCTCAAAAAGTAAAATCATTTGAAAACCAAGATCTAAATAAGATGAATTGTTCCTGGTGTGGATTATAAATGTGAATATAACTGCTTGATAATCATGCGATTTTTTCATGTGATTAAAGTAAACCAACTCCAAGCACTACAGAAATCAGGTGTCTGGCATTTTTCTTCAAATGAAAGAAAAAAAAACTGAATGAATCAGTAATTAAAAATCACTGATTCTCATTGCTGCCAATATCTGTGCACAACTGAGACCATCATAGAATTCAGTGCCCACCCACCAGCACAACACCCACAGATATATGCTAATGAAAGCTCACATAGAGCGATAAGTATTCAGTTAAGAATTTGAGCTGAATATTTGCATATAATATCTAATAAATTCTAGAAATTAGGGTTTGTAAGCTATACATTGGAGATTTCTAACAGAAAACACTGTAATGAAAAAAGCAGCTCTTAAACAATGTTTACTGTCACACGCTTAATTAAACTCCTGCAAGCCATTCGTACATTTGTGCTCGCTGAAATCTGTGTGTTCATCACGTGCTATTTGTATAATGATTATTTATATTTGGAAGGTATTTGGACTGTGAAATACAAACTACAGTTGCATAATTCAAGAAAGTCTTCAAATTCATAAAAATGACAAAAATAGATCATGTGTTTTTATTTATAGGATAGATTATCTGCACCAGCGTTGGATCAGATTTGTTAACGTCACTGTATATCAGAAGCTAGTGTTTGAAAACGTGGTTTTAAAACGTCCTTCCTCTGTCAATATTAAAGATTAATAAGCTAAAAATATTTTATGTAGAAAACTGAACATAAAAAAGCTGGGTTTTCACACTCACATGCAGTAAAAAATAATCATGATCAGAGGAAAGAAGTAAATGACAAAAAAAGAACAAATCACATGCGAGATAAATTGCATCAAAGGCGGGGCTTGAGTTTAAAGGGATACTTCAGCCAAGAAACAAAATTTCCCCATGTTTTACTCACCCTCAAGACATCCTAACCGAATTTGACTATCTTCTTGATAAATAATGCAGTTCGAGTTACATTACCAAGTATCATTTTTTGTTCCAAGTGGTAAAAAGGGAGTGAATGGGGGCCATTTTTTGAAGCTCCAAAAAGTCCATCCACTGATCAAAGAACTGCTCGATACGGCCCCGTGGTCTTAACAAAGGTCTTGAGAAGCGAATCTATGCGTTTGTTTAAGAGAGATATCCATATTGTCAGCTCTATAAACGATAAAGTCTACCTTCAGTTATCCCTCAGCTGCGTGTGAACCAGAGGCTTGTTTTTCCACCAAATGATATTGACGAAAGCTTCCGTACAGAGGAGACGGTATCCTATTAGAACAAAATGAAAAATGTAGCGTTCTACACCGGAACGTTCGACACGCCTGCGTCATTTGCCAGAAAAACAAGCCTCTGGTTTGGAATTTTAGAATGTAGTAAACATGGGGAATTTCTGTTTCTTGGCTGAAGTATCCCTTTAAGAACGTAAACAAACACTTATTTTAGTCCCATTTCTAACATTATTAAAAACTAAATAATAAATGAGTTGAAAAGTTATTTTCCTCACTGAAGGTATGGTACAGAAAGAGCAGGGTGTAATAATAACCAAGGTTTCATATGGTAGGGCGTATAAATACAGCTCTCAGAAAAAACGAGACACCTACTTTTTTTCATTTATTATTCACATGCTTATGCTGCTCTCTGCTCAAACTCTGTGGCCTTCATTGAGTATTCCATAAGGAAGTGAAGGGAGCAAATAAGGGATTGTACTGACTCTATGAAGATAAACAGAGCTTTTCAGTGTACTGCATTCTGGACATGCACATGCTTCACAAGGGCAGGAGCCGAGACCGTCACCCTCTGGAACACTTTCGTTTTGAGCAACAGGCGACCTATTCCTTGCGGTGAAGACCCTTCTCTTGACGCTTAAACTCTGGACGCTTAATCTTCTTTCATTTTCAATCTAATCCAAAAAAAACGAACGCCATCTGGCCACGACGTAGCTGCTTCCAAGTCAACCGCAGGGAGGATCAAACTGGCAGCTCAACTAGTCTGAATTCCCAGGGAGTATTCGCTGTTGTTGAGAGAAGACTTAAAGTCTTGGTGAACATGCAGTCGGATAAAAAAGGGTCAGCAACGACGATGCTTTTGAGGCCTGACGTCTCATCAGCATTATTGTGAAAATTCAGGTAGCTTCCGTCAGCCCCTACAGCATCACATCACTTAATGAAATGAACTCCTGGGCTGTCGCTAATGCAGGCTCGGCCCGCCTCTGTTGACTTATCAGGAGGAAAGCAAGCACTAATGGGGTTCGCTGATTAGATGACAGCCACACTGATAATATGACTGATTGGGTTAGACAGGCTCGGCTGAACCGCGGTGCAGGAGTTAGGAACTCATCACCTAGCAACAGTATGCCACAGCTCAAGGCAGACCTCATAAAAGTCAACCAGCTCTATAATGTAAATGCATTCATTTGCGAGAGTCAGCTTGCTTCTGCTGCTAATGTACAGTTAGATATACGATATGAGATATGGATGCCACCTGGTTGATTTCTAATTTTAATGCATTATTATTCAAAACAATGACATTTCTATATGACACCAGTTAAAGGAAAGGTTCATCTGAGAATGACATTTCTGGATTTTTTTCTCGCCCTCATGTGGTTCCAATCCTGCAAACTGTTCCTACCGTGGAACACTACTAAATATTTATTTAGGAATTGTTCACAGAACGGCAGTACATAGTGACCACGTCTTTTGTTAAAAAGCATAAGAAACATTGGTCTGTTATTTAAGGTTTTAAAAGGCTTCTTGTGAAGATTCTTTCAAATTGTACAATAATACAAAATAACAATAAAAAGTAGGTTGGTAAATCATTTTAGTTTTTTTTTCTAATTGGAGAACTATTCTTTCATGTATGGTAACTGAAAGCAGATCTTACAGAGATTCTGTGGCGACGACTCTCTCTGCCAAACCGTAGAGCGTTTCGCTAGCCGTGAGGACCACCAGCTGACTGAGGTGAGGACTGGGGACCTTCTCCTTCCTTTCCTCAGCAGGTGCATGAGGACCTGCGGTTTCTCCTCCAGCCTCCTGCAAAACAGAGAAAACACATTAAGACAACATACATCTAGCTCCTCCCTGAATGCATGTACAAGTCAAAGTTGTGGAAATGAATAAACATGTATACAGTACATACAGTAGAGTGGGGTCCTTAAACTAAATGTGGGATTTAAAATTCAATTAAAACCCCAAATAAACACATTTGACTAGTTTTATTTTGTAACAAAAACTATGCACTGTAAAATAAATATTTGTTTTATTTCTAGGTATCAAATCAAATTGTAACACAGACCACGTTAACTCTAACTGTACAACAGGTCAGATTGCATTGCTTTCTTCAAAAAAATATCTTCAGATTCTTAATCCTTCTGGAAAAAAAGGCTTTATCACATTTTAAATTTGTAGAGTCCATGCCAGCTAAAGTGCTTTTATTCATTAAAGCAAAATGGTCAAAAATATTTTGAGAGAAGTTTTTATTTGTATGATTATGCTTGTATATATTAATATTATATTTTTTATGTAATGGTTACATTATACATAATAATAATACAATTATATATATATATATATATATATATATATATATATATATATATATATATATATAGTTAGATTTTATTATATTAACTCAAAAAGTAATGGTAATAATAATTAGAAATTTGCATTAAGTTAGAAAAATGCACCAAGCATTTTAACTATATGCCTGAGACCCCTGGATGTTTCGTCTTAAGAACATTAGGTTACTATCGTAACCCCAGTTATCTGAAACATCGAGTGGAGAGATCCACCTATGGGAGAACACATCGAAATTTCTGTCAAGTTTCTACGCAACCAAATGTTATTTATAGGCGGTTTCATCAGATGCACGTGCGTACATGCCTGGCCCGAAGTTAACTTCCAGTCAGTTTGGATATCAGTCTGGCTAGTAATATAACAATTTATTTTATATTCATATTTATTGCATATTAATTGTTTTAAATTAAATTAAATCTACTCTACAGTTATTGATTATTTTCGGAGGTGTACCGGACGTTTGTTTACATTGTTGCCACTGAAACGTCTATACAAAATAAAAAATGACAAGGATTTAATTATGTTTTGTCATAAAAAACACTTTAACATACATTAACACAAGAGTGTCAAAGAGATTATGTGTTTGCACTGTGTTTATGAACTTAACCAAAAACGCATGAACAGACTGTGCTCTGTGTTCAGTGCCAAAGCATGTGTTGTGTTTTGGATGCCGGGTGTCAGCATGGGATGCTGCTGTTCCCCGAAGGCTTTTTAACTCGGTTACCCAGCGGGAATTTGGTTGACCATCCTCCAAAAATTCATGCTGGCCTAAACTAGTCTTTTAAGAAGGATTAAGCCATATGCATTCCCATTTAACACCTTTTCAAATATCAGATTTCCTTTATAAACTATAATCCGGTGCTTTTGCTTCATTAAAGTCTAGCTGGAAACGCATTTCATCAGATATATTAAACAATACACAGCAAGCCAAAAACAATAAGAAATGCTGATAAAATAGGCATGCTGAAAAAAGCTCAGGCATCACATAATGGTAAAATCACCTCACAAAATATCAGAATTATTTTGGGGATATTGCGAAGGAGCAACGGGATTTGATCTTTGTCGCTCTATAATCATTATCTAAGCATTGTTACACTCACAATATCCTTACACGATCCATTTTCTCAATATTCAAAATGAATTGGGAATAACATGTGTAGACAACTCCCTGTGGAAGCAAGACGTGTGTTTCTGTCACCATGCATTGTTAAATGTTAATGAATTCTTGTTACTGTGAATAAACAAAAGCTACGTTTACAATGGATCTCATTTAATAAAAATTGCATTCAGGTGCTTGTCCTTGCAAAGAGAACATTTTGTGGGATTCACAACATGTGCATACACGCAAGATGTATCCCACACTCATTCTTATGTTGTGGAATCCAGATTTTTTAGGTAAAGTACATGGCCGGAGATTCTTAGTATAACACACACCCACATCATCTCCATATGAGAGATTTCTGCACAACCTCTCTTTCCCAGGCATTCATCATTCTTTGCAAACATATTCTTCTGCTTTCTATATGCAGGAACACAGGTTTTATACACAGATATGTGCATCTGCGTGAATAATGACCGAGACCCATTGTTCTCATACACAAAATTGTTTTCACAGATACATGCGTGAAGTGACTGACAGAGTCACATTGTTGTTAGACACGCATACCCAATCTGGCCTACTTGTTTTACTACCACTTTCCATTAACAGAGAAGCCAAATTATTCAGTAAGTACAGCAAGAGTCACTTTTTAGTCTAAATATAAATGATGTGGTGAAATGCTATAAAGCAATGAAATGTGCATTCAGGTCACTTACTGCTACGTCCAAAGTCACAACTTGGAAACCGCAAAGCAGTATTGATCTTTTGTCCAGTGCAATACGCTCAGAATGATGTGTCCACTCCACTGAAAGGATGAATGTCAAGGGGTCAGAACAAACGCTCCTAAAGCATATTCGTGTTGAAGGATTTAACATGAATCTTTCAACTGATTGTTCAATAAAAAAGAGATACTGTCTGTAATGATCAATCTGTGCATGAAATGACCTTTACAAGACAGTGACCCGAGGGAACTGCCGTACGCTACAGTATGTCTGATGAAATGTGAAATGATGAAGCCAAATACAGGCACATACAAGTTACAGTGCCTATAAAAACAAATTGATGCGTGTTGTTATACTGCATTGAATAACAGTGGACTTCTGGTTATAATTTTGGCAAACAAAATCTATTGTTTAAACTAGAATACACAATACTAAATTTCTCCATCAACACCTTTTGTTAGCATTTCGAGCATCTGAGAAGCCAAACAATTCAGTAAGTACAGCAAGTGTCACTTTTTAGTCTAAACAACAAGGATGAGTTGAGATGCTAAAAAGCAATGAAATGCGCATTCAGGTCACTTACTGCTACGTCCAAAGTCAAAACTTGGAAACTGCAAAGCAGTATTGATCTTTTGTCCAATGCAAGGCGCTCAGAATGATGTGTCCACTGCACTTTTATTCACTTTTAGCCGATTATTAAGCGTGACATCTTCAGATACCTATTCTGAAGATTAAATTTATATTTCTTAACTTTCTGAATGTAATTAATTCATATAATGACTATTAATATAAAATGTTAAGATGTCTCTTAACATTTTCTATAAACTGAGCACAAATTCTTGCATTTTCCTATTGCACTCCTATATGATCGATAGGATATATTTGCTGTGATCACCGGCTGCTTTTAAAGCGGAGTTAACATGCCATTTCATGCATTCTGACCTCTTTACAATGTTAAACGTTCTGGCTTCTCAAGCTTAACAAGCCAAAAAACTAGTTGAATGTATGACGTAGTATTTCTGCTCTCAATTCAATACTGCAGGGTTGGTATAGGTTTGTAAAAAAAAATCCGAACATGGATTCCCATTTCGTAAAGGTTCTTAGTCCCTCATTGGACAATTCTCCCAGAAAACCTCGCCCACGCGTCATCCTGCGAACATAAGGGCACGCCAACGCATCAACCAGCCAGCGTGAGAAAGAGGACGCCCATCAATGCAGCTTCACTCGGATGACAGAAGTTTAGCTGTGTTTGTTTGCTCACTGCATTTCAGTGATAAATGTTTTATAAACTGTGGATATAACGCTGGATTTGGAGATCGTTGGAAATGGATAGATTGTGCAGTTCCGCGCTAAAAGATGCCGGACATGAACCGGACACGGTAGGTCAAACTAAGTCATATGTTTGTGTTTTGCTGGCAATCGGCGTGTATCCAACAAGAACTTGTAGTGAATCAACAGTTATGCAGGGATAATGCGATGATGTATTGTGTGCTCGTGCTGTAGTTCTGCCCCCCCCTGCACGCCTCCAGGAGCTAGTCTTTTTTCAGAAATAATCGTAAAGGTGTGTCTGTCTTTTATCAATTTGATCAAATGAAATACTCTTCGAAGATACGAAGTATGCAATACTTCTGTATAGGTGCTCAAGAATAATATGAGATTGGCAGAAACTGCATTTGTAACATCATCATTAAACTATCGGCCGATTACTGTTTAAAAAATGTCTTTTATTGACCGATACTGATTATTGGATATTGGATATAGAAATGTGCCTTCAGATCACTTACTGCCAAATCCCAAAATTTTGAAATGTAAAATACAAAACACTTTTGTTTACCCATTGACATGAAAGAACAGTTCAAAGAGACCCAAATAATCCTATGATGTAAAACAGCAAAAAACAGAAACATCCAATAATGTGAATTATTTTTATAGACACTACAGACCTTAAAATAGACACCTTAATATCCAGCGTTCAGGCTTTGCCTGTAGCCTGAAAATTATATCAAGCAGAGAAATGTAAGCTTGACAAATGTTAACCTCAAACTTTCTAGACACATCACACCTTTATTTCCAGCATTCAGCATCAGTCACTTCCCTGCGGGTAATTGTTATGTGGTGGTCCTGAGCGAATGTACCCCAACAAACCTGCAGAAACCTTCTCGAAACATTTTTTCTTCTTGCAGAATTCTTTAGGCAGTGTTTGAGAGTATTCAGTCCCACCTCGGCACTATGATGCCTAAAAGGGATAGTTCACCCAAAAATGAAACTTCTGTCATCATTTACTCACCCTCATATTGTTCCAAACTTGTATAAACTCCATTGTTTTGCTAAACACAAAGGAAGATTTTTGGGACAATGTCAGTAAACAATCAGATCTCATCCCCCATTTACTGCCAAAGAAGGGGGAAAAATACTATTGCAGTCAATGGGGGATCAGATCTGTATGGTTACTGACATTCTTCCAAATATATTTCTTTGTGTTCAGCAGAACAAAGCAATTGATACAGGTTTGGAACTACCTGAGGGTTAATGATGACAGCATTTGAATTTTTGGGTGAACTATCCCTTTAAGCCAAGAAGCCTTTCCTCCAGCAGTTCTACTCACATGTCTGTGTTTATCGGACAATTTATGGATCTGATCTTTTCAGTCTCCCCATTTTATATTCCCCACTTGCCTGATACAGGTTCCAGCATTGTCTTTCCATTCACTTCTGATTAATAATCAAAATTGATTTTCATTTGACGGATTTCATTTGTCTTTTATTTAAAAGACCTGTTAATAGACTATAAAAATACCCATTTACTTTTACTGTTTAGACACAAACCCAATGCAAGTCAATGGGTAGTGCCATCGTTGGGTTACAGACATTCTTCAAAATATTCTCTTTTGTCTTCTAGAGATGAAATAAAGTCATACAGGTTTGAAATGACCAGAGGGTGAGTAAATGATGACGAAATTTTCATTTTTGGTTGAACTGTTCCTTTAACTAACAAATATGATTCATTTTCATGATTCACAGGTAAAAGCTAATGGTAATGTGAAATACGCCATGACCTTTAAAAAGATGTTGTTTATCATCACAGTGACAGAATATCACATAATCAAAACAAAACGTCATATGACATTTCTGCTATGCTCTGCCAGAAGGCATGTGGCAGACTCTGTAGCCAGCTGGATGATGGTCTGACAAGACCAAAAATGAGCTTTCTGGCCATCATGCTAAACGGCATGTTTATTGTGAGCCAAACACAGCACATCATGAGAAACACACCATTACCCATGGTGATGTCTGGTGCCAGCATCATGCTGTGTGGGTGCTTTTTTGCTGAAGGTTTGAGAGGTTAAAGGGTAAAAGAATGTAGCAGAATACAGGGAATTCTTGGAGGGAAACCTGATGGAGTCTGCAGAACACCTGTCACGAGGGAGAAGGCTGGTTACACAGGAATTGTTGCTTGAAAACAACAATGTTAATGTCCTGGAAAGACCGAGTCAGAATCCAGTTTTTTTTAAAGTCCACCTATAAATTTTCAAATTGGACTGAAATTGACTCAGGAACATGCAAACAGACTGAGGAGTTCTCAAAGAAAACAAATATGGGGAAACTGCAAGGGTTATGGAAACATACAGTGCAAAGCTGTCAGACTCCAGTCTGCAATCGCTGCCAAAAGTGCATCTTCTACAAATTTTAGGGAGAGACTGCTTTATATTTGAAACACTTAGAATTTTTTTTTATATTTAAATGTGTATCTTTTCACCCTGTCATGAATTTTTTTTTCTTAGAAGGTAAATCATTATTTTTATTCCAGCTTTTCCAAAACAAATTCTAAAACAAATCGTCTGAAAACACATCTCTTTCGTCAACACCTGGATGATACAGATTTCTATTTAATTTCTACTCTTTCTATCCTTTACAAATAAACTTTGTATAAAAATAGGGCACATTATACTGTTTAAATGTGAAGGAATTTTCTCTATTCCTTTTTACAGTTGTTTTAGCTGTATTTGACATTTTGCACTACATTAAATTACATTTTAGCATTAATGGAAATCTCCGTAAAATAAAGGAAAATGTACTGAGTTTTCTGCTATTACTTAATCCGTTTTTTACGGATTTCTTTTTACAGTGTGTGGTGGGCTTTATGAGACCAGTTTTTTACTGCACTTATGGGTTTTGATGTCCAATTGCTTCTATCGTTTACCTCATTTGTAAATCGCTTTGGAATAAATGTAAATGTAAATCCAAACTACAATATGGGCAAAATTATATGGACACCCAAAGACTGGAATTTCCAAGGAATTGTTTGTTTCTTTCCTTATAGAATGTCTTATCTTCAAATAAAATGTTTACACCTCAAGTGAGCCCATATGTTTGAATGGAAACTTTTTTTTATTGCAAATGCTGCATTCTATTACTCTCTGTTTCCATTTATCATTCTTATGCGCAATCCCAAAATCTGCATAAAAACAGGGGAATGGAAATCCAGTTTACAACTTCAAACACTGATGTTGGATGATGGGGCCTGGCTTGCATTCGCCATTACAATTCAGTCCAATTTAAGTTGTTTAATGGGGTTCAGGTCTGGGCTTTGTGTAAGCCGGGCAAGGTCTCACACACCAGAAAGCATTTCTTAATGGATCACATTTTGTGCACATGATCATTGTAAAGCTAGAGAACGGCAAATTCTTAAACTGCCACAACAAGACACAATTTCCAGAACGACAACATATTAAGACACGTCTTCACCGGAATGAAGTTGTCACAGCCAAGCCAATTCATTTAAAAGGGGTGTCCATACAGTTCTGGCCACATACATAAACAGGCAATTGTATAATTCTGTAAGCTTTCAGGACATTTTAAATAGTATACAGCAAAATACAAAGCCGGAAACAATGACATCAAACAATTGCAGAATAATAATACATGTGCACTTATTGCTATCCATTGAGATAATTGGTAATGAGGTAAAGATTAACATTCTGTTGCTGTTCAAAACAGACATGAAAGAAGATAATAGGATTACTAAACTTAATACCACACATAAATTGGGGATTAAAGATTAATACATTCCCTTTGAATTCTACTCCCCAAACTTCTCTAAGACCGGAATCGCAAATGCTCTCAAAACACAGAGTCAGTTCTATAATTGACTGAACATAAAAACTGACGTGTGAATAATGACCTGCAGTATAAACAGCTCTGTGAGCGATAATAGAAAAGAAATCCCTACAGTAAATGAGCGTGTGGAAATGAGCAATGAGTAATGCCAATCAATGACTGTCACGCGTTTCATTAAAACTCACATTGAGACTTTAACATTATGCTTGTCATAAAACAAAAACCACAAACTACAATTGCACTATATTCTCATGGTGTCAAAAAATAAAAGGAATAGTTAAACTAAAATGAAAATTCTTTAATCATTTACTCTTCCTCTTGTCATTCCAAACCTGCGTAATGTTTTTTTCTGCAGAACACAAAAGTAGATATTTTGAAGAATGTCGGTGTGGTCAGGAAGACGTTACGAGAGCCGTGAGGCGTGATTGATAGTTTGAATCAGCTGTGGGCACACCGGTCCAGCATCTTACGGGAGAGATTGTGAGCATAAGAGGACGAGCGACGGGACTGCGGACGAGAGAGGATCGGGCCCTGACATGTTTTACGTTTGTATTTATGTTCTTGTGTTTTACTTCCGTGTTTTTGTTTTGTGATTTGTTTTGTTCGCCCGCCGGTCGGCCGTGAGGGGCCGCCGGCTGTTATTATTTGATTAAATGTTTAAATGTTTGCCGGTTCCCGTCTCCTTCCTTTTAATGAACCTAGTTACAGTCGGTCACCGAACAACCGCAATACCCATTGACGTGCATTGGTTTGTGTCCATACAGTAGAAGTAAATGGGTGCCTTCGTTGTTTGGTTACCAACGTTCTTCAATATATATTATTTTGTGTTCTGCAGAAGAAAGAAAGTTATTAATTAAATCAAATGTGGACAGTTATGTAATATTTATTTGTGAGACATTACTATCTTTTAATAAACTGGCTTTTTAGCTTGGGAAATCACAGAACATTTTTGAAAGTTGGTAATAGGCATATCGTCGAAAACAGATGTTGCTGGTTTATCTGATTAAAGTGAGAACAACTTAAGAGGGTGCAAACACCTTCACACGTTGTGATCAGACTATTTAAATGCGGCTGAATGAAATTTCACAGTTCACAGTATCTGTGGTTATCACATTTCCACAGAATGTCTGCTATTTGAAAGTTATCATCGCAGCACTCAAAGTTTTCTCACTTGAGAACAGCGAAGCACGAGAAGCTAAGAGGATATGCAAAGGTGTGTGTTCAAACAGAGCCATGACAAAACCAGAAGCGCACATGACAAGTGAGCCTGCCTATAAATAGTACTTTGTATACTGAATTATCTGAATTTGAATGGAACTTTGAAGAAGACTTAGCATTTGTTTAGTTCTTGATCTGTCTTTCTCTGATTTCTGTTTGTACGCAGCATTCGTGAGAGCAAACAACTATCAAAATATACATGACACTACAGTGTGACACTGCATTGAAAAAGATGGAAGAATCACACACAACACAAGCTTTAATAAAGGGCAAAGCTTTCAGGGGAGCGACTTGTGAAAAATAAACAATTATATAACTGTACGGAAACAATCTTTGGGAAAGACAGTGTGCCCCCAAACAAAGGCCCACATGCTGGTAAAATGAATAATCTGAAGCTGGAAAAAGTGCATGACGCACACCAGGGTGCAGCTGAACACCTGTTTTATCTCCGGTCTCGTCCGGCAAAAAGCTGGAAAGTTTACAAATGACAAGGACACCCTATAGTTTCTTTAGTCCCAGCTTTAAATCAGAATACTGCAAAGAAATTAGTTTTGCCTTGCAATGTTTTTAAGACAAAAGAAGCGCATGCCCTACAGACAACTAATTGCAAGTTAAGGGTGGGGCGACAGTACCTGTTATTACAACCAATCAAAGATTTTAAGTCAGTTTTAGGTCAAAATTACTTTTAAAACTTTTTGTTGTTGTGAATGTGTGTTTAAAGTTTGATGTATGAGAATAAACGTAATAGTTCTTTATTTTTAGGCGTCATGTAAAAGGCCTCTTAGAGATGTTAAAGGGTCGGTAAATATCAAAGTGGGAAAATAAATCAAATAGAAAATTCTAAAAAATCAGAAACACCATCTTCGTTCTATAAGCGCCAGAGGAGGGGCACTCGAGTCACATGACTTTACTCAAGTCACAATTTTGCTTGACTGAAGTAAGGACTTGACTTGACTTGACTTGACTTGAGATCAAGTGACTTGAGACTAAATCAAGTGGAGTACTCGACAATAATTTGAACTTAAGTAAAATAAAGTAATACAATTCGTTTTAAAAATAATTTTTGTAACTCAGCAGCACTTATAAGCGGCTTTACCTTTAAGCCTGCTCACCTCGAACCGCGTCAAACATGGCAGACAACAGTCGAGATCCACATATAGTCACTTTGTACACTATAAGTACTCTGAACTGGACCGTGCCAATAAAAAAAGATTTGCCAGATGCAGAGTATGCAACGCAAGAATATCTGACACGACAACCACAACGTAAAATTTCATCCGACATTTCAAGAACCCCAAGGAAAGGTAAGAAAGTTATTTATTTATAGTCAATGTCAGAAAATGATTACTAATGTGATGAATTAATCGTTTCTGTTTGTCATAATTTTGCCTTGGTTGTTTTTTTATTAGTATTACAAATGTGATCATTGATCATCACTGATAGGCCTACGTCTCATCTCATAAGTAGATGTATTGGGGAATTTGTCTATAACAGTGGCGTGGCCGAATTCTAATGTTGGGGGGCATTTCAAAATAAAGGGGCTTCTCTATATTACATGTAGGCTAATGTCTATATTAAATGTGCGCATTTTCAAGTGTTTGTGTGGACTGCATGTGGAAGCTGAATAGCAGCTCGCTTGTACTGCCTGACAGGCTGACATGGATGCGCCGGTGCGATCACTTGTAATTTACTTAAAAAACTCTTTAAAACTTTTCGGTCATACTGACAAGAATAATTTCATCATTTGAATCTTACAAGTGTCTAATGTTTTTGTTTACACACACACACAATAACAATAAAACGCTTTGTGCTGTAAAATAATGAAACCAGATCAAATAGAAAACAAATATTCTCAGATTATATCTTAAATATGAAACGTGCATATTGCGTGTCCAACGCAGAAATGAGGATTAAGCATCATAACTTCATCACTGGGCTATATTAACATACATTTTATTTATATTCTGCTGAAATGAAAAAGTTCCGTTCATTTTGATTAACGAGATTCAAGATCAAAATCAATAAAATGATCCGAGATTCCCATCACTAGATGTAAATTCCCTTTACTGTGCCTTATAGTGGACAGCACAAGTATCACAACATCATATATATAAAACATATAATAGGTAGATTTTCAGTCACAATACTTAGTTTATAAGGTTCATAGCCTTTATAAATGCTTAAGTCTTACATTCTGTCAGATACAAGTATTTCTATGTCTATGTAAACATATGAAAATGTGTGACTGCTGGAACCAAACTTTAGCACAAACGTATACAAGTGATCATCCCTTAAAATGTATTTACATTTACAATTGATTTTCCACAACACATGTAAATAAGTTCATCTTTTTTTTACCTCTGTTTATTTCAGTACTGCGTATTGACTTGACTTGAAACTTATCAGGACTCGACTTGACTTGCTTAGGCTGAACCCTTGACTTGACTTGCTTGATTCGTCTAAACTGTGACTTGAGATTTGACTTGAGACTTGATGATTGAGACTTGAGATTTGCTTGGACTTGATAATATGTGACTTGTCCCAACCTCTGATTAGCACTGATAGTTAACAGTAGTTAACGGGATGGTTAAAAATTCCAATTGACTTGCATTGGTTCTGTTAATACAATAGAAGTAAATGGTACTGCCATTGTTTGGTTAACATCCTTCAAAATATCTTCTTTTGTGTTTCGCAGAAGAAAGAAAGTCAAATAGGTCAAGTAAATGATCACAACAGTTACATTTTCGTGTGAATTATCCCTTTAACAGTACTGCCACTTTAATAAGTCGGACCGGTCCCACCATGACTTATTACCTCATTTTTCTTTATAAATTACAATACGCTGTGCCTCATAATTGTCTTTGTAGCCTATTAGCAAGCTCTAAAGCCACTCTAATCTGAAATACAAAGGGTAAAAGGTTCCATCCAACAAATAACTGCTTTATTTAAAGAAAAAGATCAATACCTCATCTTGAGACTCTTTTTCGTAGAGCTCATTGTAAATG
This sequence comes from Triplophysa dalaica, assembly GCF_015846415.1. NCBI lineage: Eukaryota > Metazoa > Chordata > Actinopteri > Cypriniformes > Nemacheilidae > Triplophysa > Triplophysa dalaica. The sequence goes on along the minus strand of NC_079566.1, from coordinate 6,106,933 downwards.
AACCAAAGTCTGAGACAGTGCCATCCAAGCCACAGGCTTAGGGTTTATTAAAAATGAGGAGAAGGAGAAAAATGGAATCTGATAACACTCTACCAAAAAGCAGAGCAACGGTCTAGTATTCGCAACAAATGCTTAATCTAATCTCCTTCCCGACAGTGAACAAAAAGACCAAGAGTGGGGATGGTGGCTGCAAAGAATAATCAATTTCATTGTGAACATAGTTGAATTTAATTACAAGGATTTCACGTCTGAATATAAGTAGCCCAAATATAAAGATTCAACAAAACTTTTCATCTCCAACATGCACAAACTTATGAAAAAAGACATTTTGAGTATCTTTTCATAAAACCTGACAGATGAAGAAATATTTCAGCGCAGGCTAAACCTCTGATAAACCCCTAGGCAACTTATTAGCAACCGTTTGCAAATGAGGCAACATAAATGCCTGCATAATTACAATCTGCCACATTTAAAATGCTTACGAGCAATCAGTAATTGGTGATCAACCGAATGCCAACTGCTTACCTAAGCAAACTCATAATAACTCACAGCATAAAGTGATTTAATTGATACACACTTTATCAAGTGCTTAAACAAAATTAACACACAAATACATATTCAATCAAGTTTTATGCAGAAGATCGAAGCGTTAGTCTTTTCAAAATTTTCAATATTGATTGACACACTTCATTGGAGAGCACCAAATTACTGAGCTGAGGAAAAATAAAACACCTCAACGTTGCTCCATCTAATGGCAATTTTCAATATAAATTTACAAAAGAGTTTAACTGTTTCTGTAGCTCAATTGGGAAAGCATTGTGCAAATGTTTTAATATATACATATTTAAATTTAACTTTACAGAATTTTTATCTTGCAGTATTTTGATATATTTTTGAAATGTGATTAAAAGTCAAATTACAGAAATAGATTGCAAATGTACAAATTGGAAATTGAAAAACAACATAACATGTAAATTGACAAAATGCCCTAGCTAGCAGAATATTTTGCAGTCGCTGTAATGCAAAGCGATTTACAAAGAGTTTAGGGAGCAATAAGTTATATATCATACAGGAAAAATAATACAATAGGTGCCAATACAAAGTTACTGGTTTCAACAAAAGCCACACCAATACCTGTTGAAAGAAAGAGAGTTATGTTTATATTTTTTGTCTGTCAAATATTCACATAAGAGATTAGAGTAGTTATTTGAATGTTGTGAGAGATCTGGTTGACCGGACAATGTAAGGAAGAATGTTCCACCAGGAAGGAGTTGTGAATAAGAATGAGCAGGAAAGTGATTTACTGCCCTTATGGAAAGGCAATACAAGACACCACTGGTTTGGCGTTGGGGTGTAGGAGTGTAGGAGGGTGTGAAAGTATGCCAGTGCAGATCCAGTCATAGTCCTGTAGGCAAGCATAAGTGACTTGAATCCAAAACAGGCTTTAACCCGTAACCAGTGGAGAGAGATGAAAAGGGGCATCAAATGAGCCCCTTTTCAAATGGCTTTTTTGGAAGGAGTGATTGTGGTATGCCAAAGTTGGATGGTGAGATCGTGTTGCAACGTGGGGTGTACCGGAAGCACAAGTAGCTCTGTCTTGGCAGGGTTCAGCTAGAGGTGATGCTCTTTCATCCAAGCTGAGATGTCTTCTAGGCAGGCTATAATGCGAGCTTCTACAGTGTTATCGTCTGGGTGAAACGAGATGTAGATCTGGGTGTCATCAGCATAACAGTGATACGAGAAGCCATGTGCCCGTATGATGGGTCCCAAGGATGTCGTGTAGATGAAAAAAAAGCAGCGGTCCAAGCACCGATCCCTGAGGGACCCCAGTGATCATGTGGTGAACAGTGAACAGTGGACGGCGAGCCCCTCCATGACACCCTGAAGGATGTGCCAGTGAGGCAGGATTTGAAACAGCAGAGAGGAGAGCCTGAGATTCCAAGAGATGGAAGGGTTGCTAGCAGTATCTGGTGATTGACAGTGTCAATCCGAGGATTTAGATTCCGCCTTGGCTAGCAGCAGTGCTTCTATGACTGATAGCAGTGTAGTCTCAGTGGAGTGGTTTGTTTTGAAGCCAGACTGCTTGTCATCCAGTACTTTGTTCTGGGATAGGTAGGAAGACACCTGGTTGAAAGCTGCCCTTTCAAGTGTTTTTGCAATAAATGGAAGGAGAGAGACAGGTCTGTAACTGTCGGATAGTTTACATTACCCTTCAAAATGTGCAAATTAAAATAATGCAAAAACTCCTATATATCGCATAAAAGTCTTCACACTAGCATGAGGTGTTGTTCTGGCATTACGATAAAGGTATATTTCACCAAACTGCAATGGAAACACTCTTTGTCAAATTTACATGTCACGTGGCATAAGGAAAAGTCACATGACCAGTCACGGTATGGGAGAACATTTGGAAAGATAGGATGTAAGGAATTCACATTTAAAATCAGGTATCCCACGCAGTTTCTGACAATCTCATATTGATCTTTTATACCTACCGGGGGGGTGGGCTCTTTCTTTCGACTTGCCGTGCTTTTCCGGGAGAATTGCCCAATAAAAGAAATAGTATCCCTGTTAAATAAAAAAAAGAAGTTGGAGTGCTGGGGGAGTGTATCAAGCACAGAAATACTACGTAATACGTCCAACTCGTTTTTTAACAAGTTGACCATATTAACTCTTTCCCCGCCATTGACGAGATATCTCGTAATTTAAAAATCAAACGTTGCCTACAAAAGACGAGTTATTATCTCTCTGCATTTCTCCACACGACCCCTCCCACGTTTCATTGGCTAGCAATTCCCATCTACCCTGCTGTTTCTCACACAGAGTCCAATGTTTCTTTTGGCCCCAGCTGACCCCCTTTCTCAACTCCTCATTTAGTCCATCACTGTGGAGCTGCGAGCCCCTCTCCCTGCCTCATGCCCATGTGGGTGGAAGCTGGTGTATTGTCACACAAATTAACTCACTATCTTTGTGTGTGTGTGTCCTGGTCTCGGCTGGTAACATTGAGAGTGCTCAGCCAGTAGGACCCATCAGTGTGTCTGGCTGTCACTTCGGGTTAGCTAGAGACCCAAATGGCTGTTATTTGCTTGATTAACTGCCTATTCAAAACAGCAGCTATTTGAACCAATGTACTAGACAGATACCTTGCTGAAAAACACAGTATACCGATGAAAAATCTGATATTTTTACCTACATTTAAAACGTCAAGATGTTTAAAAGATAGATACGAAGGCAAAGTTGAAGCCTTAATTTAAAATGATGATTTCACAAGTTAGCATGGTTGTCATGAATGCCATGTAAGCATGGTTTGTCAATTCAAAACACCAACAATACGGACCAATAAAAAAATCTGTCACACAACTGAATGGTTGCAGGCAGGTGCACTGGACAAAGGAACTAATACACAGAAATAGAAATTTGTATTTAAATAATATACATTTATATTAATTTTGGTCATAAAACCTTTGAAACGGCTTTGGTCACATAGCTAAAACATCTTTATCTTAATACATTTTGGATTTCACAGTATATCAGTGTGTAAAATGTCTTGTTTTGTCACATCATCAATAAACATTTTAGATGTTATGCCTCTACTAACTTATGTTGCTGCAGTAAACTGATTTAATAATTTTGTTTGAAAAATCTGGGGGTTAGAGAAGTGTAATAATCTGAAGTCACAATCAAAATCTAGATGCTTATATTGACTTCTTCTGTGCTACTGTGCCACAAGCAAACAATCATTTTACAATTAGTCTTAAGTAAAACCAAAACTCCCTAAGGAACAGAACTCACAAGAAAATGTGAATTTCCCAGCGAAACAGCTCACAAATGAAACTAGCTCAAATATACGCTTTTGATATCTCTGCCATCTTTACCAAACATTATTTTACTGCTATATGTCTATTTCAACGAAAAATTGAAGAATGCCTGGATATGGCTTTGAGACATTTTCATTTTCTCCAGCTGATAACATTGGCTGTCCTTTGCTCTCTTCCAAGACATATTGTGTTTAGAAATAACAGAAAATCACAATTACAGTGAGACAAATCTAGGCTCGCCTCTTTCTGCGAAACAAGAACATACGTGAATGTTGCCAGTGTGGTACATACTGTTGCGGCACATCCTCAAAGCCTTGGCTTTGTAAATCATATTTTCTGAGGCTTGGATTTGCACTATGATGGCATCTGAGGCAGTATACCCACAAAACTGTTCTTAATCCTCTTGGCTTTCAGGTCTAACATCATAATGGTATCATCTTGAAAAATGCAATGTCCTCCACACAAGGTTTAGCACAAGCTCGCCCTGTTGAAATATGACTTGTTGTTGTTGGGTCTTGTCTCTATAGCAGCAGCAGCTGATATGCTACAAATAGAGAGTCTGAAGCTGGAGGACACGCTCTGTTATCCTGCCAGGGTCTCAGATAATGTGATGATGGGTCTTGGCATACCAACTGATTCATTACTTCGAGGTTATGAAACATCTTCCTTGACATTGAGAGAAACATAATAGAGGATGCATAGCGTGTTCAAAGTAATCAAGGAATCTATACACCATGATAAACAATGTTCCGTGTCATTCTATGACTAAAATGCATCTGTGTGGTGACAAAAAAATGCATTGGCTTTGCAAAATGATGTAAGCAGATGGCATTCCCAAGATGCTTTGAGGGTGCTTCGGAACAAGATCTTTCTTTTCCAACTGTGAAAAAGTTTACAATGCACTGGCCTCAATTTTACTTTGATTCTTTATTCTCAAGGGTTTCGTCAGAAACGGGGTAAAAATGCCAGTTGGCAATTACAGTTAAATATATTTCTCAGCTTCATCCGCTCCTAATTTTCCAAAATTCGTTTCTCATTAGAGGGGCGTCCAACTGAATTACCGGCCATCATTTGCATGTGTGGTACAGGTCCACGGCTCCTCTTACCTCCGTGTCACAACCTCCTAATGTCCTTCTCACGTGGATTGCATGAATTAAGAAGATGGGATCTCTCAGAAGAGAACCTTTCCTTTGCTTCATTGGGAAAATGGAAATGATATCAGCACTCCCAGAGGGCCAATTGGTTCTTTCAAATAAAAAAGATAAATTTCTTATTTCAATTGAGGGAAAGCCACAAGCAACTGACCGTCGGTTTAGGAATTGTTGACGTTCTTTCAAAAAGATGGGTCCTTTGGGTCAGGTGTATAAAATATCACTTTTTTATTTTTTATTACAGTTATTTCAAGTTATTTACAGTTATTTACAAACAACGGGCAGCAGTCCAGAAGGCTGACCCACTGATGGCCTACAGGCGTGACCAGGTGCGGACGTTTTATTAAGTCATTAGCGAGTCTGATACGTATGCATGTAACGCAATGCACACGTTACATACAACACAGCCACCCGCCCCGATGCCATCAAACACACCGTCGCTGCCACCCCCTGTAAGCACCTTACTTTACTGAACATTTGCAATATTTTTTTTTATTAAGCTAACAATCCTCATGACAGAGGAAATAAAAAGCACCACTTAAGTGCGCTTCCAGAGTGCAGAAAGGCTAAGAGACATTGTACAATAGCTCACCTAAAAATGATAACTTACATTTACTCCCACTCATGACGCTCCAAACCGGTGTAACTTTCTTCCGTTGAACACATAAGGAGAAATTTACTGTCATTTACTGATCATTTTTTTAAATGCAATTACAATGAATAGCTTAATTGAAGCTTAAAAAATGACAAAAAAGTATCATAAACGTGGTCCATATGCCTTGTGCGCTATAATTAAAATGCAAGCTATTATTTTATGAAAGTCTCCTTGTCACATGAAAGTTCATGAAAAATTTGTAATAAAAAAAAATTGGGTTTGAAACCTTTCAAAATAGATCACTTGATGATGTTATGAAATTCAGCCTTACTGAAACAATGCTTTGTAAATTAGACATCCCTAAAGAACACATCTGGAGCGACATGGGGTGGATAAACTGTCTTATTTTAATGCTTTGCTTTGCGAACATTTTTCACCAGTGGTATCACTTACAAACTGGCTGAAGATCAAACAGTGCACACTGAGGACACATGCATCTGCCAGATCAAATCCTGGGAGGAACATGTGGGCAGAAATCCGAAAGGACCACCACAAACACGGGGCAGAGAGAAAGTGAAAGAGAATAATTGGAACCTCGCCCTGGGCTGCCATCAACCCAATCTGTAATGGGAGCCAAGTCACAGTGTGGCGGCACTCGCAATCCGACCACAGCCTTGAGGTTATCGGCCAAGCTGTTGGACGAGATGGAGCTATGTTGGTTGGTATTCTGCCAAAACCTCTGCGACCTGGGGAGAACTGATCCTGAAATGCGTGGGGAAGAACGGCTTATTATCTGATTATAAAATATACCTGACAGAAAAATGCATGACATGCTCTCTCCTATTCTGTATCATTTTTAAATTCAGAATTAAAACCAGAATCGCTACTTTAGCATTATCAGTTCTGTTTGCATGCTGAGACAGCTGGACCTGTGCCACCAAAACTGAAACTAATCCTGGTGGCAAGAGTTTAGAACGGTGAAATGTACCTTAGTGAAGTGAAAACACAAGGCAAGAGTTTAAGTATAACCTCTTTATCCACACACCATCGCCAAACCGGTGTGAGGTTTGTTTGTTTTACGGCTTACCAGCTTCCATGGCAATTTTCACCGAATTGAGGTAGTAAAGAGAGCGTTTAAAGGGTGCTTCGCCGCACAGTATGTTGAGAGACAGGTTAGCATCACGGGGGAGAGCTAATCACAAGACTGCAGCAGGCCCTGGGGAGAACTTTACTATCAAACACTGTACTTCAGCACTGCCCAGCGCACATGACGTCAACAGTCTCCAAACCCACACAGGGGAACACACACAATCTCTATTACAAACCCAAGGAACTACCATGCTTTCTACTGCAACTTCACACTTAACACAAATAGACTTTAAGAGAAGTAGTTTCCCAAATGACATACTACACACTATGCACTTATACTATGCACTATTTGCTCAACCATCTAGTGTATGAATATAAAAGGACAACAGTTTTATACTTACCGGTAGTAGGGCTGTCACAATTACTAAATAATCATCTCATCGCAATTATTTGACGTCTTCGCAATTATTTGAGATAACGCCAATTTTTGAGTTATTACTCTGCAGGAGAACTTTGCTTGAGCAGCGTCTGATAGCTCCGCCTCTATTCCGCTACATAAGCGAAACTTCATATTTTTGGTTGAACGAGTGCATCATCCGGGTACTTAAAGTGCACTTCTTTTTTGAGAAATTTTAATGTAAACACACAAGAAAAAAACAGATATTGCATCTGTTAAATATTCTAATGCGTTAATCTCAAAACATTAATGGCATGCGTTAACGTGGACAGCCCTAGTTTATTTACAACTTTATTAATTTTCTCTCAATTTATTAAACTTAACATCAGATTCATTATAAAACTTAACATTTGTGATTTATTTTTTAGACATAACATTGTTGTCCTTCAGAAACCTTCGATGTTCAAATTCGCTGTCATTACTTTTTAAAGGTGCAATGTGTTTTAACGGCTCACTCCACCGCTCACCCCTCCCTTTAGAAGCACTACAGGGGCTGACACAGGACCAAGATTCCGTCACATTTCCATTTCTTTGCCAAAGGAGATAACATATTAAACACACCAATGTTGAGCCGTTTTAAATTTTTGGGATACTGCCGGAACTGTAGATGGAAATGGCTCATTTTATCAGTTAAATATTTGCTAAACCCAGTGACAAATGTAAAGTGTGACTACTGATAATCATTTATGATAAAAAATAAATAAAATATGGATATTTTCAGAAGGATAGCAGGGCACTAGAAGGGCACCAATTCTGAACATCGGCAGAAATGTAAATCTATAGACTGAAGAGAGGTGACAAAAAAGATGCTTTGCTTGGACAAAAGACACTTTTCTTTGAGAACTTCGACTGACAAGCTTTTTGAGAATAGACACCATACATTTTAAGAAACCCATGCCTTTTTTCTGGTCTTTCTTGTCCGGCGCACACAGGTTACCTTGTTTCATTTACCCAATAAAGAGAAAGAAATCATAACTAGCATCTACAATCTGTTCACAAATGAGGTCTCGCCCACAGTGTCGTGCGTGCGACATAAACGTGTCAGCCCTGCGAAAGAAATTTCATTTAGCAAACCCAAAATAAGTATAATTTCCATTTAAAATGGACAATTAAAACGTTGTCCTACAGTGCATGAAAATCTGGCTCATCTTTATACAAATAATCTTCATAAAGTAGAAGAGAAATAAAACAGGAAGTCATCTTATTACTGTAAATAAAACGAAGCAAAACTTTAAGGTAAAAAGGAGGGTATCTCCGAATAAAGATTTATCGAGTAGAATAAAAATAGAAGTGTGTGGGGGCTGCACTCTAAAAGCTTTTCCTTCTAATCATCTTGTTTTTTTATCCCAGCCATTACGAAAAGCAGGAAGATCTTGCAGGACAGATGCGATAATGCTTTAAAGAGCTTTTAATTCCGAGGTCTGCACCGGCCACAGAATGATATCATGACATCTGCTCTGGAGACCAGGCAATGTAGGTGTATATACTCAGGGGAAAATACCATACGCTTCCTCGTGCAGAAAAATTGCTTTCTGCCTCGATGCGCTTTGCTTCTCGGCATCTCAAAGCTGGAGAAATAACTGATGTCTGACATACATCTCATGCAATATAGGAGCTGGCAGGTTATCTTCTGGTATTGTAGAGGGCTGTAAAGTATTGAGATTTTCTCCATCTGTGGTACATCTGAACTTTAAATCCTAATTCCAGCAGGCCCCTGTACATAAAACGGACCATTGAGTTCAACTGCTCAGATGATGGAACCAAAAATGCGACTTTTGGGGTTTAAATTGGGGTAAAAACCCTAGACTTAAAAAAAAATTATTAAAGTAATGTCCGTGACGTCACCTGTAGGTTTCTGAAGATCCTTTTCGAAGCCTAAAGTGGGCGAAGTCGACCATCGCCATTTTAGAAACGTGTTATTCCCAGGTAATCGGAAATGGGCAAGGAGGCAGGAAGTGGATGGAGCTGAGTTGCCTGGTAGCTGAAACCGCCTGTCACTCGAGTGACCACTCCCTTTATTATGCAGAATTGTAAGGGTTATTGTAATCTAAATGGATGAGTAATAAAAAAATTCATGAAGGGCAAAGTTGGGCATTTTAACATGGGGCTCAATGAGATTCAGCTCTGTTTCAGAGCGAGTCTCTAGTGGTCAGTCGATGAATTGCAGTTTAAAGGACCCAAGTCATTGGCTGTTTTGGAGGCTTTGATTATGTTTTTGGGGTGTTTAAAAATGGATGTTCATGTTTCTAATAAAAAAAAAAACTTTATATTTCACATATATCATGTCTTTCGTTCATCGCTGTCCCACTTCTCACAAAACGCTCAGATTGATAAATTTGGCCAGGTCTTTCGTGATTGGCTTCCACTTCTCAGGCTGTTCTGATTTGTCGGTGCCTCTCTTATATGTATTCATAAACTTTGGCTTTTACAAATATAAAGTAACAATGGCGTCAACTTCATTTTATCAGTTAAAAAGATACGGATCGATCAAAGTATAACAGAGGTTTATTAGTGCAAGAGTAAACATCAATCTATGTAAGAGATCACAATTTTTTCCTACTATGGCGAGGGGAATGACACCGTACCAAATGGTGTCAGACCGGTTATATTAAATAACACTAATAACAGAAGCATTAGTTTTGCTTTTTTACACTGGACCCGTGTTGGATTATAAAAAAGCAGATTGACCAGAAGACATTTGCAAGCAGGACTTCAAAGGATGTTTCATAGAAGTGTTTAAGAGGTAAGCGCACACACATACAACATTGTATTACACAGAACAGCTTTCACAGCCGATGTTAAAGTCATTGAAGCAGTTATTTGACCGTTGGTTATCTTAGAATGTGTATAGCTGAATTCTTATTACCAGCTGTAGGACTGTGATGAAAGTGAAACTAGTTTAGCTCGTTGCTCAGTCAAATGTTTACGATCTCTGATAACCAAACACTACCCCAGCGGCTCTTCCACTTCTCTAAGGAGAGACCTAGACCCTTTTATGGCGTATTCATTTAGTATTCATTTAGGACTGTAGTCCGATCCAGACGTTTTCTGTAGTCCTTGTAAAGCGAATTCTGTTAAAGACAATACCCTTTTTTTACCGGTATATAACACTTATTAAAATACTGCCCTGAGACCAAACTATAACAATTGATTACCATCATAAAGGAGCTAAAGTCATCTTTAAAACCTGTCCGTATTCCAGCCATTATGCTTATTACTTCCAAGACTCCTGAAGGCATCAGAGCTATCAATTTTCAACACTATTGCAGACACCCGAGGTTCTCCCAGGGCCCTGGGATAAGCGATGCATTCGTTTAAAATGCAGTGTGCGTGCTGCCAAAGTCTAAGAGACGACCTCTTCTGACAGCCGCCTGGAACACAGTCTCTCATCGCTGATGACCCAATAAATGATCGGGATGTAGATTATGTCATTTTCAGTGATGAAAGCTAATGTGCAGACCCGGTGAAATAAATTATAACAGCCAGAGCATGAATGGTTAAGATTTCTGTTGAAACCTTGCACTTTTTGTTAACAAACTTGTTGTCTACCACCAACATAGGCAGATATCTACATAGACAGCATCACAACCGCATTCTCATTAAAGGCTGATCTGAGATGACCTCAGGAGCATTTCATGTCACGCATGGCAGATTCATCCAAAACTCTTATTATTTTGAGTTTAACATGTACCAAGCAAAACAAAGTGCTGATAATGAGCACAAGAGAACACAAATAGTGTCAAAAAACAACACAAACAATAACCCCAATGAACTTGACACTTTTTCTTCAAAAGCAAATGAAATGTTCTCGGGTAGCTGGCAAATACCATTAACATTTCAAGCATCAATATGGTTCAAGTTTTAATATATTCATAATATATTTTTAAACCCTGTTTGTCATGCCAAGAACACAATAGAAAAGAATTTAAAGAATGTTGGTAACCGAACAATGGCGCTACCCATTGACTTCAATGGTACAGATTCAAAAACAATGCAAATCAATGGGTACCGCTGTGGTTGGTTACCAACATTTCCTTCAGTGTTTTGCAGAAGAAACAAAGTCTTACAGGTTTGAAATGACAATGACATTTTCGTTTTTGGGTGAACTGTCCCTTTAACATTGCTTAAACAAAGAGTGAAATCACGTTTTACATATTTCCAATCGCAGAAGTACAGTATATAACAAAAGAAAAAGTTAAAAAACGTAAACTTTGCTTTCCAAAAGTGTGCAAACCATCAGTGATGTTCACATTACAAATAAACAAGAGAATGTAACTCTGTAAATCTGTAAAATTTCCTCAAATGTAACAAAACAAAATCTTGCAGATTTTGCATTCCTCGCAGCTGTATCTGTCATCGATTGAATTAAAATTTCTTGCTAAGCTCATCACAAGTTGTGAGAACAAGCTTATCCACGAATACTGTAAAGCTGCCTCAAAAAATTGACAAAATAAGATATTTTAAGAAGGCCTGCAGTTTGAGATGGCCTTTCTGCCGGAAGCATCCCTATGATAACTAAAAACTCTTTCTACTAGATTTCAATATGAAGGCAAAATCTCCAATGCTGGATTCAGCTTCAGAACATATAGAAACTGTATAAAAGTTTGAATCAACATAAAAAGTTTCTTTTAAACACTTTCATTGCTCTTTGACATTCAGGGAAGGTATCAGGGATCTAAGAGAAAGGATTTTCTATTTAATGACAGCCTATTTGTGCGGGAGGTGGAAGCCCATGGTGCATTGTGGCTATGAAGCCTTTGCCCTGAGGGCCTTAATGGGTGCAACCATGGAAACCACAGGACATGTATTAAGAGCACAGGGCCAGCTAAGTGTGCCGAGGGTGATTAACTCACCTATGGCTGCTATAGTTGAAGGTAGAAGGGGGCAAGGGATGACAGGCCTGATGAGAGGCTATAAGGACCGGAGATAAATGCACACTAGGATTTCCACTCGGGTTCATAATGGATACACAAGAGAGAGCGTGAACCACAATGTGGGACAGACGGAAAAGAGAGCGAGACGATGCAACTGAACGTTTCCACTCACCATATCTATAAGGCTCTCCTGGATTCTGCTGAGAGTAGTCCTCAGTCTGCTGCTGATCAGACCCAGCCCAGAAGATTCGTACTGTGGGAAACAGCAGAACAGACACCGTGAGGAACAGACGTGTTTTTATAAATCAAACAAACACAGCACAGACACATACACAGTGAGCGTAAACCCCACAGCCCCAGACTGCACACGCTATCGCTTTCCAGGAATTTTCACTTCTAACAAACAGTTCCCACAGGCGTCATGACTTGTGTTCATTAATCGCGATTACATTGTTCATCAAGAAAGAAGGATGAAAACCCTCCTGTGATCATTCGCTTGAAATGTATTACAAATACAGAAATGAATGCAGGTTGAAGTGTTTTTAATACGCAGTAGACTCTCAAACTGACAAACCGCCATCGATGATAGTATTGCAAACGTCAGTTTATGTTTACTCAGGGCACATTTCATTATAAACATGAAACTGAAAGCAGCACTTGCAGTAGAGATAACACCAAACATACTAAATATGATTCAATATTGGCACAGCATCATTACTATTTGTGCAAATGGATTATTACTTCTATTAAGTGCAGTAAATGTGAGTTTACAAGCAAGCAAAAAATAAAGGATCAAATTGAGCAATTTGTGTGCTTGAATTGAACACACACTCATTTAAAATATCTTGTAGGAACAGACAACTACACAAAAGTGCAATATCTTGCTAAACGAAATGAAACGTTTGCAAGCACAGGTTCATAAAAAGAATTATAGAAACTACATCAAGACCATAAAAAACACATCAAAGCGACACTCAAACCACGACTAAGGGGTAAAAACACAGCACACAACGGCCCCAAACTCTTACCAAAAAGACAGGGGCTGTCTGTCTGGACAACCCAGCCTGAGAGCCTTGAGAAGGCAGAGATGCAGATGGCATGTTCTTTGCATTAAGAAACAAAAAGAAACCAAGACACAGTATGTAAAAAATGCAATGTTTAACAAAAAAGCCTGAACAGGGACTGACTTCTATATATTCGACATACTCACCAGCCACAATAACACAATGTATTACATCATCTTAAACTACAGACTTCTTATAAAATATTGATTGAGGTGATTTACCAGCCAGCACATCATGTTATAAATTAAATCAAGTGAATAATTTCTGTAATATTATTTGACAGTAAATGCATCAGAAGTCAAGATATTGTGCAATATACCATTTTCTTTCTCAACTCTTTGAACAAATGGCTGGCAGGGAAACAATGACACCTTCGACTGATTTGTACATTTTTGCAAAGTTTCCAAAATGCCCATCTGTTAGCAGAACAGACGCATCTTCAGCTGCGATGCTCACTCGATCTGCAGCACTTATTAAGCACTAAACTCGTTTTTCTCCGCTTGAGCACTCCGTCGTACCGGTGGTGATCCATTCTCAGATAAGCACTCGCGCATCTTCTTTCCATTCATTGCCTTTAAGCTAAGTTATTAACGTGAGGCAAGAAGCGATGAATGCCAGGACTGAAGAGTCTTAAATTATGTGCGTGGCAGAGCTGATACTCCGTCTGCGTACAATGGCGTGTGGACCTCTCGAATCGTACTGCTGTGCATTACTAAACTAAATGGCATAACACATAAGCTCCATCTCAATGCGAGATTGAATATCTTGTGTGTTTAGAGTTAGCCATGGGTGAAAGTGAACCCAAATGAGCACATCAATTTCAGGCACTATGTAAATGTTAATATAAATAATGATATTTTATATTTGTCTCATAGGTTTCTCTACATCTGATATGTCAGCATCTTTTGCTTAGCAATATTTCTCTCGCGGCTTGACCAGTGTGTGAGATGAAATAAAGATGAGAGCTGTTTTCTTATTAAGTACACGCCCTACCCTACCTTACAGGCTGGGTTAAACTGCGGGTCGATTTCAAAGCAATATCAAACACCACACAGTTATTAAACAGACTCTATATTACCCCAGTCTAAGAGGAAGGTACTTGAATTATTAATGATAATGCTAAATTATACTCAATGAAATAGAAACAAATTTGGGCTGGATCTCAATGACAGCCCTAAGACAAATAAAGATTGTATACCATACTACCAAACTCTATAGTGAAAATGTATAAGCCATTGCGTACATACGCAAGCATTGGCTCGGAACGGCAAACAAACCAATATTTGCAGAATCTTCAATGTTTGTACAGCATGCACAAAGCAAACGGCATGCATTTTGGGATAAAATGCGATAAAAACGTCAAAAGACAAAATGTATTTGCAGGCTGATGGCACTTCTTGCCGTAAAAGCATCACTGAGATGCTGAATGTTTGGCCACCAGGAGCCAAATGAAGAAGAGAAAGCTCATCTTTTCTCACCTGATTTATCTGCGCCTGCCGGGTGAGATTAAAACTATTGTCAAATCCCATGAGAGAAACACAATTTTATAGTCGATGAAGGCCACAGGCTACATTTTGTATGATAGAATGCAATTGGTTATTCACAAGGAGATACCCAATCAAGTCCAGGCCGACGTACTGATACATTTAATCTTGCTGTAATAGTTCTAATAAAAATGTCAGAATATCCACTATGGAGCTATGAAACCACAATAATGTTTGTCTATTGTTTCTTGAAGCGCATCTTTTGTACAACAAACATATGGTTGAGGGCCTACTCACATTGTCCCAATCGAACCGCGCCCGGGCGTGTTTGACCCCTACAGCCTGGTTCGATTGACTAGTTCACTTACTACGGCCTTGTTGGAAGAGGTGGGCCGAAGCGCGGTTTGGAAAGGGGGCAGTATGAGGGCGAATCGCGCTGGAGCACGGAACTGAAAATGATGGGACTGTCAATACCTACCCGAGATTCAGCCATCACCGTAAAAAGCATCTGATACACAGCCCACTACACGTACAGGTGTGTTGTCGCCACGGCCAAAACTACTCCACATATTAGGTTTGTCAAACATATGTGTGTAACCATCGGCTTTATGATAATAAAGTACGCGAGCTTGATTTAAAAGCATAATGAGCCATTTCCTCTCATATCGCTCTCGTATGATAATGACATAATTTAAGCAGATCGGTCTGTGCAGCGCACGCATGAAGTTAAACACCTCTACTAAAGCCTCAAACTGAACATTGCTATGGATTCTGTTGTGCTGAGAGGGATCGCTTTGCTTACGTTTACTTCGAAGCAGTCGCATCGTAATGATTAAAGCATGCCAGGGTGTGGATGGTAAAGAATCAGCGGGCGAGTGGGGACACTCACGCAAGGACACAGTTGAGTACAACCGGGGTATATGTGAATACGCCCTGAAGGCTTCAGGTGGTCAAACCACGAAGCTTTAGGTGTGAGTAACGTCATTTCTAGCTAACCCACTTCAATGAATCAGCACGGTCTCATAACCCTGGCGATTCGTTCCTGAACCCGCCCGAATTGTTTTTGGGTTTAAAACAGATTGACTCATTGAACCACACCGCTTCTTTCAGACATTTGATTCATGGTGATCCAAGACCTTGTGAGATTTGCTACGGTCATCCTTCAGTCGTAGTGCCATGGAGCATATGGTCATGCATCAGGTATTCTATTAAGACAAGCTTCACAAAAGTCTGACAAAATGGAATCGATGTTAGAAGAGTTGACAAGCGAGGATAAGTGTCATTATTCAATAACACTGTATTAGCTGAGCTGGCATAAGTTACAGCATATAAGATCAGCTGGACACTGACAACAAAAGATAACTACAGTAGTGTTCTCGAGGGAGTAAGAAAACACTTCTCAATGGAACTGACACCGTGTGGAATATTTCAGGGAGATTCCTGCTGTGATAAGCCTCTTTAGGCACGGCTTGTTTAAAAGAATAATTAAGCTCCTGTGTAATTTTATTTGGAAAGGCGGGCTGTCAAAACGGATAGACGACTATCATGCAGCTTTCCAAAACCTTGGATATGCAGATGAGCTGTTTTTCAGGAAATGGAAAAAAACACTGTATTTTTTTAAATTATGAAATACTGTGTTGTCAAATTTGACAAGCACATTTCAATACCTTTGATTGGTTATATATTTGCCAAACCCGGTGACGAACATAAAGGGAGACTAATAATGATTTATGGCACAAAAATGTAAATGACAAAATATGGAGATAAAAGGATTCAGAAAGACAGCAGCGATATTAGAGATTCAAGGTTTGCATTAAAATGACTCGACTAAAGGAGTATCTTGAATTTATGCAGATGTACTTGTCAATTTCCGATATCTTCTAAACCGCCGCGATGCATTTTGACCTCACTTTCCCCTTCTATACACTACAAACAATAAAATGATACGCAGGGTCACAGAAAAGGATTTAGAATGAGAACGATTAAAAAAGTTTCAGCTATGTATTAAGACTCAAAGGTCTTTGCTTCACTAAAAAAACCTGATGGTTTTACTGCTGCAAATAAAACACAATAAGGTGTGCATATTCTTAAAAAGTAAATGTTTCTACTGGCAGAGTAGCACGGGCAAAACCTTTTTTTTTTTTAAATAACTTTTACAAAGTTTTCTGCTAGACAGTACAGGGTGAGATAAGGTTTAAAGAGAGAGGACACCAACTGCCTTAAAAGTATTACAATTTGTAAATAAAAATTTAATTCAGCATTGAAATTCCTTTTCAAATTGCATTAACCTACCACTAATAATGTTGAACAACAGTACACTGAGGTTTAGCTCTGAATTTTCAGCCTATTATTGTGCTCGACATTCAGCATCCAGACTTTTGAGGCGGGCGTTTTATTCAACACTGGCTTACATGATAATAGAAGTAATTATTGAACAGTGAATGCCCGAAGGGCTTACAGACATAACCGGGAAAAACAATAGGAGTGTGCTTTTCTAAATAATGAGCGCGGTGTCCAAGGGGAATATACAAAACAAACGACCATTTGTATATAATAAATATTTCATAATGGTAAGTATGAAACACTCAAGATGGAGGAGAAAAGCAATGCTGCATTATGTGTGTGTTTCATATGCGTACCATGTCATTGCGGCCGAAGAAGGTGTAGACGGCATAAAGGTAATAATCAAAGAGCTGAGAGACACAGTGGATGACATCGAAGGCGATGGGCTTCAGAATATTCATCATCTGCATGTATTTACCTACAAAAGAGATCAGTTAAAATGTCAAATCTAAAACAACGATATACAGCACATACAGAGATCCCAAGATTTAAAAACCTTAGAAGGGCTTTGATGTACAAATATATAATATCTACAGAATCAGAAACTACATTTTGGTAAATTCCGACTGCAAATCCCTTGTATACACCTTACACATTGATTTAAAAGGCTTAATATATCAGTCAATAAAAAATTCAAGATACAAGATGTTCACAATTCTATGTAAATGAAATATCTTATAATCGATGAACGAATGAAATTAACTCATGGGTTTCATCATCAATCTTAACATCCTAATACAAGTACCAGCCTGTCAAACGGCTTTATTTTTTATGGCTTAATTATTTATGACTGCAACTTTTATCTGAACAGAATTTTGTAAGAGATCCATTAGGAATGAAAGCTTTGTACAGTACAACTATCCAAACACAACTTCTGCAGACTTCAATGACGCACCAAAACAGCTGCTAAAGAGAAAATGGTTAGCAGTATTTTAAGGCCTTAATTTCATTCAGTTAATCTTAGCTCCATTGTTTTTTAGACCACTGTCCAGTTCATCCCATCAAACATTCACTCAAATGAATTTGAAGACCTGAGCAGACACATTCAGAATGGGCCTAATCTCCGGAAGTTGAAGTAGAACACAGCTGTGTCTACGAATGCACCTCTGTCATAACAATTCATTTATTAGCGTGTTAATTAAAGGGCATATTGCGATCCCCTGCTTAGGGTCAACTTTATAATCATGCAACATCAGTCTTACGCAGGCGGTAGTCAGAGGTCAATTACTCACCGACAAGACGAATCACGTTGAGGGTGGTGTTGGTAAGGATGGGGGCATTGGCTCTGTTGAGATTGTAGTCAGATCTCTTCTGGCTGCGGAGGGTCTCTCTGGACACGCTGATTAAGAGGAGACAAAGTGTGCACACGCAGATCCAGGATCAGTGTTAGAGTTTAATGACCCTCAAAGCTGAAGAGTCACACAGTCTCTCATTAATCTGTTCAGAGTCAGACTGAACTAAAGTCAGTCCATATAGTTTCATCAATTTGATGTCACTTCAGTGCACACACATCCATATAACAAACAACATTATTATTATTATTTATAGTTAATTTGTTTATAAATTATTTATTTATGTCCTTGTTTATTTACTTATTAGTAGTGTTAGTATTTTTATTAATACTACTACACATAATGATAATAATTGCTATTTTAATAATTTTAATAATAATTGTAATAATAAAAAACGTATACTACTACTAATTGTTACGACCCCAAGTGGAATCTAAGAGTTTTGAGGTGGAAACATTTAAATTGAATGAACTTTCGTGGGTATGTGTGTATGTGGTGGTGAACACAAATGAAGATGAAGATTTAACAATTTATTAAACCCAAAGGTGCAAGTAGTAAAGTTTATGAATATAATCATCGTATAAAGAATAAAAATATTAATAACAAAATGTTATTAATAAAGAAGAACGTCAAACAGAATAAACTCATCCATTTACAATAAATATATACATGAAATAAAATACACAAGACCAAATGGAAAATCAGTACATAAGTACATAAATAATAAATGGAGGCCTCGTTGGTTGGCACTGTTATTATTTCTTATGAAAATGTATCATTTATGTTTTCCAGCCACCATAATTTATCACAATCTGTTCAGTTTTCTATTCAATTAAAATTATTTTTTAATTAATTTCGTTTTTATACATGTCATTTATTTGACATAATTGTCTTTAAAGATATTACCTTTCAGCTGTACAAATTCATTTTGTTTTGACACAGAAAATTTAAAAAGTTAATTGTCTTTATCGGACCGCATACACTTATTGAAAAAACGAACCATGTGCCAACCGACCCTGCCACCTCCTCAAGAAAGATGTTACAGAAATGGACTTCATTTTAACAACCTTTTAAGATGCATAAACAACCGGCACAAAAGTCATGCGAGAAGGAATGAGTTATTTTGCCCTT
Organism: Triplophysa dalaica; assembly: GCF_015846415.1. Lineage (NCBI taxonomy): Eukaryota > Metazoa > Chordata > Actinopteri > Cypriniformes > Nemacheilidae > Triplophysa > Triplophysa dalaica. The sequence continues at coordinate 6,087,635 of NC_079566.1, read as the reverse complement.
GTAAGCCTTGTATGTCATTTTAAATATGCAAAATATGTTAGATCGCTCAATATCTGCCAGTCTCTAACAATTAAATGTCACAACATGTAATGCCCCAGCTGATTTACTGCAGCGAGAAATGTCAGTCATCTTCGTAAGAAACAAACAGACATTAAATATTCATCAGTGTACGCTGCTTAATCAGATCCCTAATCATAATCTTCATTTACCATATTTCTATCAAACTTACACTCAGAGAGCGAACCGAGAGCACTTTGAAATTGTGAAAAATGTCAGTGTTAGGACTCTTGTACAGCTGGCAGACAACCCCGTGGTTCGATTCATAAGGGAAAGGTTTAACAATCTACTTGAAACTTTGCTCTATTTGACTTCAAAGCTCAGAATGGCTCTAAATAGGGGGCTTGTGGACTTAAAAGGCTCGTTCTTCATAGAATAATTAAAGCCCTTCTCCTGATAAGAGGCTACTGATAACTTACGTTCACGGCACACTGTGTGAATTTCAACTACACAAGCTGCTGTAGTGGTAAAAGTGGTCAACAAATAAAAAAGATTTGCTGCGTCCTACTCGTGTTTTGGACTAAGAAATTTGATGAAATTGATGATCTACTTAGGTACTTAGGCCTAAGCTACTTGACCAGTCGAAATGCCAAAGTCATCAATCGCCTCATTAAAAATACTTGTACTGACCTCTTTACAGGCACGTCTCCTGTTTGTTCATCGACGTAGTCCTGCTTCAGCTCATCGGCTACGTCGCTATCACTGTCGTAGTCCTGATACACGCACTTCTCCAGCTCATCTGACTCATACTGCCCGCAGAGGAAACAGGATGAAGAAATGTTGGGTAAGTCAAGGTTGTTTTTACACGAAGACCAAGGTTATTCTAAACATAATACTGGGATAACTTGTTTTATACCTAGTAGTTAATCCTAAGAAACTGGAGCTCATAAAATACGTAAACCCCGGGTTAACATTATGATTTGCATGTTTATGAGGTCAATAACATCGATGGATGAAGAGCACACCACCTTTACATAATAACCGCTTGTCAGTCTGTGAAGGACCAGGTGCGCTAGAATTGTTTATGAAGTCGGCACACCAAAGCTCCAAAAATATAAAAAATCGATAATGAAAAGACTTTCGCATTGCGTGTGACGTTTCGAGCACACAGGCTCTTCATCAGACACTTCAACAACACTAATGAACCCCCTTATATACCTCCAGGTGATTAAGATCACAAGACCATATAAACAAATATACATAGGATTTAAAAAAAAAATATATATATATATACAAAATGCAAAAGTCTTATTCAAACTATACAATTTCAATAAAGAACCTACAAAATACGTGCATCCGAACAAAACAATAAATTCAAAGCATGAAACCAAATTCAAACATTATTAAAAAAATGGACGAATGTCAAAATCTTAATTTAATCCTCTGGTAGATAACGTGTCTAGTGTAAAAATCCAATAGGCCTCACGCTGTAAAAGCAGTTTATTTATATCTCCTCCACATCGGTGACACTTAACTAACTCAATTCCAATATACCCAAGAGAGGAACTGAACTGTCTCATATCTGCAAAATGCTTCGCTACCGGACTGTTTGGATCTTGATGTCTAATTGCTTTTAAAGCAGTTGGTTGTAAAGTTCTATTGGTCTTACCAACATCACAATAACCACAAGGGCAATACAGCATATAAATCACATTAATGGTTCTACAAGAGATTGTACCTCAAACTAATTTTTTGCCGTGTGAGGATGTGTAAAATTAGTTGTTTCATATATAAAGTTACACAGTTGCCACGTCTATATTTGCCACACGGTATTTTATTCAAGAAGAGGCAGGTGGTAAATCAACTCAAACCATAATTTAACGAAGATTAGGCGCTCTCTAATAGATTAAAATCAAGGTGTTTTTTTAAAACATTTTTTGAGACTAGGATCACTCTCTACATTATACTTTTCTTTTAACATAACTTTTTTAATCTCCTTAACTAGAGGCAAACATCTCAGGCACTGCAATTCAAGGTTAAACCTTCTCGAACAACTTTGATTGAGAAAATGCAGATCACAATGTAATTGGCAGAACATAACTGCTGTAGGTAGAAGAAAAAATTCAACTAATGATGAAAAACACAATTATGTTTCATCCTTTATTCTCTTAGGATTAAAGCTGGCCTTGAAATCAAATGCATTTGATGTATCAAGTGAAATGCAGTGATTTCAAAATGGATTTATCTAACCATATTTCCCTTTAGAAAATCAATGACCATCAAATTCCATTTTAACCGAGAATGAATGTACCACATTGTTTCTAGTAACTAAACGTGGAATAATTAACAATTGCGATTTTTCGCAATGCAATGCACCTTGTTCTCTGAGGGTAAAAGCACTTCTACCAAGGGCTCTCACTCTCCTAAGTACACACACAGTGTTTGTTTTCATTACAGAGATATCATCAGAAATGGCAAGCAGATCAGAGCGTTCATGAAGATGAGTTTACTCTCCACATAAATACAGTGACCTCTGTCAACGCTTATGAGGACAATCAGACACTTAATGGTCCCAAATATTTATGCGTGATCATATTTTCGCTCTATTTATTTTTTCTCATTTCACCAGTAACCTTGTTCTGCCAGCATAGTTTATTCAATTTCAGATTATAAGAAAGCTTCTGATTTAAGCATAAATGTAAATGATAATAAGATGATTGTTTACTTAATCGTGATGGCAAACTGCATAAAACAATCTCGTAATTTAGTGAAGAATACATATTAGAATTTAGTTGACCTAAAAATAAGACAATTTATCCAAGTACTTAATATGACTACTATAATTTCATCTAAATACACATTAAGACACTTATTTCATATAGTAACTTTAATAAACATGTAATAAACATGTAATAACATGTAATAACATGCAATATTATTTAAAAAACAACATATACCCCATTGGAAGCCAGGACATCCTCTGTTTCGTCTTCCTTATTATCTATCTGCATCTCAAACGGGTTTCCGCCCTGTAGGTACTGCTCAAAGAGAGAAAGATCCACAGGATCGATGGATTCTGACTGTCTGCTGGGAGACACTGAGGGAGAACGACACTGACCCATGAACTTAAACTCCTGGAAAATAAAAAAAGATTAATTTAGGGTTTTATTTACTTTCATAATGGATCAAAGAGCTAAATCAAGTCTACATTCATTCAGAGAAACTTAAAGGCAAAAAGAAGTGTGTTCTCCAAAATAATAAAAGTTCAATATAGCAAGATCAAAGCTACAAAGTCTCTTCTAGATGACAGGCTTCTTTCTGACATTGAGACCAAAGGAGAACTAGAGAGATGTTCAAAAACAGTTCATACAAAACATACCTTCATACAAGTCCATATGCTAGTATTTTCTGCTGTTATTTTTTTTATCACAACTCAATGTCTATACAACAACAGAACACTTGTATTGGTCCAGCCCATTAAGCTCTAAAAAGGACCAGACACCATAAAAGACAAACCAGGAACCACAAACAGTTCATATGACTCATTCAGAACTGTCCTGTTGTGTTCCGCTGAAAAGTACAGCACGAGTTTGAAAAGACATGAGGACGAGTAAACAATGACAAGCTGTTCATTTTTGGGTGAACTATTCCCTGAAAGGACACAGATTTTTCTGGCTGAATGTCTAAGGAGAAAGAAACTTTCTTACTATTCTGCTAAATATAACTTGCATCTACAGTCTCTGTAAAAATCGACCAAAAGTAAAATCTGCAAAAGCGTCTGGGAGAATGACTGCAGCTTAAGGGGTTTCGCTAAGGGACCGAAAACTTTCAGTTAAACCGCTTTGCAAATCAGAGCTCCAGAAAAGGGCTGAAATGCAACTGAATTTCATCAAACCACACCACTGATTACATCACTCGGTGAAGCACCAGGATAATCATCAAGTGAACTAGTCCTGCTTCTGTAAAAAGAGTTTTCTGTTCAAAAACACGACAAAGGTCCATCAAAGAACAGTTATCACCAGAGAGTCAGTATTTTGCACACAATAATAAAAAACATTGCGTTTCCATTTATTAGTTTGATTCGATACTCTAGCTGAACATACTCGCTTCCCAAGGTGCAATTTGTTGAGAAACGGATGACATCTTGACTGCAAAGATGACAGCGGCTTATGTTGGAATACAATCGGTGATGGTGCTTACGCTCATTTATCATGCTGTCACGGCTTCTTTGAGATTTCAATCGCATGTGAAAGTGCCCATTATGACCGGGGTGCAAGAGAAGACGAGGATGAGCAACAGACTCTCTATTTGCTAAGAAAACCACCCACAGTGGACTTATCTCATTTCCAGTGATGACTCACATAAAGAACACATCTTAACCTGCTAACCTCGTAAAGTCGGCTGTAAACAAAGTCATGTTTGTTGTGAAAGAGAGGGATATGTTTTGGTTGATACCCCATGGGCCTGCAGCCATCTCACGTCTTCCTCGGAGAAGCAGTACGAAAGTCCTACCGGCTTATTTTCAACTGCAATTGTCTAATTTTACGACAGTTTAGCCGTGGTTGTGAAATGAGAAATTGCAGGATTTTACTCACTGTAAATAAATTAAATTTTATAAAACTGTACTGTTTTATTTGAATGAATTTTAACAAATACATTTTTTGTCAAATTACAGAAATATAATTTATAAATTAGGTGTAAAAACGTGTCATTTTATTTTATTTCACTTTACCGTAAAATAAATTATACACACAATGTTAACATTTTATTTTACAGAATTATCACACTTTTTTTAAGTATCAAATTAATTGTGATTTCAAGTAACAAAGATGTAATTTGAAAACAATTTATGGCATTTCACTACAATGCAGAAGCCTGTAATTTTACGAAATTGTACATTTTAAAGAATTTTCACCTATTTTTTTGTCATTTTACTTTACAAAAAACCTATTTTACAGAATTTTACTACATTGTAATTTTAGCAAATCTTTATATTTCTTACAGAATTTTGACATATTTTTAGAAAACAAAATATTTACAGAAGAGTTGGGAGTATTTTACAAAGATTGTACAAAATGTTACGTTTTTATAGGATCTTTCATAGTGTACTGTCTTATGTGAGGAATGACTTACGTGAAGCTGTGCAATACTAAAATTGGACTTCACAGGGCACAGCTCCCATGTTTCGTTTTCAAGAAACATGCGCAGCTCCTCCAGGCGGGTTCTGTTGACATACAAAGAGACATGAAGAGAGGTCAGTTGTTGTCAACTAGCAACCTTTTGCCATTCAACTCACAGAAGATCAAACTTATTGACACAAATAGTTCAGGGGAAAGTCGATCTCGGTTAGAGCTAGACACGCTCTGATAAGGCAGGTTGGCTCGCTGCCAGACGGGGTCAAACTCAAAAGCCTTGTACAAAATGTCAACATCATCCACTGCATCATTTCAATTCAAAACGTGCATAAGATGCACAGCTGAACATAAAAAGGTCCATTGCCAGTCTAAGGTTTCTAAACCCTGTTTGAATAAAAAAACAGCAGTTTTTCCCCGTAAGAAGCTGGCCTCTTTGGATTCAAATAAGGCACATTGGTATTCAAACATGGCAGCGTGGGCTGGGTGTTTGACATGTGAAATCTTTTTCATGTCCCCTATCCTTGATATTTTTTTGTGCAACCATTTTACAACACTGGATGTAGAATATCAGTTCCGTCCTCTAAGCCAGAGGGCGCAATATATTGCAATGACAGAACGTGTTAATGGAGACGCAATGACAGCAAAGCACACTGACAGATTACGGTTTTATGGATGCCACCCAAACGCTTAAATATTCAGAAATGATTGTAAGACGTTCTGGCACCCTCCCTCTCCTCAAACTAAAAAGCTTGTGTTGTCGACAACACAAGAGAACGAGAAATTGGTTGGCTGTCCTCTTCTCATGCTGGCCACAAATCTAAATAACACATTTTCAGCCTTGAGTACCTGACGGGTGCTGAAACATAAGACTTGTTTTTTTTTCAAACTAGCAGTCTAGATTCATTTCAGCTTTAAAATCCACATGAATCCAGTGTCATGATCTTCAACATTAACGTGTGATATAGATGTCATCATGTGATGATGGCACAAAAACTTGCACTGACAACAACCCAAGATAAAAGCTTGAAATAAACGACAAAATCCGGAGTGAAAACAGATTTTTTCACCTGTGGTAGTTCTTAAAGTAGTTTACGCTCTGTCTCTTAATGGACTCCTGTAATACCTCCGACTTGCTTCCGCAGAACTCCTCTCCCACCTGCATTAACCTGAGGTAAAAAAAACAGACAGGAAAAGAGGAAATGAAGCTGGATAAAAAAAAGGGGTACACTATCCCAATTAACCTTGAAAAGTAACTTCACATCACGTGTCCCAACAAGGGCGGGAAAGGGCGCCTCTATTCACACAAGTCAGCGACCCTCATGCAGAATCAATATAGAGGGCTATGGTTTCACACACAAAATGGCCTTTTAATTGAGCCCTGTTAATAGGGATGACCGCACCGGCCCTTCTTGTTGAGAAACAAGCGGCCTCATTGATTCCCCATGTCCCCTTTTTTGTTTTGGGGGAGTTTCTCATGAGGCAAGAGGGAGGGGGAAAATCCCCCAGCCGGTCTTTGCAGGCCGATCCAATTAGCACTAATGAGGAAGTGGGTCCCTACCTGCTGATAACATCCAGCACCACAATGAAGTCGTCGTACTTGAAGTTGGACATGTCTGTTCCCAGCAAATAGGCTTTCACTTTCAATTGGACGTCCTAGGGGTAGAGGTAAAAGGGCGAGAGGTGGGGGGGGGCTGGTCATGAAGCTAATGATGGAACATAGAACACACGGAGAACCAAAAAAGCATACAATTACGCTCCCTACCTGCCAGATCCGGGTTAAACCATGCTCCAGCTTCTTTTTCACGTAACTGCGGCCCACGGTGGAGTCATCTAAAGAAAAAGAAATTGTTGTTATTGAGAGGCATGGGTGACAAAACCTTACAAATGCTTTAGGTCTCAAATGAAAAAAAAAATGAAGAAATTGAATTAAAAAATATGAAATGAAAAAAAGATAAAATAAATAACATAATATTATATCATATAAAATTATATAAAAACAATATTATATAAAAATTGATAAGTTTGAGATTAATAAATTTAATAAAAAATATAACATTCTATCAAATAAAATACCATAACATTTTAAATTATAAAATCAAATAAAACAGGGTTTGAACCCAAAAGAGTGCAACATCCGTCATTGCACCAAAATAATCTAATCAACAACACAAACATAACAAACATAACCAATATGTATGTAACATTTATCCTTCATGCATAAAACCAATGAAATTAATAACCATCTGAGACTACAACAGTTTGTTGTTGTTTAAACATCTATAGACACTGCAAATGACATTCAAATCACCCGTGAATGCAGATCAGAGCAGATCGTGTATGAAAAATGCACCAGACATAAAAGAGCTCTCAACCCATTGGCAGACTGCGAAGTGGCTGTCAGGATTACAACGACCTTGACATTGACTGCACGCAGTGCTTTAGTTTTGTGAGTTTGAGAACTAACTTTGTGTAATTGTTTGCCTTTAAATCGCATATTAAGGCCAAAGCTTTTAAGTAATGAAAGAGTGTTTTGGTTTTGTATTGTTAATATGTTACCTAGTGTAGAGGACTTCATTGCGGGTGAAAAGCAAATCTCGCGGGAGCGGGACTATAAAATCGACTATAATATGACAAGTAGTTAAGCGCAAATGCTCTGTGTCTTTTGTTATGACAGTTAGCATACCTCAACATTGTTTAAATTCTTTTAACTAAATTGTTTGTGGTGGCGGGCGGGAGCAAGCACACAAATTGCGGGAGTGGGCAGGCAGGATTGGTCAGAAATTCACCGGGAACGGGCGGGGGCGTGAGTAAAAAAATCTGTCCTGCGCAAAGCTCTAACCTAGTGAATGTTGTTATTTTTTGTTAACCGCAAAATTGCCTTAAGCTGATTTTGTTTAGGTCATTAAACGAGTTACCGAATCGAAACTTTTATTTTGTCCAAACCAAACTTCACTGCAAACATCTAAATTTGCAAACTGGCCGTTAAACCATACTTAATACATTAACGTACATTAAATAGATATATGTATATACTGTATATTGATATGAATAGTATATTTTGCATTATCTGCTCGTGCAATTATTTATATTATGTATATTAAATATTGGCTTAATAAAAAAAAGTTAAAATAAAGTAAAATTTACATTTGACCCAAAACTCAAAGAAACACATTAAAAAGGTGTTTTTTTATAAATAAATAAATCATTTTGTTTACCAAATGTTTTATTTTTACCAGATGAAACCACAATTCTTGGCCAAGGCACTATAAAGTTGATTCTAAACTTTAGAAGTTCCAGAACAGCATGTGTTGTGCATATGTTCTTCATGAGGAAAATTAACAAATTAGGCATGCAAAAGGTGATGTTTTTCTAATCCACCCTTCCACCGAAAACAAGTCTGACACCCCATCTCACAATCAGGCTGATAATGAGCTCCTGGTGTAAAGCAGCAGCTGTCGCTCTTCATCACAATAGTTCATCCTGATATACCAAAATGAGCTTAATCAAAGAGGACACGATTCATACTCATCAGAACGAACCACCCACATGAGTCATCTACTATATTCTGATATCTATCTAGCCGTATCCGTTACGTAACCTGCTAAATCCAAACTTAAACTGGGACTGTGGAAGTGCTTTGCATCTATTCTTTTAGGCAGCATCCTGACAATCTTAAAACCGCATAAGTGACTTATTTAAAGTGCTCTACATAGACATAAACACTACATACACCACAGAAAGAGTGATGCGGATAGATAATACAAAGTGCAATGACTTTCAACAGAGTTTGATGTTTGATCTAATACTTTTAAGTAAAAAATCTAGCATCCTCCACAATCTTTTTTATTTATTTATTACGACTGATTCTATTCACTAATATTGTTGTATTCATTCTGGTATTGCCATGAATCTATGCATATTAAATGTGAAAGTGCATCAGAATTTGACCAAAAGTAGATAATAGGACATGAATATGATCTCTTAAAATGCAGCGTACACAGACAGAGATCATTTAGTGTATATAGCTCTTCATTGCCATGGTCATTATGCATTCATTATAATGTAAATGAAAGGACACTTGCAATGAAAATAATGATACAACCCTCGGAGACAAATTCAGCAAGAGATGAGTGTGTTAAGAGCGGAGAACGTGGGCGCCCGATCTTAATGTCGACGTATGATAAGCGTGACAAATAGTGGGTAAATGTACACGGCCTTCAGGGGGGATTTATTCTGCGGCAGGCCCTTAGCGATACAAGATAATTATCCTGCCATTGATGTGTAGATGATACAAGGAGGTCACCCTCTGGAGAAAACAAACACGCATTCACGCAGAACCTGCGGAATTTACAATATTTGTACATTCATCTGTGGGCAGAGACATTTTCTCTGAGGATAGTACAGATGTAAGGGCTGTTACGATATCAGATGTTCACTATGCGGTTATTGTGGCCAAACAAATTCACAACAACACTATCACGATATCTATCAGAAAGTTGTTTTTAAAGAAAACAAATCATTGCATTAGTCAGATTCCTCTTAAAAAAAATTATCTTATTCGGTCAAAAATTACACAATTTAGGGAGTTTAAGACCACAGTTGCTTGCTAATGTGAAAGGCGGGGTGTCTGATTTCCGGATTACGCTTGTTTAGACAAAGTCGGGGTGAGTACCAAAACAACCTTGTAGCCAATCAGCAATAAGGTACACAGTACACAGGATGGACATTAGTCGAGCCGATCTTTGAGGAAAGCGAAAGATGGGGGTAGAGGCGTGTCTGTTTCGGTGATTTGAACATCAACAACGGCTATGAGAAATCAGACACCCCGCCTTTAAAGGGATAGTTGCACCCAAACTAGAAAATTTGTGTCATCATTTACCCTCCACTTGTCATTTCAAACATGTATGACTTTTTCTTCTTAAGAAGAACACAAAAGAAGATATTTTGGAGAACGTCTGTAACCGAACAACAGCGGTATCCATTGACTTTTATTGTATAAAGAAACCAATGAAAGTAAATGGGTACTGCAGATCTGCAATGACTTAACAGTGCGTAAATAATGACAGAATTAAAATATTGGTAGAACTATCACTTTAAGGGTAAAGTGGCAAAGAATTATTAACAATATAACGTGTACACAAAATCAACAGTGACACACTTAACAGAAATAAATTTGGTCCAAATGTCACAAAAACTGTTGAATATCAATAACAGGCGAAAATTAAAATAAATAAATAAAATGTTTTTTATTACTTCAACAAATTGTCATGTTAATATAAATAATTAATATTTAAGCATCACCTGCTGCTTAACACTAGTAATGTAAAACCATTAAAAAAATGTCTTAAACACAAAAACAGTGTAAACATTAAATGAAAGTGAAACATCTTAAAACAGCAAAAAGGAACTCAAAATCCAGGTGAAATTCTAGCCTCTCATTGCAAAAGTCCAGCACATACACAACTGCCTGCAGGCTGTAATAATACCACATGTTGTACAGAACCCCTCCACCTGACTGCCTTATTGTGCCAGCAAGACAATGAAACAAGTCACAAGTGCCTTGGGACTGTCAGAGAGAAACTTCAAGCCAAGTACTGATGAGATTTTCTGGCTGAAGCCAGCAGACTGATGCATGGCGTTCAGATAGCGGTACGTTTATATAAAAAGAACATGCTTTTACATAACAGTGCTCCCTTAAACCTCAGAGAACCACAGTCATCACTCAAGAGTGTCTGTGCAGGCATCTCATCTTAAATCCGCTGAAGAAATCGTGAAACCAAGTTTCCCATTTTACAGGAATTTCACGTTAAACAATTTTCCGTCACGAATATTTCGAACGCTGGTTTCGCGTCACGCTAGCCTGACACTCTAGTGGCTGCATGGATACTGGAGAAAAAATAAAACATTGATATTTCACAGAAGCTTTGGCCTCGATTGAACATTTGCTGTTGTTCAACTAAGAAGCCCTGAGGTTTAGTATATGAAGAGTTTGGTTCCAAAATGAGACAACACCGTTTCATTTTTTTTCACAAATCATGTTTTTTATCATGTTTTAATTGTGCTTTATTGTGTTAGTTAGCTGTTTTTTTAAAGTTATTGTGGCTTACATCAAAACAAACCAACTGCAGTTTGATTGATATTAATTGGAATGCACAAAAAAAAAAATGTTATCTCATTATGGAACCAAACTCTTCATAAGCACAAACCACAAAGCCAAAAAATAAATGAAGGGGGAAAAGAGGCTTTTTGTGTGTGTGTTTGTGTTTCTGTGTGTAAGCAGCAGAACACCTTGAATGACAAATGACGATTAAGCACGCAAACATTTTTCTCTGTCCTCCTAAGTTTAATATCTTGACTCTGAATGGAGATGAGTAACAGGAGGGGGCAGGATGATATTAAACTGGGGTTGAAAAAAAAATCCTCCCTGTGAGAACAGGATCGTATGGTTATGACGACACAGCATCAGCTCTAATGCTTAAAATGGCCCATGATGAGAAGGGTGTGCTTTATGGTCATTGTTAAGAAAAGATATATAGCAATTTTAATTACGGTTATGCCATAGACTGTGCCAACTTTAGAATGTCCATTGCTTCAATGGCAACCGTGACATTGGGGCTAAAATGATTTAAGAAATTCTCAGTTTGCCCATTTTGTTTTAGTGGAACCAAGGAAAATTAACCATCTATCCATTTGACAAGGAAAGAACCTTAATGACCTTTCAAACCAAGCACTAAAATGATAGAGAATGTTTTATGCTCAGTTTTATGCAATTGGGCCATGGTCTCATACAGCCTACCACAGTAGAAAAAGCTATGTATCTTTGTTAAGGACAGAAAGAGTAGAAAAGAGATAGAAGTCAGTACTAATCAGTCAGGTGTTGATGGAAGATATGTGTTTCATCCGATTCTTAAAGAGGGGTACAGAATCTTCTGATTTTGTGAAACGGGCAGATCATTCCACAAATGTGGAACAGATCCAGAGAAGATACATGAGTTTCCTTTCTGTCTATTTAACGTTTTTGTCCTTGATGTAAAAAACACTTTTTTTTTTTCACTTAAAATTACATGATTTGTGTTTTCTTATTTGCAGGCTTTTTCTGTGATCTGACCTCTTTTTTTACCATATTTTCAAAAAATAAGACTGTAAAAGAAATTTAACTGCGCCCCAGGTGCATGAAAGAACCATAAAAACTGTTTTTCAGGTAAAATCACATGGTTGTGTTTTTCTTGTAAATTTGCAGTGTTTTTTTACCTTGAAAAATATGTAAAAAACTATACATTTCTTTTAAACGATTTTTTTTTACAGTGAGGCCTTTATCCTCAGTTATTTAACATTGCATCCATGGAAAAATATACTTATCACCTAAAATTACAAAAAAGTATGCATACTTTTCGAGTGAAGCAGGGTAAAATAAGCACTCTACGTAAAGTCCAATTCGTAGTCATTTTATTACTTGTTGTGTGGTCAAGTGAGTGCCTGAAGGCTGTTCTAACTTAATATTGCCCAATCTGATCGGCCTGAAATCAAAATGCTGCATTACCGCTTAATAAAATAATGAAAACATACAAAAACATAGATAAAACATGCTATTCCTATTTAATTCTGATGAAAGAACCCCTAAATGTGTTACATCCAACAATGTCTATTCGCTACAAACGAAGCTCTTTTCTAAGCTCTTTTCATTTAACCTGGAAGATGTGGGCTTTTGGAGCAGAATCAAAGCGCTCCTTGGCTCCTGACAATGAAGTTGGACTTTTCCCCAATCATTTCAAGCCTGGAGGAGTGCAGCTATGCAGAGCCACAGAGTAAATCACCGCAAGCCAACTACTGGAGAGGACAAGCAAAATATCATCTCCCTGGCAGCAGTTCCTCGCACACATACACGCACACGCAAGCACACACAACGCATGATGAGCACACACTCCCAGACGCTCACTCCCACACACTTACACACAAGCAGTCTACATCACACTGCATTGGTTTCTGCATCCCTGGGAATTTCGAAGGAAGGAGAGGAGCAGAGTAACCAGACAAAGCGATGAGGTGAAGAAAATAAAGAACATGAAGCAAGCAGCACACCGGGCCAGAATTCCCTCAAATGATGATTTCTAACATGCAGGAGTTCTTCAGAAGCAGAGTAATGTGTGTACACAACAAGTATCGATTTGAGGGACTGCCTTCAAGTTGTACTTCCTATCAACTTATTCAACTATGATTGTGGGACTGGAACATGTTTTCCTGCCATGTGACATATTAGCCAGGGGTTCAATCTCCATTATTTATAATTTAATGGCAAATTTGGCATCCTCATCTTTAGATAACATAAAGAGAGCCTGGGAAGAAGACCTTGACGACCACTCTCAGATATACATGGGACTTCGTCCTTAAGCAGGTTCGCTCATCATCTATGTGTGCTCTGCATTCACTTATTCGGTTCAAAGTAGTACATAGAGCTCATATTTCTAAAGTTAAACTAGCCCAAATGTTTCCTGGCTCTAACCCCATGTGTAACAGATGTCAGTATGCCGAAGGCACTTTAATTTACATGTTCTGGACATGTCCTAAGTTGAGACATTGTTGGCGTTCAATATTTAATACCCTTTTTGAGGTTCTTCAACACATAATTGAGCCAGAACCTATTATGGCATTATTTGGAGTTGCTCCGGTTGAGTATTGGCTGACAGCTTCAATGCGTAAAATCCTTGCTTTTTCTTCTCTGCTAGCATGTAGAGCCTGTTAAAGTGGAAAGATTCCTATCCTCCCACACAAACTCAATGGATTAGAGATGCGATGTCGTATCTCTACCTAGAAAAATTGAGATACTCTTTAAGAGCCTCGCAAAAAAAGTTCTTTAAAATGTGGTGCGCTTTTATTGAATATGTTGACCATCTTAAATAACTGCCTATTATGGTTTGCTTTTGATTGAAATGCTATATGTTTTATAATTATGTATGTTTATTTGCTTATGTGTATATGTACATATATGTATATTTAACCTTTGTTCCTACACTGCATGGTCGGCGAACACACATATATTGTTGTTTGGAGGTGTAAACGCCTGTCCTCATTTATTTAGTAAAAAAAGCATCTGAGATCATGAAAGCACGAGCGTTACACCTCAGGGGTTGGTAGGTAAAGGTTGGGGATTTTTAAATACTACCGTGAAATATATTGTGAAATTCAATAAAAAAGTTAAAACACAAATCTGCCCGGGTTTGATTTCCACCTATAATTTATCGTCAACTTCTTATCTTCTTCAAAGCACCTTGGGTACCATGTCAACACTTTAACATGTAGGCATATGGCGCACGACCTTATTCAAAGACACTTGAAGTCCATTAAATCTACACATTTTACATCACTGTGTGCTCTAGGGATCAAACCCATGAAATTTGTGTTGCTAACACAATGATCAACCAATTGAGCTACAAGAACACAAACCATCAGACTATGAATAGCATTCAGTGCCACCATATATATCTGCTTTAGCACACCTTTTCTTACGACCCTGGCTAAACTAAAGCTTCATTCCATTCAGAAGTGATAACAAGGGTAAAATGACACTTATTTCCTTCTTCATGGTAAATCTAAAAGGTTGTAAAGGAAATGTTATTATCCACTATGTAGAAAAAAGGTTCTAATAACGGACAGCCATTACATTGTCTGGTTTCTTATAAAAAATAAGAAATACACTTCACATGAAGGAAAGTACACAAGTAATGAGTGCCACATCGAAAGACAACAAGGAAGTCTGTGACCTGAAAAGACAGGGCAACATGACACTGGAGGGCTGTATGCAGGATTAGTGTTAATTCAGTTCAGCCGGGTAAAAAAACGGGTTTACAGGAGGGACGGTCATGAGCAAATGAATGCTTAATGAAATGATTATAAAATAAGCAAAAATATCTTAATCCAATCGGGGACATCTCGCCCTCACCGAAAACATCATCCGGGTAGGAATTCATTTCTGTCGAGTTCAAAACAGAGTTAGTCAGTCTCCTCAGGTCTAAATTCAGAGCCCTGTCTGATTCCAGGTCAGCTATCTGGCCTCTTCATTAAATGTGCTGTCTGAAAAGACATTCCTAACCCTCTATTTACCCCGTAGAGAAAACACACAGCTTGGAGAGCATTTGAAACCAGACCTTTCTGTGACTTTCGAAAATCTGACTTTAGGAGAACCTTTCGTCTTAAGACCGATGTCTGAGGACATCTGTGAAAAACCCAGACAGCATCCCTGAGTTTCCAAACCTGCAAGTGGCGATTTTGAGCTTAGAGAAGATCAAGCAAAAGTTAAGCAATAAAAGACAAAAATCACACGGTCAGTCTTTTCAAAACTGCCCAGTACATCTGCTTCTAGTCTGTGACCTGAGGGAGGCATTACATAAAATGTTCACGTTTGAATGTTCTCATTCCCACTTGACCTTCCGCTCCCGCCGACAAACGGTTGAATTTGTTACGTCTAAAAAACCAAATGAAGATTTAGTACCTCATTCAGAGAAAGCATCTTTCCCACATCTCTCTGACAAGCTTAAGGGCAATTTCTTCATTCGCACTCAATAAAGCCAAACCTCTGGAGCAGCACCTTCATGCAAAGTTACAACATCTCGGTCCGTGCTTCCTCAAGCACACACGTGTGCCTGAGAGCGAGCAGCTGGGCTTTCCCGGCATCTAAATGAAGTAGGGTCACAGACGCCATTAATCTAAAGGGCAAAGAACTTCTCTAAAAAAATCCCGACTTGGATTCTAATGGATATTCCTTTCGACTGCCGTGCTCAATTTTTCCACAAGTGGTTTGTCTGTGATTATGCACCTTGTGAAATTAGATAGCAAAGCAAGTCACAGGCCAGCGGAGGCAATTTACCTGTTGATGGCCCTGCCAGGTAAAAAAGTTAAAGTCTTCTTGACACCGACGGAGATGAATGGTGCACGCAATCGTATGCAGCGAGAAGTGTAATTGTCAATTTGACACCGGGATTGATGCATTATTCGATGTTACGGACATACGTCCCTATAAGAACTTAAGCATGCTGGCCCCGTGGTATCCTGCGCTCACAGCGGAACAGAATATAAACTAGGATACACACGAATAAAGATGTTTTAATTTACAATTTAACCGAGTGTATCACGATCCTCAAAAGTGGCTCTAAAAATGCTCTTTAGGGGAATGTCATCTCACTTTTAATATCATTACGTTCTACTGAATTAACATTATAGTGTTCACCCAAAAATGACAATTTTTTCATCATTTACTCACCCTTCAAACCTGTATGACTTTCTTTCTTCTGCAGAAGACAAAAGAAGATATTTTGAAGAAAGTTCTAAACTGAACAGTGTCGGCACCCATTCACTTCTATTGTATGGACACAAAACCAATGCAAGTGAATGGGTGCCGGTTAACAACATTCTTTAAATTATCTCCTTTTGAGTTCTGCGGAAGAAAGAAAGTCATACAGGTTTGAAATGACAAGAGGGTGAGTAAATTACGACAAAATAAAAATTTTGGTGTGAACTTTCACTTTAATATCCACATGGTATTTTCAAATTAATTTTATTACATGGAAAAACAAACAACCTTCAGATTTCTCATTACACAGCTCGTTGGAATGCTCGATTCTGATTGGCCAGTCGTGACATTTGCTGGTTCGTTTTTCCCAGATAACAACCTCTCAAAACACGGTAGCCCGGATGCAGCAAATCATTTGGACAGGATTTTCTGACAAATTAAATATAAATATATATATATGAATATTATATATGAAATTATATGTACAAATGATTAAACCAAATTGCCTGTTCATGACATTTGTACATAATTTCTTGAAAGTAAACAGCTTGTCCTCAGAGGAAGGTCAGCATTTGGTAAACATGAGCTAACAAAATATTTCAAAATCACATTTCATGTCCAGTTTTTTTCTCATGTGGCAAGTAGCCGTGTAATAAGCGGGATAATGCACAAGCAGCCGGCTGTTATCACAAAATAAGTCCCTTCACTGTGATCCAGTCCTGATTTCATTGTCTGGGCTTATTTTTGCAATGATAACCGGCTGCTTGTACATTATCCCTTACATGTCTCGCATTAACTATCGCGTATCTTCATCTGAAAATCTTGTTTACTTCTCACTGGGCGTGACAGTGCTTTCAAAATTCTGGTTAAGCATTTTGGCAGGGAGTGAATGGGAGTGACACACATCCATATTCACTAATACATCTCCTCTTTAAGAATTAACGGTATTAATTATTGATACATAACTAAAAGATCAAACCATCAGCTTGCACCTGCTCTTGAATGAGTTCCACTTCAGTGTGTAGAGTGCCCCCTACAGACCAAAGTCAAGGACATGCTCGCAGCGTGTGAGGACAAGCGCAGCCTCTAAATCTTTCTGATGAATCCTCAAGGGATGCTGGTCAGGTTAAATATGCATTGTTACAAAACAAAGAAGTTATGAGAAAAATGGTCTGTCACACAGAGCTGTCTAGCAAGTGACAAATTGCTGGGCTCATTTCACTAGATTTAAACCCACTGTTTGTCTGGGGTGTTTGGATTACAAATATGTCTCGGTAGCAGTTACTGACATTGCAAGGCTGTGATGTGAAAATCGTTATTTCAAAGCACCTAACCATCCATTTGAAGAATATAATAACTAGAACAAAACAATCATATGAGGGAATACAGCAACCACAGTACAACCATCAACAATTTTCTAAACAGAAATGTGGATAATAAGCTATAGGAACTTTGAAATGATGTATAGCACAATTTAGAAAGCTTAGGGTTAATGTATTGTACTGTAGTTTAATACATTTTACTGTAGAATGTATTTCACTGCATAAAGATGCGCCCGCACACACACAATTTCCAGGAACTATTTATAAAATACACAGTGTTTAATAGACAATATGTAGCACTGTATTTTGGCACCACAACTTAAATTTAAAGCTTATTTGTATCACATAACAAAGATTGTACTTTCTTACATATTGACCAATTAGAAAGCCGTAAACAAAGTTGTTTCAGTTTTTTAACACTACACACAGGTTTAAACAACATACAACCAACAGAACATTTATAACCAAATCAAAATGTTAAATAAATATCTTGAAGATTTAAAGGTCCAAAGGGTGATTTTTTTGAAAGATCTGTGGACAGAAATGTAATATAATAAACATATCTATGTGTTGTTTTAATTTAATTTAATTGTGAATTAGTTATTTCTATCCACATACACCGCGGGCCCCCTTGCATGGAATTCTCCATGTTGTTTCTTCAGTAGCCATAAATGGAAAAACTGCTCAACAGAGCGCGTTTCCTAAATAAATGATCTCCTTCGGCAAAGAAGCGAAAACGTGACGACATCTTGTGCTGTGTCAGCCACTGTAGTGCTTTAAAACCGAGGGGTGGAGTGAACCATTGGTTGCAATGCCCAACCTCAGCACTAGATGCCAATAAATTTCAACACTGGATCATTCATTACATTTGTAAGATTTGAGGGTAGGGGGAATTAAAGTTGCCATAGAATGGAAAACTGTATTTACCTAGGCATTGATGGCTAATAAGAGGTCTGTACATGGAAATGACATAACATGAGCCTCAAACATTATTTTGTCTTCCTTCTTATGTAAATCGTGTGTATGCAAAAGACCAATGAAAAAGAGGCCAGATCCAAAATAACACCGCCTGTATGTTGCATATACCGCCCATGTTCTAAGTCAGCCGGAGGTGCACAGCCGAATCATCGGAAGATCTGCAGGTATTGTGAATAAGGTTGGGCAAAGTCTAACAAATTGGCCCGCCAAGATATGAAGTGAGGAGCGTCTAGGCGCAAGCTGCGCAGAGACACGTCTTCTTTATACAGTGCGAGCTGGGCAGTTATCAAGTCAGGCGTGTGTCATCTGTACAGTGCGAGCTTCTCAGTTATAAACTCATGCACGTCTTCTTTACACAACGCAAGCTGCACAGTTTTAAAGGCAGGCGTGTAGATATCAGTGAACAATTTAACACATTGTAAATGAATTTTTAAGGCCGTCCCATACTTGACTTTTCACGTCCGTGTCCATCTCACGCACAAACTCATCCACACAGCTTCCTGCGCATACTCATCACAGATTAAAGGTACAGTTTGTAAGAATTTGTAAGAAAAATATCTAAAAACCACTAGGCCAATGTTATATATTTTTTCCAGCGGAGTACTTACAATACGTCAAATGTTTCCTACTGCTTTTATATCCTGAGAAAATCACCAATCAAACAGTGGACCGGGACCGTTGGACCGTCAATGGTGTCATATCCGCGTTACCCTTTGTAACACTGTCGTAGACCGATGCAGAAGTATTTTGTACCGTCAGTCCATCTAGCATTATTGCAAATGATGTGGGTGTGTTCAAAATAACTTTTACTATGATTGATTTGAACACTTACTGTAGAACTGCTCAGTGTTATCACACCATAGAATTAGACAATCACTGTAACATCTATGACTAAAAGTTTAGTTTTAAACCGAACATTACTCGGGTCTAATTCATTATAACGTGACAAAATGATCTCATCTCAAACGCAACATTTATAAACTTACTCCCTTACTCTCATAAAAATCTAAACAGTCAAATCATCAATGAAGATCATTTAAAAATAATAAAAAAAAACTCAATTATCCTCGGCAAAAGTTAGAAAAATATTTTTTTTTGCGTTTTTTGCTCAATGGCTAAAACTTACAAATCGTTAAAAAACTAATTACCTAGAATATCTTCCTGGGCAGACGGTCAAGCTATGCCTAAGGTGAAATAATTGATGAAAGAAGCAATATTTGTCTGCTCTTGTATCGCCTGCTTCCCTCTGTAGGGGTTATTTGGGTACTTTAGAACGGTCGATACAAGATCTAAAACCTCTGCACTGTCAGAGTATCCTTTACTGATTTGTAACTTACAGGCCTGCCGATTAGAAAAGTCAATTAGTTTGAGGAAGAGAGAGAAGTTGAGTTGTCAAAGTGGGGGGTGGAAAGAATACAAAGACAAGAGAGGAGAAGACAGCTGAACTGCTTGATAACCTAATTTAAAGTAAATTCAACATAAAACACAACTAATAAGCATATGACACCCTGTTTGCCTTTTATGTCTGTATCAATTTTAAAATTATCTAACACAACACTGACAACCAAGCAAAAGACAAACACCCGAGGAACTTAAAAGAGCCCAAAACTTTGATTTAATTGACTCAAGATTCTTGAGAGTATTTTGCTTTGGTGCATTGGCAGATTTTTAGAGTATAATCCTCAATGTTATTTTACATTTTGTATCACTTCAAAAAAGGCATTTTTTATAGTGCAGTTGAAAAATGACTACTTTGGTGAAAGTAATTGCTGCGTGGAAGATCAGGTCAGGAGGAAAACATGGTACACTGCTGAGTTTACGTTGCTCAATAAACAATTTGGGGAGCTACGGCTTAATTTAATGAATAGGAACAAGCAGAAGAGGATTAAACTAGCAATAAAAACAGAAGGATTACAGAAAGAAGAGATCAGAACATACTTCCTCATTTAATATTTATAAAAACAACCAGAAAATCATTTCCGTAACTGATGGAAATGCTACTAAATGAACATCGCCTGCTTCCCTCTGTAGGGGTTATTTGGGTACTTTAGAACGGTTCGATACATTTCCAATGTCAGCCCTAACCAAGAACAAGCAGCAATCTATTTCAGCACTGTTCCGTGACCTCAGAAATCGAAGCGGGGGAAAACACAGAAAGGCAAACTCTACAAACTACATTGCACTTTGCTGTCAGCACAGCACCCCTTTCAATTACCTGCTCAGGCTCCTTGACCACTGCTGTGTCGATTACTGCGCCCCTGAAAGCCATTTCCTTTATTCAGCCGCCGTAAAAGTGTAAATGTAATGTTTATAAATCTAACCATCACGGGGCAACATGCTTCCTAATAAAACTCCAGCTTTTCCTGCTAAAACTAATTTATGATTACACAGATGTAGAAGTCATGCTGTCAGTCGGCAGTATGATATGAGGATGTTTAGGCACGCATCAGCAGAACAATGAACCCCGGGTTCCAAAGAAAATCAGACTTTTTTGTCAGACAGATAGTTGAATTCTTTCAGTTATATCCTGTACCTTCTGCTTGTATACCCGTAGCATGACATTAAATATGATTTTAATAAAGATCTTTGCTTAGCTTTACAATAAAAATATATGCATCATTAAATAAGAGAAATTAATATCCAAAACTGTATAAGACATTAATTAATGCTGACGAGACAAAACGCTGAGTAATGAAATTCATATATAATTGGATCTCAATATTTGCTTAGAACATGGATTTAGTTTAAGCGATGTACTGGTTAAAAGATATAATAATAATTAGATATAGAAAATGTAAAATATGGAAAACATATTTTTTGCTGCATCATTATTGATATGATGAGGCAGTAATAGTTCATTTGCAAATACGGATAAGTCCGTTTTTTATGTGTTACTGTGTGAGTTAGTTGTATTTTTTGTCAATAATGATAACAATAACAATATTCAAATATTTTTATGGTTATTATAATTATTCTTAATATAATTATATTATTTAAAACATTCCAACTGCAGTTTGATTGATATTATTGGAATCCGCAATAAAAATAACATGATTTTGAGTTATCTTTCTATCAAGTGAACTCTTCAAAAGGTTTAAAGTTCAGACAACTGCA
This sequence comes from Triplophysa dalaica, assembly GCF_015846415.1. Classification (NCBI taxonomy): domain Eukaryota; kingdom Metazoa; phylum Chordata; class Actinopteri; order Cypriniformes; family Nemacheilidae; genus Triplophysa; species Triplophysa dalaica. The sequence continues at coordinate 6,065,805 of NC_079566.1, read as the reverse complement.
AATAGAAAACTGTGTAGCATACCCGCAAGCCGTAAAACAGTATAAGCAATAAATAGACAATTTCACCCAAAAATGTGTTTAAACTCATGTCTTGTTTAACATTTAATTTTGTTCCTTTCACTCAGATCTTTTTTATTCAGTATACTGTATGTGAACCCATGACTTTAGTGTTGCTGGAACTGTGCTCAAAGGATGCTTGACTTGCCTGCTGCAGGAGCTGCCTCCTCTTCTTTGTAGTGTTCATCGTGCCACAGAATGGTTAGGTGGTAACTGAGCATCACCTCCCACAATGCCTTGCAGAGGTCTGTTAGGCAGGGGATGTAGCTGTCTGGGGTAATGTGCTGTGAAGAAAGATAAAAGAAAAGAGCTGCTTAAGTATCCCTGTATCATCTTCTACAAGTTGCTAAAGTTTCACCACGAGATCCGTGTGTGTGTTCAGACTGCATTTATTCACATCGGGAAAAAGCTGAGCGTAAGCAAAAGAAGCAGAAATTGATGATAAGCTTGTGACGTAAAACATGTCAGGGCTCTAGATACGAGACATATGAGAGCCGTGGTGCTTAGAAAATCTGTCCTAAAGATAAAATAACAGCTACTGTAAATCAGGACTGAAACCAGATTGAATATTTGAAGAGAACATATTTTTCACAGACTGAAAGAGATATCTTGAATTTATGAAGATCATGAAGTTTTCTGTCTTTGTCCATATTTTCAACGAAAAATGCAATGTGTAATGAGAAATACTAATCTTATATTGTTTTGAACGATTTCATCACTGTTCAGATACATAATATTCAATAGACTTGAATTAACAAATACCTGATATATAATAAAATAAAAAACAACAAATCAGACAAAATGTCTTAAAGTGATAGTTCACCCAAAAATGTAAATTCTGTCATCTTATACTAACCCTCTTGTCATTTCAAACCTGTTTGACTTTCTTTCTTCTGCAGAAAACAAAAGAAGATATTTTGAAGAATGTTGATAACCGAACAGTAGTGGCACCCATTCACTTCCTTTGTGTGGACACAAATGCAAGTGAATGCCTGCCATCGCTGTTCGGTCAACAACGTTTATCAAAATATCTTCTTTTGTGTTCTGCGGATAGTCATACAGGTTTGAAAAGGCAAGAGGATGAGTAAACGATGACCGAATTTTCTTCAAAGGAACAGGAACCCCCCCAATAAATATTCAGTCTTTATTTAATCACCATCAAGTTCTTTGTTTTGTTAAACACAAAAGAAGATATTTTGAAGAATGTTGGAAACAAACCATTCAGGAGCACTATTGACTACCATCGTAATTTTTCCTACTATGGTAGTCAATGGTGGCGAAGAAATGTTTGGTTACAAGCATTCTTCAAAATATCTTTCTCTGTGTTTATCAGATCAAAGACATTTATGCAGATTTGGAACAACTCAATGGGTAAATGAGGACAGAACGTTTTATTTTTGGGTGAACTCTCTAAGTTATTAAGAGTTATTGTTACTACATGTAATCCATGGGAAATGTAAGGGAGGTGAGGTAATGTGGAGAGAAGTTTTCTCCTGTTTTCCTCATCAGTGCCGTCTAGGATGTTAATATGATATTCATGAGGTTAAGCACAGAGTCATCTGAGGTTTCTGTAAAAGAGAATTTTGTGTCAGATTCAGTTGGGTTGCGCTGTATTTCAAACAGGTTCATGCAGCGCAACAGTTTACACTGCGGTGCATTTCAGGCCATAGAGATAATTGTTCCACGCTGTGTAGTTTGAAAAGAAATTGTGATTTTGTCAAATATATAGCAAAAGAAAAGGGAAGCACATACATACATTCATACAGTATGCAAATTTACCAACAAAAAATGTAATACATTTTTATTATTTTAGTTCTTTTAAAGCGTTTAAATAAATTAAATCTCTCCATATCAGTGAAACTTAAATATCAGCTATTGACCCATCGGCATCAAGGACCAGAACTGCATTAACATGCAATGCAAATCTAATGGACAATTCCAGTGTTGTGAATATGATATTTGCGATCAGATTATGTTTTTATTACCATATGTTTATATTTCCCTGAGCCCTGATGACAGAAAAATATCAGTCTATACAGGTTTCTATTTTAGATTAGGTAAATATACGGGTAATAGATGTGACAAAAAGGACGAATGCTTTTAAGAGAAAACAAACATTGTAAGATTTCTGTCAATTATAATGTACAAACCAGAAGCAATAATATCATATATACATTGTTCCAATGGGATTGTCGCGCTGCACTGCGCCATGTCCGGTGTAGACAAAATAAAAAATTATAACGTGTTCTAATGCGTTCTATTGTCTCATCGCATCCAGTGTAGACACCGCTTTATAGATGTGACAAATCTGAAAGCTGCGCCTACAAGACTACGGAGAATAATGCTCAAACATCTAAGAGACGTCACATTGGTATTAAAACAACCAAATATGACATCTGACCGATCAGTACGGTGAAAACTGTTTTATAATAAAGTTGATAGAATGGCTTATAAGGATCAATGACGTACTTCCACTAAAATCTCAGCCAGGCTTGACGTTTCATACGGCCTTATAGGCACCAATGGGGCTAGGATACACATAGGATTACGATCAATAACATCTAATTATTCAAACACTTGGTGAAAAATCCCCTTTGTGCTATGAGTGCGGAAGTGACCTTGCTGGCTGAGATTTTAGCAGAAGTACGTCATCGTCCCGTGTACCCCATTTCACTGAGATTTTTGTTCACTGAGGAGATATTACAAACAAGTAACAAGCACTTTAAAAATAGAGTTTGGGAAGTCTATTAGTAACTATCAAACACTAAGGATTTGTCGGGGAACCCAGGACAATGTGACATTACAGTACGTCTCCTCAAATGTGCGTAGGTGTCCTTAAATCAGGCCGAAGGCATTTGGAGGACAGTAAATCTGACATTGCGAATACACCAGAGATAATGATCGACCTGCTGTGGACCTTAATGAATATTTACCATGCGATCAATCCTTCAAAATCTCAGAGAATCTCATACATTCCTTGGAACGCTATAATTAGAAATAATACCATAGAGACAACAAAGCAAGCTCCTGTCAGGTCAGAGTCTGAAAGACTATATCAAGTCTGACTTGTCGTCTGCGATATTGGAGTTCTTGGAAGACCTGACATACTCCCTTTGGCTGGTGAGATTTGCGGGCAGAAAACTTCGACATAAACTTTGCCGTGTCTAAAGGCACAACATTGCAGCCTCATCCATACACATATTCATCAACACTGTCAGCAGTGAATCGCTAAAACTCTGTCTTCGCCTTTTCTTTTAACCGAGCCTGGAAACTCTGCAAACTGCTGGGGCTGGTAAATTACGATCGGCTTGAGGCTCAACAAGACTGTTTTTGGAGGAATGGGAACGACACATAGCAACATGGCCTCCAGCTGTGGAAAAGCTAACACATTGTCCTTTAGGAACAATTTATGTATTATTGTCGTCTCTTCTCCCTATACAATCGCTCGCAAATGGGTCCTATAAATTATGAAGCGTTGCTTGTAACCTTTTAACTTCTGACTAGTTATTGCCAAACATTTACCTAATCAACTTTATTGAGGCATTAGAAGGGATCTACGATTGAGGTCACCGTGTAAGAATTTTAAATATCTGAACAACATTTGTGAAGCAGATGGCACAGACATGTTGCCAGTATATGTTTCTGGTCTTTGGGAGAAAACCAAAAAGACATTTAATAGCATTGTTATTCATTTTTTAAAAGGATAGTTTACTCAAAAATGAATATTGTTATACAGCACGTAGAATACAGTTTACAAAAACTTAAGCTATAATTGCTTTATTGATTTATCATTAGAGTTACTTAGGACGACTTGAAAACGTAAATCAAGGTTATCACAGTTTACCAAAAGTAAAATTTTATATTTCTGTTTAATGAAATAAAATAAAGTATTAAAAATTATTTTAAAAAGTTTTAAATTAAACTTAAATTTGAAATTTGAAATAAGTTAACCTCCGGCACAAAAAATAAAAAAAAAAAATTAATACATATTAAACTAAACTAAAAATAAAATTAAACCCATATAGCAACATAAAAAAACAAATAATTACAAAGGACAAAAGCATAAAAACAACAAAATACAATTGCAAAAAACTAAATCAACATGAAACCAGACCATACATTACCATAAAACTGAAAAAAAACATAACTGATAAAAACAAGTAAATAAATAATAAATAATATTTATTACAAATCACTATATGTTTTTTTATTATAAATATTTTTTACATTCCAATTATCTAAACATTCTCCTTTCAAGTTCTGAAAAAGGTTGTCCTTGCATTACTATTCTTACATATTTCCATTACGTAATATTGTGGCATGAAATTGTTTTATGAAAACAACATCACCAAACAAAAAGTAGGTTCCGTAACAGACTACCTATTCACTATGAGTTAAAAAGTGTTTATAATAACCAAAAAAAATGACCTTCAAGTTTGAAAAGACATGAGAGTGACTAAACCATGACAAAATGTTTTTCTTTCGGGTGAACATTTCTCATAAGTCAGAGGAAACTTTTCCATGTAAAAACAAGCAAATGCGATTCCAAGTAAAGCCTCAATGATCTATCGACACCCTAAGCATTTCCCTCCATTTTAGGAGAAGGCTGCTCAAGAAAATCATTCTGAATCTCCCCTCCAGTGCTCGTGCAGCCCATTGAGAATAAAAAACAAAATCAAATGAATAAAATACACAGTCACTGTTGTTGTATTCACACCCTCGAACACAATGCGACCTGATCCTGAGTGGCTGTGATAAATCTAATTAAGCCCGTGCTACACAAACAAAAAGCTCTGGGCATTCGGAGGTGATTCATCACTTACGGTAATACTGCGGTAACAGATAAATAAGCTCACATGAAACCATCCCACACAACTCATTACAGTAGAGCGTCTGCAACTAATGCAATGAACTGTGCGGGAAGTATTATAGGGAAGAAAACGCGTCACATTGCCTAAAGCATGGGCCGAAAGCAATGATTTTATGAGCCGTTTGTCTCACTTGAAGTTGATTGATTCTTTAAAGAAGCTTCATCCCTAGTTTAAATAAAGCTGTCCAGCTGGCAACTTTGAGCGAGAAGAGATTCTCATGTACCAGAGCAGCATCTCAGATTAGCACTGATCCAACTGTTATCGGATAGGAAGATGCGCAATATTTTCCTTGATGTCTAATGACTCCTGTAGGTGAGCAGAAGGAGAAGTCAGCTATCTCATTCAAACAATCAATCCCCCATTCTCCCCAGATGACTTCCTACTAAGGGGTTCGAGATGAGGCATCGTTGCCTGGCAACAATAAATGTCCAGATGATAAATGTGTTTCTAATCTCAAAGGAGAGAGATGAGACAGCCAAGAATAGGTATTTATGTCTCCCCGTGAGGAAACCTCAGCGATTCGGATATGTGAGCAGAACAGTAAGATACAATTTGAGCGAGGTCTGTAACTGATTGACTGTGAGCCTAGAAATATGTGAAAATAAAAACATGGGAAAGAACAAGAAGCCAGAAAATAAAAAGGAAGCTACAAACACAAAACTAAAAGGGTACGGGTGGCATTCATTTTCAATGGGCACTGTAATGTATTTGTGGTTGTGAGGGATGAACTTCCAGCTAAGCTCGTATCTTCATTCACCCGCATGCACGGCTGAGTAAAGACCAGGCCAGTAGAGGCGGCCACCGTTCAGAACCCAGGCGAATCACGCCCACGCCAAAATATGAGTTTTGTAATATCCTTGAAAGTGAAATGGAAGGAAAACAAAGTAGATAGAAGTGTTGCTGCAGTCAGCAGGCTGGAAATGCGTCAAGTCAGCAAATCTGTGCCGCGTCTTTCGATCAAAAGCAGACAGAAATCACACTGCAGACGCTCCACTCAAGCTCACTCGGAGCTCTGTAGCTCCTCTGGGACTGGTTGTGAGAGCCGGATGACACTGTCCATGTGATACTGGAAATGTCACACAGGCATTTTATATGGTCAATTTTTTAACTGTAACTGTTGAAAGGATAGTTTCAAAAATAAAAATTCTGTCATCATTTACTCACCCTCTTGTCATTTCAAACCAGCATGACTTTCCTTCTTCTGCAGAACATAAAAGAAGATATTTTGAAGAATGTCGTAACCGAACAACGGCGGTACCCTTTGACTTCTATTGTATGGACACAAAAACCAATGCAAGTCAATTGGTTTTGGGTTGTTTGGTTACCAGCGTTCTTCAAAATATCTTATTGTGTGTTCTGCAGCAGAAAGAAATTTATACAGGTTTGAAATGACAAGGTGCGTAAATGATGACAGATTTTGGGTGAACTATTTCTTTAACTTATGTTAAAAAAATGGAACCTTATTGTAGTGAAGTAGGCAGGACGAGACCATGAGTGAGTGATATTGAGCCTCAGCTGTACACGCACCGGTCTCGTATCACAGAGGAGATCGGGAGCATAAGAGGACGAGCGACCGGACCGCCAATGAGAAAGGACCAGGCCTGGATTTTAGTTGTGGTTTGTGTTATCCGCAGGCAGTCGTCCATGAGGGGCTGCCAGCTGTCTTTTCACTTTGCTGTTGTTTTATTAAATGTTTAAATGTTTGCCGGTTCCCGTCTCCTTCCTTCCTTTTATGGAACCGTATTACAGTTATTTTAACCCTGTTGGTTAAACAAACTTCAACCACTGTCTTCATGTGATCAAATTTAAATGATCTCTATAAAATACAAAATAAAGACTAACATCCAGAATAATAATATCATCAATAATAAAGTGCTTGCTGAGAGTTTTTCAGGCACTGGTTTATAAGATACTCTGACAGATGTGGGCTAAGCATTTAGATGAGAAGTCACGCCGAGTTAAATCAGCTCTGTACATAACTTTATAGCTAAGGAACAGATATTGAAGTCCTGATCTAACCACTTAAATAAATGCCAGATGTCACTCAGACGGTCTCTTCCGAAGCTCAGGACACAGTGGACATGGAACAGTGACATGCAATGCTTTTACGTCCATGTGATGTGCAAATCAGATCCTTGGAAAGAACATTTAAAGCAGTAAATGCTGACAATAAGCGATACAGAGTATGCACGTGTCGTCATTTTCCAATGTGAACACGGCGGAACTTGTGCATAAACTAATATATTAATTTAGCCTCCAACTTATGATTTACAAAATGTATTAGTGAATGCTGAAATAAACATGAAGTTAGATGAATAAATGCTGTAGTATTGTTCACTGTTAGTTCATATGTTAGCTACTGCATTAACTAATGTTAACATAAGCAAGCTTATTGTCAAAAAATTATGCAAATTATATATCATACTAAATACTGTACTAAAACTCTCAGTAGTGTACAGCTCCAGTATATATTCTAGTCTTTAACTTGGAGCTTATAAAGTCTTTGAAACAGATCTCTTACTCACTGATGTATGTGCCGCACCCTGCTGTTTTAATAGCCAGAATTAATCAAAAGCTCGCATGTTTGAAACTTCCAATGACAAAACTCCCCATGTAGTCCCAAACGTAGCATTATGAAAAAAAAGCCAAAGTGATTTCAAGTTGGCACACAAAACAAGAAAAAAGACAGAATGAGAACTGGACAACTTGAAGATGAAAGCTAACCAGCTAAGAGTATGACAGTTATACGTCTAAAAAAAGTAATGGCTAGAAAGAACAGATTTGTATAGAATATAATATACATAACATTTCATTGAGAAGGGTTCCTACACGTTTTCCATTTCGATATTCCATACTTTTCCAGACTCAAACATACAGACTTTTTCAGACCAAATCGAACTGCTCACATGTATATTATTATAATATTTAGCTAAATTGTCAGTGGACGGTTATAGTTAACAGTATAGACTTCGCTCATACAAATTAATTAACACCAAACCAAGACATGTTCAATGCACAACATTTTATTGGAATTTAGTGCAATGTCAATAATTTGTCTAATAACTGTAAACCTTTAACACACAGCAACAGAAGGATTGGTGAAATATAATTCTTTAATGACCATTAAAAGAGAACTAAAGTCCATCAACTTGGCTTCATTCCAAATTTGACGACATTCAATCCAGGCTGTACGCAGGATTTTAGATATACCGAAGTCAAAAAACGGAGTTTGTCCCAAACAAAAAAGATTTTCTTGAGCTACATGTGCATTTTTGAACAAAAAAAGTGCAAATTAGATAACAACAGCTAAAAACATGTCAGTGTTATGTTTATCGGTGATGAGTAAACATGGTCAATTTATATTTTTATACAAATATTACCAGATTGAAATACGATCTAGCGCCGATTTGTTGCCAGCCCTCGAAACATGCTCCGAACTACATAAAAATACATTTATTATCAGAAATTCTGGTTGTAGAAATTTTTGAAAACCGAATAGGGCAAAAGTCTGGAAACTCGTATATTTCTCCATACTCAATTTTCTATTTTTCATACTTATCCAGACCTGGAAAACAATCAAAGAAAACTTTTTCAAAACACATAGGAACCCTGATTAAAGGTCCAGCGTGTAATATTAAGGAGGATCTACTAACAGAAATACAATATAATATCCATAAGTTTGTCTTCAGAGGTGTATAAAAACCTTACATAATGAAGGATTTAGATTTTTATTAAGAATTAGTTGTTTCTGTCTTCATACACAACAGGTCCCCTTACATGGAATTCCCCATGTTGTTTCCTCAGTAGCCCTTAACGGACAAACTGATCTACAGAGCGTCTTCGTGTATGTTATCTCCTTTGGCAAAAAAGCGAAAACGTGATTCTTAGTAGGGATGCACCGATACGTACATTTTTGGCCGATTATCGGTAATTCTTTAACACTTGAAGCCGATAACCGATATATTGTCGATGTACAGTATCTAAATATTAATATTAAATTCCCTAAGACTGAAACAAAAGGCAAAAAGTGGACAGCTACTTGTATTTGAAAACATTCACTTCAGAAAACAAGGTAACCATTATTTATATTTTTTCCCCTGAAAATCATGTAAGCTTACCTTACAATAGTTAACAAATTTTTAACCTTCAAACTTATAAAAATTCAAAAACCATTCAAATTTGATTCAAGAGCAATCCAGAAATTCTTTATAGGCACATTATAGTCTCAAGACCAAAAGCATTCACACAGCAGTCTGATTCAAACAAGATGCTTTTGTTCCTATAATATTACACATTCATAAATACTGCATCTACATACTGTACACTGTACTGAATTTTAACTGCGAGCAGCATGCAGCTGTAGAAGTTTAAACAGAGGAAATTATTGATCAGCTATAATATATAAGCCTAAAATTTATTTTCGGCCTATAATGACAACATTAAAAATTTCCATTTATCGGCCGATACCGATATGCTCGATAATTTATCGTGCATCCCTTATTCTTAGTCACGTGTCAGCCACCGTTGGTTGCAACTGACAACCTCACCAATAGATGTTGCTAAACTTCATTTTTTAAAACGGCAAAGTATAAAAGCAAGGCGGCAAAGATAAGCTCACAGCTCGAGATATCTAGAAGGCCTCAAGTCTATTAACCATAGAGCTCAGATGCATAAAAGTATAGAAGCCAAACAGCTCAGAAGATATCAAGATAGCTCAGTGTGAGTATAACACAGACTCGGTTAAATAAGATTTAAACAGCCTAGAAAATAGATAGCTCAGTGTATAAAAGCTAGAAAGCTCTGAGTATAATAGCCACATTACTCAGAGCATAATAGCCAAAGAGCTCAGACGCTTACAGTATGTTTCCTCGACAGTTCAGAATATAAAAGCTAGAGAGCTCTAAAGATGACAGCTTGACAGCTCAATTCACATCCTGCTGAACGAGAATGGAAGAGAGCAAACCGATGCTCTACAGCACATGAAGGTGTCAGAGAATAACATTTTGTTGTGATAAAACACCTGAGTGGACACTACAATCCAGGTATGAGAGTCACAACACCACACCGATGCTGATGTGACTGTCACGCTCCTGTAACACGCTCATGTTCAGCTCAAGGTCGACATCCACTAAGAGCACTTTGGAGCGTGAGAGCTTCATTCAATCTGATAGTAAACAATCCTGACACTCAACAATCGTGTATCCGAGTGTGCCATTTTCTCACTTTTGTCCGGAGGTTTTATTTAAATAAAATACACTCAAGTGAATGAACACACAGTCCTGCTTTTACCTCAAACTGTCACTCAGAATCAGAGCAGAGAGACGCTGCCGAGATCTCTGATGGGACGGAATAATGACACCGTCATGTAAAATTCATGTGCTGCGTATGCATCGCGACGTGACCTTTGGTGAGTTCCGGTTACGCTGCATTTTAATCCCCACGGTGCAGTTCAAAGTTCAGCAATGAAGTGATTGGCATTAGCATATCGCACACTGTTTACGGCCGCACATACGGCAACAGGCCTGACTTGCAACAGAACTGTAAGGATGCAGCATAGTCTACGGCCAAATTCATATTCAATTTCTGCTACGCTGCGAAATGAGAGGAAGGAAAAATCTAGACAAAAGTGTCTTGGGTCAAAAAACAGATAAACTCTTCATTTTCTTTCCCTCTCGAAGGTATTGAGGGCAGTGTATTCAAAATGAAAACTCAAATGAGCAGTGCTCCTCCGCTGAGAAAACAAATATCATTTTAGCATGTGTTCTTTAGAAAAAAAGGAAAAGCAAAAGATTTTATCAGCTCAGGTTCTGACAACTCGTTGCTAAAAAAAATGTGCAAATATATACAGTAGATAAGCCCCCAAAATCCAAGAATCGAGTAAGGTCCACATACGTGGCATTATTGTCCTGCACCTTTCCATCTAACATCTGCTGATCAAACCAGCTGAACTTGAACATAAGGGGCGTGTTTAACTCAGCTCAGCAGATAATAACAATATTCCCTTCTGACACTCAAATATAGCAAGACCAGGTGCAGAAAAGCCTCCGCCAACATTCTGAGCTGTGTGCCAATAGTAGGTCATAGAGAAAACTCATACACACCAGCACCAGGACAGGGAAACAATGTGTATATCAATGACAGCGTTATAGAGATGTTAAAGGAACTACTCTTAAAGGAACAGCACAACAAAAAAGAAAACACTTTCATTTATTCTACCATTGTGTCATTTTATATGCATGTAACTTTATTTCTTCCAGATCATGTTTTTAAAGAAAGTAGAAGCTTTTCTATAAAATAAAAGTGAATGATGAGCACAGTTGTCAAACAAGAATTTTGAATCAAAACCTTTTATGTGTTCATACAAGGAGGAAGTTAAGTAAGTAAAAAGAGTCAAAACAGCTTCTATAGGAAATAATCGGTATTGCTCCATCTTCTGGAGGACCTTAATATTATTTATTACAAGGCTCACTGGAATACTTGATTGTGATTGGTCGGTCAGTTGCAACATTTCCGGGTTTTGTTATACATTGATAACAACCACTAAGATTAATAACACACCGCTCATCCGGGTACTGTGAGTCATCTTGATCAGTGCTCCTTATACAGAAAGGAGTCTTCGCTTCAAAATTTGCCCCCCGTAATTTTTATCCTACTATGGTCAATAAATAAATAAAAGTCAATAGGGGCAATTTTGAAATGAACTACTCCTTTAATGCTGTCTTTTATTCTCATGACAGGTTTGACTCAATTACAAATAACTTAAAACACACTTCAAATCAATATTTTGTGTCCTATTATTTACTCACGTGACAAGTAGCCGAGTAATAAGCGGGATTTGTGCATCCAGTGATAGTTCACCCAAAAATAAAAATCCGGTCATCATTTACTCACAATCGTGTCATTACAAACCTGTATGACTTTCTTCTGCAGAACACAAAAGAAGATATTTGAAAGAATATTTTGGCGTTTCCCATACACTCCTAATGTATGGATTCTTTAAAATATCTCCTTTTGTGTCTGCATAAGAAAGAAAGATGGCATGAAAATGGACAAGATGGTGAGTAAATGAGTAAATCTTCATTTTTAGGGGAACTATCCCTAATTTTGGGATAACAATCGCCTAGAAGTATATTATCCCTTACTTACAGTATCAAATATTCATTTCAGACTTGTACAACAGTAAGAAAAGGACCCCAAAAGAATGACCGCAATATTGTTTACCACCCAAGCGTTTATTGCTTCTATGCAAATGCAAATGAGAAGACTAAAGATCTCACGTCACAGCATTTCACGAAGCGCTGCTAGAAGGTGCCAGGCCAAAACCGCAATCTCACCCGCTAACTGAAATTAATTGCTTCATGACTTGCTCATGAATGAGATTGCCTGATCCGTTCACTGCACGATACTCTTCTCACTATAGCTAGACAAACAGATTGCTCCAAACGAAGGAATATAACCTATTTTACGCCTGTCTGGAGAACAGTGATATTGTAAAGAGGGGATGATTTCATGCTTGAACTATGTACCTGCCTAACACAGATTTTTAAAAGTGACCTCTGTATGTGAATACTGTGTGTTCAAGACGTTCATCAACAGGAGAGCATGAGAATGAAGGGAGCTTACCGTGCATAGATCCCTGTACTGCATCTTCTGAAACTTGGTGTCGGCATTGCCAGCGCACAGCTCCACGTATCCCAGAACCACCTGGAAGACAGTGTTGTGGATGGCTTGCGTGAAGTGCATGTGCAGCTGGTCCATGGCAGTCTGGGGAGAAGCGGGATAAAAGAAACAGATGAGAAGCTGAGAGTAGGAATTCTTGCGGGAGGAGTCAATCAGCCGGGTAATAAAAGCCTTTTTAATTTAGCCGAAAAAGGCACAAGAAAAAACAAACAATTCATTGTCACCCAAAAATGTAAATTCTTTCAATATTTTCTCACCATCATTACTTTACTTCTCCTGCAGAACAGAAAGAAAATATTTTGAAGAATGCTAGTAACCAAACAACATTGGCCCCCATCGACTTCCACTGCATTTCTCAAGGACATTTATTAAAATATCTTCTTTTGTGTTCCTCAGAAGAAACAGTGGTTAACCAGATTCGAATGACATGAGAGTCAAAAAATGATGCTTGCATTTGTATTTTGGGTGAACTATCCGTTTGACGCTTTTCTTCATTCTTTGCATGTTAGATGCTTTCACCTTGACAAGAACCAAGCAACACATAAACAGACACCCACATGTGCATCAATAACATTAAACTACCGCTTTACATATCATTCAAATACATTGAATGCTTCGGGCAGACATGACTGGAGAACACAAGCTGCATCTGATAATGCATAAAATAGCCGAACAAAACTCCTCGAACATGCCTAAATGTCTATTAAAAGTACTATTAACAGAATTAAAAATGATCAGATTTTCTGGTCAATGACTTTAATAACAGACCTCTTGTGGCCCTTCATGTGACAAACCCAACAGGTCCCAAGAAGTTGGTCTTTTTAAAGGTAAAACTCCCACACTCGCAGAGACGAATCATTATGGAACACCGCAAGGAAGATCATTGTGCTCCTGACGGAGAGCGAATAAGCTTTGCTACAACTTAATTATGATTCCTCTCTCTATCTTTCTCTGGCTTGCTTCTTTCTCAACCTTGAAGGAATCTCTCCCTAAGCCTCTGTCGAGTTCAATCGGAACGGCACGATATTCGCTGCAGGTCAACGCATTCAAACGAGGGTCGGTGAAAACAATCAAATGCCTTTTAGTGTACTGATAGAGCTATCTTCTTCAACTTGGTTGTTAGGAAAGAAGAACCTAAAAACAACAAACAGCGATAAAGAAAGAACGACATGGAAATGAGAAAAGCGCGCAATTACATCCATTAGGGGACATAACAAAAAAAAACAGCAAAGATGAAAAGAGCACGAATTAGCTACACAGTCATTAAGCTAATTGCAGAGTTCATGGAAAAGAGCCAGAAAGAACGAAAGAAAAAACACTATTTTTACGAGTGACGTACGTAATGAAAAAAGGTTTGCGTTTGAGGAGTCTGAATCTTTGAAGCTGGTTGATCAACAACATCAAGCTAAAAGCACAGAGGAGCATCAAGGTGTAAAGAGGTTTTTCAAACTTTTAACAATGGTTTGTCAGAACGCTTCAGTGCCCACAAGCTTGTTTTTACAAACTACAGGATTTTAACATTAGCATCTAATTTAAGTGTCATGAATGACCTAATAATTCCTTCAGCCTGTGAATGACTCTTAGAGTATCTCCAGAGGTCACACTCGCAAATTCACGGATGTGTTTAATTTACAGATCTCGGAGTTAGTAACGGTTGTGGATTGTAAATAAACTTTGCGTCCAAAAAATGATCATTAAAGTGTATTTGAAACTCACAGGTCCACATTAAAGAGTTTACCCTCATGTCGTTCGAAACATTTTTATGACTTTCTGGCGTGGAAGACAAAATAAGAAATTTAGAAAAAAAAGTCCGGTCTTTATATTTTCTTCCGAACGGAGGTCTGGACAATATTTTTTTTTTTTTTTTAATCAATGTATCCCTATATATATATATATATATATATATAAAAGATATGATCTTTTATCAGGCAATTTATTTTATATTTTGATATCCAAAGTATGTATGTACCGTATGTATAAGGCTCAGTGGCTTAAGGGGAATGCCCTCTAAATAGAAGCCTGATAATTAATATTTGTAAATAAAAAAATACTGACAAAATACATAATTATGATAATTTCCCAAAAAGAACGTTCAATCATTCCATAAGAATATTCTGTCAAACAAGAAACAAAATCTTCAATATTGACAGAATAATGCCATTCTAAAGATTAAAATCTTATAGAAATGAATGCTTGAAATTAATCTTTGATGCTTGTTATGTAATAATTCATTCGATTAGGAGTCTTTAGGCTTGGTTTTCACAAGGTCACAAATGTCTACATGCTGATCAATAACGCTAATGCTAAATGTAGAGAAAAATGTTATGGATCATAAAGTATCACAAAGCTTGTTGAAATGTTGGAGACATAGCAAACAGTAAACAGACTGAAAGATACACATACTTTAAAATGGCTGCATTTTGTTTAGGTTTGTGTGTCCATTTACCTGCTCTGCGTGTCTGCACTACTGTTTTTAAAATAAGCAAGTCTCTGCTACTCTTCAAGCTGCACGTCTTTTTATTTGGCGGAAGAAAAGCAATTGCATAAATGTTCCTGAGAGCGCGTGTGATGTTATTCTCCGTTTTGTAGATGTGCAGCTCAATTTAAACAACCGATATAGTCAAATGTTTAAAGTGGTTTATTAGGCTATGTCTCGTGGTCCGGATGGAACGAGGCACAGGTCCGGATCCGGCCAGCGGTCCGCCAATTAGGTGACTGGTCTACACAGTGGAAGTCAATGGGGGGCAATGTTGTTTGGTTATCAACATTCTTCTATCTGCTTTACAAAAGAAAGTCATACAGATTTAGAATGACGAGAGGATGAATAAATGTTATAAGACTTTTTGAGGGGGGTGAACTTACAGTTCATGGACACCATTGACTCACATGGTAACAAATTGAACTGAATACGTCACCTAGAGCAACAATTAGATTATCCGTACAACTGGATTGAAATCATACGCTATGTTTAGATCCTAATATAGTTAAGATTAACTGGCCAGTCATTCGGTTTAATTCACTGGCGCGAGCATGTGGCGTGTGATGATAGTTAATTCTGCTCCTTGTGTGTGTGTGTGTGCAGTCCACTCCAGAGGCTTTGTGATCAAAGTGACACGTGCAAGGCTCTTTTAGATGAGGTAGGGGATGTCTCCGAACACACACACTCGCATACTTATACAAAGGCAGGCATTAAAGAGTGCACACACATACATTGGCAGGAACACTTACCGCTACACAAAGACACACACTATCATTAAAATGACATCATCATTACAAATGGACCGCTTACGTTTCAGGTGTTTCGACCAAGAGGAGTTTGTACAGAACAAAAGCTACACAAGCAGTAGCTGATACTAGGAGATCCCTATCCAAAGAGCGCAGCGTTTTATTTATTTCACACCTGCTTTACTTCTGATTTTTCCTTCTTTCTTGGGTGCTTCTCAGAAGCCCATGCAACCATGCGTGTCTCACATTGAATCCTGCAAAACGTAGGTCTTTAATCCTGCGGATCAATGACAGATCGACAATGGCAGAAGAAATTCAACGTTTTTTTAAGGCGATAGGGAAGGCAATCCCCAGCAGAGGCATGAGTCTGCTGATAATACAAGCAATAATGGAGATTTTGCTGGATCTTGGTTTCAGTTTGAAAATAAAACATCCCTTTAGGCAAGCACTAAAGGTAAAAGAGGTTTAAAACATTTTCTGATTTTAAGGGAGGGAGGTGGGGGAAAAGTGTAAGGAAAGGGCTACATAGTCAATGTCTACTCACCCCACACAAATGAAGTATTTAATAAGTATTTAATGTAAATCAAAATAATACATTTTAATCGTGACTACAATATCAATGGGAAATAATTAAGGTTTAATTTTATTAAATCATTTTCCTTTCAGAGTTACATGTTTCCGCCAAAGCGTGAATTTTCACTTAAAGGCACAGTATGTTATTTTCGACACTAGAGTTCGCAAAACAGTAACAAAGGAATTGCTTGATGATACTGTAAAGGTGCATGGAATGATAGAATTTGTTGTCTTCACATCCATGGTAAATGGAAATCAACCTTTAAATTATGACGTAAGTCAACAGAGAGGCTTAATAGAAACAAATCTTTGCATTTGCTCATGAGACTTACTGTTTAGAACTCAATATTTTGACGTCATACAACGATCTGTCAGTGAGCAGCAAATGAAAAAAACACACTTTTGATTTCTACAGCAATAAAAGCGGAAACCGAGGATAGCACAGTTTTTATGCCATTAGCAGGCAATATAATCCAATGAAGAGGGGTGTTATGTTCTAACCCAAACACGAGAATTGCGAAATTCTTTGTTTTCAAACATTGTTGGAAACTTTCGGTGATGCAAGTAGACAAGTGAAAAAGTATATAAAACTGTGCAAGTGGGCTTTGGATATTGTAATGCAAAAATCGTACATATTGTGCCTTTAAACTCACTGACCATTTGCAAACTAGGGATGTTACGATTCACTCAGCTCCCGATGCGATACACGATACTGAACTCGCGGTACACTTCATACAAAATATTTTTTCAAACTAAGTTAAGAAAAAATAAACTGCCCTTTAATGTTTCTCAAATGCTTCATATTTCTTTGTAAAATTAAAATATATTTTACGTCAAATAACAAAAGCGCCCATCTAAGTGATTCAATATTGTATCATTTTAATATAAATCTCTGGTTTACACAGGGAAATAATGTTACAAAATTATTGTAAATTGTAAAGTTATGATTTTGTCATACTTGTTCAGCTCATGAATGGTTCAGGTTGGGGTGGATAAAGCTGCAGTCGCTCACCTGTGTTTTGCCCAGAAGCTTATACGCCAGTTGAACTTTGGTGTAGTGAGAGACATCAAAGTGCTTGCAGGTTCTGGACAGAGCCACATCTAGCTGTTCCTGCATGGACAGATGTAAAACCAACATGATCAGCAGCAGACGGGGAACCTTCATGGGCATTATAAGTGTGTATATGGAAACACATCACAGGAAATAACATGTAGTTAAAAGCACGATTACCCAAAACGAATGAGGACGTTTACAATCGGAGGTACAAATGACAGATAAAACTGACACCTTCAATTAAACTTTAAAATAAGCATTCACATTCTTCATGAACTGGGTTGTGAGTGTTACAGAAATAGAAGCGCGGCGTGAATCGGTGTAATTGCGAGAGCCATGCTTTGCACTTGAAGCGGGCGCCACACTATTTGCTAATACTCAAGGTAAGAAAAGCGACAAGATGAAAAGATGGGTGGGGGAGAAAAGAGCAGATATTAAGAGAGAAACATTAAAGGAGAGGAAAAAGAGAGCAAGTTAATGAGTTGAGGAGTTGTATGCAAAGCTTGGTGCCATCCAATTACAGACGTCTATGGATAAAACACTGAATGCCACCGACAGGCAGCACACTGCTGGGAAAAGCATGTGTGTGGCAATGTGCTCAGGCTAAACTTGAAAAAATCCAAACATTTTATTAAATAAACCACAGTCCATCTGCCCAGGGGCCTGAGAGACTGGACGTTGGCAGACTGACACCTTGGGCACCACTGTTAGACGTAAACGCATGGTCAAGTGTTCCTTCCGATCTGTTTAATATAATGCTGAATGTGCTACAAAAGGGCAACTGCTGTTGTTTAATCTGGGAGCGGTAGGTGAGAGTGTGTTTCTGAAAGGAACAGAGTGAGCATGGAGCTAAAGGAGATTGAACGTCTGATTCAATTTAAAGAAGGTTGCCATTCTGAATCCTAAAACTAAAATGTTTCTGAAGCTCACATACCTCTATTTGCTCCAAGGTGTCTTGCAGTTTGGAATTCAACTCACTAGAAAAAAAAGAGAGTTTTGATCAGTTTAGCTAGGACGACAATAGAAATAGAAACGGGACAAAAATCTTTGCACCACAGGTTACCTTCATCCTTAACAACGCAACGAACCACCAAGCACACCAATATGCTGGAATGAAGTTACTGTTTTACTCTGAGAAATGGGCCGTTGAAGCGAAAGAGCAGTAAAAAGAAAAGCAGACTTGGAGGCGGACGATGACATTTCCCTATGATAAAAAAATGACAATGACATTTGAAAAGATAAACGGACTGCGCAGTTTTACCAAACCTGGTTTGTTGTTTATCTCGTGTTGCTGGAACAGGTAGGATATGTGTTGTTAGGTTGCTCAAAACTAAAAAATTTCGATAACAAAATGTATTAACGGTGCTTCAACCTCCTGAGAATTTAACCATGTGGACAGCCCACAGTATCAGCATCCTCAAAATAGTTCAGCCTTTAAAGGTCCAATGTGTAATTTTTTGAGGATCTATTGACAGAAATGCAACATCCATAACTATGTCTTCAGATGTGTATAAAGTTCTTACATAATGAAGCATTGTTTTAATACCTTAGTACGAGCTATTTCTATTTACATACACCGTGGGTCCCCTTACGTGGAATTCTCCAAGTTGTTTCTACAGTAGCCATAAATGGACAAACTGCTCTACAGAGCGCATTTCGTAAATACATTTTCTCTTCCAGCAAAGAAGCGACAACGTAAGAAAATCTTAGTCATGTGTCAGCCACCGGGGTGCTTCGAAAGGAGTAAGATGCCCCTAAATTTCAAACACAGGACCTTTAAATTCATCTGCTTTGGAGCACTACTCCCTATAAAAAAATCATCTAGACGAACTAGTCAACTAGACAAGTAGTTCTGACCCCTTCCTAGAAATTTCTAAAAGAGTGAGTGCTAAAAGCAACTTTTGGTTGAGGCTCTAACCAGCAGCTTCTTTCCCGGTGGCCAAGAATACTTATTTAATCGACGATTAAAAGCAACTGGACTCCATTTCACAAGCTAACTCTTCTTGACAAAAGAGATTGCCTGTTCCCCAGGGGCCAATGTTGGTGAAACATTAGACAGAATGCATAAAACTTTAATTAAACCGCCTTTTTCCTCCATTGTACTTTTCCTTCTTTCTCTTTGAAGGCACTGGATCCAAAAGAGGTGTTCCTGCAGCCTGTTCTAATTCTTTCCCTATAAGCGCTCTCATTTCGATGCATGCTTCTTTGCGTTGAGGAACAGCCCCCTAAATCATCCGTCGCTACTGGAGTGCAGAAGCAGGAGGCTTTTTTAATAAGCCTCGTTGTTTTTCTGTCACGGCAGAAGTCCAGGAAAAGAGTGCATATAACAAGAGAATGTGACCTTTCCGTAGAAAAGCTTTTCTGTGGAGGAGATTTGAAGTTCCTGCAAAGGCGGATGGGAAGCTGTGGTGGCTGCCTTCATCCATCGGGGTGGCCTTTGACTCAGCGTGCGACAACCCTTCCCTTCGGGCACCTCACAGGAACCCCAATATCACATTGAGTCCATCAATTACACCCGATTCGCTTGTGGCTCGTCTGCGTCGTGCATCCTAGCGCCTGCCGTGTTCTTCGGGGAGGCCGAGCGAAATCACATTTTAATGAGCTTTCGCGACAGGATCCGTCACACAATAAAAACATTTCAATTCAAACGGTCTCTTTTCGTTACCACACCATTAGCCCAGCACGCACTGGGAGTAAAGACAGAAAGTGGACTTTTTCTTGTTTAAGACAATATAACACAAAAGCATGATCACTAGTAGCGTGGGGGCAATGATGTTTCAAAGATGTAGTCAGATTTGTGGGAGGTGTTTGTTGAAATTCAGTGCGCTGGGCTGAAAACTATCAAGCGGGGCTCTTCTGTGATCTGGGTTTCTCAGCAATTAGCTTAAAAAGTATCAAGAGTCCATTACTGTTGGAGGTTATCTAGAAAATCTTTTTGCCACTTCAACTCGGTAAGAGCATTTTCATTGTTGTAAAAAACTATTTGCTTTTGGTTCAAAACTTTACAAGTGCATGAGAAAAAAAATGCACTGAAAAAGAATTTAAAACATGTGCGATATTATCATAAAATGATATGAATTTGACCAACTAAACAAAATGGTAGATTGTATTAACCTGCAATCTGTAACTTTTTTTGGTTAAAAATTGGTTATTGAACAAATGGCATTGTGAATCACTTTGATTTTTAAAGAGATAGTTCACTTTTAAATTGTTCCAAATGTGTATACGTTTCTTTGTTCTGATGAAGAATGTTTTTAACCAAACAGTTCTTGGACCCCACTGACTACCTTAGTACGAAAAATTACTTTATATATTTTTTTTCTGTTGAACACAAAAGAAGACATTTTGAAGAATGTAGGAAAGCAAACAGTTCTGGGGCACTTTTGACCATTGTAACTTTTCCTACTATGGTAGTCAATGGGGTCCAAGAACTGTTTGGATACAAGTAGGGATGCACCGACACCAATTTTTAAGAGTAGGAGTCCCAATATTTTGTTCTGGTACTCGCCTATATCAATGCCTGTACCTGGATTTTTTTTGTGAGGTGGTAAACTTCCCATTCAAAACACACTGAAACCAAAAACTCTCCATTAAAACACATTATAAAAAATGATATTTTATGTGCTGGTAGCAAACTCTCAAAGCTCAAATGTCACGTGAGGTATCCGTCTGTGGAATCGGTGTGACTATTCTTCCAAAAAGCTTACTATACTAGGGCGATTTTACTAAGCATCACAATGCAGATGTGAACGATTACTGCATTGATGGATTCAAACATATAATAGATTATTTAAACATACAAATAAACATCATATGTGCCAGTGGTTGCTGTTTTATTGTAAATAGAAAGTGTTGCTATTATGTCTTATCGTATATGAAAACGTTGATCTTAATGATTTCTGTTGTTCTTTCTAGTGTCGCACAGCGCAGCTCGCGTGCGATGTAGACAGTGTGACGGAGACAGACTTATTTGTACAGTAAGATTTAAAATGGATGACCCAGCGTATCACGATGCATCGGGATATCGAATCGTTGACATAATAATCTTAAATGAATCGAATCGATGAACCCAATCGATAACTTTATAAATCATTTAAAGGCTAATTTACTGACATGATTTTATACACCGTACAAATGAATGGGTACATCATCTATAAATGTGTTTTAAATATACTCCTAGTCTTGCAAAAGCACAACAGACTTGCTTATTTTGTGCACTTTTATTGTGAAACACTTTGTTTTTGTCCATCAAAAGTGTACAGTCACTTTAACTGAGCGTGAGCAGCGCTGCAGAATAGACTCAGCACCGAGACCATCGCTTCAGTACTGCTCGCGCGACTCTCCTGCTTGACGCCGATGGGCGTCAACAGAGTATTTCTTTTTGGATGAATTGTCTCTTTAAGAGTGATGTAATCTGCAATTT
The DNA here is from genome assembly GCF_015846415.1 of Triplophysa dalaica. Taxonomy (NCBI): domain Eukaryota; kingdom Metazoa; phylum Chordata; class Actinopteri; order Cypriniformes; family Nemacheilidae; genus Triplophysa; species Triplophysa dalaica. The sequence goes on along the minus strand of NC_079566.1, from coordinate 6,043,922 downwards.
TTTGTTTCACACAGAAATGTCGATAGAGGCAAAAGTTACAGACTGCAGCTTTAAAAATTATTTAACAAACACGGTGAGACAGAATCTCAAATCTGACCTTTAAAAGATCATCTTTACAGGTAAAGATAGCAGAAGTTTGACCTAAAGTCACGTATCGGCAAGTGACATTCACATTGTGATATTGCCTGGAGGTGTTTGTAGACTCCATGACCTCAGATACGCCATACATCGCAACAATCCCCTGGAGTCACATCGATAGCTCCCTCCATAAAACGCCCCGTAGCTCAGCATCTCAATGCACTTAATTAAACATCTTATCACTTTTCCCTGTAGAGAGAGTGATGGGCAAACCACAGTGCTATCAACATAAAACACTGAGATTCCATCAAACAGGCTTTTATTGAAAAGGATTTGTGGTTGTTGAATAAAAAGAAGCTCTCTTGGAAGACCCCGCTGAATAGCAAAACAGGTGGATGAATATGCAGTCAACAGGAATGTTTAAATGGTTCAAAGAACAGCTGGAGAGAGAGCTGTAGGATATCATTGACATCACTGTGAGCCTATGTTTTTATATTTTTACCTGTCTTTTCCTTCAAGCACTGACAATACAGAGACAGATGTATCACAACTGACATTGTTTGACAACTTACTGTCATTATGTTTTCTGTTCCAGTCTGTTGCACCTGTTTTCACCTGCAGCTCTCCGTTCTAACCTAAACTGAACTGTTAAAGGACCCGAGACTAGAGTAGCATCTACAAAAACAATGCTTAACTTTGCCTGCATCCCCGCTCAAGATGCTCATCAGACGACTACAATTGCACATCATACACATTCCTCATGATTTAAAACAATCAACTTAACTCGGAGTAATACGAAGGCTGATGTCACACTCTCTGCAGAAAGTCACTTGACTTATCTCACTGCATGTTAGGACACTTATTACCAGAAAAACTAAAAGAAAAAAACATCACCCATCCACTGCAGTTACTGTAGTCATTGCTAGAGTGGCTTCATACTGAAACACTTCATTTTGTATTCACTGGCTATAAAAGTAACAGACAAACAAGTATATTAAAGCATATTATCAGCCATTACACAAACAAACAATGCATTCGGCCAATTGGCTCGATACTGCCCGCTGTTCACGTATGGCAACATCTTCTTGAAGACAAAAGCTTCCAAAATTGTCAAACTGCAGACTAAATTATTTGGCAAATCTAGTAAGTTTGTACCTGATAAATATTGAATTTTAAGGATATTACTCTTGCTGATACAAGGTTTCTCAAGAAAACATTTGTTTTGGCTCATCTTCTAACAGCTTTTACTTTAGTGGAAAGTACTTATTATGTATGTTTATAGGATACTTTTTTTCTTCATAGAACATGCAAATCACATATACCGTTACTGACAAAATTATGCTGTTTGCTATTATGCATATGAAACAACTATAGGTCTATTATATTTTTGTTGCTGGTGAATGTTTTCTTCCTCCGCTTCTGGTAGATGTGGTAAACAGTGGTTTTGGATCTAGTGCGAGGTACACTTCCATTGAAAATCCAAAATGAATCCTTGAGCACAATAACTTAATACCTACTCTGAAAAATATTTTTGATCTGATTATTTTCCAAGAGAGAGAGTTTAATCGTCTTTGGACAGATTTCCATGATCTTGCATAGTTATCTCAGCGTAGATAGTGGGCTGGCTGGAGGCTGATCAGATAGACAGAACTTCCTGTGCCAACCAGAACAGATATATATATATATATATATATATATATATATATATATATATATAGAGAGAGAGAGAGAGAGAGAGAGAAAGAGAGAGAGAGAGAGAGAGAGAGAGAGAGAGAGAGAGAGAGAGAGAGAGAGAGAGAGAGAGAGAAAATGGTGTGGTGGGTGACATTGCTCACTGGACAGCTAACAGGTAGATTTGTTTCTCAGAATAACACTTGCTGACAGATTTCCTAGATTTTCTGACTGAATTTCCATAAATATTCCAATCACTCCTGATCACCGAATAAGGTTTACTAATATTATATATTAATATTTTACACATTGATTTGTCAAAGCAATTTAAATCATACAAAATAGTTTAGTGCTGAAAATAACTACATTTTTCCATTTGGCATCCTTTCATTGGTCCATTTGCATTCTTACTTTTCTATCTAAAATATGAAATGTTTTCCATTACTGTTGGCAACCTGTCACATATCAATTTTGTTGTAATATTCCTCAGCCCAGATTACACACTATTAAACACTCTTCATTGAATCTATATTATAAAACCTGTGTAATGGTTTTAGTTGTCAGTGTGATTGCAATTTTGATACTGCAATTCCGTGGATGCATTTTCTGTTCCGCAAGGTGGAAAAAAACATGAATACAAAATTCATGTTCTTCTTACAATCAGATACAATTTGTTTTCTTTTTACCAGCTACCAAAACAAAGACAAAGGATTGTGGGATACCGCACATATTTTCAAGCAAATCTGCTAACTGTGTGCATGACCTGCATAAAAACCCCAAATCTGTTTATTTCAGAAATGAAACTTAATACCGTCAAACTGAACTCTACAGGAGATCCTCATCAACCCAGTGAGTGATTCTTTACAAACCTTATACAGTTGTAGTGTTTGAAAGTGCTGGCGGCTTTCTGGCATTCTAAACACAACTGGATGGCTCCTGGATAATCCTCCTCCTGTAAAATCGAAAAATACATGTGAATATTAAAAAATATATTTACAGATACAGTCACAGCTTTATGAGTGACATTATAAATTACCAAAAAAAACAATTACTTTTAATCATTGCATGTTTGTGCATTAACAATTTGTAAATGTATTAACTAATGTATTATGGCTCCTGTATGACATACCGCTTGCTGCTCCCTAACTCTTTGTAATTCGCTTTGGATAAAAGCGTCTGCTAAATGACTAAATGTAAATGTATCAAGCATAAAGTACCTCCAGCATCTCGCTGAGTCTAACATCAGTTCTTTGCTGTAGGAGACAGAGAAGAGAAAGTGTCAGAGATACACGAGTCAGTAGAGACAAAAATACTCAGTTTGTTCATTAAGAATGCAGATGAAGTGATTACTAGAGTCTTTATGGTCCTCAAAGATTTCAGCAATCCTGTCAACAGCTGTCGGCGTCTCTGATTGGCCAAAAGCCCCAGACTGGCTTCAGTAAAGCCCTCTTTAGAAGAACGAAGCTGTCTGCAAGAGCCAAAACGTCAGCTTTTTAAACCTCATTTGCGCTCATCAAAAATTAAAACCAATTTTCGGTTTTCTGGTGTTTACAGTGATGAAAGCTCCCTGACCTCCGTGCGTTTGTGCAGATTACGGCAGCCAGCTGCAGATTAGTTTGAAGAGACGTCACTCTCTCAAGCTCCTGCAAATAACAAAATTATGCATTACAAGGAATCCTTTGAAGTACAAAAGAAAACAAAATTGAGACAATGGACATGAAGTTTCTTCCACGGAGCTGACAGTATATTAGTTCTCAACCGCGACTCTGACCCTTTGCGTTAATGGGTTCAGATCAGAGTGGGTTTTTGTGTCCACCATGAACAATAATATGAGAGAGAGAGAGAGAGAGATATAGAGAGAGAGAGAAGAGAGAGAGAGAGAGAGAGAGAGAGGAGATAATGGCGACAATCTTAAATTATGGTTAATACAAAGGGTGAGTTTAGAGAAAAAAAAATTCCTCTCAGCCCACACCGTGTCCAACAAACTAATAAACAGTTTTTGCAAGTTTTTTTTTCTCTCCATTACAACAATCTCAGTTTTCTAAGAGCACAGCTGTAACACCGCGAGGTGAACTCAGCTTTCAAAGTGCATTAGCTATGGCCGGCACAAAACCAGCCTTCAGCGCCCAAACATCACGCCACAGTCACGTTAAAGATAATTATTTGGCAAAAGTATACAAGGTGGAAAGGATCGATTCCACAGTCAGCTGGCTGAAACAAAGGCTCCTTGTGAGAAGCATCACATGGAAACATTTTGATTCTTCCGAAATATCTACAGGAATTCCCCCCTGAGAACGCTCAAAGGCTCCCAGAGATTCACAAAAAATATCTTTATTTGTGCTCCGAAGACGCTGGGAGGTCTTAAAACATGTTGAATGTCATGTGGGTGGGTAAAAATGACAACAGTTTTGAGATGAACTTTTCGTTTAATGTGTCTTGGCATGCTGTCAGTCTTTCACATCGCTGTTGGATGACTTTTTTGTCACTCCTGAGCTTTGATTATGTTGAAATACAGACACTGGACTGGAATGGCCACAATACATCTACAAATGAATATTTGAAAGGTCTTCTTGTTTTTTTCTGCAGATGTTTGTCTGTGCATTGTGCATACACTGTATTTATTTTGTATTTATAAACACATCGACATACATGTATATATTTAGGAAATATTGCCATGTTTACATTTATATTTCAATTATATATAAACGTTTATTCATTTTTATATTTTTCTTAAAAATTATTTTATAATATTAGTTGAATTAGTATATTTAGGTCATTTTATAAAAATGTTATTGGAAAACAATTGCACTGATATTTTTTAAGATATGTCAGGGCAATTTTAGGACTGCTCAAACATTCATTTTAGCCTGGGACTAGCCTCAAGCCATGTCTGTGAAACCATTCAAAAGTATGACTTTTTAAATTCCATTTAATGCCAGATTGGTAAAACAAAACATAAAAGCTATAAACTGTTAGTTTTCATCTTTTTCCTAAACAGCTGCGGGATTCAAATGGCAATCTGTCAACCACAGCAATTTAAGGAGTGACTCCGGTAGTCTCTACACACAAGAACCAATAATTTAGTGAATTCACTCCCGGAGAATTCAGGACTCAAACTATCACTCTCACAAACAGCCAACTACAGGCATAACTGAACGTCTACCAACCCACACAAACTAGTAGTAGAGTCATAACCCTTATTAGTTCACAGCCCTGCATCAGCACCAGTCAATGATGCACCTGCAGACACGCATCTAAACTCCTACACGGATCAGACAGTCCTAAAGCCTGGTCGAACACACCCTCCCTAATCTGATGTGCTAATGTGAACCTGTCAAGAGAAAATATGAGCATTCTTCCCTTCAGAAAAGTGCTTAGAGGCGGCTTCATTGTGATTGTAGTAAGAATACTGCAAGCTGATTTGGATAAAAGGGTCTGCTAAATGACTGCCTGCAACAACAACAACAAAAAATAACAACGTACATATCTGGCTCTGTTCTAAAATCTGTCTACATAAGCAACATCCGCAGGCTTTACAGGCGAGCTACAGTCAAGTAGCCTGCTCAAAAATGACAAAGCAAGTGAAGTGCATCACACTGTGATGTACCGCTGTTTGACTATTTCTGTGAACAAATCACACAAGCTTACCTCACTTTTCTCTGCATCACTTAGCGAACGCTTTTTAGAATTCAATGTCAGATGTTCAAGTCAGGAGTTTAAAAATAGCGATTTCTATTCCCGTGCGCTTCTGTGACCTATTGATTCGGGGAGCTTGACTGTATGTAGAAGAACTTTCCAGTTTTAAATGACATTGAGTGTGATTTCCCAAAACCAGAGTACTTTTAGATTAGAGTCACACTGGTATAAGTGTACTCTTGGAGAGGTAATAAGTACTATGGTACATTTTTAAAGAACCATTATAAAGCTTTAAATACATTAATGGGTTCATTTTGATGTTAAGCATGAAATATGGTACAGTGAGTATCAATAATAAATGCAATATCTAATGTTTTTTCTGTTGGCCTTCAAAGGGCAAATGTTTGTGACATGATTCTAGAAACATAGTCTTTTAATACGCGTTTCGCTTTTCATTACATAAACTGCAGCTTAGGACAAAAGATAAATGGCTTGATACTTTTTTTAATGTGGAAATTCTAAAATATGACAACATGTCCTAAATGTGAACTGTATAATTTCTTCACCATTGGATTGGCAAACAATGATGATTTCCAAACATGTTTCTCAAATACTCATCCTACTGACAAAGTAGCAACACCCCATATAAAAACAACACGTTTGCCCATTTTATACAACGCTGTCAAGCACGAAGAAAGGATTGAGAGTAAAATCATTGGTATGAACAACCATACCATTAGCAAGGTTAAAGAGACCTTCAACGCAAAGGCAAAGTTTAGGTCACATATTAACACTATAACACTGTTTGTTTGTTTGTTTGTTTCACTTGAAAAAATGAAGAATGACAGCCAATCATTACCTACTACCCAAACGCAGGCTGCCAACGATAAACTAGAGGCTTCCCTTCATTCATCTTGTAAATTGACAGCAAACGCATTTGCTTTTGTTTAGCAATTCAAATATATGTTTAGAGGCACTGCGGGGTGTTTCATTGCTATTATGCAGTTCTATATTTCCAGTCTCACCTCTCACCACACATACGCTTACAAAAAAGCTTGGACAGCACATCTGTAGGGACGGCACATCGGTGCGGTGTTACCTGCTGAGTAATTGTCCAGCAAGACACATACAGCTGAATTCCAAGGTGACAGGGGAAAAAACATGAGCGTTTCAGGTAAAAAAAACTAAACAGATCGTGACTGAGAAACGCAGTGGAATCTGACACATTTAAAAAAATCTGCCTCGATTTTATTGCTAATATTGAAAACCGTTATGATGCCTCAGCGGAAAAGCTGCTGGTAGATCAAAGTGTGTTCTCTTCATTAACAAAGAGGGAAACATCGCTACAGGGACAATTTTAATTTAGAAAATTTAAGCAATATCTCATATTTAACAACAAGAAGGCATGGGGAGGGGATTCAATCTCTGAAGTTAAATATGTCAAGAGTAGAGAAGGAAAAAAGACTGATATTTCCCTTTATGAATCAACGTCTCACCCAACTCTTTACTGTTAATAAAAAAATCTAATTCCTCCATACATCAAACACAATGAATGATTTCATTTCCGGACGCAGGGTAAAAAAGGTCAAAGGTCAGCATGTCCACTTCTGATTACCTTTAAGTATTCAAAGTGATCCATTTTCAAAAGCGATTCAAAGGTTTTTTTAAGGATGAGAGAACTACGACCAGGGGCAAAAACACACAAAGCCGCAGCTCTTTCTTCCAATACTGCTTTGATCCTAAATCGCATGGAAAATCTCCCTCGAGATAAAAACACAAAGTATCTTGAGCCAATCTGTCGGTCACATGATATATGAAATCGAATACACTCACATACAATCTGCGTTTTAACATAAGTTCAGACCAAACGCGAATGAAGCGTTAAGCGCGAGTGATTTATATGTTAAGTCAATGGAAAGACGCGATAGACCTCCTTGCGAATTGAGCGTTTCGGGTGTGTGGCGCGTGTTTAAATAATCTGAACTCTGGCGAAAATTCGAGCCGTGTTAACCAATCAGTGACGTGATTATGACATTGCGAGCGGAGGCAGAAATCCCAAACAACAATGGAGTACAAAATCATTGTTGCTGCATGTGGATACCTGAAGCTGTACGATACATCTAACTTTTATCGAAACAGAAATAAAAAGGATCTTGCTTGGAAGAAAGTGAGTGAGGAGGTCGGACAATCTGGTAAATTGTCAAAAACGATCTTTACACAATTCGAGACATATATATATGAGACTGGCACTCTAATGAAGCAAGTAAACTCAAAATGTTCAAGCGTTCAACTACGCATGAATATTCACGCAAGTCGCATTTGGTGTGAACACGCAGTAACAGATAAACACTTAGAAAATAAACACTTATAATGTTCCGACATTTTTTGCATTCTTTTTTTCCAGACCCCAGTTTAAAAAAAACCTGGCTTAGGAAACGTAACCTGGTCAATATCACAAATTTTCTTATTAGATTTATTTGTTATATTATAAAAACTGCGGAAGCTTAAATACTTCATACTGTACATATTTCACATTTCCTAGTTTGATTTTCTAAAAATCAGTTTTTATATAATCAGGTTTAATTTACATTTTAAATCCCTTTTTGTTCAAACAGCTTGTGGCCAGAAGTCAGATGTCAACTAAACACACCCTCCAGACACAGTGTCCTTGCCCTAGTTCAACCGGACATGACAGATAACTAACCTTAACATACGAAGGCTGTTTCTCCAGAATAAGGTCTGCCACTCTTTTAGACACCTGTAAGATGAGAACACAAGGTAAAGGTTAACATCTGTTTGACATTTGTGCATTTAATGTCACTACTAGTCGAGTCACAAATTAGAAGGAAACAAGAAACTTTTAACCTAATTTGACTTTCCATGCCTTTCATATTTGCGACAATGACTTTGTCACAACAACATTATAAATGTTTGGCACATTTTAACATACAGCAGGTGATAATGGAGTCACCGAATGTTAGGTCATAAATCTAAAACATTCAGATGCACGTTCTGATCATTATGTGTGCACGTGGCATGGCCAGCCGTTGTGAACGGGGTGGCAGGACGGCTGTGAATTGCTGATGTGACGTAAGAACCGAACAGATGGCAGACTCAGCTGAGCAGTGTAAACAGAACCCATCGTGTGAAAAGCTGAGATGGGTAGAGATGTGAAGGAGAGGAAAGATAAATTATATATATATGGAAGAAGGTTTGTAACCAAAGAGTTCTGGAGCACTATTAACTACCATAGTAGGATAGTTTGCTACCAAAAATTCTTTGTTCTGTTGACCACAAAAGAAGATATTTTGAAGAAAGTATGAAAGTAAACCGTTCTAGGGCACTTTGACTAACATTGTCATTTTCCTACGATGGTAGTCAATATCTCCCCAGAACTGTTTGGTTACAGAAATTAATCCAGATTTGGAACGCATGAGGGCATTTTGGGATGAACTATTTCTTTAATGCTATTTCACATTGTTCACAGAAGACAAAAAGAGATCATTTTCACAAATCTCGCATTCATGTATGAGATGAACACCAGTAAGCACCTAGAAAAAGATAACCATCTCTTGCAATATTTCCCAAAATTGAAGATAGACAGCGTCTAAAAATAACTGGCCAACACATATTGTATCACAATCCGTCAGACTTCAGCAACTCAGCAGCGATAGAGCAAATATGATGACAACCAGCGAAGCTGTCTATCAGCGAGACAAAAGAGCGCTCACGTTCCCTGTACGCCTTCTCGCAGACTGATCCCTGCACGCCTAATAACTCAAATTAGAAATCTATTAAACAGAGCTTGCACCAGTGCAGTAAACAGCCTGCAATTTTCCCCAGCGCTGATTTTACGGATCCAAATTACACCAGCGGCAAACACCGTACGTACCCTTTCTACCTTATTTTCCAATTAGGACAATGGTCCTTAAAAGAACAAGAACACAAACAACAATAAATCAAATAATAATCATCATTAATACTTTTCATTTCGCCTAATGAATACAGGAAGTAACTCTCTCGCAGATATCCAATCAGCTAAAACTGCATTACGGTTCATTAGGATGGCAAAGATCAAATGGAGCAGGTCCCAATTCAAGGCCAATGGTGCACTAACTAAGTTAAGCGTTGGGCCCTGATCAACATGACTCTGTTTATATTAAAAGCCAATCGATTCACATTCACTGCCATATGTACACGATGAAAGTGTGTGGATCATTTGAAAAAAAGCCTCAGAAAATTCATTTCTTGAAGGCATCTGTGCTCTGCTTGTGCTCTTGTGCAACAATATATGTTAGAACTTTTATTCTCACAGTCAACAGAGACAATATGGGTTCAATAGGGCTGGTTCCTTTATTTGTCGTTGCTCTCATCCATTTTTCTCCTCCCCCTGTGAACGGTTACACAATGAGCATTCTTGTGCTACAATGAGCACTGCAGGAACTATGCGTAAAAAGACTGGGTTTATTCTGTACATAAAATACTATCGTTTGTGGAACGTTATACTTGGCTTTGAGTCATTTATCAAAACAATACAACATGGGAAAATCTTTCACTCCACACAAAAGTCAAACAAAATAAAAGCTACGAGCCAATTACCCCTGACCTCCCACTAGGTTGAAACAATATTATTGCTTCTCATAAGATAAACACAGGACTGTCACTAAAATTTTACACGGCTCCAAAACGTACATCATAAAGCATAGGGCAATATTATAAAGGCTAGTGTTTTGTAACCATTATGTTCTATGTTTCCCAACTTACAGCCTCCTAAATACAGTCTCTATAATTCCTTATTAACATCAAACCTTAAATAGGTTCCTAACATTACAGTAGATTACCAAATATTGAATAATTCACTACCAAAAACTTTGGTTTCCTGCAAATAGTTATTTCACAATTCAAAACACCCTTTTATTTCAAAGCAGCAGATCTCGTTTCAAAATATTTTACAGTGTGTGCATATATTGACGGTTTCTTTGGTAAGAACATAAACATACATTATTTGGCACAATCTTAACTTCCGGTAGACCTTCGCAAAGAATCTATAGCTGAGAAGTTTTAAAGGAGTCATTCGTCGGATGTACGTGTTTTTCTTTGTCTTTTGTGTGTTTTAAATTGCCCATGCATGTATTAGACACGTGAAATTGCAAAATTGTAAGTGTCGGAACAAAAGATGTATTTTATCTAGAGGCGAATGCTCACCCAGACTTGCCTGAAACGCCTTGTGTAACCACACCCCCACAACTTGACGTCAGCTCGTGGAGTGATTTGACTAAAACCGCGAGAAATGTGGGCGGTGATGTAAATCTCATTGTGCCGTCGCCGGCGCAGCCTGATGTTCCGAATATTTGAAGAGGCGTTACATTTCCATGCAGTATTCGACCAATTACAACGCACCAGTGAACTGGCCAATAATAGCACACCTCGCTTTTTAGAGGGATGAGCTTTGTAAAATATCAGCGCGTTTCAGAGAGGCGGAGCAAAGAGGAGATACAAACATGCACGGTATGTGGAAAATACAGCATTTTTGAACCCTAAATCGTGTATAAACATTGTATTACATCTAAAGCAAACAATAATATTTGTTTTAGCCGAATCAAATGGCCCCTTTAATTGAATAACAATAGCATTATAATATATTAATTAAATATAAAAAAACTCTAAAATAACCAAACACAGACTGGAAGTTAACTTTGTGCCAGGCGCATGCGTCCGGTGAAATTATCTATGCTGTATATATCTATATACTGCATACTTAATAAGGGTTAGATTAAGGGTTTGTTTTAGGGCTGGTGCCTAGTAACTACACATTGACATGTACATGTGGAACAGGACTGCAAATGAATATGCTTCCCAAAATCTTAAATCAAAATGTTCCACGTGGTACCAGATTAAAAAAATTAAGAATCTGTTAATTAGGACTAAATTAAAATGTCATGTACTTTATATCCCATACATTAAATATAAAAGGACTGCTTTTATGTTAAAGGTGTAGTTACTAAAAATGTGTAATTCTGTCATTTATTCAGGACTCATGTCGTTCAAAACCAGTATATGACTATATGGATATTCTGAGAAATGTCTCAATGGTTTTGTGTTCATACATTGGAAATCAATGTGGTAATTGGTTACCAGCGGTTTTCAAAATAGTGTGGAATATCAAAGGATGAGTTATTGATTCAAGAATTTTCATTTTTGAGTGAACTATTTCTTTAATTTTTTTGCCATTTAAATAGGTAAAACTCACTGATAATGTCATCCTGCTTCAGAAAAGTCAGACTTATTCACACTGCAGACAAGCAATTAGCTCAATGATGAGTTTCTGCCAGTGAAGTGTCAGAGCTGCCTGTTAGCAGAAGAATAAGCTGCCACCTTCAATAGAGCAGATGGATTCCTTCTCTACTGACCAACCCGATCAACGATAACTGCCAGCTGACAGTGACACATCTACAGACAGTGCATATGAGTCAATTTAAAAAAAAAGGCATGGATGGAAAGAAAAATCACTCTATTTCTGTCCATAAGGTCATGTTCTCTCATGTAAATGACACTGGAAGAGCTTTTATACATCATGAATAAAACATCACGTTACACGAGCTTGCACGGCACGATATAAGGTAATGGCATTCAGCAGGAAGTCCGCCCCACACAGAGCTCTTCCTCCTCCCCCTGCAGCTGTCTGTCACGACCCGGATCGCCGGTCCATGCCGAGGCCCCTGCGGTGACCCCGGGGGCCGCGTGCTGCCAGAAAACGGTCTGCTTGTGGCAGGCCAAAACAGATAACGTCAGGCAGGGTCATCTGGTGTCCCCAATAAAACAGGGGTCGCATCTTTCATCATGCACAGTGATGACAAGACAGCTGTGCGTAAGCAAGCATTTCACGAGAAACCGAAGAGAGAGGAGGACACTCAAAAACACATTTCTGAGTCTGGAAGGCAGACGTGAACTGCGGATCACCCCGGAACGCTACAAAACACGCTAAAGCAGGGTAAACGCGGTAATAAACTGTGACAGATGACGGAGGATGAGATACGAGTCTCAGTAATGATTCAGCACGTGCCTCGTATGTCAAACCATACCACAAATAGGTCTGCTTGCTGTATATTTTAAACATTTTTTTAAAGATGTCCCTGAATCCTATACTTACGGCTGCTTGTTGTCTCTTCAGCTTATCTCTGTATTCCTCGAGTTCCTGGAGGTTCAGATCGGGAGGGAGTTTCTGTTTTAGAGGAAAAAATTGAGAACTTCATTCTTTGTCTTATTTGTGCAGATAAAGATCTCTCTAAATAAAGCTTTTCAACAGCCCGAACAAACTTTTCCCTGTTGAATAGTAGACTTGCGGATAATTGATGAATCAATCTGAGTTTATAATAAAAGAATACACAAACAACACCTAATGGCCCATTTCCACAGAGAGAAAACAATGAAAAGTAAAAAGCTGAGGCTTGCGTAAGAGTAATTACTTTCTACTTGGCTGAAAGTCTTATTTAACGCAGCTTTTGCAATGCACCACCAAATCTAATGAGATTTCACATCTGCGGGATGCAGAATATCCATCAACTTGGGTCAAACTACGCAAACAGTGAAGACCACTTGATAGCATAACATGGCTGCGCAGACACACTCTGATGAGCCGTAACCATCGACTAGTCAGTGCTCTCAGTGTGAGAAGATAGTGTACTGATGTTCTGACTGTAGGTTATTACTGTATACCCGCTAATTCTCCATAGAGAATTGTTTTGAAATAGGATCATGCGTCTCTGAATCTGAAGATTTAGAAACAATTAAAAATCACAGAAGCTACACCAGAGGTTCCAACCCCCCCCCCCCCCACCACACCTCCAGCTCGTATTGCACCATGTCGAAGGAGTCGCTGGAAAAGTACACTTCCTCGATGCTGTCGATGATTTCCTGCTCTGCCTGGGGATCAGTGGGCTGCTCTCTCAGTTCCCGCAGCTCTTCCTGCGGAGAGAGAAATGAGTGTTGGCAAGGAAATCTCTCTACATCTGGGACACCATTGATGGGAAAAACAGCCTGGCTCCTTCAAAACTGAGTTGGGACATTGATTATTTCTTAAGTATGGCTCATAGTCCAAAGATTAACTGGTCTTAGCTCCCGTCCCTGGGGAACTCCCTTCATGAACCTTAATGAGAATCAGTACAGGAACATCAATTTCATTCAAAGCAACTTTGAGAAACAAAGCCATCTTTTTTCTTTGAAGAAAGGTGCTGAAAGGCTCATAGCGTGTGATGCAATGGGGTTTAAACAGCTCTGCGGCCGAGATAAACTTTGAGCCATATTCAATTAAAAGAGCAGATGTCGAGGCAGCATTCAAAAACCCTTTAATTCCAGCCGTCAAACACATTCACGGAAAGCAATCTATGTTGATATAGCACTCATTCAGGCTGTACTGAAGTTAGACACTTAATATATTATAAAGGATCTTCGTATAAAGACCTCAATTTCATGTCATTGAAACGCATGATAAGATATGATTTGGCCAGAGAGCCTTTAATCTACCCAAAGAAACTGCATGCGGTGTGAATGCGGTACAGACTGATGTTGGCAGTGCTGTGAGGAAAGCGTGGGTGAATTCACTGAGGTACGGCATCAACATCAGCAGGGGGCGGGGTGCTATGAGTCACTCTTCACTGGTACACGCTCAGGAAGAACAAAAGCCAAAATCTCTGGGATCAGCAGGTACTATTAGGGCTTAAAGATTCTGTGAAATGAAAATGTGACTTTTATGGTCTTTGGTCTGTTGGCTTTGAGGTCACCTACTGCATATGCTTGACAAAGTTACGTTTATATGCATATAAAATACACACTCCAAAATCATTGATGAGTCATCTGGTGCTGAAGGGCTTACACATTTTTGCTAGATAAAATGCATTCTAATGTCCCCTCACACCAAAAATAAATGTACCTTAACAGTATTTTTACCTTCTAAGCAAGCATATCAAACAACCTTATAGAAAATAAAAACTCAGAGAATACATGCTGATTTAGATACATTACCCCACATGCGATGTCTTTTCTTGAAATCTAAGCATAAACTCCCTTATATTTAATCTGATTAATCGCAAAAAAATTGTGCTGGTAATAATTTTTTATAACTTTTATGCATTTGTAGCAGAGGAGCCCTGGATAGCAAAAAGCAACCATGTCTGACAATCTGACATAAATGCTATTCGTCATTAACAAAGGGGCTTAGATTCCCAAACTTACCATTTCAATTAAATGTTGGTCAAGTTTTTTTTGTACAGTGCAATTCTCAATACACATCTTTTAAAATCTGAAAATCATACTGATGCATCCTATTTGTTGTTAAGTGAAATGTTTATTGCTGCATTTCAGACACCTCAGAGGTCTGATATTTACCACCACCAAACACGTAAATAAACATCTGGAACATCCCTCAAAGTCAAACATCTGACCTCTGAACTTGGGTAGACCAATCAACCCTGACCTCAGGAAGCCAAAGATGCTTCCAGTGACATCGTCAAAACAAACTTTAACATACTGTATTTGAAGAACACAAAGTAATATATAATATATATATATATATATATATATATATATAACAGAGTCTCTCTGTAAGTTGTATTAATAAATTCAAATAAATATCCTTTTGGTACTCTTTACTGTGCCATGACGTGATGGACTGGAAAGCATTAAGGTTGGAGAGAGGACATATAAACTAGGATCTCTCCACCTCAAGCTTCATCTCAAATTAGACCTTAAATAGATCTTAAAGTTTGCATGAACTAGAAGTTGTGCTTGCCTTAAAGTTTAAGCCTTAACGTTAACGCTTCTTATTTACTTTGAATGTAGGAAAGTAGGTCCTTCAGAAATGAAGCTTGCAAGACTCTGTCAGTTGGAGTGAAAGTTTTGATTAAAGATTAAAATAACAGCAAAAACTGTGTATTGACTTGCATTAATAAAAGCTTTTCACCACAAAACTAGCACTGTGCAATAATAAAGTATTGTGATATCATGGGTACTTTAAGGTTTTGTGAGCCCCACTTGAGAAAAGAACAAAAATCGAAATAAAGAAAAGTGTTTATCAATACAAGTAATGTCATCTTTAAAAAGAAATCCCTTGTTGATCTTTTCATTAGAGATCAAAAATGCACAGCTGAACCAAATTTGTGAAGTATACACCACATAATGACAAATCAGGTGTAAATTAAATCCAAAATCAGATCCGGTGAGACTTCACAGCATCACATCATTTTCACACAAGCTGATAGTTAGAAAATAAAACTAAATCTTTGCTGTGCTAATTAAAATGGTCGCCAAGTCTTTGTTAAATATAATTGTCATTCTATTTAGGCTGACAATGTTTTGAGAAATTAACACTTCCCGTCCTTTTATTCCCTCTGCTCAGAGATGGAGTTGAATGCAAGTCTATTTGCACATAAAAGTGTGGCACAACGTGCTGAGCATCAATCAAGGCTCAACATGAGTGAGCTGAAGTGTTATTGAATGAATAATCAAATGCATAACATATCGTTATTCAAAAGAGTATTTAAAATAACAATAAGCAATGGTGCACATGGACATGAGTGGTAAGAGACCGACAGCCGTTGATGTCACTTCTGTTGCGAGAATGTGATCAAATCCTAAACTCTATCATTTCTTTGCAGGCATTAGACACCAATATTAGCAATTATCATTTTTTTATATGCAATGTGCATCGTCTGTGAGACAAGTCTGCCTAGTCTACAGTCACTGACATTCTTTAAAAAAACTGGCTAATGTGAGAATGAATTGTGTTGTGGAAAGTATTATTGATGATGATGTCAATGCTGATGATAACACAAGACGCTCTTAATAACCCTAATGACTTCGCACAACTAAACCTGGCGAGTTATTCACAAGACTGCCTGACAATCTCAATCATGTGATTATACTGCCATCTACGGACAGAACATGTGAAAATCTGTTTAGGCATATAAACCCCCCCAGGAGCACATTTTAAGTTTTAATACCTTGTTATTTGACACAGTTCCTGTTGTACAAGGGAAGTGAGATAGCATTTGTTGAAGAAATAGGGTACAGAATGTACACCTACCAAGCATCAATGCAAGTCATAACTGGCTTACTGGGACATTTGGCTGAAACCATTTTTTAGGAACTGTTAAATGATGAACAAATGTAGAACACGTTACCTGCCCTTGTTTTTTAATCTTCCTTAAGTGAAACCAATAAACCAAATAAATATAGATACATATGGATTACTAAAGAAAGTTAATATCGGTCACATACCGTCTTAAAACTGTTTTAACCTTAACTAAACCCTTAACTTATAAAGGGCATAGCTGTGAAACCAACGTTTTTATTGTATTTCTGAAACTTCACACTCCATATGTTGAAGGGACGGTTCACTCAAAAATGAAAATTCTGTCATCATTTACTCATCCTCAAGTCGTTTTAAACCTGTATACATTTCTTTGTTCTGATGAACACACGGAACAGTATTTGGAAGAATGTTAGCAATTTTCAGTTCTGGGACATCATCCAATACCACAATATTTGATCTGTAGAACACAAAAAAATTATTTTGAAGAATTTAGGAAAGCAAACAGTGATGCACCTTTGACTACCAATTTTTTTTGTCCTACTATATGGTAGTGAATTATTGAACTGAAAATTGCAAACATTCTTCCAAATATCTTCCTTTGTGTTGAGCAAAAAGTATTTATACAGGTTTGAACAACTTGATGAGGGTGAGTAAATGATTAAGCATCTGAAACAAAATATGAGGAACAGAATTATAAACCATCTCTATATTTTGTGACAGGTTAAGTTTCACCCAGGTTAAGGCAAAACTGCATTTGATGCTATGAATAACTGAACAGAAGAACACAACCACATGTACTGTTTGCTGCAAAAATTACAAGAAGATATACTGCTAAATCATTGCCATTGGTACAAAAACGTCTCATAAGGAAATAATGCAATGCATTTGTGAGTGATGACAGCTACACAAAATGCATAAGCTGCATGACTGTGCATCCAGTTTTAAAGAAATACTGCAGTCAAAAATGTACTTCTGTAGTACTTTACCTCCCCTCTGGTCATTTTAAACCCGCACACTGTACTTTTTTACACAATAAATGCTAATTTAAACACAGCACTTGCCAATTAACATAATTATATGCTAATAATTGTTCATATTTGCATTTTCTTGTTTGATAACAGTTGCAAACTGTGCTGATTTACATTTCCAAGCTGATTCTGCCATCTAATATAGATGAGGATTTGTTGAAATTGTGATAACATCTTAAGATAGCATATGACAAACAACTCACAATGTTTCACAATGTGTATGCTATTGCTATTCAAGTGTTTACATTTATAATCTCACAACTGTCAGGGAGTTACATAATATCACATTCAATATTTTAGGAAAAATATTCTTCCAGACATCTACAAAGATATAGCTTACAATAGATATTTATTTTATGTATGACAGGGTACATGAAAATATTGGCAGGGCAAAGTTATTACATCCTGATCTGACCAAGTCACCAGGAAAAAATCTACGTTAGTTAATTTTAACAAAATGAAGATGAATGTCTCCTCGTTGAAACAAATTAATAAATTGTTCCCCTTTACTCTCACTTTCAAACTAATTATATTCTTTGGGGATAGATGTTAAAACAAAGTCTACGTTTCATGCACTCAAGCATCTTTAATGGCATAAAAGCACTAGGTGGCTTTGTGAGTGGTCTAATCCATCATTTCGCTGGGCATGGCCGTTCATTACATTGATCAAACACTTTCTCACTACCTCAATCGCTTAAGAAAAGTTTTGAAAGTTTTGAAACAATGCCCACCGGGGATCCAAGCCAGATGGCCCAGAAAATCATTTTCCAAAGTATGTGTAATAGTAATAGATAATTTTTAAAATAACTTAAATCGACAGACACTCTCTTTTGGCATAAATCGGGATCTAAACTAAAGTAAAACGTATCTGAGGAAATATCAGAGGTGACACTGAGGACTATAATCACCTTAGAAACAGCCAGAATGTGTTTAAAAGCAGTCTAATCTCAGAACGGTCCCGCTGATTTAATGGACCTGTGAAGCAGTGTTAGACTCAACGCTCAGAGCCAATGCTAAGATCATTTATCTCACTAAATAAAGGTTATAACACAAGTGGCACAGTAACAGTATGTTTCAGCAAAAGTTTGTTTAGACTTTCTAGAGCCGCTAATTCTATTTCTGTACGAACTTTATGTGTGAATAATGAAAATATATCTAATTGTAGAGCGATAATTCAGTCAGCTTGGGGTTTAAAGGTGTCTTACTTCTCACAAAGGTGAACATGAGGTGCTATACCCACAATAACAAGGCCTTTAAAACAAACTTGCAAACTTTGATAATAGCTAAAAAACTAAAACTGTGCTTTTAAAATACATAGCATTGCACATTGTTCTCTCAGGCACAATATTGGGATGATCACAATGCTTTCATCTCAGACAAAAACAGCTATATAGTTATATTCACACACAATAATGTTATGAAATATTGACAACCATTCCACAATTGTGCAGTATGAATGGAGCTATGGTCAACATGTCTGTCATTGACATATGTGTGACATTGGGCGTGTACTTTCTATTCCTATCATTACTATCATGTTTGTTCTGTCAATCTCTCTAAAATGACAGAAAACAAACAGTATTATAAAACTATTAAGGCTAGAATTGTATCTTTTGTAAACAATAAGTCACACAGTTTTAGAAAAAACATCATTGCATCCAACCATATATAATAAACCTCTGCATTTATAAACCAAAAACATTTACAGTGCAGCAAAATAAAGAAGGTCAATAACTTACACATCAGCACAGGTTATGTCTGAATATAATAATGTCTTACACACCTTGCTGGGGGTCCTTAAGTTCTCCACGGGGCTCATGTCGACCACACTCTCTTGAGGACTTTTCAGGCCCTTGTGGAAAAATAAACAGTCCACGTTACTAACAATAACTTTCAATATTTTACGAAAAGAGAAACTGCTACAACCAATCTGTCAGTTTAGTGACAGCTGTGCAATGATCGTTACAAAACCATTGATATAAACTGACTGCATGTTTACAGGTTTATAAGTATATGACTTTGATCTCGGTATAAATTGAGTAAGAATAGGCTGTGTTTTGAACCGATTTAATAAATGACCATCCATTTTGAGCACTATAAACACTGAAGCATTACTGGTTATCATCATTATTTGTACTACTGACTGTTCTCCCTTTTCAATGGCATTGATGTAATGTGTTACAAAACTACGTATATCACCACCGAATACAAGCTGTTTTTCTATTAAATTGTATTATAGCTTGCAGGCTAGCTTATTAAAACGCTTCCGGAGTCGTCAATAAATGAAAAAGTACGCTAACAGAAAATGAGCAAAAACTCACCTGACGGGCCATTAAAGACTTGATTTTCTGCATCGTGTATTTAAGAAAACTAAGCGGTTAGATGCGATGATATTGTATTTCTCTGTCAAACTGCAATTCAGTTCCTGTAGTGCTAGACAGGTGCCATGTTTCACTACGGGGATCACGTGACAGGTCATGTGCAGTGCAGCATGGGATACGTAGTTCCGCTCACTCCCGGAGCATTTTCGTCCGATCTCTCAAAGTACTCATCTAAAACGATTTACATGTGAAGAAAATCAATTTATAAAGCAGGACAACATTACCATTAACAGCAGTACCATAAAAATATTATGTAGATATTATGATGATGACTGAATATCGGTAGGCCTATTCATTTGCTATCTATCTATCTATCTATCTATCTATCTATCTATCTATCTATCTATCTATCCATCCATCTATCCATCTATCCATCTATCATCTATCAATTATCTATTAATTTATCTATCTATCCATCTATCCATCCGTCTATCCATCCATCCATCCATCTATCTATCATTTATCAATTATCTATCTATCTATTCATCCATCTATCTGTCTGTCTGTCTGTCCATCTGTCCGTCCGTCTATCTATCTATCTATCTATCTATCTATCTATCTATCTATCTATCTTATCTATTAATTAATCATTCATTTTCAATTTTTCATATAGGCATTTGGCAGACGCTTTTATCCAAAGCGACTTACAGTGCACTTATTACAGGGACAATCCCCCTGGAGCAACATGGAGTAAAGTGTCTTGCTCAAGGACACACTGGTGGTGGCTGCTGGGATCGAACCAGCAACCTTTCATTTACCAGTTCAGTGGTTTAACCCACTAGACCACCATCTCCATTTATCTATCCATCTATTCATCCATCCATCTATCTATCCATCCGTCCGTCCATCCATCCATCCATCCGTCCATCCATCCGTCCATCAATCCATTCGTCTATCCATCCATCCATACATTTATCTATCTATCCATCCATCCATCCATCCATCCATCTATCCATGATGAATTTATTATGGAAAATTGTTAAAGGCCGTCAAACCACATTTGTTTTTGACATTGATATTGGACATGTATGGATTGGAGAACAGTGTACAGCGAATAAAAGACTATAGTGTCAAAAACATTGAGTGGGTGTTTGTGGTGAACATTTCAGACTGGCTGGAGAATAAATAAGAGACCCAGTGTTTTTGTAAATAAAGTTCCACTGATATCAACCACTGATGATTTCCCAGTCAAATGAAGGAGTGGCACCTCCCCCGGGCAGCCGAGCTGTTGATTTAATCCTTCTACTCCTTCTCTGAAACTGAAAATAAACAGATGGTGTACCTGTAATCTCTTTGTTCGTTATTTTATAGAATGTTGTATAGTTTTGTTTTTCTAAAAAAATGCTTTTCTATACTAAGATTTAGTTTAGAAGATAGTAAAGAATGAATAAACCATTATTAAAATATTTCTAAAAACCTTTATTTTCAAAGTACAGGGCATCCATCTGTGTTTAAAATATAAACAGGAGCAGGTGCAACACATAGAAAATAAAACCGACTAAAAATGTCTGTTTTAAATTCAAAAACTGCTACCTAGTATGAAATGTATGGAACGGTTATGTGGCATCTTTGAAATGTTACGAACAATATCCCGGAATACATTGCAGTGTGCAATAAAAAATACAATATCAAAGTACGAAATGCGATCGTATTTACATTCACAATGCAAAACCATAACGTCAGCTGATGTATTTTCTATAAATACTCTTAGCTTTTCATTAAGCCTGTTGCTACAGAAAATAATGCATAATTTTTTATATATACAGTATATTCCTTTTAAGACATGTCAGTGTCCAGCACGTTAAGAATGTCAGTGCTCAGCACATGTGTAATAAGAATTATGATCTTTATAAAGTATAAACATGAATAATTGTACATAAGAAAACAAGACGTACTTAAATGTGCCACTGTATAGAGAAAATTTGAATTGAAACAAATTCTCTTTTTGTATCGTTTTTACATTTAGCACACGTGACACCTCTCCCTCTCATTTAAGTAGACTCAGTGTTGGCGTTTCAGGTACATGTCTGATGACATCATAGATGGTGGTATGCAAATCTTTGACTGAATCAAGTCGTGCCAAAGATCTGCAGGATGCCTGAAAAAGCACAGGGAAGAAAG
This sequence comes from Triplophysa dalaica, assembly GCF_015846415.1. Taxonomy (NCBI): domain Eukaryota; kingdom Metazoa; phylum Chordata; class Actinopteri; order Cypriniformes; family Nemacheilidae; genus Triplophysa; species Triplophysa dalaica. Next base: position 6,021,918 of record NC_079566.1, on the reverse strand, counting down.
ATTAAAACTGTTCCGAGGCAAAACTGAACATGCAAATGAGCAAATAATTATCTTTTCATGTGAGGGTTTCAACCTGTGTTGATTCCATTTTCCCAGGAACAGAAACAAATTCGTAGATCCCGAAGTCTTCAGTTGCGTCTTCATGACCTATAAGTATGTTATTCAAATTAGTGAACCATTACTAGAAGAATTATCCAAAATGATATACACAAAATATTATATTCCAAATATATTTGTATCTAGTGTATTATTGTATAGGCAGCAGAAAAGGAACTGATTGTTTAATATATCCTTATCAAGAAAGCAACTTTCTACTTAGCAAACCCAGAGTTACGTCAATAAGAAATGACTGCAGTCAGGTGAAACCAAGCCAGCTAGGCGGAAAAATGTTTATAGCGTAGGCTGACAGAAACCAGGCAGATATGATTATAGTTGTAATGTTAATGGGGAGTTTGTTTGTACAGAGAGGCTATGTACACATTACTGCCTAACAACACAGGTATATAGTGTGAGTGTGCAGTAAACCTACCGGATCGGTGCAGTCCTCTCTGCTCTGGCATAGGCCTAAAACACATGTCCAATCATTCAATGCTGTCAGAAAAACATACAAACCTGGCACGCATTTCTCAAACTGTTGAATATGAATGTTTTTCTTACCGTCTGTAGATTGTATTCATCACTGTTGAAACAAGATCAAAAAAGTATTAAAATTACTGGTGCTATTTTTTCTTCATCTTATTGTGAATGATTTGAATACAGTCTGATAAGCGTGCTAAATAATTATTTCATTTGTTTAAAAGTACACTATAGCCAAATTAATCTTTTCAAAAGAACTTTGTCTATTTTATGACACTGCGTTTGAAAATCAGACGGTCTCGCAATCTATTTATGATGAACAATTCATGATATACCAAGCATCACAGTTTGATTTCAATCATTCATTTTGCTATGATTTCAATCTTTGATATGGTATAACTCACTCCATATCATAGATGTTATATTTTCAGAGAATGTTCTTTACATTATTTAAAATGACATCATGTCAATCACAGAAAGGTCACGCTTTTCTTTTCTTTTTTGAGGTAATGTCTAAACATAAGTAAAAAAAGAAATAACTTCATACTTCGTCTTGGATGGCAGCTCTTCCTTATGAGCACAAACATCATACACACAATGATGACCACTGATGAGATTGTAATGAAAGTCAATGGAGACAGAGCACCTCCTTCCTGGATATGTTTTTCTCTTCCTGAAAAACATTGATGAACAAAATCATGTATATTTTGATACAAAACTGTTTTTTTCTGAGTCCATATTTAACCAAACTTCCCAGCATGTAATGGTTGGTAAATAATAAGAACAGGTGCCAGCCCCTATTTACTTTCTAATAGAACAGCGCAATGTATTTGAGAAACATATGCACTTAGCCACAGAAAAAAGCTTGTAACCATGTAGTCAAACAAAGAATGGTAAACTGTACATGTAGCATTCAATAACTCCTAGAACAAACTCCCAACAACTAAAACAAACATAAAATACCAGAAATGTGAGCTCAATTTAATATGAATTTATTTAGTATCCTGGGAGAATTATTAAACACATATACTTATGAATATACACAAATACACCAATGCAAAGCAGTCTGCACACTATTGTCAGAACATTTTTTTTATATTAAGGGCCAGTAGTATAAGCTTAATTTATATCATCATTTATATATATATATATTTCATCCAAATAATGAGAATAAATATCTGTCTCTTTAAAATTTTGCGAACAAAATAGAAATAGAAATCTGGGTCTAGAATGAAATTTGAAATAAAAAAATGTTACAAATGTTCATAAACAGGAATTTATTAGGAGAACTGTATATGTACGTTTAAATCTTTGTGTCATTTTTGGAAATATTAACTGCATTTTTTTATTTCTAGTTTATTTCTAACACATTGCAGACGTACCTTTGCCAAATCTGGCCACCACCAGCGAAAATTTGGTCTCATCCTGTTTCTTTGTCACATTGTTAAATGCTCTACACCAGAAATCCTTAGCTTGAGCTAATTCATAAGATGTCACTTCAAACCGAGTTCCAGTCATGATGATCTCTGTGCCGTTCGATGTCTTAGAGATCCAGACGCAGCTGTTGGGAGGGTTCGAGTCTGCAAGACATTCGAAGAAGACCAGCTCTCCTGGGTTCACCGTGAACACCCTTCCGGTTTTCAGACCCTGCTCTGAATTTACTTCTAGATTGTAGGGTCCATCTAACACAATTTGTAAAGACAGATAAAAATGTGTACTTTTACATTCATTTAGAGACTCTAATTCATTGTATTAGACATTGAAATGTCATTATTCATGTACTCATTGATATTTCAGATCTATGTGAACCCCAGAGGCGCGCAAGGAGAAATTTGATCAAATATTTTAATCTAATTTAGAAGATTAAGCAGCTGAAAACAATTTACACTGACACATCTTAAAATAGACTACATCAGTGTGATTGTTATGTCTCAAAATGCACACTGAAATGTTTTTTTTAAGTATGTTTTTAAAAACGACTTAAATATTCTGTTTCAACTAAGGCCAAGTACTGGCTTAAACTAATCCCTGTCTATGAAGCCGCCCCTAAATGTGTTTAACATGTTAATACACTTTACAACCGTCACCCACGAAAGTGACCAAAGCCAGCACTTACTGTCTTATTTTATACTGAAAAAAATCATATCATCTTATAATATGAATGCTGATCTCACACATTATATATTGATTTCTTAAACACTATGCATGGAGATAACTTATTATAAGGTTAAGGTTATTATAGATTACAAAAATGTATACTATCAAAACATTTCTGTCTATTGAAATCAAATCAAATATTAGCCTAAATACTTAATTATTGCCGTATTATTATTGCTTAATTTTTATTATTGAAGACATAAAATAAATAAAAATGAGAAATGTTGCCTCAGGAGTAAACTGAAATACAGTTAAGGTTGAGACATTCAAATTATTAACTGAAAATGAATTAAAACTAAAGTAAAACAAGAATTAATTCATAAAAATAAACAATATTATGATAAAATGACAAGAGCGCATTACAAAATAGCGACATATTTTTTAAATTATTAAAGCTATAACTGAAAACAAAACTATTCGAACTCTGGGTCCTTGGACTTAAAAAAGTGAGAAAGCCCATCATAGAAATGACATCATGTTAGTACAGAGTCACAAAACAAACAACAGTTAACTCCCAGACAAGAGGAACGAGCTGGACAGCTTGTAATGATTAACACATGGAAATAACAGATGATGAATGAGTTTACAGGTGACGCTCATCTAAAAAAATAACTGAAAAGAAACACAGATACTCACAGTACACACTGAGAGCAGTTCCTTCGCTCAGTTCACGGCTGATATGGTTTTTGGCCTCACAGGTGTACCGACCTCTATCATCTTTACTGACAGGACTTATGACAAGTGTGCCGTGATCTTGTGAAAATGTGTGCCGCTTGCTTGGAACTACCGTCATGTTGTTCTTAATCCACTCGTATTTAACGTTGGTGCCGGTTTCAACAGAGCATGTCAGTGTCACATTATCTCGCTCTTCTATGAGGTCTGCCCCTGGGCTCTTACGGAGAATGGGCTTTGACACAGGCACTAGTGGCAGAAACCATAAAAAAAGAGTGATAAAAGATATAAATGAGACTGAAAAATAAACTGACCCAACATCACTATCATGTTTGGATATTTTAGATGTATCTATTAATACATGTGTGTAAAATGATAAACTATCTGTACAGAGCTATTATTAATGCAAGCTGTTTCTCATACCGCTGACTGTGATCATCACTATTTTCGTGACGGCCACAGGCGTGGAGCTTCCTGGGAAGATGATGTTGATCTCCAGCTTGTACTCCCCCTCAGCGTCCTCATCCAGATGCTCCATATCTAGCGAGACATCTGGCAATTGAAGCACTGGTTTGTTCCTCAGCCGCATATTCGGGATGGCATTGGACTCGGTGAAAGTGACCAGGAGAGTATAAGTGGGTTTAGTCTTGTACCAGGCCCCCTGGAACTTCACATTCTTGACATCAAAATGAGGCTCAACTCTGAGGAGCATAGAGTCCCCGTATTTGCCATGCTGTGTGGGCTCCAGTGAAATATATTCCATACCTGTTCAAAAGAAAGTGTGCATCTCAAGTTTGTGCATTATACATAACTACCTATTCACACTATCCTTGGCTAAAAAGATTCCCGGACAGGGCTTAAGCCTACTGGCAAACAAACTTAAGAGAAGTTTTGATCAAAAACAACTTGCATATCTTAAAACATATCAGTGTGGTTGTTTTGTCCCAGCACACAGTAATGTTTTCTTTTTAAAGTATGTTTTTAAAAATGACTTAAATATCCTAAGGCCAAGTCCTGGTTTAAGCTAATTCCCGTCCGATAAACAGCCCCTATGTTTTTTATTTGATGTCAGGTACTGTCTCCTGAGGTAAACTTAAAGAAAAATGCATTACCATTTTTGTTGCTCTAAAAAAATATTTTCTACCAAAATGCTGGGTTATTTTAAGCCTTTGTTGGGTCAAATATAAAAAAAATACACTCTAAAAACGCTGGGTTATCTTCAATTCAGCAATGGGTTAAAAAGGGACACGCTTAGCAATTGAGTAAATTACCCCAGAAAATGGTTGATGTTTTAAATAGACCAGCATTTTGGAAAACAATCCAGCGCAGCTTAATTTACAAGCCAACGGTTGAGTTCGGCCTTATTTGACCCAAAAGCAAACCTTTTTTTAAAAGGTTTATGATTTTCAACCCATGGTTGGGTGAAAAGTGATGAACCCCAACACTGGGCAGAAAATAACCCAGCATTTTACAGGTTAAGCTGCAATGTTTAAGCAATAAAAGTTAGATTTTTAAAAGCATAAGAAATTACACTTTACACTTAAATGAACTGTCCACAGTAAAAAAAATCATGCTATATATCTCACACAATCTTAGAGCAACCTCAAAAGCTTAATATTCATGGTTTTGATCACTGGACAGACCAGCGCTGGGTAAAAAATGGCAATGTTTCTCATTAACAGTGACTTTGACGATTAAACATTCATCTACACCTTCTGCTAATCTATGCAGTTTGCACTTAGATGCTTCATTTAAAGGAACATTTAAATCCTCTCTTCATTTCCTTACCCTCAAGTTGTTCTTAATCTACATTTATTTATTCTGATGAACACAGAGAAACATATTTGGAGGAATGCTTGTAACCAAACAGTTCTTGGCCACCATTGACTACCATAGTGGGAAAAAATGTTAGTCAAAAGTTCTTTCCTACATTCTTCAGAATATCTTCTTATGTGTTCATCAGAACAAGGAAATTTATAAAGTACATTTTTCCTACTATGGTGGTCAATGGTGGCCAAGAAATGTTTGGTCAAAACCATTCTTCCAAATATCTTTCTGTGTTCTTCAGAACAAAGAAATGTATACAGATTTAGAACAACTCAAGGGTTAGTAAATGTTGACAGAATATTCATCTGTGGACGAACTGTCCCTTTAACTCTATAATGAGATATCTGCAAAGTAAGATATAATACATTCTGATTGGTCAACATTCTGCAGTTTCTACATAATGGGCATATAAGGGACATAAGCGGTTTATGTCACTCCGTCTCCGGCAACCAATCCTCAACACTGTTCAAGTGTCATATCTTAGTCTTACTACACCATCTCTTCATACTACACCATCTCTTTATTCAAACTTAATAAAATTATTTCAACTCAACTTACTTTTTTACAACCATTTGTTTAAGTATCTAAAGCGAAAATATACGGTCATGTGATCATTTTCCTAAAATAAATACCAACAGCACCATGACGCAAGGAATTTTCACTTTCACATAATATTCACTATTTTCAACCGCAGCCAAAATATCTTCTTTTGTATCTTTTTGTTTATTGTTAATAATTCGTCACACAGGTCTGTACTTTAATCACCACCAGCCCATGTGTTCAATCCTGTACCTGCTGTGAGCAAATATTTACCAGCTTCTCAGGATGATAGTGATCAAACATGACGTTCTCTCTAATTTGTCTAAACGGGTCTGTGAGCAAACACTCAGGCAGTATTGAGCATTACATTAAGCCCTGCAAAATGCTCCAAAATCTTGTGTTTGTACACATAAATAAAACATGCTCGGGAAAGAGCGTTAGAGTAATCCTGTTATTACTACCATCAAGACCAACTACTCTCCTCCTCTGAGCTCTACATACAAATATCTCATTGCTAAAGGATAAGATATCTCTCAGTGTAGATAAAATGAACTTATTGAAAGGATCAGAGGCCCGGCTCTGACTGACAGCTGTTAATCTGCATTACGTTGCTAAGCGAGGTTGTGTGGCAGCAGGCAGGTAGGCAGCACACAGGTAAACAGTGTCATACTCCTCCCATCGCCTCCTGCCCACAACTACCCGGACATAAGCATCTCCACCCCCTGCTCGGCTTTACCGGCCTGTTGACAGGCAATGTTGTGCATTACAATAGTTAACTGTGTTAACGGCTCGTGTTGTACGTTAAATAATAAATAAGGACGCCCCTATTGCAAGCACAAAAGACCAGGAGGCAATTTGGGTGGAAACCAAAAGTGTGCCTGTGTTTATAATGCTGAGTTCCAATACACGATGAAGTTTTGAGCATGGTCTAAACAAAAGTAAGGATTGTTGTGGTGATAACAACACTGACCTTACACCACCAAGCCAATAGGCATTAGGAATACTGTTCTCACTTACAATTTCAAATGACTAGCTCCATATGCGTTTCCAAACACAAACACTGAACTATTCACACCTTAATTGATAATACAGGGCCTATTGTGCAACAAACCAAATGCACATGTAGACGCGTGGATTGGAAAGTAACATAACCCTTGACCATGAATAATCCACTTCAATGTATTTTTAAAAATGCCGTGTGACACATGAAGTGAAATATAGAACTTCAGGCGTCTACCACAGGTTTGAGTTTGAGTCACATCTATGGCTACATTTAAATCCACAACACCTATATAAATTTGAGGAACATGTTCCCCCACAGTACCAGTTGTGGTGACATACTGTTATCTATATGTTATATTTAAAAATAATGTTAAAAACAATCAATGTTATATTTTCTAAATAAGACAGAACTGCAAAATATGATGTAACATATTGTAATGTAGGCTAAACGTATTTTGTTGGGTGTTTAATTCAAATATTTAAAGTGAAAGTAAATCTACAAACATTTTATTTGAAAAGATTATGTCATTTACATACATTTTGGGGTGTTGTTTAAATGTTATGGTCTGAGTTTTTTCAGTTTTTTGTACCTCAACTTATGTGAATGCAAAGGTTGCATATGTTTTTTTCAAACAGACATCAATATAAATTTGAAATAAGACTGATTGTAGATTTCCTATTTATTTTTCTCTAAAATTCTATATAATATGCCTATATAATTGAAGTATATTTAGTTTATATGTACCTGACAACTCTGAGAGAAAATTATATTTATTTAATGCGAAATTCAACCTTTGGAAATCAGGTTTATTCAACAACATTGAAAAATAGGCCTGTGTAAATCTCCAAATAACAAAATTTTAAGATGCCCTTGTTACACATTACATGCACGTACTAGTATAAATTATGCATAGTTACATGTAACTAACGCTAAACCACACCCGAACCTTATGGAAAGTATATGTATTTAATTATCACTTCATACTTTACTTACACTGTAAGAAGATCACCTTTAAACAGCCTAACCAAAAATTATATTGCAGCGCATGATGCATTATATAACATCTGCTGTACGGTTTATTTTAAAGTGTGTATAAAATCCTCTTACCATCAACACCGAGAAATAAGGTGCACATCAGTAGAAACATGGTGAATCCAACACATTCCATTTCTGCAATATAATCTCTAGAAGCTGTTTGGCTTGTGACAAGAAAGGGGAACTGGTGACAGTATTTGCCAGGGAAATGAGAAAAGCTAGCTCAGGCACCTCCCACTTGCCATTTGGACACACACCTGGTTGAGGTTCCAAAACGCTGCTGTCACCTAAGGGGCAGAGACAGTCTCACAGATACACATTCAAAGGGAGATATACACAGCTTAAGCACAGTGTCAGATCACCGAAAACAAACTCCTTTAAGACATACACAGACCGCTACAGGTATGTGATACCAGCAAAGACTGAGATTCAACTCCAACACACACACACAGAGGTCACTGAGCGAAACAATGCATGAACATGCAAAGTTTCACCTGAAACCGTGCACGACTTAAGACACAAAAAAATGTTTTAAGAACTGATTACACACAGTAAGAATCTTAAAATAGATAAACAGGGATGGCCTTAGATACGTCACTTAAGTTCACAGCTACTTGGAAAAAAATGTAATATGGAACATGTAGATTGACATAGACCAGCATACAAAGTTAGTAAACCATGTACAAAGGCCGCAAATTAATGTACATACATTTACATTTATTTACTTGGCAGAAGCATTTATCCAAAGAAACTTCCACTGCATTCAGGATATACATTAAAATGGTTTGCATGTTCCCTGAAGGTTAAACTCCCAACATTAGTATTGTCATCAAATGGACTTCCCAAATTCTTCATAAAAATCTGAAGTGTAAGCAGAATGCATGGATTTAGCATATATGTGTAGTATAATGGATGAAAACAAGTTCCCTCATATGTTATATATACTTAAAACATCGTTTCAGAGTAGTTCAGGGTGCAAAAATGTACTGCTAGAGATAAAATACAATGATATTCCTTCCATTACGTTAACTTAAATGTCATACAACTAATATCGCATCTCAATTTCCCTCAGTGCCTACTGCGAGTAATGTTTAGAGTAAAAGGTCATCTTTACTGTATTTCAATATCACACACACTAAAACGTTTTTTAAATCATGTAAATCAGCAGCTTTTACAACCAGCAAATGAGCTGAATTTGAGCATTTATACCACACGGGGCCAGCAGTGGTGTATATGACCTTTATTTGGACTGAATCATCTGTTTAAAAAATAAACACACAAACCTGACATAATAAAGCCCATGCCACCTTTCAACTCCCCTTTCACATGATCCCTTTCATCCGTTGGCCGAAAAGCCTCAGCGTGCTAAGCAGCACCAGCTCATAAGAGTCACTTGGACAGATATCTACTAGGTTTCCACAAGTTTGGTACTCCACTCTGTCTTTATTCAGTTTTCAAGTTGCCTGTTGTACAGGACACCACACCAGCCCTATAGTCCAGTTCGGAGGCAGAAGTCTTCCTCTTCTTCTTTTTGCTGTGTTTCTTATGCTTCTTCTTTTTCTTTTTTTTCTTGGACTTGTCCTGTGAATGTATATATGGTATTTGTAAGTCACATGGCCAAAACGAGTTAAAAAACTACTAAAATGTTCTTATAATTATGATGTGAGATGACTTACTGTAACTTTCTCCTTTTCTTCACTACTGTGCTTTTTCTTTTTATACTCTTCCTAAAAAAAGGACACACAAAGTTGCCTTAAAACATATAACTGTTCAATGAAACAACGAAAAACGTAGCCTAAAACAGAAAATTCTGCAGTCACATGCACAACAATAACCAGTTGGTTCCTGTCTGTAATTTTAAGTATAAATATATTTAAGTCCTATGGGTTGGGAATGACATGAATTGTGAGATATAAATTAAAATAGTTATATTTTATCTAAACTTTCCCTTTGAGATGACCGGGTTTAAGCAGTCTTACGTCTATATCCGACTCGTCTGAGGACTCCGAATGGCTCTTCTCAGATTTCCTCTTCCTCCGACTGTCCTTCTCATCCTTTGACACAAAAACATACAACTTAAGAGACAAAAGCGAGACGGAAAGAAATGGTTAAAATAATCTCTTCAGTAAGTCACAAGGTACCTTGTCTCTCTCGCCATTCTCCCTGACCTTCTTCTTCTTCTTCTTCTTGGATGATTCCTGCAGATAATAAATGACATTATAACGCAGTCTTACCAAAACAAATCTCATAACTATTTCCATCAGCAGCGAAAGTGATTCCTTAAAAGTGTATACTGTCAATCCTGGATAATAATAGTTAACAAACTAAGGAATCTCACTGGCGACACCGAATGTTTGACACAAACTACGTAATGATTTTCCTGTAAATGTTAAGAACCACTTATACCCTGCTATCCGTTTCCGACTCTGTATCAGAATCGTCTGACTCTTTCCTAGCAGAAGATCTTCTTCTTTTTTTCTTTCTCTTCACAATTTTCTTTTCATCCTGAAATGTAAGCAAATAAGAGAGCAAGGAACATTCAGTAACTATTCAAGGCTATTTTAAAAACACATGCAAATAACTCAACTTGTTTTCGTGCCACTTACATCATCATGTTCAGATTCTGAAGAGGAACCGGAAGAGAAATCAGAACTCGAAGAGGAGGAGGAAGATGAAGAATGCTTGAACAAACACAACAAAAGCATGAATTTGTTAGATTTAAAGCCACAAAGGCCAGACTGACTGCCCTCTAAAGGATGTCAGTGAAGTCACTTGTCCAATGACAGTGTGCTAGATCTGGTGCTCATTGAGAAACTATTCTACGCGTTTCTGTGATTGTGTTAGAAAAATGCCTGTTAACAGATACACGGGCTAGTTTTGAATGAGGTCTTCAAAGCACCAGTTTTAGAACATGAACCAGCACCATTTCAGTGTGAAAGAGGTGCGTGATCTGTCAAGAGCTCATTGCACAAAGCTGGAGAGCTCTCCTCACCCTACTGGACTTTTTTTTCTCCTTCTTCCTCTTCTGAAATAGAGACAAAAAAAATCAGCAAATCAGAAGCAGGCTGTTATATTTAACAAGTCAGATCGCCGTACACAACATCACCTCTTTCTTGTCTTTCTCTTTTTCTTTCTTCTCACCTCCACCAAGCACCTTCTCTCTGTTTTTCTCCAATTCCTTCTTCCATCGCTGATGAAAATGAGTGACGACACATATTACACAAACTGACACCTCCACCAACATCAAATACTGGCGAGCGTTTAAAAACAACTATACCGCATTCATTTTGTCCTCAAAATCAGCCAAGGCTCTTGAGCCCTTCTTTTTCTTTTCCAGTTGTTCCTTCACCTCCTCCCTTACACACAGAACGAACGGATAGACGTATAAATAAGACAACAAATCCCATATATGCATTATTGGTTCATGAATGATAATCTCCACACCATGACGGCCGTGGTCTGCTGAGATAATCCTGAATGGTTGGGCCTGCGTTGGGTGCAGGTCCTCGTGCTCTGGCAGCAGCTATCGGGTTCAAGTAAGCCTGAAAGACAATACATTTTAAGAAATTGCACGTTATTATCTAGCACGTTAACCCGCATAATAAACACGCCCACGAGCATCTACGTTAAATGAGCTATCTAGCGAACTACAGTTATGTAGCTTTGGTTGATAATATGTTTATGAAATGTAAGTGCAATGCAACTCACACATGAGCAATAGAAACAAAGGTGCAGCAAACCGTAGAAGAACAGTTTAAAAGAAATATATACTTGTTGAGTTATCCAGTCTGGGCCGCACACTAGCATTAGCGTCCTAGCATTAGCCTAGCAACACATCACAAACGCTCGTTTCAGGTTCAAAACATAAACGTAATGCATTTGTAGGGTTGGAAGCGCGTTATTGTTCCTTTTGTAAATGGACGTGGGTATGTTGTTGACGTAAGTTAGTGTTATTAGCACTACGGTTCAAGGCCTATCTAGCCTGCTTTCCAGTCACATGAAATTTCGCATAAAAGGGGACAAAAATAAGTTATACGAAGCAATGCAATATTTACTTACCACTCTGTTATCTCGCTTTCCCATGTTTGTAGATTTTGCCCATAACCCGCAGGCCAAAATCTAAGGACTGTGCATGTTGTTTACATCTCTCTGGTGCTGCAATAGCTGACTAAGCTCGGTATTAACGCCACCTAGCGGTTCTCTCAGCAACATGACATGTTCGCGACGTGACGCTAGAGGGCGACCCGCTTAGCAATCTTAACATAATCGTTATCTTGATGCGTACTGTTGAGATGATCACAGTTATATTGGAGATATTAAATAAGCATTATATTTTAAGCATTACTATTGTTGTTATACATTATTTAAGCAATGTTTAACGGTAAATACTCCGGTCGCTCTGGCAACCTCATATGGATTTCGGTGACGTGATTGGTTAAAAAGTGCTCGAGGTGCCGAGACCTCCCTTGAGTACACCTTAATTAATTTTAGCAATGTTTTTTTTTTCTTGCATATAATGTTAATTACCACCCAATTTAACAACAGGACCTAATATTTACATGTTAAAATATAGCATAAATGTCTAAGCATTGTTTCTCTCAGAAATCAACTTTACAACCCAGTTTTACACACTAATATTTATTTTACAAAAATATGAAAACGTCAGGCAGATACACATACAAAAATGCAAAAAGCAGCTTTTCTCAATGGCAAATTGGAATCATCTTTATGTGGGCAGTTTAACAACTCATACAGGAGCCAGAGCCTAAGACGAACATTAGCAGCAAACCAGTCCACAGACAACAAAGATATATAAAACACGTAGGCTACATACCATTCACCCTTTTTAACAAAAACACACTAACAAAAACTGATATGGTCAAAAAAAGGGCAGTGACCAACAATCTAATTTCAATTTGGTTCTTGCAAATTTTTAGCACTTTAGTGAGACGTCAAAGTGTTTGTAAGAGTAGCTAAATGAAATGAATTTAGCAACAAAAACTATTTGTGCTGTTTTAACATGAGAACATAGCTTAAAAAGAAATTAAATTGAATTTCAGAACATCTTCAATCGAAAACACATTATACATAATGCTTGATTTAACATCATTACTGAACTATTCACCCAGACAAGACAAAAGTAAGATCTGTCAAATGTATGTGATAGCAACGTGTTCTGCTTGCAAACTGTAAAAGCTAAAAGCACAGAAATTGCAAAATTATTTTTGCTATTATTACATAAACAAATAAACAAAACTTTCAATTGAAGCATTGACAGCAAAGTTCTATATTTTCACGCAATTTCCCTTCCTCTTTAACAAAAGCATTTTAAACGCTGACGGCATAAATATCAAAACTGTAAAATGTTAGAAAAATGCACTTTTACACTCGTCTGCCAAGGCTGGGAAAGAAAAATGAAAAACCTGTGAAAAAAACCCTGACCAAACCTTTAACTTTTAATCAATGTGCACAGTTAAAAGATGTTCAAAAATTACATTAAAAAAGATTAAATGACTCCTTAAAATAAAGACCAAAAATAAGAAATAGGATATATAATTATGATTACAAAATAAAAACTTATCTTAAAACCTTAGAAATCATTCCTCAGTATTCTGGATCTTAGAACCAAATACACATCATGCAGTCTAAAGTGATACAACACTTGATTATCAATGAATAATTAGGCTGCTGATTAAAAATAATATTTAAGAGTCTTATAATGAGAACAATTCATACAGTGTCTGTGCAGCAGCTAAATATTAAAGAATGTGTGCACATTGATTAGAGAATGTATTTCATTGTGGATTTGCTAGATTACATTACTGTTAACCATTTCTTAAAATGATCCAGCTTCATGATTTTAAATTCAGAGTACTGTCTGTCTGGGTTATTATAAATTATGTTATATTGGAAAAAAAACGAAATAAAAAAATACAGTAAAAATAAAATATCTAAAATATTTGTAAAGACATTTATTGTTACCGTTCTCCTGGGAACAGTTATGTTTTAATTTGTTCAAGTCTTCAGTGATATATGGCGCTTTAGCGCCATTAGCTGACCACTGTTCAATTACAGTTCATTTCAAGGACAAATGACTGAATGCATTTTAAAGCATCACTATCTAAAAACAAAATGTCAATAAATAAGAACAAATTAAAAGTTGTAGAGGAAATTATAGAAGGGAGCGAAACATCATGTACCAATGTCCACAATTTCCAAAATTAGGTTGCTAAAAGTGATATCCGATTATATAAACAATTGAAAAAAAACCTAACTAAAATAATTTCAAATAACTAAAGAAGCATTTACCTTTAATTCAAAGTTCATCATAAATGTGATAAAGCCACAACAGGTGTACTAAAAAGCATATTTCATGGGGGAAAAGCACTGAGATGGGTAAAAATCAAAGGTGCTATTTTTCAGCATGAACACGCCAAATTTCAAATTCCATCACTAATAATAACATTCATACATTCGAAAGCCAAACATTTAACACACGTATAATCATAAAACACTATGAATTACTTTTTTGACTAACCAAACTTAAAAACGGATTAGTTCTATACAAGACCCACAAACAAAAAGGCATATAGGGTATACATGGGTGTGATATCTAATGCCCTCTTAAAGAAATACAAACGCCAACATTTTGGAGGAGGGTAAGGCTGTGCCAACAAAATATCAGTTCAGTGGAGCTGGATGGTGTTATACACCAATGACAAACGATTTCTGTGCATTAGATACATACACGCAGGTTTTATTGGGCCTATGAACCATCGGAGAATATTTATGTTAACAGTACAAAAGTTGCTGCACAACAGTGATGTAATACATAAAATATAATATTAGGAATATTATATAAATAAAAAAATAAATGGTGAAATGACCACCTGTGTGTTCCATTATCTTTTCCAACATGTTTCCAGAACAATGTACGTGAATTGAAGAAAAAAGTGAGTGAACGATGACATAAATAACCCAACGGTTGCTGTAGTTGTATATGAAATCATGGACAACGGATAGCTGAGACCATCAGTTGCGTTGTACTGCAAAATGTTTACGCTAAAACCTGAACCATGGTTGAATCTAAAACTAAAGTCATAAATAGACCTGAGTATGGAATGTGAGAGGATGAGTATACTGATCCTGAGAGTATGAATCAAGCATCAGTGCTTAACTGTGTGAACCTTTCATTGTAGAAATGCAATACGGTGCCTGCGTACAGCTCCTTAAATCTCTTCCAACATCTTCACATGGAACAGATTTCTAAATCTAAAATCTGAAGCAGCTTCCTTCCTTCCCTCCACCTTCTTAATACAACTCTCCTGCCACACACTAAATATAAAAGCATGAAAGCTGCCCATCTATCAAACGTTACAGCTTGGGGCATATTTTGCGATCATATACCCACAATTCGGTGGAATCTAAATCAAAGGATGTAACACAAGTAAAGAACCTCGAATGACCGGTAATGGGATAAAACACATTCTCCAAAACTCTCCGACAAATCTCGCAACCTGACCTTTAACATAACTTACGGACACTATGACTACTTTCACTAGACGTTTCCTAACATTGCTCTACGCTTTCATAAATGTTTTTCCACCGTGGCTTAATTCTGTTCTAAATCCAACACTAAAGACAACATGCAACCCCGGCACGGGTCAACCTTCCACTACGCAGGTCCCTGACAACAGGGTGCAGACTGTTTGGTATAAATCAACAATACTGAGCTCTCTACAACAACCTACACGTTCAAGTTCACTAAAATTAAGACATGCCAAAAAGAAGATGTCAACAATCAACACTGACATAATAAAATAAGATGACCAGAATGTAGAAATAATGGAAAGAAATACGTGTGGAAACACATTAAAACGTCATGGAAATGTGTAGTTAAATAGTGCTTTAAGTCAAAGCGTTTGGTAGCGCCGGTCTGTGGTCAACTCGATGGTGAACGCAGGATGCTCGGGAGACTCGTGAGGCCGTGAAATAGTGAAATGCCATTTTCAATTGAACACTAATGGATTCTTCGTGTTTTGCTGTCATCAAAACGGCCTTGCATCCTACAAGCTGGCGTGTCCTCACGCTCCTGCTAAACACTAGAAAATAAGAACTAATCCGAACACCACGAAGGCTTTCATAAGCAAAAAAACGATAATTTCATTGTGTAAAATAAGAGGCTCCGTTCAACGGGCCCCTAATTTGCAGTAGTTCTTGTTTGCGAGATTGAAATGATCCCACGTGTTCCAGGCAGTGATATGCAGCTAAGACTTGGTTCCGAGCCGTATAAATTGCGGTCTCGTGAATAGACGGGATATCCCTGGCAGTGCTGTGATGCGTATTTTCCTCTGAGCAGACAATTTTCCTTTAAAGTGGAAGAGAGCAGCTTTCGATATTGTAAACGGTATTCCAGGCAGCACGTTTCTTTGTTTGTTGCTATGTATTAGCTGGCAGTAGTGAGAGCGTAGAAAAATACGATCGAACAACAGTTGTTGCGAGTCCTAAAAGCAGCACTTGATGTTATGCTATGGAAGACTGGTTCAAACGGGGCTGGATGGGGGTTTACGTCTTTAACACGGAGTCTAAAGTGGAAGCCTTGAGTCTTTTAAGCAGCTCTCTCCTCCAGGGAGGGCTTTTTGCTGGGGAAGGGTTGGGCATACGGGCTCTTGCTGGTGCTGTCCAGACTTTGGAAGTACAGGTGAGACAGTGCATCATACGCTGATATCCGTCTGGAGGGGTTAAATGACAGAAAACGCTGTGTAGGGGAACAAACAACAAAATGAGTAAACCACCAGCACGAGTTTGACAAAAGATGAAGATATCAATGACCGGACTGTTACTCACAAGTAAAAGCGATTTGCCCAGCTCATCCATGTCTGGCACCAGGTCCTCTATGGGTTTGGGAGGGCGAGGGGAAAAGGCACTCTGGGGCAGGCCCACCTCCTGAGGCCAGTCTTCTGGAGTGGGGACTCCCACCACGCTGAAAAATCATCATTCAAACAGTCAAAATCATGGCTTTTCACTTTTTAAGTCAATGAAACATCCAAACATTTTATTTTATCAACAGGTGTTGCATCAGTTTTTTTTACTGTAAACTGTTAGTGTTTTTACTGTAAGTCCATGTCTTTTAGGTTAACAGATACAAAAGAATTACTGCCCCACATCAAGTCAAGCACCCCTTTAAATATGCGATTTTACAACTCAAGCGGTTATGAATTTACATTTTGTCAATTCTTTAACAAATAACAAATTATATTGAAAAATGATTTGGAATAAAAAATATCTCAGAATTGTACTTACTCGAAAATTTTGCCTAACTGGTCAACATCCGAATTCCCACGGAAAAGAGGGCTGCAAAAAGACCAAGTAATACATTTTAGAAATTGTTCATATAACAGCTTTTCTTTTTTTATCTCATGTAATTCACCACATCCATTTATCATAAACAAACTTTTTATTAAAAAAATCTATAGCTCCAGAAAAAAAATAAGAGACAAATTTTCATTTGTATGTATTGTGGTCATTCCAGTCCAGTGTCTGTTGGACTTCAGCAAAATTAAACGTCAGGAGAGAAAAAGTCATCCAACAGCAATAAGAAAGACTGACAGCATGAGAAGACACATGAAAATTGTGATAAAGATTATGACTTAAAAAAAACAATTTCAGAACGTTTCCTAAATACATGTAAAATAATATAGCTTTACTGTTGAAAGTGAATATGAACTAGTTTTCTTTGCACTATTTGAGATCTGAAAAAATACAGAGCATCTTTTCTGTTATGTTTCTCCAGTTTCCATTTTCTGCAAATAAATGCAAATAGAAACCATAGTTTTATTTGAATTGTTAGTACAATATTGTTAGTAGTTCAAAGAACTAAACAAAAATGATTATTTTCCCTAAACACACCTATAAATAGTCAATTCTAAAATCGGAAAAACTGGTCTCTTCATTTTTTCCGCTGCTGTATATACCCAGATAGGGACGCCACGTGCAACCCAGGAAACAGATTAGACTCTGCGACCACTTTAACACAAGGACAGCCATACAACAAAAGGTTTGTTTTAACATTCAGTCTCCAGGTCACATTTCCAGAGGGGAAGTAGGAAACAAGAACTAAATTAAGTGAAATAAATCCCTTATAGTCTACATTCTACAAACCAGGCTTTACAGCCACATAACACACATTGCTCAACTGTATGTGTTATTTCCTCGCCAGCCTCTGGCTGAGCCAGTCTGAAGGAGAGAGAGGAGATCTGAGGATTTCTTCAGCACATGGTCAAGTCCACCCGCCTGGACCGCTAACTGCTGCCTGTGGCTCCGTGCCAGTAAGGACACCCGTGGGCAGGCATGCTTCCCTTGGCACGCGCGCAAATTCCAAGAGGGCCCGGTCTCCAAAAACACACCACAAGGAGTAAAAGTGAAAACGCTATTTATCCCTGCCATCTACTTTAGAGGCTCAAATGAAACAGCGTGATTGAACCTAACAGTAAAACAGCAATAAAAGTGCAACATATTCCGTTTATTGTGTATTCGGTTTATTATACACAAACCATGTTCAATAAGATGTGCACTGTCATGATTTATTCCTAAAGCACCATCATAACTAATCGTTGGCTCAACTGGTACAGCACTGGGTTAGCCATGCAACGGTCCTGTATTAAAACTCCACATTCACATACGAATTAAAAATGTGAATTCACTGCTTTGGATAAACAGTGCATGTTATTGTTCGATCAGATCTTGAGATGTTGCACATGCAATCTCCACACCCGTCAGGAGAGGTCGCCCTACGCCAGGACAAGCTCAAGGTGCTCAAAGCCTCACAGAGCATCAACTGTATTCACACAAAGAGCTGAAACGGAGCACGTGCAAGGCCTCTGCGTTTCCTCAGGCCTCCATTATTCCAAAAGCCCTCAGAAGACTTCATTTAAAGATTAGTCCGGAACGCTCCGATACTTGTCTTTGCGAACTTTTCCAAAACGCCACGATTACGCTATTCGCCAACTTTCAGTCAATAGACCGTACAAATGTTACCGTTAACATGCTAAAAATTCTTCCCAGGTGACAAGACCTCTCTCCCTTTTTCCTTTGAAGAAGATTCCTTGGAAATCTGTTGATTTAAAATGTGAAACCCTTAAAGGCAAAGTCAGTCCCGAGCAGTCGCATCAGACAAAAGCGGATCTATTTTCTAACAGTGGGGGGGGGACTCTCACCTTAAGCGATGTCATGCCAAAACAAGTATGGCTGGAAATCTCTTCACATTTGGTCTTCCCTTGGGCTACTTGTTAGTCTGAATGAATTAAGGGCTTTTTGCACAAGGCAGACATTATGCCGGGCCAAAGGCTTCCTGAGTGAGTGGGCACCAGCAGCGTTCAGACCGGGCCAGTACACGCAGTCGAGTCACGCTCCAAGTGCCAGTGTCTCTATCCACATTCCACCCGAGCGACCTCTGGAACGCATCCGCGAGCGTGTCGGTGAAGGTGCGAATAAATGATTTTCAGCTTTGCTTTAATCGACATGAAAGTCTGGTCTGTGGAACGGCAAACAAGGATCTGAAAGTCTTTGCCGGCCGACGGTTCTACAAAACCGGAACGTCGGCACACTCCTTGTCATACCCACAGCTTCATAGGAATACAAATACAGACTTGCCGAATTTCCATCGAAACTTGTAAGCGTCAGACGAGGATTAAACCTTTTATAAAATTCTCAGCCACAAAACAATAAGGTTAAAAAAACACAAGCAGGATGGCAAACCTCTCGAATGCCGATGTTGTTTCCTCCTTTCAGGCCAATGTTTCGCAGTCCTTTTCAGGAAAACTGTCCCCTCAACACTTCGACTTTCATCTTGAACAAAGCCATACAATATGTTGTTGGCTGAGGTGCTCCCTGTCTTTATAACTCTCGGCTGAATCTAAAAGCTCTATTACTGGAGTTGGCTCTCGCAGTGCAGCGCACTTCTTAAACTTCAGAGGGGAAACCTGGTCCCAGGTGCCCTTTAATCTGCAACAGGTGGCCTTTTAAAAAGCCTTCTTAATCACCTGCAGAAGGAGAAAAGAAGGTGTGCTGGTATTACAGCAATGAAAGCCCCCTCAACCCCGCCCCCGACCTTACCCACACACCCCTAAAGGTGTGCCTGCAGAAGGAACACTTAGTACACTTTCGATATTAAATTTGACAAGGTACGTACTGATAAAACATGTGTACATTTACGATTGAATGTCCAGCTTCTGAAGATTTCGCTTTAAATCTCCCATCAGTTATATCCTGCTGAAGTATTGGATTATGGTGTAAGGCAATGAGTCAGCTAATGTTATCTAATAGTTATCTGCTGGTGTTGTAAAGCAAACACTATCAGTGGACGCCGCCGGAACGGGCGGACAGGTGTGACCATTAGAACGTGAAACGCAGGATGTTTGTGTATCAGCGCTTTCCATTACAACTCTCCTGCTTCGTCCAAATGTGTGCTATACGTCAGGAGAGGGAAAAAGCAGGCCACGTAACACCCCCCTCCCCTAACAGCATGTGGAGGGCAAGGGGCAATAAGACCAACATCATGGACTTCACTGTTAGGGTGCAATATACACATCTTATATACTGTACAGAGCAGTATTTGTGATGTGGAATATTTTTTGGTAAACATTTTCTGATGATCAATGAAGGATTTCCCATGTTTAAAAGGCACACAGACCGATTTTTACTTTAACCTATCTATACGCTGAAATCTAAAATAACAAAATTGCACTTAACAGGTCAGAATAGTCTGGTCAAACTGACTACATAACACAAAAATACCACAAAAATAAAACACAGTAAAAAACTCTTTAGAAGTCAACGTTTTCAGGAACTAGTTGGAAAAACCTTCATCGTCTTCTGTTGGCCTCCTTCCCTTTTGAGATCTTTATGAAAAACCATAAATCATTTTTGATGCAATACCCGCTACTGAAGCACATTTGAAGCCACAAAGAAACAGCCGTTTAGGTCTATAACGGTTAAAACCTGCTGTCACTGGATTGAGCAGTTTAATAAATGTGTTGAGGCGAGCAGTTGGAAAGATTCGTTGAACCGCACACAGATGAACGGATCACTCCAAGACTGCTGTTCCCTGTTGCAACCACAGTGACGCTAACCATTTTCATGTTACTAATAATCTCTAGCTCCAGCAAAAACATGCACGAGTGACAAAAACCATTTGATTCCGAATTTCTCGTTTTCTTATAAAAATAATGCCGAACAATGTATTGAAATGACATTTAGAACGTAACTATAGTGTAACCGCGAAATTTGCTGATACTGTGTGGACATCAAGGTTACATTTTCTGTTTGATTTTGATTTGACATTACATAAAAAATTCGTTAAAATCATATGTGAATATGAAATACAGCACAATTATTACAAATAACGAATACAAAATTCTGTATTCTACTATTATAAAATAAAGTACTTTTTATATAATTGCATTTAAGTGGCTTTGAATATTATAATCTAGATTTTGTTTAGTGAATATAATCTGGTGAACCACTTTGTGACTAAATTTCAATAGCAAGCTTCTCGTCACTTGTTTCCAGTTGAACTTACGATGACAGTCACATGACGCAAAGAGCACGTCATCTGTGTTTGTTTTCCAAAGCGTCATCCCCATGAATCCTCCATCTCACATTTTGATTTTGCTTGTCCGGGTGTACTCTGTAACTGACAGTTTTGCGATGCTAACTTACCGTCGTCGGAACATCTCTGCGAAGATACAGCCGACACTCCACAGATCTACAGGGGTAGCGTAGCTGGACTGAAGCAGCACCTCTGGAGCACGATACCACAACGTGACAACCTGCACACATGCAAAACATAAAACAATCAGATATGTTAAAAACAGTCCCATTTTATTCATAATGCTTCCCTAGGGGTGTAAACTGTCCGAAATTCACTCTTGTCTACATACGTAATGACAATTTGACATTGCAGTTTATTTCAATTGGAACTGGTATCACCCATCGGAATTGCATAAGGATGAAATCACAGCTGGCAATTGCGTTCCCCTCTCGATTTCTACAGCTCTCTGTAACTCCGAACAGATCTCACTGACCAATCAAAAGCAGGATGACAGCATTGGCGAACGCCTCGTACAGGCTGCAGGGTTCTAAGAAGTCTCTGTGTGCAGGAGACTGCTGTTAACAGCTACAGTAGAGAGAGCCTCCAGACAAAACCCAATGACCCTGCTCCAGGGTGGACCGTTTCCAGGTGCTTTCCCTCCTCGGCCTTCTCTCCCTCTCTCTCTTCCCAATAGGCGCAGGGCCCAGAAACCCCCATGCTTATCAGCCAAATCAGTCAGGCTTGTGTTTGTAAGCAAAGGCTGGAGAGTACATCAGTGACTTATCCTTAAACGCAAGACGTTCAAGGGTACGGGGGAGGACCGGAAGGATGGCCAATGGAGGGTTAACATTGGAAATACAGTGAATACAATGTGAGCACTGTTGTTATGTTTTGCTAATTATATATATAAAGTTCCATCAATAAAGTGTGTTAGATACAAAGTCTAAGCCCAAATTAAAATGTGACTACATCCTCATCCCAAAATCTTTCAATTCTAAAACGGATGTAAAACTGACGTAGCCCCAATGGTGTAGAATATGCTAATCATTCTGATATGTGTTATTGTGGTCCTGCTGTGAATGAAAATAGCTTTCACATTTGTGTACAGTTTACACATAAGTAGCTACATAAATTCATACAATCTATTTTTAGTGAGGGGACCGCATGTGCTGTGTTGACACATTCTCATTTGTCTTCCTGGTTTAGTGGAAATAGGGAGGAAGTTAAAGGTGAAATAAAAAGGATGAAACATTTTGGCCTCTTTGTTGCCATGTGACCACAGACAAAAGCACATGACATTCTAAAATAAGACTCCTGTAGCACGTGAACTTGACTTCGTATGTATAAAATCCTTTAAAACGCTACGACAGTGTAATGGTCCAGATATGAGTTACAGTGACCACATTTCAATTGTACTACTTTGGTAAACGTCTCATTTGAATGCCTCGTTCAATACTTCTTAAAGCCATTTCTAATTCGCGGTAAACAGCCACGTAGTGAACAACCATTTCACAATACAGTCATGACTTCAACATGACTTCCAATCCAAACATTTTAGTCCAGCTGAGCATGTTAACTACATAGAAACAAACCCTGAGCTGTTGCGTTATCTAAACCTACCCAACCCAAGTAGAAAAAAAAACACGCTGCATGACTTCTAGGAAGAACCACACACAACCACTGCCGACTGATGTTCAAGCTGAAGTATATCCGTTTGTTTGACAGTGTTAATAAAAAGCTGCACCACAAACATACACACACACGCTTGTTCACACAGCGTCTCATTTGTAAAAGTTAGCAAATGTTAAGTTGAACAGCAGCGATCTCAGCAAACTCTCAAAAACGCTTTAAAAATGACGTGTCACAGTTAAATAATGAGATTTCCAATCGGCACGTTTTACTCATGATGGACCTCTGTAGAGAGGTGCTTGCTGACATCACGGAGGACACTGAAAAAGGCGTTTAGGAAATGTCAGAACGAACCCAACGACCTCGGTTTTCCTTGATGTCGTCGACCGTGACACTGGCATAGGTCTCTTTAACATTTACCCACAGAGTTCCTCTGTTAAACGAGACATGCCACAGTTTGCATCACTAAACCAATGGTTGCGCACAATGCAGCGTGCACTCACGGCATGTATCCTGACATCAAACAAAACACACAGCCTGGGTCCTATGACTCCAGCAGATAGCTGCTTTTGAAGTCATCATATTATCATTTCATTAGAGTAAATCTTAAATTTAGCATCACTTTATTGGAAATTCTTAAAGGAGTTCTCCACTTAAATTAAAGTATTAATGACATTTTAAATGACATCCTGAAGAACAGTGATTTCACAACTAACATGGTTGAAGGCTCTAGAAATGCACTTTAAAGACTAAAATCATTATCTCAATCTTCAACTAGGTTTCTTTACACCAGTCAGTACAGTTGGTGTATTTTAAGATGAAAAATGCAATTAAAGGGACAGTTCACCCAAAACTGAATATCCTGTCACCATTTACTAAATGTGTACACATTTTGCATTGATCTCAAAAGAAGATATTCGTAAGAATTTTTTCTAACCGAACAGTTCTGGGGCATCAATGACTACTATAGTAGGAAACTAAACTACTATGTTGGTCAGTGGTGCCCTAGAACAGCTTGTTTTTTCACATTCTTCAAAATATCTTCTTTTGTGTTTAAAAGAACTTAGAAATGTGTTCAGACTTCTAGCAAATGAGTACACAATTACAGAATTTAAGGTGAACAGTCCCTATTAGCATTCCTAAAGAACTGCACAGTATGTTAAATACTTGCAAACATTTCTAAGAAAGACATCTTTGGGAAAATCTGGGCATTAATGGGTTAAAATTAAACCTTTAAAGTTTGGATACTATTAATTCTTATTGCACTGCATTTAAAAGTTGCTTTCAAAAATATATATACGAAGTAAACAAATGCCAGTTTGTACACTTTAGTTAGCAAGTTAACATTCTCATTCTCCCTTGCTAGGTTTCTAACCATCCCTGTGGTGGTTTTTCTGAAACCGGCGGCTAATAAAAGGGTCAGATGAAGCAGCTCTGGCTGGCTCCAGATTTAAAGCGAGCATTCTGTGCATTCCTATCCGGTGACTCGGTGAGACAGTGTGGGCCCGCTCAGCACGAGGGAAACGAAACAGTTCTGCAGCTTTGCTCAGCACCGCCAACTGAGCGTAACCACACCGGCCCGCAGCTCGACTCCTGCACCGGGCCACCCTGCACTTCTCCTTACCCCACCCCACCTAATGCACTCTAGCGCCCAAACCCCTCCTTTAGATTTACCCCAATAGAATTAAAACAACAGATACACAATGTGACTCAGAATGAGCCTGGCTGATGGAGTTGGCTGGGAGCCTCTGTTTACATTGTCTCACTCAAAGGAAGCGAAGGATGAAAGGCCTCTTCAACACAAGACGTTCATCCGCATTCTTTCGGACGCCCCCGGACACTTTTAAAGGGGCAAGTCTGCTAACTTGGCAGAGGACAATGCTGCTTGCTAAAAAAGCTAACCTTATTCAGTTGGAAATAGATCAGCGAGTGATATCATTAGCTAGGTGTTGAAAGGCCTCTACGTAAAATTGAACTCTTTAAAGATCCAACGTGCCATTTTTTGGAGGATCTATTGTCAGAAATGCAATTCAGTTACATAACTTTGTCTTCAGAGGCGTAAAAAGACCTTACATAATGAAGCGTTATGTTTTTATTACCTTAGTATAAACAAATGCCAGTATTTACACTTTAGTTAGAACTACTATCTTCATACACCGTGGGTCCCCTTGTATGGAATTCAACATGTTTCTACAGTAGCCCTAAATTGACAAACTACTCTACAGAGCGTGTCTTGCAAATCCGTTATCTCCTTCGGCAAAGAAACTGCAACGTGACGACATCTTAGTGCAACATTAGTGCTTCGAAAGGGGGGGTGGAGCGAGCCATTGGCTGCAACTCGCAACCTCACCACTAGATGCCGCTAAATTTCATACACTGGACTTTAAATACCCAAAATTGGTGTTTAGTGTGTTTTTGACCATTAGCTTTACTAGCACCCACATGCTAATGTGCTTTCTAAAAGTTGACGAAATTAACTTCGTAAATACCCATCTTGAAAATTCTTATGGGACATCGGACCGAAACTTTGATGATTCATTCCCTGATACCGCCAACTGCACTCGTCAAGCGACTTCACTGGGTCTTCAAAAACCACCATGCGTGTCTTTTGGCATCATGCGTCGCGGTTTATTTGCATGCGTTTCACCCATAATGCAAAACCAACCGAAAGAATGACCAAACAGCTACGTGAGAAATCAATCTTTTGTAAATCGCTCATTTAAACGTTCACTGTTGGTTTCCAAAAACAGGTTATTCTTGCACGACAGTTTGCTGCGCTTGCACACTACGACCGTACAGCAAAAACCTCCCTCCTTGCCTCCCGCCATGTTTTGTCTCGGGACGAGCCATTCTTTGCCTCCCGGCTGTAAACACTATTATTGTGAAGCCCTAGAGTCATTCTGGGTTTTCCCGACTCATTTAAAAAGACAACAATACCACCAGGTTTGACCAAGATTGGAGATACAGATAAATGAAAGCACAAGTGGCATGCATAAACTGTATACAGTAAAGAAAAAAACCTCCACAACTGTTGCCAAAGTATGCAGAGCTTACAGGAATGCTGTATGGGGCCCTCTCGGAGCGAACAAAGAAAGCACAGTCAGACTCTTTTCCCCAGCGCTACCACATCCGCACATCATTAGTTGGAAAATTCCTGATATATGCTGTAATTTTTTTGCGCTTTGGTACAGGCAAGCCTTTAATATCCAGATGCCAGTGGATCCTGCGACGCACCCCCCCTCGATGCGCTCTTCTTCCCAATTGGCTCGCAGCCAACGCCCCGTCAACAAATAATGCCGACAAGGTCCGGGAGCAAGGGTTCACAACTCTCAGTGGACAGCTAGCAAAAGAGGTCACACAGGAAATACCAAATAAGACGCTCCCCGTACATTGTGCTACGGCACTCTTTGTGTGCCTGATGGTGTTTTGAAGGTCCCCCCTTTTCCGCCGGAGTTCGAACATACAAGGCAGTTTATCCCCCCCTCCTTTCTGCCTTTTGGAATACCGGGGGTGATATCTAAACATTCCCAGAGTGTGCCGCACGTGCTCTCCTGCGTGCCATGTTTTCCTTTTTCCAGACAAGCCGCTGCCTCTCAGTCTATCCAAAGCATAAGCACATTGTCTGGCAGCGAAAGCCGCTGCGCTCAGCTCAGAGGAAGAGTCGGTGCAAGTTAAGCTGAAACTGAACTTTTTTTCATAATTCAGATTTGTCATTTGAAAAAGTCTTTGCTAAGAAACAAAACTATTTGATCAACCCATGTGCACTTCAGTGCAAATCCTGCCATTTCATTCTTATCATCAAATTACCAATTTTCCAAGCTTGACCGAGTTTGTTCTTTGAGTAAATATAGATTGTTACAAACCAAAGGAAGCACAGATATAACATGTACTGTATCACAAGCAAACCTGTGACCTCTTGTAAATAGAGAGACCCACCAAGTAATGATGAGAATGGGATCCACCAGCGTCTGACTTGGAATATACCACCTTTCGGTTATAATGACACACAACAAACATGTCAAACACAACCTCATATTCTAACCAATAGCTTGAAGTTGCGAACCGCGAGATACCGATTTGAATCTATAAATTAAGCTTCTGCAAGACATCCGTCAGACTTCCGTTAGAAAATCTATTCTGTGCATCATTCACGCTCAAGCCTCTTAAATCGACACGCCGTTTCAAGTGTAAGACTGTAGGTTTGGTTTTGAGATGGACAGTGTAGCCCAGCTCAAAATGGAAATCACATTAAGCGGACTCATTTTGTAAAAGGGGGCTGAATAATTTCTGCTGTCGAACAATGAGTCATTTCCCCTGCCCACACGTGTATTGAAATAACCGCGAGCTGATTTCGGGAGGCCTGAATTCATTTTCACAGTCAGAGCAGGGACTTTTAAACATGAAAGGTCGCCAGTGTGCCACTTTCTATTCATGCTCGCGTCGCGTTGATTATCGACAGCCTGCGCTCAGCGCTGAGTAAGAGGCGCTGACCAGGCATGCTTAAATGAGAGGGGCAGATGGAAAGACCGTTAATTGCATTATCAGTTTGTGGCCCTTCAGTTTGTGTGCCAAGCTGTTAGGATAGCCAAAAAATTGCCTCGTGTCATTCATGTGCCAACGTAAGTAGCAACCAGCCATGATCATTACAGTTTGCAAAAGGATTAGCTAAGTAGCTAGCTGAATATTTGGGTCAAGTTGATTAAATGTGGTTATTAAATATGATTTTTTAATTAGACTGCCTGCAAACAATATTTTTCTTCCAAAATCTTTCAAATATTATGTTTGTCTCTAAAACTTTGTAAATAACAAAATTGTGGCTATTTGGATTCATTGGTAAGGCAATGAAACGCTTCAATGTGCTTTAAAAAAAAATTACACATTTGTACGGCAGCGAATGATTGAGATTCACAAATAAAGTTTATGGTCATGACAACATTGCATTAAAGTGATAGTTCAACCAAAAATGAAAATTCTGTCATTTACTCGCCCTCATGTCATTTGAAACCTGAATGACTTTCTTCTGCAGAACACAAATGAAGATATTTTGAATAGTGTTGGTAAGCGAACAAAGTCGGTACTTATTCACTTCTATTCTTTGGGCACAAAACCAATGCAAGTCAATGTGTCCAGCCGTTGTTCCGTTCCCAACATTCTTCAAAATATCTTCTTTGTGTTCGCCAAAGGATAGAAAGTAATTCAGGTTTGAAATGACGTGAGGGTGAGTTAATAAAGAAATCATTTTTGGTTGAACTATAACTTTAAACTACCAAAACTTGGAGTATGCTGTGCTCCAAAACCTTTCAGATATCAGATTTGTAGTCCGTGCACAACAAGTCTAGACCCAACACAATCTGCCTCATATCTGAACTATATATCACATCACACGTCCACTGAAACCCGATCAGCGCTGAATGTTGGGATGGTTTGGGTTAGAGGACGACAGCTTGGCAAGCTACGGTCGCTAGGTGATGCAAACATAAGGGATTCATTCTTCCATCTGAGGGGAAGGAAGTGACAGGGCCCACAAGACTCCCACAGCTCAAACTGTTATGAAGTTTGCGGTACGTAGAAAAACGGTTGCAGGAAAAGAGGGATTCCTTTCATCTCTGCATAACTCGAGCCACGTTAACCGCTACAGCAAATCTACCCAACCCCATTGAAAGCAGTCTGGAGGATACTCATGATGCACATCTGAAAAATACTTCCACAGATAGTCTTCTTTTAAAGGGACCCCAGAATAAAAATTATGTCATCAGTGATTCACTCTTGTGTGTTTCATACCCTGTAAAGGACTATTTCTTCTCAACACATAAGATGATATTTTGAGAAATGTCTCTGCGGTTTTGTGTCCACACAATGGAAGTCCATGAGGTTCAGTGTTGTTTGGTTACCAACGTTCTTCAAAGTATCTTCTTTTGTGTTCTGCAGACATGAAATGACAAGATGATGACAGATTTTTTGTAAACTATCCCTTAAATTATGGTAAAAATATGAAGAGTTTGGTTCCAAAAGAGATCACTCCCTTTTAAACAATTTTCAAAAATCATGTTTTTTATTGTGCACTCCAATTGATAAAAATCAAAGTGCTGTGTAAGTTTTTATAACTTACACAATAAAAAAACATGATAACATAATAAATACCATGATTTTGGAAGAAACTTAAAATGGAGTTATCTCCTTTTGGAACCAAACTCTTCTTATGTTTGAGGATATAAGCCATTAAAATGTCATGTTATTTCTGGTCTCTTTGTACAATGCAAACGGGTTTGGAAATCTGCTTGAGATCCTGAATCTACTGATACGTCACTTCTCTGGGGTTCTCCGGAATGCTTTAGTTATCTATTAAAGGAGGTATAAATTGCACAACAATAAGTCTGATAAATGATTTAAGGCATTTGCCTGCGGATTCTTAGATCCAATTTCATGAGCAATGAGGTGCACGTGATGTTTGCTTGAGCAAGGCCCTAATCGCTTTCATGGGACAATCCCAGCTGCCTTCATTCCTACAATGCCTCCATTTGGTATGAATCAAGAAACCACAACCAAATTCAACTTCAGAGCATTACCATTGCCATTACATTGTGTCCACATCCATGTCAACTGTAGACATGTTGTGCTTCATACAGTTTCTCTCAGCGCCGAGACGACTTCCCCATGGCTCGTTCCTGAGCTAGGCTGAAAAGGCAGCAAATGCACCCAAAAAAGGGAAAAAGAAGAACAAGAACATTTCTGTGTTTTGTATTCTTGGCCTGCGGCTTTTGGCTGTCAATCAAAAGTTGACAAAAGCCACCGGGAGACATTCTAGCTATCAACAATGCTTCGGACCCATGAGATTTGTAGGGTCAGGCTAATCTCAACCTCTTGTAGCACCCGATGGGTGGTCCATCAATTCTCTGTCATTCGGTTTCTCTCTCATCTACAGGGTGGTGATGAGAGCTATACAGTCAGCAATAAACCGGTATGATGTGTTCTTCCAGAGCAATTCCTCTCGTTTTATGTGCAGTTGCTGCTCTTTAAAATCCCAATAATGTATGTAATAATGTATAAATGTATGGTCCCAATAATGACCCTCTTGTCATTTCAAACCTTTATGACTTTCTCTCTTGTGCAGAACACAAAAGAAGATATTTTGAAGATCAGCACTGGCCCCCATTCACTTCTATTGGTCACAAAACCAATGCATGTGAATGGGGACAAGTAAGCAACTTTCTTCAAAATATCTTCTTTTGTGTTCTGCGGAATAGAGAAATTCATACAGGTTTGAGAAGACAAGAGGGTGAGTAAATGATGACAGAGATGGGTTTTTTTTGGTGAACTATCCAAATCCTGGATTTATGCAGCCTTCACTTGCTCTCAGAATTCCCACTGGGAGGTTGGGAAATAATTTTCATACCAGGGTTCCCGAGATGGGCGGGCCTTACACAATCAACAGTGCGGATGGAAGACAGATACGACTTATTTGTTTTTCCACAACAGCTTTATTACCTTGTCTTGTTGTTAAATTAATACATTTTACATATATGAATAACCAATCGAAGTATACTGTATGTTTAATAAAGTGTGAAAATAGCATGTATTTCACCAATATTCCAGAATAGTCAGCAAGCTGACTAGTGAAACTATTCAGTAGGATGTACGGTTGAAAACAAGGCTATAACATTTTCCCAAGACACACACAAGCATGAATCTGGCATCATCCATTCTTTCCGACAACGAAGCACCTGAACACAACCAGCTCGGAATCATGACATCAGAACTTGCAACTATCCAATT
Organism: Triplophysa dalaica; assembly: GCF_015846415.1. Taxonomy (NCBI): domain Eukaryota; kingdom Metazoa; phylum Chordata; class Actinopteri; order Cypriniformes; family Nemacheilidae; genus Triplophysa; species Triplophysa dalaica. The sequence goes on along the minus strand of NC_079566.1, from coordinate 5,991,115 downwards.
TCCCAGAGCACGTGAAGGCAGCATTAATCTGAGAAAAGCGTTGCCGAAATGTGTATAAATAGCTTTGGATAAACGCAACTGCCAAATGCTGAAATATGAAATGTAAATAAACGCAGACATGCAAACTTGAAATCTGACAAAATACTGTACTTCTGACAGAAACTCCCACAAAAAGGGATATTCCTTTTTGCTTTATGCAAAACAGACATGACAGACTTTACTCAAACCTGATGCCTGATTCGGTCTCCGTGTCAGAACGGTAGTCTGTTTTGAATCAAGGTAATTCTGAAAGCCTTTTTGTGGGCAGTTATGACTCAGCTGCCGTTTCGTTCATTCATATCACTTCTGCGAATGAAGTCGTCGAAGGCGGTAGCTAATGTTATGCATGTCACAGAATGTGGCCAAAAGCCATAACAGCATATCTACAAGTGACTGTTTCTTCATACACAATAACGACATTCCTCTAACTGCCAAAAGAGAGGAAATGGTTTTTTTTGGCTGCTTGTAGGGCATGTGATAGGGGGATTCCAAGTAGAGGAAAATGAATCAGGAGAGCCGCAGTGCTCATGTTCACCGTAACCCCACTTACCCCCCCCCCCTTATCTTCTTATCTATCACACTTTCTTTCTCAGTATACACAGGGTGGGGATGTTTTCTAATGGTAGATTCCCAGGTGATCTTGCAGAGACTCAGTGATCTAACGACTTAACAGCCTGCAGTCCCTTTATTAAAGAACTGAAACAACATCTTCTGCACAGCGACTACAACCTCTGAAACTACAGGAGGCTCTGGCTCTCATTCAGAATCTGCAGGCAGAATAGGTCTGTGAAAAAAACAGGGTTAATGTAGCATGCTCTCGCTCGCTCTTCTGCATGTGATACGGGCCATGCTTACAGCTAAAATTAGATGCGAGTAATTCAATATTTGCCATAAAAATCTTGACCAGTGTTCTGTTTTTTGTTGTTGTTACGGAGCAGAATCTTTCTGTGGGGTTCATCCTGCCAATTGATACACATATATTCAGTACAGATATATGCACGCTTCTTAGAGGAGAACTATATTTGTGTATATGTGACCCTGGACAACAAAACCAGTCTGAAGTAGCACGGGAACATTTCTAGTATTCGCCAAAAATAAAGGGTATTGGTAAAAATTCCAGTTTTTCTTTTATGCCCAAAATTAAAGTAAAGATCATGTTCAATGAAGATATTTTATACATTTCTTACCGTGAATGTATAAAAATGTTACTTTTGTGAGTTCATGGCCTGCTTCAGGGCCTCCGATTAAGAACTTCAAAGGCGATTTTCTCAATATTTTGCTTTTTTGCACTCTCAGATTCCAGCTTTGTAAATATTTGTTGTTTCGCCATATATTGTCATATCCTAACAAACCATATATCAATATAAAGCTTATTTCTTCAGCTATCAGATGATGTAAAAATCTCAATTTTGAAAAATGGCCCCTTAAGACTGGTTTTGTCGGCCAGGGTGACATATATGTTATACATAGAGTATATAAAGCCGTGGAAAAAAATAAGAGGCCCATTGCAAGTTTTTATCATTTAATTTAATCAGCATTTCTAGATGTATTGTGGCCAGTCCAGTGTCTGTTCAATATCAACAAAATCAAACTTCAGGAGTGACAAAGTCATCCAACAGCAATGAGAAAGACTGACAGCATGGCAAGACACATGAAAACTGTGATAAATGTCAAATAAATCAGATTTTTAAACATCTCCTAAATAAATGTACAGATAATATTGTTGTATTACCTAAAAAGTAAATATGAACTTATTTTCTTTACATTATTTAAGTTTGAAAAAATACAGAGCATCTTTTCTCTTATTTTGACTTGTTTCTTCAGTTTTCATTTTCTGCAAATAAACACAATGTTTTTTTTCATTTCTGAGAAATATTGTTAGTAGTTCAAATAATGAAACAAAATTATAATGTTACCTAAACACATCCCTATAAATGGTACATTCAATGAAAATAATTTTAAAACGGTGTCTTAATTTTTTCCGTGGCTGTGTGTTATATTCTGAGTAAAGCTATTGACATTTTTTAGGCCAACCCGGAAGTTAGTGTCGCACCTGATCCCTCGACCCAAAACCTATGCATTTTTCCCATATCCCTTTAAAAAGACAATGAAAATTGACTCTTACACGTTCACTTGCCTGTTTTGCTAGATTACCTTTACAAATGGATACAAAATGTATGAGTTTTGGTACCAAAACCCTAACATGAGACTATAAACAGAGATATACACCACAATTGCTCAACTTCCACCACCAAAACTTTTTAAAATGTTTTAAAGACCTGTTTCCTAATAAGTACTTTTTGGCAGTCGCATTTAGCCACTTCGTAGCAATCTCAGTTTTAAAAATGCTGTAAAGATTATCGCTGTTGCCTGACATGAAAAAACATGAAAATATCTACAGGTTTTGCTAACAACAGACAAACTTTTAATCGCAAATATTTTTCACTCTTCATCAAAGCGACAGAGCCACGTGGTCACCCATGCGTGATTCTTCTCTTTCCCCTATTTTTTCTACATTTTTAAACAGTTGCTAAACTCACCGAATCTACACCGTTATGTAAAACACATGCAAAATAGTTTTAAAACATAACCAGCATCTTAACTAAAGCCTAAAAGTACATAAGAGGATACAATGCAAATCTTTAAGAGAAAAAGGATCTACAAGGAAAGAACAGACACAGTGTCCGTTCAAAGGCTACATGTTATCTTGTGACATCAGAGCTCTCCTCAAGAGAATGTGACTTCAAACGCTGGCAGGAGTGAATTGACGAGACTCAATCGGCCCATCCATTTCATCCCAGCATAAAGCACTTTGTGAGGCCAGAGACACCGAACAGCCTCTGGTGGTTTCACTTTACACATTATGCGCTTGCTTTCAGGCACATGTCTGATAGATGGACTTTCAGTGTTACCACATCTGATTGGATGCTGACCAGATTAATCTCGTGGTGGGGTGTTTTGTCTGTATGATTGGATCTCACACTCCAAAACTACCAGAGGGCCATCATTAAAAAGGAAACATCTTTACTGTATTATATAAGACTAACTGAGAAGTCGTCGTAGTGCGTCATTTGAGTGAAAGGATTAAATGTGAGAAAAAATACATATTAACAAAGTAAAGAAATCTAAACAAAGTCACAAGGCAATGACATAATGTCTACGTACAAGGTGTTTGTTGCGTTTCAACTTTTAGGGGAGAGCAACAAAGTTACTTACCACAGAAGTAAGAGCCATCTGAAAGCTGTAGATCCGTGCCAGACCAAAGTCAGCCAGCTTGATCTGTCCTCCGCTGGTGACTAGAATGTTCTGAGGTTTAAGATCTCGGTGAACCACGCGGTGGGAGTGGAGAAAATCCAGACCCTGCAGCAGCTGGTACATCATATCCTGCCAAAACAAGACCAGAAGACCTTAGCCATTCCAAATACATAATCCCAAAATACATTCTAATAACCTAAAGTGGAAAAAGCAGATGGGACGGTATTGATATCAAAGAGGGCGATTAGGACGGATCATGGAATATCTCAAATACATATTTGTAACACAGATTATGGTCTTTTGAGATTTTACAGAAAATGTGAGCTTGTCACTTTAAGATATAGTGTGACAGAGCAGACAAGCTGCTGTAAGGTTTGATTCCTATAGGCCTCCGCTTCCCTGCAGCTGTCTCTGGATCACGGCTAATTGTGAATTGACTTGTTCACTCTACACCCCCCCCAAAAATCTGACCATAAGGCTTCTAATACAAAAGGACAAAGGGATGTTGGGAAAAACAGAGGTCAGGCACAGAATGGTCTAACTGCCATTTCCTTTGGTAGAAACTGCAGAGATACACAAGAGAGAAGCCGAGGAAGTCAGACTCACTAATACAATTTGTTCCAAAACATTATTAGCTGAGCTTCCTATGAACGCTTCATTCTAAAAGCATCTTAGGCAACTAAACCATGACATCTTATTTAATATATTTAAATGGGCATCAAGCAGGAAATTTTAAACTCTGTTTAGTCTTTCACAGATCTGCCCATACTTTGTATATTTCTATATTTTACATATATGTGACCCTGGATCACAAAACCAATCTTAAATAGCACGGGAACATTTTCTGTAAAAGACAAAAATGCATTGTATGGGTCAAAATTATTCATTTTTCTTTTATGCCAGAAATCATAAGGATATTAAGATCATGTTCCATGAAGATGTAAATTTCCTACCTTAAATATATAAAAACTTTATTTTTGTGAGTGGATGGCCTGCTACAGTGCCCCATATTAACAACTTCAAAGACAATTTTCTCAATACTTTGATTTTTTAGCACTCTCAGATTCCAGAGTTTTAAAGGTTGTATCTCAACCAGACATTGTCCTATTCTACCAACTACATACATCAATAGAAAGTTTATTTATTCAGATTACGCATACATCTTAATTTCGAAAAATTGACCCATAAGACTGGTTTTGATGTCGGGGGTAACATACATTTTGTTCTGATCCTTTTTTATTTAGTTACATTTCTCATAACAACCTGTAGAAAAAAATATGTTGTTGTTCTGAGTGTATATCAAGGAAGGGGCTGGGGGTCAGTTCAAAATGTAGAGAATTTCCGTCGTTTATCCACGTAATAGAGTACCGCAGAAATTATGTATTTTTGTAGCCCAACCCGGAAGTTAGGGCCTCACTGGTTCCCTCGACCGAAAGCCCATGTATTTTTCACACATACTTTTAGAAGATTGCTAAAAATAACATCAGCGAAAAAAAAGGTTTATGCGTCGCCTCTACAGTACAGTATAGCCACGAAATGCTAAGCAAATTAATTGTGTGTGTGTATATATATATATTCAAAGTACAATTAAATTGGCTTTACAAGTCAACTTACTATTTAAATTTGCAAATTGTAAAAAAATAAGTCAGCTTACTATGAATTTAATTAATTTAAATAATTTGACTAAAATTAAAGATTTACATCTCATCAAACTAAAATAAGCAATTGCAATATACCATTTTAAGTAAAAAATTTAAATTAGAAAGTCAAAATTACTTGTAAAGCTGATTTTTCATTGTACTCAAAAAATGTAAGCCAAAAGTATTTTTGTACATTTTCAAAATGCACTGTAATTGACTGTGAACGAGGCAAGAGAAATGTTAAACATTGCTGTTGTACATTTTGTGTATTGTGTGAGGCAACTTAATAGATTACCTAACTAGAAGAAAGGGGAAAGAGACAAACTGCAAGAAAAATAAGTTTAGTCAAAAGTAGGAAGAGGCGGCGAGGAAGAAACATTTGCTCGCAGTTGCTGCTTGACTTGTTCCAAAGCAGAGGTATCAAGCAGCGGCAGCCTACCCCTGAAAAACCTGCTGCCAAGACCTCACAAGTAACATGGATCTGAGCCCGCAGCGCTGTTCATTCACCAACCAGCTGGTGAGTGATTAAAACCACTGAAACAATGGTGTGCACACTCAAGCAGAAAACTACAAACGGCGCGAGTTGGACCGGGCGAGTGGAAGGGGATGAAGGTCCTGACAATGTGCGCACCAGGGGCCCGCGCTGGGGGACGCGTGCGCTCTGGGGGCCGGTGTGCCTGAAAACAAGGAGCCTTTCTGAACAGTCATCCACCCGTGACCTCTCAAACCTGCGGGTCCGGCGTAGCACATGCGGTTATTCTGGGAGCTCCTAAAAACGGCATCACCCCCTACCAGTTCCTCTTTCTTGGCCTGAAATGGCTAACGGTTGGCCCGTTTTTACATATGACAACAATGAAGAAGAAGGGTGACCCAGGGGTAAACAAACATACATCACCTCACCTGCTTTAATTTAATGTATTACACTTATCACATTTGCCAAAAGTGAGGGTATGTGAATAAAATTTGTTGGAAATGTGTAATAATATAAATAATTCAGACGTTCTGGGGAAAATGCTCCAGTTAACCAATCCTGATATACCTGTCAAACAGTCTCTCATTATGAAAAAAGAAATCATTCAGATTCCACCTAAGAGACGTGTCTTTGTTGAAACATGCTATTCATGCAACACGGCCACCATAATTTACAATCAAAACATTAATGCTTCAAATTAAACCAACAGCGGCGACCTGAAATAACCGCTGAGAGGCATTCAAGCCCGAAACAAAAGCAAGATTGGATAGCACCTGTCCTAAAGTACCTCTTCTCGGAAAAAGGAGGACATAAAGCCGAGGAGGAAAAAGCTAAAGAAAAAAGAAAACTCCCCAAAAACAGCAGTCAAAACAGGGCTTCCAGAAGGCACCCCCCTTTCTCATGCTAATTCATGAGAGGCAGCCATATTGTTTATTGTACACGGGCACAATGCAGGACATCTGCCAGTTAGCATTGGTGTAATTCCTTCCCCATGCTTCATTAGGCTCTCCTTTATGGACCAGAGACAGGTCTAGAGAAGGCGCGGGCCGAATGGCCTAGCCGCACTCCCCAACACAGGCCGGGCCGCTTGATCTCCTTCCAGCTCATTTGATTCCCGGGGCCTCTCTCCTCAATTAGCATGCGGTGGGTCTGAAATGGGGCAGGAGTGGGCAGTTTGGGGGCTGAAATGGGGTGGAGGCTGGGACCTCTGCAATCTGGTGTCCTTAGGAAGGTGCTGAATGAGGTTATTGGGCATCTATGGGAGGACCGCACAGAGACCGCAGTCTACATCTGATGTCTGTTATCTGGTTTCCCATAGGGAAGCTCGGTCTGTGTGGCCTGATAGAATGGAATCTCACTAATGCATATTCAAGAGCGCTTGAAATACACATCTTATTCTCAAAGACTATACTGTGTGCCATTTTTTTTAAAGTTCAATAAAACTATAATAAATGAACAAAATATGTTAGACAAAACACAGTTTATTTACAACCCCTGATCCCATTCAGTTTCATTTGCACTTGAACACATGCAAAGTTCTTCTAAACCCACGGTTGGGTCAAAAAAGGACAAACTTAACAGTAGGGTTACATTAACCCTAAAATAGTTATATTTGAAACAACCCAGCATTTAAAACCATGTCTACACGCGACATGACAACCTGCTTGTTCTTAATGGCTTTGTCGCACCGCATCCAGTGTGGACAAAATGTAAAACTACAATGGATTCTAATGAGTTTCTGATGTCTTTTCTCATGTCCAGTGTAGACACGGTGTATGGCTAAAACAACCCAGCAGAGGTTAATTTATAACCCAACAGTTGGGTTTCTCCCTTTTTGACCATTGGTTAAAAATAACCAAGCATATTTTCAGCGTGTATTTTATCTCGCTATTGTTCATAAAATGAAAAATAAGTACAGGGGCCAGTTGTATAAACTTAGCCGCAAAGTTCTAGTCTCACTGACTAGCATTAGTTAGGACATTTCACACTTCAAGTAGACCAACAATCCAATCTACCTTTTTATGTAACTGACTTAAAGAAGTTATGACCAGTCTTGAAGAAAAAAGTTTGATGACCTGTAGAAGATCAAAACGTCACAGCGTGACCTCTCGATTCAGAAATATAAAAAAAAAATAGGAAAACTAACTTCGTTCCACTGTCCGAACGATCTTCGCATGCTCAAAGTCTGACCCCGCCTTTATCCTGATAGACCAAACGTGTGAAATTAGATGGCCTAAATGTATCCTGTATATTGTGTACAGATATAAAATTTCTTAAAGTTTTATCATCCATATCAATGTATTTTTCTACGTATTTGTTATGTAAAAACTTGTGTGGAAACCCCTAATTTCAAAAAAGTTTTTTTTTTATTCTAATTTATGTCTCTCGACATACAATGCTTCCTTATCGATACAGAAAACTTGCATAGGAAACCCCTTAGGTGTCACTTTTAAAACTTTTCAAAACTTTCCTTAGCTTCTATTTCAATTTGGCTCAAGCGACAAAGAGAGAGATCTAGTTTGTTCCAACACTCAATGTAAGATGTCCTAGGGGGAGAAGCGGCGAAATACGATGATTGGATTTGTAAGACTAGCATGTGGGAAAAAGTCAAAATAGATTATGTGAATGTAGATGAACGGGACAAAAAAATCTGACATTTCCGCTCGATGCTTTTCGAACAACCGTAAGAGGACACTGACGCAGGCCCAGTCAACAGGATTAATTCTAGCCTAATGAAAATGATATTGGGACTGAATGATTTATTGGCCCTTGAGAAAACCCCTTGGAGTGCGCAGGTTTATCTTCAATTAAAGGCTGAGCTACACAGACATGCACACGTTCACAAACTCTTTGCATGTGCACAAACACACAAAGACAAGCAGTGAAACAACATTCCTCTGGCCAATCTTGGTGAAAGCCAGAGCTGAATGAAAATAGAGGCCCAGAAGCAGCCAGCCCTTTAATTAGAAGCCCATCCACCACATGCACTGGCCATCAAAAGCACATGACTCTGTGATCCGAGTTCCATCCTTCATCTGCATTCTTACAAGGCCAAAATGCTTATTTTTTTGCTTGTGTGACTTGAAGCACAAATACAATTTCTTCTTATTTTAAATACAACAGCTGTTTTAAGAATATGGAGGATGGGAAAAAGCTGGTCGGTGGTTGTTAATCTGAAGCAGATAATATAAAATGTTTACCTGATGTTTTTTTTAAATGAATAAAAAGTGTTGCTGCCACTTTGTAATGGCATTTTTTTTATTCAATTGCATATTCAAAACAATGTGAGACTGTATTTGCAACTCTGTGTACTGACCGAAAGTGTACACAACAAGACCAGGTATTAGAATAAAATAAAAAGGGTACGTTTACAGGTTTTGCTACAAACCTTTATAGTTTTGGGGCTTAGGACATCGGATTTGCTTTTTGTAATAAAATGTGGCGGTATGGTGGTACCTTTATAGTTTCGGGAGGCACTCCAGGATCAGGTGCTTTCTCCAAATATGTAGTTAAATCTTGGTCCACGTGTTCGAAGACCAACGTTAGTTTGGTTTCGCGATCAGTCCTGGAAACTGTGCACACATCAAACAACCTAGAGGAAAGAACAAATCATTTTCATTGTAAGACAACTTTTAAACAACAAAACCCATTATTCCTTTTAATGATGGATCTTAATAAAGCCCCATTCTTCCCAAATCAGTCTGGTCAACCACATCTCTAACAACATTTAAAAAAAACTACTTAAAACAAATCTCTACTGTGACTACTTGACAGGCAAATTAAAAAAATCTTTCTCTCAACAGGTATGGTTTTGGCTTTTCTGGAAACTAGTTACTGGGTATTAGCACCATTGTATTATTGCTCCTGTATGACATATCGCTTCATTGCTCTCTAAACTCTGTAAGTCGCTTTGGATAAAAGCGTCTGCTAAAAGACAATGCAAACGATGCATACATAAATTCATCTCTAAATAGCCTCATCCACATCTTGGCCGACAGTCTCTCTGTTTTCTAATAAACTTGAGACGTTTTAGTTCCATGAGTGTAATGCTTCTTCAAATTATTCTAAACCTATATTCCTGTTCTGATCTCATGATGCTGTAGTACTTAACGCTTCTACGTGAATGTAGTTTGTTTTGGGTAGATCATATTGTTAACCCCTACAAAGACGTGTTTAAACCACCATCCAGCGATGCCCTTTACCTTAACATTTTGTACCATCTTACATAGAAAGCATATCAGATGATTTTCATGCATTTTTTGATATGACACATAGATATTCTGTCATGATGCAGGCTGATGCCTAAACGCATATGTGTGTAAAGCATTACAAAATCAGCCCATATTTATGACAATAAAATATGAGTTTAATGTCTAAAAACATCTGTTTGATGTTTTCTACAAAGATAATGAACTATCTTTGACTTTTAATGAAAATCAAATATACCTAATCTACCAAAATAATCTCTCATGCTAACGCTATCCAATCCCATGACATCATAAAGTAAATTTCGCCAGGAAAACCGTCTCCTAGAATCCAGATTGTACCTCCACAATGTCTCTTAACCAACAAAACATATGGCATGAATAATATTCTCATTATAAGCACTGAGAGGTTGCTGTACTTTCACAGTGTTCCTAACGCACAGCCCTATAAGATTCTCAGCCTCCAAAATCTCTTAAAGCCAAAAAACGTTGTCTCCATAAGATGTACTTCCAATTTTTTCCTACGACGACCAACATTACACAGATAAAATGTCAGAAAATTAATTTGTAGCCCAGACCTTGGTCTATCTTCTCAAAAAGTATGTGTATGTGTTTCCATAGACAGCTTTGGACAGTGCTCCTATAAAGTACATGGCAAGGTCAGGCCTTGAGAAAGGCCAACCAATGACGTGAGCTCTCATCAACGAAAAGAACGTGATGAGCCAAACAATCTATTCATTTCCAGGACCCTTCCCTCAGAGACGTAAAATGATATCAAATCAGGATTTCCTCTTACCCAGTGAGCCATTTTGACATTTATAAGCTACCAAGTGACACTGGCAAAACAAGGCAATGACCTTGATGATTCCAGACACCAACAATGAATTGAAATGCAACCATTCAGGTGAGAATGACGATGGGCTACTCAGATATTTACGCATCAATGGTTTCACATCTGCACGTAAAGGTCAACATTGGCTATCGTTTCAGTTGACAAAGGTTAGGTGAATTGTTGCAGAGGTGCATGTGTCAACGGCACCATTTGCATTTGACAATCTAATTATCACAACAACGAGAAGTGTATAGATGCACGAGACATTATCATCCTGTGATAGAGAAAATGAAACTTGCTTGATCTCTTTGAAGATGTTGTGTAAGTTGTGTTCTATTATTAGGCCTAGTGGCTTCAATGGTCAAGTAGATGTCTAGAGATCAAAATTGACTGGTGAATACCAATATTTTATGTAACAATACTAAACATGGTCGTTGTCTTTCTATAACCTCAGATGTCCAAATTCACAGTTTTTCAGGAAGCAAAAAAAATGTCATTTATGAAACGATTAAACACTGTGTTGTCAAATTTGACAAGCACTCTATAATACTATTAATTGGTTCGATAATTTCAAAATCAATTCACGAACCAAAAGTGACTAATATTAATGATTCACGAAATATGAAATCACGAAATATGGAGATACAAGGTTTCAGAAGGACAGCGGCGAAATGCATGTTAATAAATGAAAAGCATTTAAATGGTCGAGAACTGTCAGTGTGGACAACATATAATGATAAAGTCATTGCAAGATTATAAAGAACTGGCAAGTAACCCAAACTTTCAATAACTGAACATTAATGGACGTAATATATCACTCAACAGATCCCAATGGAGGAAAAGCCACCTGATGTGACTTTCTGTTCAAACTACAGGTACCTCCAATTTTAATGTTCTTTTGGGGAACTAGCTAAAAAGGTCAACCGGGACATTTTGATGTGACAGGAAACACGCACAACTTGAGGAAACAAGTAATCAAGCATGTAAAAGACAAACCAAACTTTAGCATGCACGATCAGCTAAAATCACTTACACATGCACTCCCAACAAACCATTTACCTGACCACATTTGGATGCTCAAACGATTCTAGTTGTCTGAGTACCGCAACCTCGCGGATAGTGGAGAGGGGCATTCCCTCTTCCTCCGTCTGGACCCGGACTCTTTTCAGGGCAACGAATCGGCCCCCGTTCTTCAAATCCCGTGCTTTGTAGACCTTTCCGTACGCACCTTCGCCGATCTCAGCCACCGGCTCGTACTGTTGGCTCGGGCTCTCTTTGTCCATTTTTTCTCACGCCGAGATACTGCGGGGAATCCCGAAATGTGACGAGCGCAAGGATAGTTCACAAAGGCATTATCGGGAGCGCGGCGCTGGCACGTGCACTGCCTGTAGATCGAGAACACAAAAGGAAGCAGAGGTAAACACGAAAGTGATCAGATAAATCTGCCCCGTGCATCGAGGACAAAATACACAGCGGCATACTCACAACGTACACAATCTTTCCGCGTGCGTATCCAATTGTCAATAAAAGCGCATCAAATAAACATCTGGAATTGTCAGGAATAAAGTAATCACTTGTTGAACTCTTCGACTAACGCAGGTGACGTTACGTTAGCTCTAACGTAACACGCGGTGAACGGTTATTTAACGCGCGCGCACATTGCCAATAAAAACATTCGCGAACAACATTGAATTTTCTCATTTCGAGATTGTCACCGACCGTCCCATCTGTTCATTGTGCAACACAGCCTCGAGCACGTGGTTGTCTACTGATTTCATTGTTTAACTCTGCGTATCAATAAACTCCGAAACTAAACGAGCGCATTCGCTCCCACGCTTCAGTCCGATCCATTAACCACGCGGCGGTCTTTAAAACGACATCGATTCATTAATTCGCAATCTTCCGAAAGTGCATCCAAAGCCGGAGAAACGCAAACAGATGCGCTTAAAACACAACAAAGTTTGAGGAGGTCGACATAGTTACCCGATTGATGATATTCCACCTGGAGAGTCGCGTCATTCATAAAGTTGCGTAAAACAGCGCTCGCTTTCCCAGCGTCTTCACGCAAATCACAGCAGCGTCCTCGCGACTGACCACACAGGTAGAGGGATGGTGCACGCGTTAACCCCCATCTCCTGCAGTACCACGACACTGCAATGAACTGGCAGACCGAGCGAAAGCAAGGGATCGTCTCTCTCTCTCTCTCTCTCTCTCTCTCTCTCTCTCTCTCTCTCGCTCTCTCTCTCAAGACTGAGCCGATAAAACGCAAATAACCGCCCTTCCCTCTTATGCTTTTCCCATCTATGCAAGTTTATGCGGCGCTCGTGTATGTGCTTGGTCTCCTCCTCACTTTCCCACGCTGGCTGAATGTGCCTTGACCCCCTTCAGAGCAGTTTGACACAGAGCAGGAGCGTTTCCGCATTCCTCGCCGACTACAAAGCCTCACCGCCTCCTCTTGCTTTCTCCCTGCCTGCTCGCTCCTTTACCATTCATACCGCTTTTTTGGTTTTGTCTCGGTGTCAGAACGGGATCACCGCAGGGGAAGAGACGCAGAGAGGGCATTTGATGCATGGGTACATTCATTGAAATCATTGATTTTGATCATCGTGCATCTAATGGCCCAATATCTCTTATAAACGCCTGATCAATAACTGCAATTCTTGAATCATAAGTTGGCGTGTCTTGTAGTGTTGATGTTTTTTAACCTGTTAAAACGGATCACAGTGAAATATTCGGAATGTGGGGTGATAAGCTCTCTGTCATGAGGCTCGTGTTCAAGGCCCTCTGTAGTTCAGGGCCAAAAGATATTTCATGTTGTCTCGTTCGTCCCGCTGCAAGGTTTTTCTTGCTATTTCTGAATAATTATTGCTTTTATTGATATATATATATATATATATATATATACTGCACTTCAGAATTGGATGTTGTCAGTGTTTAGGTTGGAAGACTTGAAATGTTGCTCAATCAGACCTTAGCGATGTTTTTAACTTTGGCTTTTTTAGTGAAAACATTTTAAGATGTTAGAATATGTGAAATGTACAACAGATGTAAAATTCCTATACAGTTGTATTGAGTTATTTATGAAGTGCAATGTGGCTAATATGACAAAGCTGACGTTTATCCATGACATTCATTTGTTGTATTTTATTAAAAACTTTTTAAAAGTCTGATTATGCCTGTTTTATTGCATTTTTAAGGTGACGGATAGCTTAGGTACATTTTTAAACATGTTTTAAGATATTAATAAATAAACAAATAAATATAAAACAATAAATCTGAATTTAATGATAAAATGATATAAAAAATGCGATGTGGCCAATATGACAAAGCTGATATTCATGCATTAATTTTATCAATTGTTTATATTTTGTAATGAAATGTTACAAAAACATTTGTTTTAATAAAAAATGTATTGCGAAATTCTGATTTTGCATGATCCTTTGCAATTTAAACAGGCTATATTGTAAACGAAAATGTGTTGATAATCAGTCAAAGAATATTGGTGAATCTTCCTAAATGGATTGTATTATTCGTCGTGGTGTGGGGGCTTTGTAGTTTGCTGAGGTGAATGAATCTGCTTGTCTCAAGCATTGAGAGAAACTGAACGCTCGTTGATTTGAGTGAGAGCCGTTCGGCATGGGGTCAGATGATGAGTCTGAAGTAGGTTCGTCTGCCAATACAGTTTCCCCATGCGTGCCCCCTCTTGTCAACTTAAAATTCAACTTTTTTGCATCACAAAGCGCACATTACACACAATGGGGTCTAAACCAATAACTGCGAAGGCTTCCCTGTACATTTATGCATCATGATTGTTCATTTTAAACCAGCTCTGAGAGCCATTTCCCAGATTGAATACATTACTATACTTACAAATGCTGATTAGGCAGAGAAAAACAAAACTATTAAATTGGTGTTTGTGTGGTATGCTTATAGTCCTCTGAGACATACCAAAATAGTCATCTTGAAAAAGGAGAAACGGTTGCACATTTTCTGGTCGAGTTTGTGCAAGACAGATGTCATAAAAGAAGCAAAAGTGAGTCAGGATATGTATGTAAAACAAGAAAAAATATAGCAGATGTTATACCAAAACCGTTTTGGGGAGACGGAACACACAGAAAAGTTTGGTGGAGGAAAGAGTGAATGAAATGCTGAGAGACAGTCAGGATGAAAGGAATTTTGCGTTTGAGATGATTATCTCTTTAAAGGAATTTTAATTGTATCCCATGTGAAAGCTTTAATGGTTTATAAAAACAAACACTTGCTTCAAAATAAAATCTAATCAGCAAAAAAAAAACACCTAGATATTTAAACTTTGTGAGGCTTTCCTGTCTTCTCTTATAGATCGCTGCTGTTTTTCAAATCTGTGATTGTTGCCTTGGTTGAATTTCCAGACATGACTTTTTGCATTATCTCTACTGATCATTAAAGGGATAGTTCACCCAAAAATGATAACTCTGTCATCATGTACTAATCTCCTGTCATTTTAAACCTGTCTGACTTTCTTCCCCAGAACAAAAAGAAGGATATTTTGAAGAATGCTGTTAACCAAACAACGGCGGTACCCATTGACTTGCATTGGTTTTGTGTCCACACAATAGAAGTGAATGGGTACTGCCGTTGTTCGGTTACTAACATTCTGCAAATGTCGTTCTGCATAAAAAAGAGAGATGATGATAGAATTTTCATTTTCGACTGAACTATTCCTTTAATGTCTGCTGGTAAGTCTAGATGAAAGGGTTCAATCATACATTATCAGTGCTTTTTAAATGACAATCTCTTTGGTTATTGGAGACCCTTGAGTGGCAGATGGGGATCAGTCTGTCTATGTAAGAGACACTCTCTCTAGTGCCGTGCCATAGGAGAACAGGTGACATTCTACTAGATTACCTTTCCACCCCATACACTTCTAAGCAGACACCAGTCGGCCCGACAGCAGCCTCTTAGATCGGCTTTCTCAAATCAGATTCAGCCACACATGGAGGCAGCATTTGTGAAAGTGATCCCAATGGTTCTCATGTTCCCCTTACTTTTAGTTGATTCACTGTCCCCTCTGTCAACAGAATAACTGCTTTCAAAGTGTGACCACACCCAAATACTTAGTGTCCTTGTGGTTGATAAATGATAAAACAATAATGTTGGTCGTGCATCTGTGGATGAGGGAGATATAAATGTATATTAAAAGTTAATTTTATATCTTATGTTGAATCTACCTTTCTAAAAATTAAAACTGTACAAATAATAATAATCAATAATATAATAATAATAATTGATTGTTTAAATAATCAATAACTAAAACAAGTACTGCTCAATGACAAATGCAGTTTTGGCCAAAGATGTCCAACTTTGGACAATAGTTATAAAGATGGTCTTTTTGGACGTACCTGCCTGGTCTGAAGTTAACTTCCGGTTTGTGTTTGTTTATCAGTCTGCCTAGTGTTTAGTAGGCCTATTACATCTATTTATATTTAATTTAATTTAGATTAATATTAATTGTAATTAATATTTTATTGCATAATAATTTTGTTAAATAAACAACTTGTTGAATGGGTCGTGTAACTTTGTCGCCTGGTTGTTACTGGTTACCCAAAATAATACTGTCTAGACACTTTTAACTTGCTAACTAATGTAATTGACTTGCTATTTCTTTTGCTTGTTACACAAAATAATCTTGTGGGACTCTATTCTTGCCTTGATGCCCAAAGACTCCTGAGATAGGCGCAGGTTCCCCGTGACCCGAGGTAGTTCGGATAGTCGGTAGAAAATGGATGGATGGATGGATGGATGGACTCTATTCTTTGCAGATGTGAATCGGAAGTTTGGGTCCCAAAAGCGTGCATGTGCAGTTACGTTCGTTTATCTTGTTGCTTTGAAACCGTCTATTCGCTCTTTATTCAAATATTCAGGTTTATTAAAAAAATTGTACACGTGTTCCATTGGCGTTTTTGGAGTACAAACTAAAGCTCAACTTAAGAAGAATTTAAGGAGGCTTGGGAAAACATGTGCAAAGTTTTTTAAAGCAATAGGCCAACGAATGACAACAAAATATTACAACAAGAAAGGATGACCACATACTTATAACAGATGCAATTGTAGCTGATGTTAGCTTTATTTCCAATGAGCTTTTTGTTTTCCATGCACTTTTGTGTATTACAATAAAACCCATATTCTTTCATATGCATTCGAAGCAAATATTGTACAAATATGCCCCCCTGGCTGTCACTTTTGGCCACTTTTTGTTCATTTTGCAGGATTTGACAACATTTATTCATATAAGACGGACTCCAGTCACAGACAAATCCAGGACCTTGACTGGTTCCGTGTAGTCTACAGTAAGTAAAGTAGATGTTCTAAATATAGTTAGCGTATAATTATAAAGCTTAGGAATGGCATAAAAGTTAGCCCTAATAAAACATACATAGCAATAACTTCTCAAAACCTTTAGAGCTAACTACCTATGAGCGAGAGAGTTTTAGAAGCAGGTATAGGCAACACCCACATTACCTTGCTTACTTGTTCACCCCACTCAATTAGTTAATACATAAGAGACCCTTATGATTTGTCAGCCCTGCACCTTGTTCATAGTTATAGGGTGATGAAAGAAGGTCCACCCATGCCGATGGATACCCCCATATACCTAATTAAAAGAATCACACATTTTACAATGTTTCTTCTGTCTCCAGAGTGCAAGTTTTGGAAAACATCAATCTGGTTAAGCTGCTGATTTTCACTAATATCACCACTGTCTTCTCCAGTCAACATTTTCAATACATTTAAAGGTCGAGTGTATGAAGTTTAGCGACATCTAGCGGTGAGCTTGCAAATTGCAACTAACGGCTCACTCAAGTGCTCACCCCCCTCCTTTTAAAGCAATACGGTGGCTGACACAGGGCTAAGATGTCGTGATGTTTTCGCTTCTTTGACGAAGGAGATTACGTATTTACGAAACGCGATCTGTAGAGCAGTTGGTCCATTTAGGGCTACTGTAGAAACTACATGGGGAGTTCAATGGAATGGGACCCACGGCATATGTGTATAGAAATAGCTCATTCTAAGATAATAAAAACAACGCTTCAGTATGTGAGGTCTTAATACGCCTCAGAAGAGAGTAATGTATATTAGGTTGCATTTCTTTCAATAGATCATCCAAAAGATTACACATTGGACCTTTTGGATATAGAAGCATCTAAAAAAAACTAAAAGTAAATGTTACCACACCCAATCAAATCTAAAAAAGATACATTTGTTGTGTTCTGTCATACGACTCTATAAGTCATTGTACAAGCTGTGTGTTAAAGAGAGCTGTAGGACATCAATGATAGTCCAGCTCTCTCTCATATGAAACATCTGCTCTGAACATCTCCATTCAATATAGCATCAGGGACGGAGACAATGCTCAGTTGTTTTCCATGTTGGATTGATTTTTCATCGTTTCTTTTTTCCACCCTCGCTTTACTAAAGTCCAGTCCAGGCAGTTAGTAAAGCCTTCCCCAGCACAGGCCCCTTAAGACAAGACTCTTTCTGTGGCGCATTTCCATGGCAACCAAGTAACTAAGTTGAGGAGGAACATAAAAACCTGCTTTTTGGAGAAAGGAGGAACACCTGCCACCTCTGCAAATGGAGGGCCAGACACACAGCGCTTTTACACATCATACAGAACACACTTTCACTGGCTCTAAATAAGACCCTCACATCTGTTATTGCTTACATGAATAGCCATTTATCAGTGATTTATGTGGAGACTGGGTTGCCCTCGTGAAATAAACATTGTAAGGATATCTCATAGATCTCAATGCTTTCACTGTCATTACAGATAATCAATGTTAACATTGTGTGTGTGTGTGTGTGCGTGCGTGTGTGTTTGTCTTTAGTTGAATTACAATTATGTTCAGTGCAGAAGCTTTCTCACCAATTTAAGACGTTATGTTGAATTGTGACATTTACGGCAGTTTATGCTTAACATAAACATACATTTTTATTTGAACTGGTTTTATAAAACATAAAAATGAGACACAATCCACCCAATACATGAAATACATGGTTGTTTATAGATAAATAAATAAATTGTAACTGAACTGAGCATGTACAAAACACAAATGTATTATATGCACAAAATATATTTTGACTCAACACAAATACACAATATGTATATAGTACAATATAGGCATTATATAATATCAAAAATGAACATTTTGTTCATGTATTTGCATTTGTTTTGGTTACAATCTTGACCACATCTGAATTTCTTAAGTATCATATATTGTGTAAGTTCTTTGTTTCAAGGTTCAACAATTACCGTGCAATTTTCTCAAAATTCACATCATAAGTTTATATATGAAGCAGATTTTTACACGGGTTAGCCCTTCTCTCACAGATCAAAGGCTATTAAAGGGAAAGTTCAACCAAACAAATGTTGTAATTTACTCAACCTCATGTCGACTTTGTATCTTCTGTGAAACAGAAGCAGAGCAGTCCTACTCACCATTCGCATTCATTGCACAGAGACGAGCAGCTTGGACATTCTGATATAAATACATAGTTTGTGTTATACATTAGAAAAGCATGCACATATTCAAAAACATGACGGTGAGAAATGACAGATTTTTCATTTTGGTGTAAACTGTTCTTTTAAGGGTCAACATGTTGCTGGGTGTGAGGAACGAGTTCTGTAAAGTATCAAGAGCTTTCTTGATTTGTTCATTAACAGCATTAATCATTAACTGAGGTGCCATTGTCCCAGGCCAGCTGTCCACTGTTTATTCTGCTCCGAGCATTGGGACAGCAGAGCTCACACAGGGCTGCCTTTTTAACTTGCTAAACTGACAGCTGCTCCTCACATTCATGTGAAAATGAAGCACTGTTCCAAAATCACGGTATGCTTGGAGAAATACAGATGTACACGATACAATATTGCATAGGTGAGGAGTTCATGTGAGGTCAGTTTGGCTGAATCTCAACCTCATTTGAGCTGTTTCAGAATGATTAGGAACTAACACTATTGCAATGCCATTCATATTGCCACGGTACCTTTTGTACATTTTTATATGATTATTTTTAACAAGAGCATTTCACCGTTGCCATTTTTATGCATCGTGTTATGTTTGATTTTGCAGCGTGCTCTGAATATTTACTTTGAAACAACCAGTATAGAGAAGGAAGTGTGCTAGTGTCATTTTCTTTGTGAAAGACAAGTGTAAGATCCGATTTTTTGTCGCCTAGCAACTTCTTTTTGCTTGCTTTGTAAACAATGACATTCCAGTGGAAACCGCGGTTCACATCATATTCTCACTAACTTCAATACCTAGATTGTGAAATCATCCATGTTTAATGTCAACTAACTGCACATATTGTAGCCATAAATTCATACAGTCCTTTATAGTTTTATACACGCCATAAAGAAAACAAAGGATAATTGTATCTTTACAAGAGCAGTTTTAGATTGTGCCTTTGAATGTGCCGCAACCAGTACTTTGATTTTTTTGCAGAGTGAGATATATCGCTTTATTGTTTCCTAGTTCTTGTAAGTCGCTTTGGATAAAAGCGAAATGCCTAAATGCAGATATTAAAACAATGGGATTATTATAGTCTACTTTTTTCTAGTTACGTGAGGTATTCTTTTTCTTTTCGTTCTTTAACACTTCTCAATATGTTTGTATTTGTTAACATTAGTCAATGCATTAGTTAAAAAATCATGTAAATAAAGGATAATATTTTGACAGCTGGAGAAAAATTTGTTGAGTAAAAGCACATTTTGTAAATTTGCTGTTTATTTGTGTGATTTAACATTTATTTATTGCATTTCAAATATATTTGAAGATTCTGTCAAAATGAACAGTAAATGTACATCAGTGTAGTGTTTCAAAAGTAGATCGAACTGTAAATGTGAAAATATGTGTAATTACACAACTTTTTTTAAATGTAGTCACTTCTTTAGAGACTTATTGTATTTACATAAATCATGCTCGTGTCAACCGCATAACATTGAACCTTTTGGTGGAGCAATTCTGTTAAATAAGTCCCATCTGGCTTGTCTTACTGAATAATTCGGTGACGGACTTAACCACCTGAGCCAAAATACCTCTGGCTCTTTCTGTCTGGCCGCTACGCACGTGTTTGTGTATACCCTGCCGCATATTTGGAAAACCATTTCTTTTGATAACATAATGAGTACAAACTTGTCCTAGTTTCCCTCTGAGTATTATTATCAGAGCACATTTCTCTTGATCCTCTTGGCCCGTGAGCTCTCTGTGCGTGTGGAAGATGCATTGCTCTTACCACACATGAGTAACATTGCATGTCCTGACAAAATGATTTACGGACGGTTTGGCGATGTAGCAAAAATGTCAGCTATCTCATAAAGACGTGGCTTGTTTTACCTACAATATTTTGAATATGACGGCATTTTATGGCAAGGTTTTCGCGCGCATGGATCTTTTTCTCAAACGTATTATTTCTTATGTAAATAAAGCTCAAGGACATCGACACCAAATTGTAAATGAGTTTCTTTTTACGGAAATGATATTAAAGGTCCAGTGTATGAATTTTAGCCGCATCTAGCGGTGAGGTCACGAACTGACAACAAGATGTCATCAAATTTTCACTTCTTTCCCGAATGAGATAACATATTAAGGAAACACATTCTGTGGAGCAGTTTGTCCTTTTAGGGCTCCTGTAGAAACAAGATGGTGAATTCCATGCAAGGGGACCCGCGGTGTATAGATAGAAATAGTGTAGCTTATTTAGGGTAATAAAACATAACGCTTCATTTTGTAAGATCTTTAAACACCTCTGAAGACATGGTTATTTATATTATATTCTGTAGATACTCAAAAAAATTACACCTTGGACATTTAACAGTAGTTATATTGAATTAACTGAAATCTGTGATCTATAAGTTGAACAAAATATGTGTTTTGTGCGTGTCTGACATACTTAACGCTTCATTTCGTATGATCTTTATTCACCTCTGAAGACATAGTTATTTATATCATATTGCATTTCTTTCAATAGATACTCCAAAAAATGACACCTTGGACCTTGAACAGTAATAATATTAAAGTGACTGAAATCTGTGATCAGCCATCAAGAAGAAAAGCGGACCAGTCGTCACACACATTCTCCTCTGTATATTCCTGAAGGGAAAGTGAACCAGACCAAACAACAATGACATCATTCTCGATCATAATGTGGTACTTCACTAACTCTCCCGAAAGCTCAGTTCGGCAGAGCTGCAGTCCAGACATTTTGGTGCAAAAACACTTTAGGGAACTGTAAAAGTATACGACTGGCTTCAAAGGTTACGGATATGCATGCAAGTAAGCCAGTGCAACCGAAAGTTAGGAAAAATCTGTGGTACATTCATGAGCTTTTATTCAGAGTGTCGGAGAGCTTTTATTCGTCTGAATCTGCAGTTCCAGAAGTTTGAGATGATTGTTACAGGCAGGCAAGTTTCTCAGACGGGCTTGTTGGAGAGAACGTGGCGCTGAGTGCAGGATTTGACATCCTTGATTTCCTGTCACTGGCAGTCACATGCAGAGTGTGTGGGCGAGATAGTGAGTGAAAGTGGAATGCGTTAAAGAGGCGAGGCAGAAGTGCAGACGACTCTCTCTCTTTCAAACACACATAAAAAGTACTGTTCTGACTCTCTAAGCCACTGCGAAGTCAAGAATGTGAAGACGTTTACAGGCAGAGCGGTGCAACAAGTCATTAGGGCTGGGCAGGCCGAGGCCAAGTACTTAGAGAATGAGAGAAATGTGAGATCAACACTTCTAAGGAAAAGAAATCATGCATGAGGACGTGAACATATGTGTGTTTTACATGTACCACCGTTCATGTGTGTCACACACGCACATACGCACCTTTTGTTGGACTTTCCTTAGACAATGATATTTATACTGTAAACTGAATAAATGATCCCTGCTCTTGTTTGACAACCAAAGTATGTTTCCAAAAAAATATTCATTGTAATATATAGATTATGTATTGATGTCGATACACTTTTGTTGAAAAGTGTGCTTTTGCTGTTCATTTTAAATCAATACTTGGTTTGATATTTGTGCACGATAATGTGAAGTCATTCATAAATTTTTAAGTATTTTTATGTATTAGTGAGATGATTGAAAACCTGAAGGAAGTGTGCAGTTGCTCCGCCCCCAATCTCATCTGGTCTTGGTGTTCTCTTCCTCTCTTTCATGTTCTTCCTCTCTCTCAATTCCACATACTGTATGTTTTTGTCTGCTTTATTTAGAAATCGAGATTTGTTCGGTAAAACACATTTGAAAACCACTACTGAAAGTGTGTTAAAAATAATCCCTTAGGAAAGTCCCCAGAGGAAAATATTAATGTTGCTCAGAGATGGCTCTTTTTATATCAGGAGGTTTGATCGAGTTCTCAGTTGTGTTTCAATTGAGTTTCACCTTGGTCTCAGATCTTTCTCGCAAAATTACTTAAAAAATAACAAAAGAAGCAAATAAACAGTTGTTAAAATACATTAAAGCTGTAAAATGAATGTAGATTTTATTTGTAAAATGATTTGAATTAGGATATATATGATGAGAAATGTGTTCAATCATGTTGGAATCATCACTAATACTGACTTCTCATTGCAGACTTGGCAAATGAGATTTCAGTTTGTGACATTGTTGAGCTCTTTTGACCGCTTATGGAGCCATTTTTGAGATTTCTGGGTGTTTATTTATATTTATTTTATTTATTTTGCGAGGAGAAACATCTTAGATAAATGAGATTTAAACAGAAGTTTCCATTTGCTCTTTATTTAATCTCATTGATGTCGAGGTGAAATAATTATCAATTAAATACATTAGATTCAATTACAGATGTTTAAGACATCTCATCTATAATTGTTCTTGCTTTTAAGTCAGTATAGTCAGTGGCAATCCTGGTAGTCTGTGACCTCCCGGCAGCTATTTTCTATGCATTTGCACGAAAAAAGACTGAAATGTGTCAAGTTTGTAAAAATAATCAAGTTTTTAAGGAAAGCAGTTTAATAACATTTCAAATCACCAGTCATATATGACAACAGATAACTCGCCCTTACCTCAAATCATGTTAAATTCTCTAAAAAGTCTTTATAAAGCATTTTTGGCAGGTCCAGTAAATATGCATTTTCCAGGGGAAAAAATCAAGTCTTTAGCATTTCAATAGTTTTCAGCCATTTCTCAGAGAGTGCAACAATTTGAAAATGCAAAACACGCAAGCGTGACTAAATACATTCATTTTACACAGCTTTGTTGAAGATTACATCAGAATATACAAATTCTTTACAGCAACAAATCAGCACAAATCAGCATAATATACAGTACATGACTGCTGCATACACGGTCACGTCACTAAGAATTGCCGGAAGATTATCTTTCTGTCCACATGGTGCGACTGAGAATCCTGCCGTTGTGGGGAGGGAACCAGGTCACTAAAAAGTGCCAAGCAGATCGCCTGACTGCAATGATAATGGAGCGGTGCTGAGCCTTTTCTAGCCACAAGTGTGAGGCACTGTGAGGGCTTAAGTCTTCATGTTGGCTCTCATTGTGAGTTACTGCTCAGAGTCTGAAAGTTTTGTCCTCAGAATGAAGGGCGTCTGACTTTCTTTTGGAATACCAGGACCTCATTTGTAGGGCAATTAAATATTCTCCCTGTGCTGCCTCATCTCTGAGATTGACTGGCGAGTGAGAAAGAACATGAACATGTCAGAAATGTAGTGCATCGACCTGCCTGACCCATGTGTGTGTGATTTCGTCTAATGTAACAGACGTTTTGTGTGTTAAAGGTGGTTTAAAAAAATATTTAATGTTGAAAGGATTAGCGATATATTCAATATTAGAAATGATCTAGATAATTGTGCTGAAGATATAAAATAACAATATTGTTCAAAATCAAGATTATTGTGCCAAAGATGGCACCAATTGGGAATTTGAATCATCCTGTGTATCTCACCTGTGCAATAGTTTATTCTGCATCTAAATGGTGACAACAAGCAGCAATGGTGTGAAAAAACACATGGGATAATTACTTAAATAAAATTACTTGACCAAACAGAATACACATCTGTAAAAGTGGGAAGTTTTTTTTACCCAAATAAGGTCTTTTTATTGTTCCAATTGAAAATCTTAAAAAAACGTACAAAATTTACAAAATCAAGACAGATATCATATATAAAATTTACCACAAACAAACTTTTCTGCAACGCTTTGTTGCAAAGTTATTTTTGTTTACTAAAATTAAAACTTTATAAAGGTTTCTGTTTATTGAAATCATATAAATTTTGGCCTAATTTTGTTGGTAAATCTAAGATGAAACGAAAAATGTTAATGTTCCGTCAGCATTTAACTGAAATAAATTTAAGCCAATAAAATTATAAACATAAACAAAAAAAAATTAAACAAAAATTGAAATACATTAATCATACATGACAAAAAATAATAGCCTAAAATGACAAAGAGAATAACAAAATTGCTTAAAAAATTAATTAAAACGAAAAATCTAAAAATAAAAGCTAATTAAAAATATTAACTAATAACTCTGGTATTTTGGTTCCAAAGCTTTGTTTAAAGGCGCCGTTTACCCAAAAATGTTATTCCAAACCTGACTTTCTTTTTCATAACTTTTTTGCACAACACAAGGAAGATATTTTGAAGAACGTTGGTAACCAAACACAATTGACCCCCGTTGATTTCCACTATATGAACTGAATACCCTTGAGACATTTCTTAAAATATCTTTTGTGTTCCACAAATCATGTACAGGTTTGGAATGACATGAGGGTAAATAATTCATTTTTGTGTACAGACTGTTTATAATTGACATTTGCACATGGCAGCATACTATTCATATCACTCCATGGTAATTTATCTAAATGGCACAATTGTACAACTCAAAAACGCATAAATATGTAAATATAAATATAAACAGACAGATTGCATCCATTTGTGTGGTGGCACAGTCAGCAATACCACATGTTCAGTGAGGAGGGTTCAGACTGAGAGACTGGCTGTACAGTGTCACTGTGGCCTCCTTCCAGACTGTATTGGCTCAGGCTGTATCTTTCCATCCTGCACAGTGTCAGCACAGAGGCTCCGGACTCAACTAAACCATCCAAGCATGTGTCAAAGTGTGCAAGCCATTGTAAACAGACACACACGCATATCATTTAGATACAAACGCTGACACATCTTAACATGTGCCTCTTTGTTACTGTACAGTAGATTGCCTAACAGTTTCTATAAAACACTGCATGCAACAGACATGTGCAGTGATCCAATGTGGCCATCTAGAGGACGATGGTGGTACACACATACTGAGACCAGGGGCCTCATTTAAAAACGTTGCGTACACACACAACATGCCCTGAAAGATGTGTGCGCCACTTCCCACACAAAAGATGGGATTTATAAAAATGATGAACCTAAACACGTGTGCACCCATTGTCAACAAAACACAGACATCAGTTTTGCTCAACGCATGCTGTCAAACGATCAAACGATCTCCAAATCCAGCGTTATATCCACCATTTATAAAGCAATCATCACCCAAATGCAGTGAACAAACAAACACCTGAACTTCGCAAACGTATGCTCTTTCTCGCTCCTGCGTACAAGTGAAAGTGACGTCTGCGCATGCTCCTTCTCCTGTGGACGTGCCGCGTGCTTTTCCGGGACAATTGTCCAATAAGGGACTAAGAAAAGTTGTTACGAAACAGTTTTATATGTTCGAAAAATACTTTCCGAAACCTGTACGATCGCTGGGGGAATATATCGAGCACAGAAATACTACGTAATATGCCCAACTTGTTTTTTGACAAATTGATCGTGTTAAGCACGAGAAGACAGCACGTTTAACGTTGTAAAGAAGTCAGAATGCATGACACAACATTGCAGGGACGCTTTAAATACTGTGCATAATCATCAAATGTCTGGAAATACAACGCAATCGTTTCTCAAAATGTAATTATTAGTCTAAATGCAAACATAAATGTTGTAGAGACCTTCTGTGGCTTTAATATAGCTAGCCACATGTGATTTTGTTAAAGAGATGAAGGATGGGATCGGGGGTTTACATATTTTTTGTTATTTTTCTACGGCATCGGATAGCGGTTTGACCTGGAAACGGTATCCATAAGGGTGCTTGACCTCATGCTTAAGGGGCGGATTGAATGACAGGCTGATTGTTGTACGAAAAAACATGCACGAGATGCTTTGCATTGACTATTTATGGGTAAAAATGGGCGTGCACGGGGCGGGATATGAGGCTGATTCAGGGAAGCACACTTGCAGGTGATCTGTGATTTATGAAGGGAAAATTGCCTGCAGGTGTGCAGCACATGCTTTCAGCATTCTGGCATACGTTCACTTTTAGGAAGTGTTTTCACAGTTTCTTGAAGATAAGTTATGGTTAGAAGTCGAAGCCGGCACAACTATGCAAACATGGCTGAAGTTTTCTCAAACATGATTTTTACAATCAAAACACGTTGTTGGTGTTTATTGGATGAGTTTAAATTAACATTAAGAATTAAGACAGTAGAACCTCTTCAGACAAATGGTGTAATGCTGTGTGTGATTTCACAAAAGTTTTTTCAATAGCTGTTGATTTTATAAATTCAAGTTATAATCTATATCTTTGGACATATAAGTGTAAATGTGATTTATGTTTGAGCCAGCTCTTTCACATCCGCCGATCTATGCTGACTGTTCAAGGTTAATAAACTGTATTCTTCTTCACGGGTTGAAAGAGGAACGGTAAGAATTTTTTTTCTACGATCTGACTGGTGTTCCTCTATATGATAATTTTTATAACTTATATAATGAACAATTTGAGGAAATGTACATTTCTCACTTCTGTGCTCACACTTCTTGCTTTCTCACCTCATTGACGGCTCAGTGGTTAGAGCTGGCGCTGTCAATGCAAAGGTCATGGGTTTGATCCCGGGGGATTGCACATAGTCAGAAATGTATAGTGCAGTGCAATGTAAGTCACTTCTGTCTGCTCCCTTGTGTTCTCAGCTGGTTTCCCTGTGTGTTT
The DNA here is from genome assembly GCF_015846415.1 of Triplophysa dalaica. Taxonomy (NCBI): domain Eukaryota; kingdom Metazoa; phylum Chordata; class Actinopteri; order Cypriniformes; family Nemacheilidae; genus Triplophysa; species Triplophysa dalaica. Next base: position 5,963,644 of record NC_079566.1, on the reverse strand, counting down.
TAACCCTTTGGACTCCCTTTCATTGGACCTTTATTTTCTCAATGGACTGCACCCCATCACCCATCCTTTATTTCTCCTGCACCGGACACACATTACCTGGACCCTATATATATATGTTTGACTTTTCCCATTGTAATTGGTGAAGTCTTATATGTCGATTATTGTTGCGTATTTTTGTTAACTTTGTATACCTGCTTTATAAGGAATACTTGCCTGTGTCTGGAATTACCTGTTTTTGAGACAAGTTGGAATTTCAATAGGGTTACTTCTGTTTTTGAAAATTGTCCTCTAAGAAATGTTTAACTGTATCTGGAATTACTGGTTTTTGAATACTTATGTGACTTGCCTGTTTTTGCTTGTTCCATACTCTTACTTTTGACCTTTTCCCTGGAATTTCATGGTGAGTTTGTCTATTTGAACCCTTCCAACGTAACCGCATTGACCAGGGTCTGTTTTAAACCCGGGTCCCCATGAGCCAATACCTCATATGTGTCTGGAGCGCTTACCTCTGAGCCACATAATCTAATCTAGTTTCTAAAATAATTATAATATTGTATGGGAATGTTTTGTCCGGTTAGTGAATTAAGAATAAATAAAAAATGAAGAATCAATGAATAACTTTTGAATATCATTCCATATTTAAATATTTCAATTGTGCATTGCAGATACAGTAGTGATGTCTTTCCTTGTCTTTACTCACTTTTAACATCCAGAGGGTTCCAGTGCTGGTATTGTTCATAGCAGTGCTGGTAGCTGCAGATGAGGCGATGAATGATCTCTCTCTGCCCGAGAAAATCTTCCCATTGTGCACTGCGACGCTTCCATAGTGTGTCCTGATAACACAACCTGCTGTCGGGATTCTTTTGAGCAGTTGAGCTGCTGTCCTGTCCCTATGGTAAGTAGATGACAGGAAAATGTGTAGACACTGAACGGTCTGTTTAATGGTTCAAACCTTGTAGTTTGATTATAACACTAGGATAGGCTCCAATTTGTTAACAAATGTAGTTAACTAATATTGAGAGATAGAACCTTATTTAAAACCATTTCCTGTTATTTTTCTTCACACTCATTAAGGGTCAGTGCTGCAGGGATGGACCGCACTGCTGTCGTCATGGATATCACTGGGATTCGACATCAAGCCGTTGTGAAAGGGGTTGGTTGAAACTGCCATCTTTTGCCCAGCTGCCCTCCATACCAACCTGCGGTGTGTGGAGTATTCAAATCTATGAGATCAATGTTTAATACAAATTAAATCATTATACCTTTGTAGAAATACATTTTCATATGAAAACCACAGAGAGTACCACATTAGCAAAGTTCTTATCTTTTGTTCTATATAAAACACTGATATTTACTGAGATCAGAATAACACTTTAAGTATTTCTGTTTTCAGGTTGTGCTTGTAGATCAAGCACTTGAATGGCAGAATCAGGCAGAGATTGTACAGTGTGATGCAAATGTCTACTGATCAGCTGAGAAGTTTGGCTGCTAGACCCCTGATAGCCAGTGGGGGTGCTGCAGCGGGAAGCCTACCATTTTCCTGTACTTCTAATGCAATCTTAAGTAATTTAAACAATTTTATAATCATATATAAGCTCTAAAATGGTGAAATTAGTAGTTATCATATACTGTGTGTCAAAAGTTTGATTGATTTTGTGGCCCTTGTCAAAGTTTCTGTCAAACAGAGACTTTTGTGACCTGTCAACCCTGATGACGGTTATATTTTATGACCGTTGTTGGGGTCTCCTCGGACCCCAACCCTTCCTTCAGTGGGTCTAAATACCTACACCCCCCTCATCAATCGAAAAAGGTGTGTTTTCATCTTGTTTGCTTTTACTATATGCTATTTGTGAAAGCTGTTTTATAATAGGCCTAGATGAGCTGATATAGATGTTGTATGTGGATTTTTCTTCTAAGAGTGTTGTTTCCTTGCTTTGTGGGTTTTATCATGCAAATAAGTGAATTAAGACTTGAGGTTTGGAATCTTCTCAAAGTGTGACTGTCTCCCTACTATCCCATGCAAGTCATTTGACCAGTCAATCAAAGTAAGCAGGGCTTTTTATGATCTGTCAGTCTTGTTTGACAGTGTAAATTTTGTTGTTATAGGCCTCTCCCTGCAAGGAGTTTTGTTATCCTTCTGGCATGACACTCTGATGTTCTCACATGACAGTTTGAAACCTGACGGTTGTGTTTTTTTAATTTGAAAGAGAAAATGGTTATGTGTTGTTTCATCTAGGAGTTAGATGGTTTCAGGTTTAATATTTTTATCTGATAAATGATTAAAGTTTTTGGGTCACTTTTTTATCATTGTGTCATAAACTATATATTTTTGATTCAATGACATGCCCTGAGATGTTCTTCCTGGTCATGGAGGAATGGGGGATTGTGACGCCTCTAAGGGGTGCGTTTGTGACAAATGAACCAAAAAAAAAGTTTGGGCTTCCATCCTGACTGATTTTCTGGATATGTCTGTGTGTCTACGATCCGGTGTGACTGAAAATCTTTCATGTTTGTGACTCTTGACATTTTTGGCATAAAATAATCAAACATGTATTACATCTGGTTTAGGGTTAAACTTTTAAAACCAGGAATAACCAAAAAAAACTAGTCAATATCTTCATCTTCAATTGGCATAGTTCTACACTGTTTTATTGAATAAATGTTAAGTTTCAGATGATATCTTAAGATCTTCAAGAAGGATGGTGCTATCCCTATGGTTTTTACCATGGGATAAAATACAATTGTTTAGCGCTCCTTTCAAAATTCAAGATCTATTACTGTAATCTTAAAAAAATGTAGAATAGTCCAATAACTTCTTGGCATCATGTTGAGTAAAGACTGAGTCACAACAGTGGGGTTTTAAATGTAGCCTTTGTTAATAGAGTCGTAGGATGTGTTTAGGGTAACAGGTAGAAGAATTTTTGGGGTACTCAAACACCCCATACATCCACTTTTCACAGCTTAACTCATGACTGGATCAGACTGAGACTATAGTAGTTTCTTTTCATTTCACCCCTCTTCATCGCAATTATTTCATGTTGTACATCTGATAGCAAAGAAGTCTTAACAGATAGTGTTTCCATTTCACATTGTTTTAAGGGCTAAATAAGGCAATTGAACAACTCAAAACAACGGACAGGTCAAAACGTAAGAATTAGCTTTTTATACAAAGTCAAATAACAATTTAAGGCTATGTGAACAATTAAACAAAAAATCACAAAGAAATAAACATGCAAGTGATTATAACTAAGAAGTGGTAAAGTAAGAAAATAACGCTGAAAAACGAATGAAAACATTATGAAAAAGTTCAAATGAGAAACTTTTCATTATAAAATGAATACAAATCCGTAGCCTTACCATGTCTGTTTTATCACTTTCTGTAGATTATGTCAGACTATGAAAAAGCTGTCATACATTTACCGGCTAGCAGTTGAAATGCAGAACAACGGATTCATTCGTTAAATTTGGTAAAACATGTAATGAAGCTAACAAATGTCAAAAATTCATAATTGAGTGGCATTAGGGTGTGGGAACATTAAGCAAATGGCTTCTGATGAACCTTAATTTAGAAGTCATTGTAATGCAAACGTCCTATTCAGTAATGTAAAAAATAGGAAATTTAAATCTTGTTAATAAAAACAATATTGTTATAATCATGCTAGAGATCCTAGTACAGGATTATTTATGTTTATATATTAGCTTTAAACTTGATGATAAAGGGTGATGTCAAACACTAAAAATCCAAAGAAAGAAAAAGAAAGAAAGAAAGAAAGACTACTCAATTTTAAATTCAGATGCTTCTACACATAATATGAAATGTAATTTGGGGTAAAAAGCAACAGGTATTTAAAACAAATTACAATGAGTGTTTATTCTGCCTCTTTCCTTGTCCTGTAAAACTTAAGTAAAAATCTTAGTTTATATTATTTGTCGGTTAATAAAATTCCACAATTGCATTAAAAAGTGAAGTGAAAGTTTCACTTGTTAGTTTAGTGTTGAAATTTGTTGCATAAAATGTATTTCACAAGTTGTTTCATAATTGAGTGGGATTTTTGTAACATTAAGCAAATGGCTTTTGATGAACCTTAATTTAGAAGTCATTGTAATGCAAACGTCCTCTTCAGTAATTTAAAAAATAAGGAATTTCAATCTTGTTAATAAAAACAATATTGTTATAATCATGCTAGAGATCCTAGTACAGGATTATTTATGTTTATAAATTGTATGTTGATGTTTTACTGTAAGCGTTGGGAATATGACTTAGGCTTTAGCTGCCTATAGTTGTGTAGAAAACAATGTTTACTATAAATACTATTCATTATTAAACTGAGCACCCTCAAGTGTGTCTTGTATATACCATTACTGACATTACTGAAGTAACAGGCACCCTTTACAGTAAGTGTGTATGTTTTTGGTTCTAGTATTAATAACTTGCTGTGCATAAAAAGTCTACATAATGGAACTGTGTGTGTTTGTGTTGTTTTCAGTTGGTTACACTAATCCAACTTGTTTCAAAACCATGTGACTGCATTGTTTGCCCCAGAATTTAAACTTAAACACACTTCCACAAGTTGAGAAACGCGTAAAGCATTGGTTAAAATGTAACCAGACTTGATGTATTTTAAGAGGGAGGGGCCACATACATGAACAAAAGTCAAGGCAGAATTAGGAGCAGCGCAGACAGCAGAAAACCCTTACCCACAGAAGAAGAGACTAACCTAAACAGCAAGGTAAACTACTACACAGTTGTATAGTATGAATGTAGAATTATGTTCTTTTAATATTAATCATGTTTAACATTTGACTAAGTACCTGTTTAAACCTTCAGATGGTTCCAGTGTTGATGTTCTTCATGGCTGCGCTGGTAGCTGCAGATGAGACATTAACTGAGATCTCAGCTCCAGCGGAGTCTGTCTCTCCCTCTGTGGTGCACTGTGACACTTACACATACTGTCCCGATGGAACAACATGCTGTCGTAGTCCTTACGGCCAGTGGTTCTGCTGTCCATTCTCTATGGTAAATAGATCAGAATCAATTAATCTGTTTATTATGGTCTTTGTTTATGTTTATAATTAAGTTTTTGATTCTTCTCTAGGGTCAGTGCTGCAGAGATGGAATTCATTGCTGTCAACATGGCTATCATTGCGATTCTACATCAACCCGTTGTTTGAGAGGGTGGATGGATCTGCCATCTTCCGTCCAGGCGGCTTCCAAAGCGAACCAGAAAACTGAGGTGCTCCCTATTAGTACTCAAATGTGTAAACACTTAGCAGTCTTTTTTAAGATTTTTTAAGATTTCTGCTCTTTTTATTGAAAGAAATCCATCACACTTTACACTGTAAAAATGTAGTTTTTTTAATATGAAGACATTTTTGGTAAATGTTTTACCTGTATTTATTACCATCCATTTTTCTATCTGTAATTTTTTTAAAGTGTTGGATGACTTGTGTAACATAGAGTCACTTCAAACACTGTCACATGTCATCATCACACAGTTTAGCAATGTAAAGTGTGAGAGGTTAGGGCGGGCCGATGTGAACATTGTACCAACACAAATAAATATAGTCATCTGACTTGACGATGATTAATAAAAGGAACTAGACGGATATCTGCCAAGTACAAATAAAAGCTCTGTTTAAAGAAACTATTTATTATATTCATTTATTAGCAAATTAACGTTTAAATTTAATTTAAAACTTCAAACTTTAATTTAAATTTTTAAACAAAAAACAATGTATCTCCCAAATTGTACAAAATTAAAAATAATCTGAATCAAATGACGACACAGATTATATTAATATTATTATAACCAGTATACTATAAACAATACTTCATGAATAAATCAGGGATATAAGGCTTCAGAGCAAAACTTCTAAAATCGTTTTCTTTTTCAGTTTGTGCTCCTGGATAAGGATCTTGAAAGGCAGAATCAGGCTGAGATTGTACAGTGTGATGGAAATGTCTACTGCTCAGCTGAGAAGTTCTGCTGCAAGACCCGAGATGGCCAGTGGGGGTGCTGCAGAGGTAACCAACTATTTAACTATTTCAGACCAAATCAGATAAAGATTAATTTACAGATATCAATCCAAGTAGATGTATTTTAATTATAATTGTCCATTTTGTTCATTTTACATTCTCTGTTTTATAGGACCATTCCTGTAAGGACAGTAAACAACCCGTGACCATATTCACCTGTTACCACAGATTACCCCAATAGACGTGATATAATGTGATGAACACAAAAATTATAAACCAAATTGTCAATAAATAAATAAACTTTTGTCTTTTGTCTTGTGTATTTACTATTTTGACTAGCATCTATTTATTACTCATCTGTGTATCCATTCCTATGTGCATCTAAATAGCAACTCTGTGATTTTATGCAAACCAATTATCGATTTACTATGAAATAACGCATTTAATAAAATGTTGTTTACCTCCGTGAACGTGTTTTTCTCCCATCCGTGTTTATTCTACAAAATACGCCCCTCATAACACATAGCTCCGCCCCATCACCCGTTTCTATAGCAACATCAAACGGACAGGTTTTTGAAAAGGAAGAAAATGTCTGCGATGAACAGAAAATTAATTCAAAACCTTGCCGAAACCTTGTGCAAACAAGTCAAACACTGTAAGTAGGCACAATCTCTAACCTTTCTTTATTTTTGTTTATTGCTAGTTCATATTTTAGTAAATAAGTTTGACCGCCGCTATTAGTTCACAGCGTCCGTAAGTAGAAACTCTTTATACCATTGGGATGCGTTTCTGAGGGTTAAAAGTGAACACGTGACCCTGGATCACAAACCAGTCTTAAGTAGCATGGGAACACAAGACAAAAATACATTGTATGGGTAAAAATCAATAGGATATTAAGTAAAGATCATGTTCGATGAAGATATTATGTAAATGTCCGACCTTAAATTTATTACAACTTTATTTTTGTGAGTGGATGGCCTACCTGAGTGCTCCTGATGAACAACTTCAAAAAGCAACTTTCTCAATATTTTCATTCTTTTGCACTCTCAGATTCCTGTTTTCTAACAACTCATACATCAATAGAAAGCTTTATCCAGCTTCAGATACAGTAAAAATCTCAATTTCACATAATTGGCCCATATGACTGGTTTTGTTGTCCAGGGTCACAGATGCAGTTTTATTGTTGCAGTCGTTTAATGTTGATCATGTTGTAGTCAACACAGTGGAGGTGGAGTGTCTGATAAGACTGTTTAATGCTCTGCTGGGAGAACAGACAGAGAGAAAAGCGGGACATGGATTGGACCGGCTCAACTTCCGACATATACTGCACAACACATTTGACATGACCGACGATATGATGATGGACAGAGGTACATTTTTCTGTCATGAGTCTATCACAGTCTAAAACAAGTCATTAAAAACTTAAAAACATGAAGTACTGCTGCGTTAAAGCGGCCCTAACACACAGGGTTTCTGCCAATCTCATATTAATCTTGAGTACCTATAGAGTAGTATTGCATTCTTCGTATCTTCGAAGATACGAGGAATGCAATACTTCGAAGATACGAGGGGGGGGAGGGGTAGGCTGAACTAAAGCACATTGTCAACAAACACAGACACCAGTTTCACTCACCGCATGCGGTTCATGTCTGAACCATATATCAGTTTCAAACGATCTCCAAATCCAGCGTTATATCCACCGTTTATATAACATTCATCAGCCATTGCAGCTTATTTCACAGTTGTTTACAAATAGCTTAGCTCACAAGACAATATGAACGAACATGTTATTGACTTTTTTTACTCATTTATATTGATTTTACAAAATGAACACCAACTCAAAAGTTTACAGTTATTCCTGTTAGGTGCTGTTGTTTAGATGATTACATTGACTTCTTATAAAAATATCTGTTCTTGTTACTTTATTACTATTGGGAGAATAAATTCAGTTACTGAAATAGCTTATTCAGGGCAGTACTAAATATAAAACAAAATGGAAATATTTATTTTTCTATCACTTATTATAGGAACATAGAAGCTTTTTTAAGGGGTATGTAAACCCCAACTGTTTATATAAGATAACGTATCAATCTACGATATTAAGTTGTTAACCACTGGTGCTTTCAGTCTTCCGTGCATTTGACAAGGACAATGATAGCTATATAAGTGTCAAAGAATGGGTAGAAGGTCTGTCTCTCTTTCTACGTGGGACACTGGATGAAAAAATAAAATGTAAGTATTTAAAAGTAAAGCAATAATTGTGGGTATGGACATGACATCACATACAGTTTCACGTATAATCTCAGACTGTTTTGATGTATACGACCTGAACGGTGATGGATACATCTCACGTGAAGAAATGTTTCACATGCTGAAAGACAGTCTTATCAGACAACCCACTGAGGAGGATCCAGATGAGGGGGTTAAGGATCTTGTGGACATCGCATTGAAAAAAATGGTATTCATGTTTGCAATATTATTGACAGTTTTTAATACAAAACATTTCTCCATTAAATATACATGCCACTGTTGTTATTCAGGACCATGACCATGATGGTAAAGTTTCTTATGCTGATTTCAAGTCGACGGTCAGAGAGGAAAACCTTTTACTAGAAGCTTTTGGCAACTGCCTTCCACATCTAAAGGTAAAAATCACAAGCAAATTTATGTGGAGATAAAATTTTGCACCAATTTAATGGACAAAATCTAAACTGTTACTGTATTTTTTGGCAGCGTATACAGTCATTTGAGCAACAAGCATTCCAAGAACCACAAGAACTTCACTGAATTATCCAAAAATGGCACTTTGAATTTTTTGTGGCAAAATTGAAATAAATTATGGGATTGTCTCAAATTCTTCTACGAGGCTTTGAAGTGGTGCTCTTTCCTTGTGCAGGTTTGATCTCTGGTACACATGTAACCTAAAAGAAAAAAGATAAAGAAACTATTTTTATGTACTACACTAAAAAGTAATAATTTACTATTGTGCAGTTAAATATTTACAATAAACATAAAAGAAACAAACCTTTGTAATTGTTTGTCGGATCAAATTGGCGGTTATATTCAATGACTCATCCTCCATGTCCAATTTGGCCATTCCTGGTAGTTTCGGACCAATCATGGGTCCATTTTTGTCCATTTCTTTTGAAAAGAGTAATTCCTCCACGGATTTTCTTTTCCTGCTTTCTAAATGTGCAATCCGTGGCACAAATCTAGCAGAAGTTGACGGGTGCTTCAAATCTTTGTCTTTATTACTTGAGGATGTACAGGATGTAAAATGCTTAGAAGTATCTGGCACTGGAGGAACGTAATGGTACAGTGACCCCATCTTGTCCTCTGTAGGTAATGTCATTTCCGTTCTCTGAAACCGTAACGATTGTTGAAAACTGTGACGGCTATGAGGAAGATCGTTCTTGGGTGGTGAAGGTAAATAGGAAAAGTCCAAATTTACATTCTCCTCTCTGATATCTTTTAAGTCTTTCTGAACATCAGGAGTTGCAGCTGTAGGCGTTTCTGTTTTTGGAATCTCTCTGCTTTCATCCTGTTGCTGTACATGATGATTTGCTGTGAATACATAAATATAGCCATTCTTTGTCTTAGGTTATAATAAAAAAGATGCTTAAAAGACTGAATCTGTCAAAATGTAATAGTCTAAACCAATGAGCTTGACATCTTATAACATAGACTAATAAAGCAATTCTATAAACCCACAACAACCGTACCTGCTTTCTGGTTTACTCTGTTAATATATCTCCTCCTATCCTGCAACTTCTGCCTCGTTTCTTCCACAGTTTCATACTCGGGTGCATAACAAACATGCAGTTGTCCTCCAAAGAAGCTCTTTTCATCAGTGTGACGCTTAGCTACTCTGCAAATATAACACATCACAGATGAAAACCACATGAGCTGACACATCTCTGCTATGGATTATAGAAAGATTTTGTCCATCCTTACCTGGCACTCGTAAACTTTTGGAATTTAAATAAGTAGACTTCAGTGAACTGTTCTGCCGGATATTCATCCAGCACCCTGTATTCCTCGATCACACCGTAGAGAGCAAAGAGTTGCACGAGCTCTGTCATCACCCCGATAGCGGGCACGCCTTGAACCAACAGGAACCGAGACTCTAAGTTAATGGTGTATACCTGAAATCAGAGATGTAGATGAATAAACACTAATAAGACTTGATCGGTGTGCCTTAAATCTAGTCGACTGACTGCAGTTGTGGGGGGAAAGCGCACTGTTTGGTAAGATAAGTGAATCTTTACCGAAAGCTACAATTGTTTAATAGAAGAAACTCACCTTAACGGCTTTGAGGCGTCTCCCTTCTCTGTACTTTGGACGCGTTTGAGCAACATCTTGTTGTTCATGGTGTTTCAATATTTTTGGAGTGTCCCAAACAGAGGGCTTAGCAACGGAGATGTCCATTTGAGCTGTGACGTCAGCGACTGCCGACTGAAAACACGGTTTTGAGGTTTTCAAAATAAAAGTCTCTGTTTTAAAATGAGGTTGCGGAGATGTTCGTGACCCTGCACATACATACAAAAACAAGAACAAAACATATTATAATACAGTTAAAAGTAAAACATAAAAATGTAAATGAATGAAGAGACAATTCCAATAAATACATACCATACACAAAACATATCTCATCATTTTTAAAAAGGTAAATATATTGATTTAAAATGCATGTTGTTAAAGGGAAAGTTCACCCGAAAATACAAGTTCTGTCATCATTTACTAGTTAATCCAAACCTGTTTACCTTTCTTTGTTTGGACGAACGCTTGTAACCGAACGGTTACTTTGACTACTATAGTAGGAAAAAACAGTCCTACTATGGTAGTCAATGGCGGCTAAGAACTGTTTGGTTAGAAGGATTCTTTCTCTCTGTGATCATCAGAACTCGAGGGTGAGTAAATTATGACAGAATTTGTATTTTTGGGTGAACTATCCCTTTAACCCTTATTCGGTCTCTGTTTGGGGTGTACACTTATGTACTTTGAGTACCCATGTCTCTATGTGTATTATTACACATTCATCTTTTTTTAACAAATGTAATTTTCTTTTTTTATTAATGTTTTAACTTTAATTATGTCCAAGATTTTTAATATTTTTATAAATGTATATACATAAATAAATAAATAAATAAATGTTTAAATAGGTTTTGTAGAAAACAGTTTTATGTAAAATTCCCTTTATTAAAGACCCACATTTCTAACTTTTTAATTCATGAGGATAACGTGGATAACTTGACATGTAAGATTTTGCCCGTCTTTTGCAAAATGCCATTTTTAAATCTTATTTTTTCACTTTTACTAGCAGATGGCGGATGAGCTCCACTACTTCCTATGTGCTATTAGACCAAGTGAAAGACAGAACGTTTTTTCAGTTGGATTCATATTATAGATTAGATTCATATTATGAAATCACAATTATACCCATAAAAATAACTTTTTGTCAAAGTTTAGCAGTTTTTTACTGAATAAAATATGTTTTTTAATAATGTTACATCATAAGTGTCAAACCTGAAGGAGATGTTACAAAGAGGAAAGTCTGAGTCTTTAGGGTTTATCATTTATTTCTATCATCCGTTTTCCTAATAATATCTAAATATTAGTTACTAACTGTAATAGAACTGTGTATGATAAATTGTTTTGTCTCATCTTCTCATCTCTCTCTCTGTGTGTGAGCATGATCATTTTACATTGTGGATGTTTTTTACATTGTTGGAAGTGTGCCACATCATTTCTGTCTATGCGTGTTCGGTGTTGTTTCTAATTTTGAGGATGAATTTTGTCTATTTTCTAAGCGACCATGAGTGTGACTTTTGTTCTCACTAACAATGGAACATCATTCCTTTGTATTTTTTATTTGTAGATCTAGAAAGTGGTACCGAACAAAGTTTACATGCCATTTAGACAAAGATAATTTTTTTTATTTTAGCAAAAGTCATTTGCGGGTCAAAAAGATCCCGAAGAACGCATAAAGGTTAATAAAATGTATCAAGACATTAATATTTATTTTATTCACCCACAAATTTCAAGGGCTTCACAAGCTCAGAAAAGAATGTCCTCTCCTTGGGGATAATATATATATATACACAATGTATATAAATGTTATATATATATATTTATACAATTTTTGCTTTTTATTCTATGTATTTATATAGTAAAATAAGTGTTTACGTGAGCTTCCGGATTGTTTGGAAAGTTCCTGACAGGATGTTGGTGTTCGTTTCAGATTTCCACATTTGATATTTGGTCAACTTGACCTTCTCTAAACAGTAACTATGAAACATATTTTATTATACCCTCACCATTTAAGAAATGATATTGTTATATTAGACAGAGTGAAAAACATGGACAGATAAATAACGATTTTAGAATACTCGTATTCTAAAACCACCACCAGGGTGTTATAATCAAACAACATCACCTCAACAATAGATTTAATTTGTTGTGCTCAGCTCATATAAAAAGGTTAACTTAAAATCAATTATAACTTAAAGAAAGAATATCAATACAATCATAGTTTTGTGTTTGGTCTTATTTGAAAAAGAAATGTAGCGTTAACCACAGTTGATCGTTTTAGAAATATTAGAGACATTGCAACAGGTCTAGCATTGCTTCCAAAAAATTACACTTAAATATCAAAATGGACCCTCCCCTCACTATCAGTGAATGTGTTTATACATTGAGCTTGCTAATGTCTTTCAAGGTAGTGTTTCGATGTAATACAAATACAGCAAAATGAGGTACTGCACAATCTAACATTGTGCTCATATCTCTCGTATGCACCTTTTGAAAACTTTTTCTTAAAGAGTACATAACATGAGATCATGAAATTTACATTTCATGCAGTGTGTAATGTTGCCGTGTTTGAAAATAAGCAGTCTGACAAGTTGTAAATCCGAAGGTGAATGAATAAAAGTTATTGGCTTTGAAAAAAGGGAGACGACTCTGAATCACACAAACAAGTGGTCTCTAGTCTGAGTCGTGAACCTCCGCGGATTTACGTCACTACATATAGTCCCTGCCTACGTTTTGCTAGGACTGCCCGCAAAAACTTCACTCTTCTCCCCCCAACACTGTAGCTCATAAGCCTCATTCGCGGTAGACCAATCACAGCAGACTAGACCATCTGACCAATCACATCAGACTAGACTAGCAGAAAGGAGGGGATTTGACAGATGAGTTAGTCAAAAAGTAAGGTAAGAACTGCCTATTATTACGAAACAATAGTGTTTTTACACCTTCTCTGTACATAAACTTGTTGTTGGACACTCCATAAACAAAAATAGGACCTTAAAAATCCCTAGTTATGTACTCTTTAAACATTTTTCAAATGTATAAATACATACATACATATAAAAACAATTAAAGTATGTACAGTCAAATACGAGAACATTAAACACAACAGCGAACAATACATAAAACAAACAAACAAGCTCTAACAACTTGTGTTAAAACTGAAACATCCAGGAAAAATCCATTGCTTAACAGTCATGTTTGTGTTTTTAAGGTCCGTTTCTCAATCCGAGTCACTTTCAGATTCTGCTTCATGAGGCGATTTGTCTTCATGCATATACAGCTCTCTTACAGTTAGGATGCGTACGAGCATGTTTTCCAGAGCCTCATCGCTCAACGAGGACGTTGAGAACCATGTGGGGCTGCTCGGCACACAGGAGCGTTCCGGATTCAAATAAAACTGGGACGTACTATGTTTCACGCTGGGAGAACTAGAATGAGAGAAAGAAACTTTAGCCAAACAGTCTGAGGTATAAGTTCCCCCCATTAACTTAGAACGGAGCTGTGTGAATTTAAATGGCAGCAGGTATCTTTACAACCAACATACCATTTCGAGAGATAGAACTCAAAAAGTCGAACAGGACAGCGAAAGGGATTCGCTATATTCTCCTTTATCTTTAGCGGCTTTCCCCTTTCATCTTCTTTCTTCCTCTTTTTCGCTGGAACACCATCTAAAATGGACAACTCGACTAATTACTAACAATTAACAATTTAAAAGACATTTTCAAACGAGTGAAATGTATTTACGCTGGACCTGTGCTTGTGTCCTCTTTATGGGGATAAAAGTGCAAATAGACCACTTTGCTGTTACCCTGGCCCCTACAGTAGCGCTTGAAGTGGCCGAAGTAGAGGCGTCGATGCTGCTCCACTGTTTTATAATCGAAGAACTTTGTGAAGAAATAAAGCAGCGTGTTCAGCAGCACGCCAGGTGAGAACGCCCCCAACTGCTTACAGTCCCACATGTATTTCTCCTCTACTTGAGAATGAACATAACCTGTAGAAACAAAGATGGAACCCAATTCACGCACTTCTGCACATTCCATTCTGTAGTAAAAAAAGTGTGAAGTTACTCGCCACTGGACAAAATAGTGGGTGTCCATCCTTTGAGCATGTTGGTCATATCCTGGCAGAATCTGCTGTAGCAGACGTCTGTGAATATATTCTCCATCCGATTATTCTTAAACAGATGCTGCACACATGGAAGACCAAATTAAATAAGCCACATTCAACATATAAACATGAAGCATGACCAGTGGAGAAAAATAAGGTGCATATTTAAATTAGCAACTGTATGTGTGATCTTTACCTGTTGGATGCCTAAGCAGAGATAAAAGATGCTATCAGGGCTGTAATTCTCTCCACTGGGTCGACACACTTCAGAGATGAACTTGGAGAGGCCGTAGCTCAACTCAGCAGTGCTACACTTCAACAAGTCCTCCTTGAGCGTCATGCTTCGCGCTGATATGAAGAAATATGCTGTTTAACATGGTGTTAAAAATGGATGTCCTCCATAAATAAATCATGATATTAAATTAATTTAAAGCGTTTGTAATTTATTTACTGATCCTATACTCTGGCTCATCTGCTATAGAAGGAAGCCAAAAATTGGAGTCTAACCGGCAAATTTGGGAGTCTCCACATGAGGTTGGGAGTTCCTCCAGCGCACCCAATTCTTCCAAGCACTGACGCCAGACTCATGTTGCATTTTGGAGAGGTCACCTGGGCCATCTGATGTGGCTGACGCTGCACTCTTACTGCCCTACACATCAAGAACACACAAATCACGTCAGAATCATATAAGCTCAAAATATTCTCCTTTAGTTGTTCATACCCGTTTCTTTTGAAGAACACTATCACTGTCTTTTCTGCGAGGCTTGGGTTTGACATTTGATACCTTCAGCTCCTTTTTGTCTTGTTTTTGCTCTTTTACAAGTTCAGTGCTCTCTGTAATCAGAACAAATAAACATGTATGACATATGATGGGTTATATCCGTTTTTGTATTCCTTTCACCTTTTAAGCATGAATGAGACAAAGGAGCTCCGAGAGCTATTACCGACTGGAAAATCAGCTTGCCGGTCAATCTGTGGCTCTTCTGTTGGGATAGGGGTGGGGGTCAATGTAGATGGATTGATGGATGGAACAGATTTAGACTGTGCTTTCTCCAGCTCTGGAACAGATTTACAGGGTTCTCTTTCCAGCTCTGGAACATATTTACATGGTTCTCTCTCCAGCTCTGGAACAGATTTACGTGGTTCTCTTTCCAGCTCTGGAACAGATTTACGTGGTTCTCTCTCCAGCTCTGGAACATATTTACATGGTTCTCTCTCCAGCTCTGGAACAGATTTACATGGTTCTCTCTCCAGCTCTGGAACAGATTTACGTGGTTCTCTTTCCAGCTCTGGAACAGATTTACGTGGTTCTCTCTTCAGCTCTGGAACAGATTTACATGGTTCTCTCTCCAGCTCTGGAACAGATTTACATGGTTCTCTCTCCAGCTCTGGAACAGATTTACGTGGTTCTCTTTCCAGCTCTGGAACAGATTTACATGGTTCTCTCTCCAGCTCTGTAACAGATTTACATGGTTCTCTCTCCAGCTCTGGAACAGATTTACATGGTTCTGTCTCCAGCTCTGGAACAGATTTACATGGTTCTCTCTCCAGCTCTGGAACAGATTTACATGGTTCTCTCTCCAGCTCTGGAACAGATTTACATGGTTCTCTCTCCAGCTCTGAAAAAGATTTAGACAGGGCTTTCTCTAGTTCTGGAACAGATTTCGACTGTTTCTCCAGCTCTGGAGTCTGATCCAATGTCTGAGCAGAATAGACAGAATCCTCCTCCCAACTTAGATTGCTGGACACATCTTCCGAATCAACCTCCATTAAGTTACCTTTCTGACCTGAAAACCGAGATTCACGATACCAAAATCAAGTACATTTGCAGATTCACTATATAGTCTATATCTATTTCCATTATTTACCACAAGCTTCCATGAGTTTCTCCCTCTCTGCGTCCTCAGCCACCATCTCCGCCATCATGATGAGATCAGCCTCCAGAGGATCATCAGGGATCTTCTCTTTGATTTCTTGGATGGTCTTCACAATGCGTTCAGCACTGTCCAGAGTTGTAGGGAGGAACATGGGCACTGGAATCTACACAGAGACACATTTACATCCAAAACCACCCTGAACCGTATGACATCTACAAAAACAGTATATATTTATATATATATATACACATCAATATTCTGTTGGAGTAAGGAAGACAGAAGAGTGATGTACCGGTAATGGTAACCCAACAGTATGAGGAACATACTGTGTGTAGAGATTCATAGGAACTGGCACGAACACAGGCACAGGCACAGGCAACACTATAACTTTAGGAATTTCATCTGAGACCACAACAGTAAGAAAAAAAGAAGATAAAATATTGTTCATTTCTCTGATGAGTAAGGATTTCTTATAAATCTCTAAAGAAAGATTGCTAGAAACTTGACTATTAAAGCTGGTCAGTACCACTTTGCGTCTCAGCATTACGGGTGTTAGGTTTGCAGGCTATGGTTTTGTGCTTGGTATTATTTGGTAAGGCCTTTCTCTTTTGGTTTCGATGTGGCGGGGCGCAAGTCCTCACAGTGCATTTCTGTGTCCTGACCTAAGAAAAAAATCCATCCACAACAAATCTCAGAGGATCTCATTTTTATACAGTGTTAAAGCTGTCTAAAATGATAAATAGATTTCTAATACCAGCTCCTGTGACAATGTATTAGGACAGCAGGTATATTTACCGTTTGTTCTGGAAAACTTTCCTCCTCTCGAACTTCTACAGTAATGGATGGAACAGAGCCTGAGGAATCAAATAATTTTATTCTGTTAAAGGGATGGTTTACAAAAAAACTTTTTTCATCATTTACTCAACATCATGTCATTAAAAACATGTATGAGTTATTTCTTCAGCAGAACAAAAAGGAGATATTTTGAAGAATGGTGGTTACCAAACATCCTTGGCACATGTTGACTTCCATTGTATGGACACAAAACCACTGAGACATTCCTCAAAATATATTTTGTATTCTACAGAAGAGAGAGTCATAAACAATTTTTGAACAATATGCTGTTGAATAAATGACAACAGAATTTGTTTTTCTATGTGAACTAGTCACCATCCAGATCTGTGCTTTCCAGAACATCAGACTGTCCATTGGCTTCACTTGAGAACGATCTAACATTGGCGATGATGGGTTTGGTCTCTTGTGGGCTTTGATGGACTGTAGAGGATACTGACGTTGCACCTGTGGAGACAATGACATCACCAGCTTCTTAAGAGCCAAAAACTTTCTTCACCAGTTTGAAGGATCACAGACCCTATGCCTACACATGTGTGTTTAGTGACACCATTGCCTTTTTAAAGGAACAGGATAAAGGAAAATAAAAATGTTGTCAACATACCCCGTTTTGATAGAGATTTGTTTGCAGCTTTAGTGACCGCCCCTGTGACGGCCTGCAGACTGCAGAAGAACATCAGGCACCGCAGGTTGCAGAAATGCTTCATCTCATCCAACCATTTCACAGTTTCATTCATCTTCCTGCTCTGCTTGCACATTGTGCATTTGATCCCCTGTTAGAATCGAGCAGCAGAAACAACATGTCACTTGAAGCCATGACCAGTGCATTATGTTTGATGCTGCAGCCCGACAGAACTAAAGATGTTTTAAACAAATCAAAAAACGAAGACACAAAATTAATATTTTTGAAAAAATATTACCTGATGGATCAGTGAAGTATATTTTGACAAGCACCGAGTTTCACAAAACTCCTCCTGCTTGTCATTGAAAAACCCAGTCACTCGAGTCTTAGATCCAGCATCACAGTAAAAGCAGTCACGACAGTACTTCTCGCCCCACTCGTTGGCCAGGTTATCCTCAAAGAGTAACTTACATTCTGTACAGACAAAAACAAATCTGTATTAATCCAACAAGTGTCTGACTGGATGAAAAAAGAGAGAAATAATAAAATAATCTTAATTACGCTGGAAGCACTTACTCTGCCCACAGAAAGTCCGGTCAACCTTGTTTATCATTTTCACACTTTTCACAACTTGATCGATCTTGCAGTGTTCGCAGAGAGCTGTGACTTTTTTTGTTTTTCCAAAGTCCCCAACACAAGAGTCATCACAGAAAACATACATTTTTTTCTGGAAGATTGGATCAATAAGAAGTTATGATTATAAATGGTATTACAATAAATACTGGCACAGTTTAACGCGGTAAAAAATACTGTATTACAGAGTTCTAGCAACTTTTTATTATAATGAAGTCTGATTCGTTTGACATACACTACCGGTCAAAAGTCTGGGATCAAAAAGTCATTCTTTATATTTTTTCACGTTTTAGAATAATCGTAATCTCATCAAAACCATGGAAGAATACAGTTGTAACTGTGGGAATTATGTTGTGCTAAAAATGGTTTAAAAATAAACTTTAATTTTAGCCCCCTCAAAGTAGCCACTCATTGACCAGAACATGCCAAATCATTCTCCTGGCATTTTACACCTCCTTCTTGAGGTCTCAACCTGAGATGCTTTTAAACAGTATTAAAGGAATTTCTATCTATGCTGGACTCCAGGCTGTTAAACCTTAGTGTTGTTTTTCCGCCAACAAACTTTTCACACCATATTTATTCATTGACATAAGGAACCCTACAGTACCTTAAACTCCAGTAGCTTTGGCTTGTGCGAGAATGACTGCAGACATTGAGCACAAGGGAGTCTGGTGACCGTTTTTTCCGGTCTACTGGAGGAGGCATTCTTTACTGATGAACTGGTCTCTGCAGGAGCAGGTCTTGGGGCAGCAGGTTTTAGGGCAGAAACAATGTTGCTTGTAGTGGTTATTTTCTTTGGAGCTTTCTTTTTGTTTATTACCGCCTAAACCAAAGCAAAACAGAGCCATAACTAATATATCACGGTAATATTCTTACATGAAAGATCAGTAGCAGACATGACTTTAGTCTACCTCATAAGACACTACACAGGTAAAGGAGCAGAAGTTTTGAACGGTTCCTTCAGACATTGTTAGATGATACTGTGGTACTTGTTTCTTCTTGCAGTTTTTGCATTCCACAGCAGTACCTGTAGTTCCCACAAAAAAAGTTCCATGTTTGATCTTGCACTTTTAAAACAGCTTGATAATAATGTATTTTTTATGCTGCTTTAAAGGGATACTTCACACAAAATGAAAATTCTGTCATCATTTACTCACCTTTGAGTTGTTCCAAATCTGTATACATTTCTTATCAAAAGATAAGAACACAGAGAAAGATATTTGGAAGAATGCTTATAAGCAGACAGATTTTTCCCCCCCATAGACTACCGTAGTAGGAAAAAATAGGATGGTAGTCAAAAGTAACGCAGAACTGTTGGAGTCAATGATCTGTTTCTATGTGTTCATCAGAACAAAGATATTTATACAGATTTGGAAAAACTCAAAGGTGAGTTAATGATGTCATAATTTTTGGGGAAGGCATCCCTTTTATGAGAAGCCACAGTGCCCCATATTTGATATAACAATTAACTATTTTCTGTCATTTATGACACAGACTATATCCAAAATGAACAAAACACAGTTACATAAAAGAAGATATTTTGAGGAATGTTGGTAACCAAACAACGGTGGTCTCCATTCACTTGCATTGGTTTTGTATCGGTTATCAACATTTTTCAAAATATATTTGTTTGTGTTCTGCGGAAGAAAAACGATAGAGGGAAAAAGGATTACAGAATTTCCATATTTGGTTGAACTATCAATTTAAGCCAGCTGCGTTTCTGTGTGTCCTTGTGTATGTTTTACCTGAGGAACTGAGAGTCTGGGCTGTATAAGTCGTGGCACAAGAGTCAGTGCAGAAAAGCTCTTCTCCACCCTCTGAATTCTGACTGACCACCATTTCTGCAGAAGGGCGCTTGGTGTGACACATTTTGCAGGTGGCAGTTTTGAGACTCCTCTACAAGTGAAGACCAAGTTTATTTCAGCTAATTTGTTTTTAGAACTAAAATCAGTTGACGTCTTTGAATTTACCTTTTTGTAGACTTTGAGGCACTTTTGGGTGCAGAACTTGACAGTGTTGCCCTCTATCTGTAGAGCGGGACACGGACCGTTTGTGCTTTTACAGGACCCACCACAGTTCATACAACAGTTCATGGTCAACTTATTGGAAGAGAGGAACTGGTTGAAACAAACGTCGCTGCACAGCTTATGAACGGTGCCCATGGACTTCACCTCGTGACCATGAGTCTATCAGAAATGAAAAGAGATGTTTTAACTCATATCGAAGCTGAATATTTCATCTTCAGATGGAGATGATGACTCACCACACTTGTCCTCTGACACACGCTGCACCTGAAGTTAAAAGCACTAATGCATTTCTGACTGCAGAACTCCTTTGTAGTTCCTGACGTGTCCACTGAGGCTAAAAGCACATCCTTTGGGTGAGAGACCTCTCTGTAGGAAGTATGATACACTGTGTAATAGCTCACATACAAGTGTTCTTTTCAGTTTATTCTGGTTGAAGAATGGATGTTTTAAGCTTACTTGAGGCAGTGGTGACATGTTTTCTTTTTGACCTCAATGGCAGAGGTGATGCAGAGACACTGAGGTGAGCAGTAGAATTTAGGAGAGCCACTGCGCTGAAAGGCTGTTTTACCCTTCAGTATGATCCTTTTACAGCCGGCACACACCGTAACAATGGAACTGAAAGAGGGTTGTTTGGGAATGGACACTGCAGGGACTGATGGTGCTTTTGCGGCCCTTGTCACTGGAGCTCCTGTGGTGTGAAGATGACAAGACCTTTAAAGACTTACATTAGCTCCTTAAAGAAACATTCATGGAACTTAAAAAACAACAAGAATATCTACTTAAGGGTGACTTGAGCCTAATAACTAAAGAAGGTTGTCAAGATGAAGAGTAATAATGAGAACTTTCATGTAATATCATACCAATGGCATTCCCTCCCACGGGGAAAGCCGGACGGATCATGATCTCATCAGGTGTCTGGGTAAAATCCTGAAAACATGAACGCAGAAGGATCAGGGTAAAGGATTCAAAGCAGGTCGAGGTGAAAATAATCAAAGTTAAAACAGCAGATCACCTCACGTTCCCTCATGTTTCTCATTGGAGCCTGAGGAGATTTTCTACACTCCTCGTCTATTGGTTCCTCCTTGATCTTCACAGACAGATCGACAGAGGGCTGGAGCAAATGAAGCTTCCTGAGTCTCACCACAGGCTCTGTTTGCTGGATATAAATGAAGATTGGTTAAGAGATTTATTGGATAAACAAAGGAGCGTTGAAAGCAAACAAAAGGTAAAAGAATGAAAATTCCGTCATCATTTACTCGCCCTGTTACCCTGTGTGAATCTTTTTCATTTGTAAAACACAAAAGAAGATATTCTGAAAATTGTTGGTAACCAAAAACTGTTGCTCCATGTTGACTTTTATTTAGAGGTGCTCCGATTGATCGGTCGCCGATCATAATCGGCCGATAATCACTTTGGGAAGTATGATCGGCGGTCTCTAAAAGGCCGATCCAGAAAAGCCGATCAGATGACGCAAAATTGACGAGAAATTTATTTTACGCGATATGAAAACGGCTTCACCGGTTAGGCAAATCTACAAGGTGTGTGAAATAGACAATGCTTTATCAATCTGATACGTGTGTACTATGTGAATTCCACGATGCGAGAAGCACCCAAAACATTTTTACACCAACAACCTCTTTAGACGTTTGAGGGTTAGTCACGTAAAGGAGTGCGAGTAGTTTTCAAAGTTGGCCTCGCGCAAAGTGAGCGGGCAGTTCAGCAGCTCGAGCGCCACTCGGCTGCAGACATAGCGTCAACCGAAAATTCATTCATTTACATAATTTGAAAGCTGAATAATTAAGCTTTCTATTGATGTATAAGTTGTCATGATATGATCATATCTGGCGGAGATATACCCGTTTACAACTCTGGAATCTGATGGTGAAAAATATTCAAAATATTGAGAAAATTGCCTTTGAAGTTGTTAATAAAAGGCCCTGTTAATGGCCATCCACTCACATAAATAAAGTTTTGATATATTTAATATATTGAATTTACAAAATATCTTAATGGAACATGAGAAAATTCGATCATTTTGACCCATACAATGTATTTTCGACTATAACTAAAAATATTCCCGTGCTCCTTAAGACTGGTTTCGTGATCCAGGGTCACATATGACCAAACCACAGCTTTCTTGTGAGTACAAAACACCTTTTACAGGCACCTGTCATTGTTATTGTATGGACATAAGAACATAAACATTTGCTTGTAATCAGATTATTATTTTATGTCCGACAACAGAAACATTGAAAATAAATGAAAAGTCTAAGTCTAGCGCAACCTCTCCTCAGCTGTCAGGAACAGAGACATTTTTAAAAGCATCAACCCTAAGGCAAGGACAGTAAGAAGCATAAAGAAATATCATATTATCAGATAAAATAATGTAATAAATTTGCTTTGATCATGGACACTTTATATTGTGGAAGACAAAGGGTTTCTGGGACTCATGTCACATGCTGCTATGTTTTATGAAAATATGTGGTAACACTTTCCTTGAAGCATGTATGTTTAATTTATTGTAAAAGTAGTTTTCAAGCAGTGTAATGCACATTTTAATGCATTGTAATGTCTAATAGATAATTGTTATTACAGTTAATACATTATAACACTAAGCAATTCATTGTAACACGACACATTTTAAATTGGTTATAATTATTTACAACTACATATAATGCATTACAACACACATTATGAATATTAATAATGCATTTTACCCTTTAATAACTCTTTATAATGCATTATACATAAATGCTTCAAGGAAAGTGTTACCAAATATGTTGCTTACTAATATTCATTAGTTAATTCATGACACATGGTACTCAGAAAGCTTCAAATAGTTCCTATAATCGGTGATCGGTATCGGCCAATACAGCTTTCAGTGATCGAGGATCGGTGATCGGCTAAAAAAACCCTGATCGGAGCACCCCTACTTTTATTGTATGGACACGAAACATAGGGGAAAAGGGGACCAACAGTTTTGTGTTACAAACATTTTATATCTTCTTTTGTATTCTGCAGAGGAATGAAAGTCATACAGGTTTCAATGACAAGAGGGCTTGTAAATAATGACATAAATTTTCATTTTAAAGATGAGAATGTGCTCACCATTCCAAATGACTCCATCCTGTTTTTGTCGTGTTTTGCTGTTTCTGGTAAAGTGTACAAAACATGTTCAAACACTGTTCTGAAGTATTGGTTTGCTAAAATCAAAATAAATTCACACCTACCTGCATATTCTGGTTTATCAACCTCCATCCTTCCACTGTGATCCCCGATGTAGTCTACATCAATTGGCATTTCACTTGTGAAGTCCTCGACTTTAGTGATCACTAGCTCTTCTGAACACTGCGCTGTATCCTCTGTGTTCATCTCCCGGTCTTCGTCTTCTTCATCCGTTTGCTTATCGTTTCTTGGTTCACTTGTCTCCTCCATGCGTTTATCATGTAGACGCAAATCTACATCTTCCTGCTTCATGGCCTTCTGAAGCTTCCCACGATGACCCTCCATCACGCGGTCTTGAGGGTCAGACTTCGTTCCTGCCTCAGTGGAGTCCTCACTGTCCAGAGGAAAACCTGCAGCGGATGTACAGCTCAGTGGTGAAAAGGCCTCTGTAGATTGTGAGGAAGCCGACATCCCTCCTGAATAAAGAAAACATTCAAATTCAATCCATATCCATGGTATCGTCCGAAAAACAAAACTAAGGATAGCTACTAAATACTTAAGTGGTTTTCAACCTCTGTATTTCACAGACAAGATGCATTCACAATACCTTCTAGTTTCAGAGCAGCACCTGGACTCCCAGTAACAAAATTAAAATCATTCTGAAAGTCAGAATCCATGTTGACATCATACCGTCCTTCCATCTGCAGCTCAGCTCCCGCATGTCTAGCCTATGTGCCGAAAAAAGTCAGAATTAGCAAAGTAAGGCATAACAGACATTAAGAAAAAGTTAAATGTCTAAATTACGTAGAAATTATTCCACACTGATCCTTTTTGTTTCATTCTGTGAACTACTTACAATATTTCACCCAAATTTCAAATACAATTATTGTTTTTAACCGCAGCTAATGAAAACTGGAGAAACAGGTGAGAATAACTGAAAAGATATTCTGTATTTTTCAGAACTCAAATACTGCCAAAGAAAACAAGTTCATATTCACTTTTAAGCAATTCAACAGTTATTTTTTTACACGTATTTAGGAAAAGTTCAGAAATTATTTTTTCACACGATAACTTTTTATCACAGTTTCCATGTGTCTTCTCATGTTGTCTGTCTTTCACATTGCTGTTGGTTGACTTTGTCACTCCTGAGGTTTGACTTTGGTGAAATTCAACAGACACTGGACTGGAATGGCCACGATATATCTTGAAATGCTGACTACATGAAAATTCAGTAGTCTCTTACTTTTTTCTGCGGTTGTATGTTTTCAACCACAGTTTGAGGTATGACCCAATGATGTCCCTGAACTAAAAAAGACTAACATTCTTCGAAATATCCATGTCTGTGTTCATCACAAAAAAGCCGTTTATGCAGGTATGAAATAACACGAGGGTGAGTAAATGATGACCGAATTTAAATTTTAGGGTGAACTATCCCTTTAAGGATTTCATTTGCTATATTTTGGTGTCGGCCAGCATTGATGGAGAATCTAAATTAGATGGACTTTATAGATGGTTCTTGGTTTGTTATGGTCATCTATTACTCTTGCACACACTGTCAATCAATTTCCTTCTCATACCTCAGTCGGTACAACTAACTGGACAGGCACTGCTGTTGATTTCAGATATCGTCGATTTGGACCGGGGAAATCTTCGGGCGAAAAATGCTCGCTGCACACCCTCAATGCACGGATGGATTCAACGGGTGAGTTTATATCCCGGTGTAGAGCGAGAAGCCACAGTTTCAGTCTCTCTGGATCTTGCATCGGTAACGTGTGAAACGTCAAACTTTCATCTTGCGCCGATCCCTGCGGCCGCAGACGTAACGCTTTCTCTCGGTTGAAGCATCCAGGAAAAGCGCACACTCGTACCATTATGATGAAACCAGTTTTTATCCCAGACTCGATCCAACGCGTTTGCAGGTTTTGCGCCAACGTTTGCAGGTTTAACGTTATCCTTATGTTGAACAGATGTGCGAGTCTGAACGTGCAGAAGCAGAGACGAAAGCTGCGACGTAAAGCCAGATGTTCACATTTCCTCTCATAAAGCTGCCGTGCTGCTCTAGCAATCTTTGAATACACAACACGAGTCACAATAGTCACTTTAGTGGGACTTTATGTGGCTTGACAACCCATGACACAACCACTGCTGTTGTAGAAAATGAACAGCTCTTGTGTGTTGTGTTTATTGACAAACCAACATATGACGCTATTCCTCCCCCTAGTGGACTGGAGCGTCATCGCTAGCCTCTTACGTTGCATTAACCCATACATTTGTTTCGAAGTATGAGCAATCCGCTGGGATCGAACCCACAACCTCTTACCACGATGTCTTGAAGCCATGTTGCGGTAAAATTACTTTTAATAGTACAATGTCGGGATGGGTAATCATTAACTTGTTCTACAACTTACCATCAGGTTGTTCCATCTATAAATGTCTTTGTTTTGCTAAACACAGACTAAGATATTTAGAAGAATGTCAGTAACCAGACAGATTTCATAGTAGGGAAAATAAATATTATGTAAGATGAGATCTGTTTGGTTACAGACATTCTTTTAAATATCTTATTTTTTGTTTAGCAGAACGAAGAAATGTATACAGGTTTGGAACAATCTGAGGGTGAGTAAATGATGACAGTATTTTCATTTTTGGTTGACTATACCTTTAAGCCGGTCGGACTTTAATAAATGTGTATACAAGTTACAAATAATAATGCATTTTGTATAAAAGTACAAATGGCATTAGAGCATGTAGTTTAGATATGCAAATACTGATTGGTAAAGCATGCACTTATGTCATACGGCGATTGATCAACGCTGCACCGCATAAAGTGAACTCAGTGGTGCCTACACTTACGGACTGAGTAACTGGTGAATGGTCAGGTTCATCCTCGCGCAGAATCGAGACAGCTGGTTCATTCTCAGTCTAAGCAATTAATCTAATTGAATCGTAGGCTGTGAGCCTGTTTCTTAGAGGTTCTCATAATGTATCTGAAGAGTATCCTTAAAAGTGAAAGTCGTGTTGTTTTTTCAGTCTTCGCTTATAACTAGCAACACATGTGAGCTCTTTTACTAGACTAAATTATTCAACTGCATCAGGAGGGAAGTGTCGAGAACACAACCTCAGGTTAGGGTTGCACATTTCTTGGTTGCTCTGGAAGAAAATCTAGTATTTGTTCATTAAATAAAAGTCATACCAGAAATGTTTAAAGAATCTTCAACTAGTGTAATGTAGGCTTGGTAGATGATTTTTAGGAAAAAAAAAAAGAAAACTAATGGTTACGTTTTTTCTGCAGTCAATGTTTTCAAATAAAATCCTTTGCCCACTTTTTGCCTTTAGTTTCAGTCCAAGAAAATGTTATAATAATAATATTTAGATTTATCGGTTATCGTAAAATTTACATATCGGTTCATCCCTACCACAGGTCTTTGGGAAGACGTTTTCTTCCACAAGCTTTTCTCCACTCATTTGATGGCTTTTTATCTTTAGGACATTTTTGAAGCCTTTCAAGGCATCTCTTGTTCCCTTTTGACTGAAAATGACCACCGAACGCAAGTAACACAGTTTGGCATTGACCACCGTTTTAAATACAGTGTACCGGGTGCTAAAACAACAACAGTTGTTCTGTTGCTTTTGCTCGACGGCAACTCTCAACGTCTCAAGAGCATCCACATTACATCATCGACCTAGAATACACTCCCCATATACAGTGACTAAAGGGATAGTCCAACCCAAAATGAATATTCTGTCAAGTTGTTTCAAACCTGTATACATTTCTGTGTCCTGTTCAACATAAAGAAAGATATTTGGATGAATGTTAGCAACCGAGATTTCCAGGGCAGGGGCACCATTGACTACTCAAAAACATAAAATTGTATCTGTTACACAAAGAAGATATTTTGAAGATTTTTGGAAAATAAACACCTTGACTACCCCATAAATCTCAATTGCTAGCCTTCTTTTAAATACATTTGAAAACTTGAGGTTGACTAAACGAAGAGCTGTTTTTTAAAAGAAGCAGCTCACCCAAAAATAAATTTTGCCTATATTTTATTCACCCTCTCAACATGTCCCATGTGTATCTTCTTTTAGCGGATCACAATCAGAGTTATTTTATAATAAGTAAATTGAGTGATCAATTTCAGATAAATATTTCATCAAGACCACATAAAAATGTAATAATCTAAATTCATCCAAATTTGCAGAATGTGTACAAGACGTAATCACTGGATGACCAGTTTTAAACTTAGATAAGACAGAGATACTCATAGGACCGAAGAGTTGTAAGCAGAATACTATGGAGTATAACCTGCAAACAGAAGGATGTAATATCACCCCAGACAATACAGTAAAAGACAACAATCGTTCTTTTGAACCACATCTCGCTTAAAAACATTGCCACGCTGCCAAACATACCAGTCTCTGACGTATAGAAGTTAATGCATGCATTTATGACGTCTAGATTAGACTATTGCAATGGTCTGCTAGGTGGTTGTTCTGCATCATCAATAAATAGGCTAAAAAAAGTGCAAAATGCACCTGCTTTGTTCACAAAACAATGTTAACAACTGACATTTCTGGGACACATAGTAGGAACAATTTAAATGGTGTCAAATGTGTCTTTCAAAAATTGATGCAGTATTTTTCCTACTATTGATGTCCCAGAAATGTCACTCGCTAATTCTTCCAAATAATTGTCTTTATTTAATCAACTTGAGGGTGAATAAGTGATGACAGATTTTTCATTTTAGGGTGGAGTAATTTATATCTTTAACTGTGGATTACCATTTAAAAATGCTGGTGGACCCATGATCTTATTTTCTCATCTTTGTTTGCAGCTGGTAAATCTACACTTGGCTGAGATGGCACAACGTAGTCACTTCGTACAACAATCAATCACAGTTGGATATTTATTAAATGTATAAATGAAGTGTCACATACACCCAGAATAGCTTGAGAGTGAGTAAATTATGTACTAAAATTGGTTTTTGGGGGATTGTTTTCTTTTGACAGCGGTTCAATACTTACCGCTTTTAGCTGTGAAATTGGCACAGGCACCGCTGACTTCTTCAGGATCCGTCTTATCCTTCCCTCATCTGGTTTATAATCGTCGGGTTTGAAATGTTCACTGCACAGCCTGGACCCTTTGATCTTCTCAAATGGGGTATTTAAATCCCACCCAATAGCGAGCAGCCATTGCTCCAATCGCACAAAATCATTCAAAGGGAATTTATGAAATATTAATCTTTCATCTTCCGTTGTTTTTGACGCGCGTAATCTTACGGTTTTTTCTAAATTCCAGCATCTCGGATAAGCACAAGTACGCACCATTTTAAAAATGGATACTAATAAAAATCTACATTAAAGCCTCGAGAACTCTTTTCGGCGTCCTCTTCTCGTGTAAACAATCCGCGGTAACGTGTTCGCAAGAGGCGCCCTGCAACGTACGTCATACGTCAGTTCAGAGGTCAGTCTCTCTCGTGAACGTGAACTCGCACTGCTGATGCCCGCAAGATAGAAATCAATGTTTATAAATTTAGAGGTTTATTTACAAAAACCCAACTTTAGAAGATAGTCAGCTTGCTTACTGTTCTGTCGGTGACATTTATACGCACTTCGCTGTGTATAAAACACACAATGATGCATTTGATTATTCAAGTGTGCAATTATGTACCAATTTAAGTCAATGAAGCTGATAAAACATCAGTCACCGCAGAACCTGCTCACATCCGCCATGTTTAAAGTTTAAGGCCCGGCCATCTCGGGAATCAAAATATTTTCCAACTTCCATTGAGAAACGCGACAGTAGAGGGCGTTCATGTCCCATTTTTTTCTTACATGGGAAAATTCCACATAAGTTTCATTAGTACGAATAAATTAGTAATATCTATCTGTGTGGAACTTTATTTAAGGCAGATATGGCTAATATGACAATTTTAACTCCACTTGATTTAGCCTATGGCTTATACTAAGAACAAAAAAGGCTCAAATTTGGAGTTTCATAGTTTTATCTGATAAAAAAAATCCATGCAGAAAAAACTGTTGTATGATTGCCAAATAACTATGAAAATGCTCAATACTTTATTCTAAATGAACAAAGAGCAAAATCTTCAGCCATTGACTCATCAAGAATGCTTTAGTGTTTCAGCATAACATAAAAAGTGACTCAGAAAGCTGTGTAATGTCACACTGCATAAACTTTATCCACAAGCCATACAATTTCAGTTTTCACGGTCATCTTCACATGAGAATTTCTCAAATATACGTTCATGTTCGATCTCGGAGAAAAAAACCTGTTCGGCCTTGTAAATCCTGCGTTTAATCATGGAGAAATATTTCTAGACACATTGCTTTAGTCATTTATGTGCGTTTGTGGTCTGTTTCTCAATCCGAGTCGCTGTCAGAATCTGTTTCATGGGGCGATTTGTCCTCCAGCAGGTGCAGCTCTCTGACTGTTAGGATGCGTGCGAGCATGTTTTCCAGAGCCTCATCGCTCAACGAGGATGTGGAGAACCACATGGGACTGCTTGGGACACAGGAGCGTTCAGGGTTCAAGTAAAACTGGGCCGTGCTCTGTCTCACGGTGGGAGAACTAGGAGAGAGAAAGAGAGAGAGAATGAAACCTTTGTCATGCATTTTTTTTTCAATATTAGACAGACATGCATCTTTGAAATGTTATAATGTCTTAATGTATGTTTCTGCTATTTTGGTGTAGAATGAGACTGTCCACGTACCATTTAGAGAGATAGAACTCATACAGCCTGACAGGACAGCGAAGGGCATTCTGAGAATTCTCTTTTATCTCTAGCGCAGTTTCCTTTTCTTCTTCATCCTCCTTTCTCCTCTTTGCCGGCACTCCATCTTAATTGAACAAAACATAGCCAGTAACGCAACAAGCTCACAGATGTATTCGTGCTGTGAAAAAAAGACTAACCACTGACCTGTGTTTGCCTCCTCTTTGGGCGGGTAGAAACGCAAACATGCCTCTTTGCCGCTGCCCTTGCTCCGAGAGCAGCGTATGACATGGCCGAAAGAGAGACGTCGATGCTGCTCCACTGTTTTGTAGTTAAAGAACTTGGTGAAGAAATAAAGCAGCGTGTTCAGCAGCACGCCAGGTGAGAACGCCCCCAACTGCTTACAGTCCCACAGGTATTCTTCCTCTACTCGAGAATGAACATAACCTGCAAACACAGTGACCAATTAAAACCGGTCACATACGGGTTGAAAAGCACTGCAAGCAGGACAACCCTTAATCTGTCTTCAATTCACAAAATGTATATCTTACCACTTGGCAAAATAGTGGGTGTCCATCCCTTGAGCATGTTTGTCATATCCTGGCAGAATCTGCTGTAGCAGACGTCTGCAAATATGTTCTCCATCCGTTCATTGTCAAACAGATGCTGCACACATGAACAACAAAATGTCTAAATTTAATAAGCTACATTCAACATACAAACATGAAGCATGACCAGAGGAGAAAGATAAGGTGCATATATAAGAACCACAAATTAGCAGCTGTTCTTTACCTGTTGGATGCCTAAGCAGAGATAAAAGATGCTATCAGGGCTGTAATTCTCTCCACTGGGTCGACACACTTCAGAGATGAACTTGGAGAGGCCGTAGCTCAACTCAGCAGTGCTACACTTCAACAAGTCTTCCTTGAGGGTCATGCTTCGCGCTGAGAATGAAGAAGAAAAATGTTGTATAACATGCTGTTGAACTCACCACCCTCTACAAATAAACTCTGGTATTAAAATCGTCTTTCATTTATTTTTGCTCAGATCTTGTATTTTCTGAGGGCTTATTTGGTAGAGAATGAAGCTAAAAATGGCAAAACCATGGACACAAATCTTAGGAAATGTCATTGATGTATAAAACATGGTAAACATTGTAGAGCTTTCTTTAAGATGAAATGCTAGAAAATCAAGTTTGGACTCACAGCCAAATTTGGGAGTCTCCAAATGAGGTTGGGAGTTCCTCCAGCGCACCCAGTTCTTCCAAGCACTGACGCCGTATTGTTGTTGCAGTTGGGAGAGGTTAGTCTGAGTGTTTTGGGTTGGAGCTGGTGCTGCCACTACCGGTGTCGCACTCTTACGGCCCTACATGGCAACAATACACATGTAAGAAATAACTAAATATGCTTAAACAATTACTTAAACTGGTATCCCCCACCCCAAGTTTAAGTGCCTGGACATATCAGTAAGATATGCTTCAGATCTTTATACCCGTTTTTTTTGAGGGAGGCCATCTCGACCTTTTCTGCGAGGTCTCCGTTTGACCGAATTTGATACCACCTGTGGCTCCTCTTGTGTTTGTCCTCTCAAAAGTTCAATGCTCTCTGCAATCGATAGAAACATGCATGCAAGAACATGAATAGGACATTGGCTAAACAATCATTTGATGTGTATTGTTTTAACCTCTGAAGCATAAATGGGACACAAGGGAGTTCTTACCGACTGGAAAATCAGCCTCCAGATCCATCTGTGGCTCTTCTGTTGGGGCAGAGGTGATGGTTAGAGAATCCGATTTAGACGTTGCTTTTTCTAGCTCTGGCGTTGGATCCCACATCTGGGCAGAAGAGACAGAATCCTCCTCCCAACTTAGATTGCTGGATAAGGCTTCCAAATCGAGGTCGTCCATTAGGTTAGCAGTCTGGTCTGAAAAGCAAAACGCTAGCCTTTAAATACAGTCATGCGAACACTATTTCCATACAAAGTGTGCAAAAAAGAATGTGCATATGGCTTAGGTTTGCACATTGTTTTTATAAAAACTGCAGGTCTCCACACTTTTTGACCAATGAACTTCCATGAATTCGATAATGCTTTAAAGGTCCACTGTATGAAATTCAGCGGCAACTACTGCTGAGGTTGCGAATTGCGACCGACAGCTCACTCCACTCCTTTTCTAAACAGCACGGTGCCTGACACAGGACAAATATGTCAACACGTTTTCGCTTCTTTGCTGAAGGAGATAATATTTACGAGACACGCTCTGTAGAGCAGTTTGTCCGTTTAGGGCTACTGTAGAAACAACATGATAAATTCCATGCGAAAGGACCCGTGGTGTGTGTAGATAAAAATAACTCATTCTAAGATAATAAAAAGATAAATCATTATGTAAGGTCTTTATACACCTATGAAGACAGCTATGTATATAATATTGAAGTTCTCTCAATTGATCCTCCAGAAAAAAACACATTGGACCTTTACAATATTTACAAGAGCATTCTCTATGACTTCTGAGACACTGTTGCACGGCCGCTTAAACACCCATCTTTAGGCACAGCTGAACTTTAACCCTTTACATTTTCTAACATTTACCATTAGTAGTGTTATTTTTCTCCCTCTCTGCGTCCTCAGCCACCATCTCCGCCATCATGATGAGATCAGCCTCCAGAGGATCATCAGGGATCTTCTCTTTGATTTCTTGGATGGTCTTCACAATGCGTTCAGCACTGTCCAGAGTTGTAGGGAAGAACATGGGCACTGGAATCTACACAGAGACACAGACACATTTCCATGTTTCCAATACTTTCCATTCAATTCAAAAAGCAAACCTACACGTGAGAGACGAGAGATCTGAACTCCATATATTAATTCTCAACTCCATCTTAACTGATACGCACCGGAAGCGGAAAGCCCACAGGCCGTGGTGTGTATTGGGTGTAGAGATTCATGGGAACTGGCACATACACTGGCACTGGAACAGGCAACACCATGAAATTAGGTGCATCTGGAAGACAAGAAAAGCATGCAAAATGTCAAGCATACATAAAGACACTAATACCCATGTCTGGCAGTGCTGTCAAGTACCTGTTTGCGTGTCTGCATTGCATACATTGGGTTTACAGGATGTGCCTTTGTTTTGGCTTAAGGGTTTACACAGTAAAGCCTTGTTCTTAAGGATTTTGGGTGGCTGAGTAGGAGTTTTCACAACGTCTGTCTGCGTACCAGCACAAAGCTAGATGAAAGCAACAGCGCATTTCAGACCTCTCTCATTACATTTATTGACAAGTAGGGTGTAAATACATGTTTCGCTAATAAACTCACTTGTCCTGACACTTTGACAGTAGAAGCTGGAACAGCGCCTGAATAAAACAAAACAGCTCAGATGTTACTCGTCTTCTGTTTAGATGATTTTAATGTAAATAAACAACATTTCCTATCAAAGGAAATAAAAATTGCAGCCTGATGTTGTGTTCCCACTGAACGCGAATGAACTGTTAAGCGCCAGTGATTTACAGGTTAAGTCAATGCAAAGATGCGATGGGTCATATATATATATATATGTACGAGACTGGAGCCGCCTAGCAGAAGCCCCTCCCATGACACGAATTCGCATCTGTAGTGAACTGAATTTCTTACGCAAATGAAGCGAATTTACGTGCGAATGAAGCGCAAAATGTTCAAGCATCCAGCTACGTGCAAATTTCTTTCGCGCAAGTCACGTTCGGTGGGAATCCTCTATTAGGCAGATGATGTCGACTGAATGTAACTAAAGAAAAAAGAATCATCACCTTGCAAAATAGTGTTGCCCAAGACACCTGGCTGTGCATTAGGTGAACTTGAGAGCGATATAACATTGGCAATGACCGGTGTGGCTTCTTTAGTTGCCGCTGGTGTGCGATTAACAGTGTTCTTAGGCAATACAGATATTACTGGGCTTGTTGTCCCTGAAAAAAGAATAATAAAAGCATAAGACAATGCAATGAGAAATAAACAAAACACAAAGATGTATAAGAGGACGTACCCTGTGCAGGCAGAATTTTGCTTGCAGCTTTAATGGCCGTCCCTGTGGTGCCCTGAAGACTGCAGAAGAACATCAGACATTGCAGGCTGCAGAAATGCTTAATCTCACCCAGCCATTTCACAGTTTCATTCATCTTCTTGGCCTGCTTGCACATTGTGCACTTAACCTCCTGTTAGAATCCAGCAGCAGAAATGCAAAGCGTCACATCAGAGGCCACATTTGTTGTAATATATAATATTTTAAGCATATCTGATTACGAACCCTTTGAAACTGTGACACTATTGACTTGCTATTACAAATAAGACATTTAGACATTTAACAATGCTACAGAAAAACGAAGAAAAAATATTACCTGCTTGAGAATCATGTTGTATTGCGTCAAGCATACGTTTCCACAAAACTCTTCCTCCTTCTTATTAATAACCTTGGTCACTGAAGTCTGAGATGAACCGTTACAGTACATGCAGTTGCGACAGTGTTTCTTGCCCCAGCGCTTCACCAGATCATGCTTATAGAGTAACCTGCATCCTGTACAAAAAAATGTGAGGTTTGAGTTCTGTTCTGTATTAAACAAAACAAATATTGTTATATGATATTTAAGCTATTATTACTAACCCTCGCTGCAGAAAGACCGGTCGATCTTGTTAATTCTTTTGACCTCCTTCACAACCTTATCGATTTTGCAGTATTCACAGCGAGCCATGACGTTGTTGATTCTTTTAAACTCTTCGATGCAAACGGTACCGCAGAAAGCATACATTTTTCTCTGGAAAAGCAAATAAAACATGTCACCTTCAGGAATTAAACTTTCAATGCACTAAAAATATTTGCATTATGACAGGGCAGAAATGTTTCATTTATTATTACTGAGCAAACAGTACCCTGAACTCCAGCAGATCCGGCTTGTGGAAGAATGATAGCAGACATTGAGCGCAAGGGATTTTGGTGACTGTTTGCAACGGTACATTGGTCTTTGTTGATGAGCTGGACTCCGCTGGGGCAGGTTTGGATGCAGCAGCAGCCGGTGTATGTATGATGTTGCTTGTAGAGGTAATTGTATTAACTTGGTTTTGAGATGGTTTCTTACTTAAAGACTCCTAAAACAAAGTGAAACGCAAAAATCCATGAGAACAAATTATTTCCAAAAAGCTCAATCAATGTATTTTTAAACCGAAGGATCCGTAGATGAACTCTACCTGAAATGACACCACACAGGAAAATGAGCAGAAGTTCTGAATGGTTCCATCAGACATGGCTAGATGATACTGAGGTGGTACTTTCTTGTTGCAGCTCGTGCATTCCACGGCAGCACCTTGTTTACATGCAAAGAAAAGACTATGAAACTTTTTCACCCAAAAATGAAACTTCTGTCATGAATTACTCACTCTCTGATGTTCCAGCCCTGTATATATGTCTTTGTTTGGTTTAAGACTGAGAAATATATTTGGAAGAATGCTTTCAACGAAACAGTTCTTGGACCCCACTTGCGACCATAGTAGAAAAAAAATGTAAAAAAAAAATGGTAGTAAAGTGCCCAAGAACTGTTTGCTGTCCTAGGTTCTTCAAAAGAACAAAAAAATGTATTAGTTATTTTTCTTCTATGGGAGTCAATGGGGTCCCAGAACTGTTTGGTTATAATGAGTAAATCATGCCAGATTTTTTATTTTGGGCTGATCTTTCCCTTCAAATGTACAGTAGATTAGACTAAAACTGTTTTTATGTTGTGTCTTGTTGTATGTTACCTGAAGAACTGACAGTCTGGACTTTATTTGCTGTGACACAGGAAGTGGAGCAGAAGAGCTCTGTGATGCCCTCTGAGTTTGGACTGTCCACCATTTCGGCAGTCGGGCGGATGGCACGGCATATTTTACAAGCAACAGGTTTTTTAGTTTTCTAGAAGCAAAGACCAATTCATTTATTAGTTACTTTGAATTTCTATTCTTATTGAATTTATTTTGCAAGGATGTTACCTTTAGGTAGGCTGCGAGGCAGATTTGTTTGCAGAACTTGTCAGAGTTGCCATCTATCTGTAAAGTGGGACACGAACTGTCGGCGCTGTTGCAGAACGCACCACAGTTCATACAGGAGTTGATGGTCATATTATTGGAGGTGCGGAACAGGTTGAAACAGACTTCGCTGCACAGCTTATGGACTGAGTTCATGAGGTTCACTTGGTGAGTGTAACACTATGAGAAATGACAGCATTTCAGAAATATTAACAGTCCTGTATTAATATATTAAAGCACTTTATTTGTTATTCGCACTTAAATGGATAGTTCACCAAAAAATCTCATCTTCAGGCCATCAACGCAAAACAAAGCCTTTGTGGTGAACTATTCCTTTCCATTCTGATCTCTTCTGACAGCACTGATGGTGGTCACCTACCACAGCTTTCTTTTGACACCTGCTGCACCTGAATGTAGAAGCATGGAGGCATTTTTGGCTGCAGAGGTCCTTCATAGCCCCTGATGTGTCTGGGGCATTGACCATTTCCTTTAGGTCAACAATATCTCTGTAGTGAAGAAGGTTTAACAGAAACAGATTTCAGTGGAGGAAAGGGGGAAGAAACACTATGAGTCAAAACATAAAGTCTGCCTTACTTGTTGCACCAGTGACAGGTTTTCTTATCGGGTAACTTGACCACCAGATTAGAAGTGTTACAGAGACACTGAGGCGAGCAGTAGAGTTTGGAACAACCTTTGCGCTGGAAAGCCGTCTGACCCTTTAGCAGAACTTTCTTACAGCCTGTGCAGACTACACCAACTGGGATAATAGGGGCCAGTGGAGGAGGTGTAAGCAAAGGGACGGCTGCTGTATTTGCTGTGGTGGCTATTGGAGCTCCTGTAGCATAAAGAGGACATTGTAAACACTTATACATTTACACTGACTTGAGAGCCTTAATAAACTATTCACTAGCAGGTCTATCTACCAGAGTAGTAAATTGTGTTCAAAAATAAGATCATACCAACACTCTTTTCTCCCACAGAGAACACCGCACTGATTTTAAATTCTTCCGGTGTCTGCTTAAAGTCCTGAAAGTGTGAAAAATGACAAACAAATAAATGACAGGTTTCTCCGTTTGTAATCTATTTCTATTACCCAAATTATTTAAAGGCAAAATTCACTATGGAAACTTACGGCTGAGGTTTCAGGCTCATCCTTAATGTTTCCTATTGGTCGATGTTGTGTTGATGCTGTCTCATACTCTTCATCCATTGGTTCATCCTTGATTTTCACAGGTACCACATCAGAGGACAGGGATGCTTTTGTGTTACTTTTTAACACTGGTTGTGTGTCCTGAATATCAGTTATTCGAGTTAGTTAATCCATAAACTAACACAAACTTTTCAATACATAGGTTGATGAATTTTTTTTATTGCGCTCACCGTAGCAGCGGACATCTCCGGCACTTCGTATTTTATTTCTTTGGCTGGCATTTTTTCTGTCACTGTAACGAACAGACCATAATTTTTCACTAGCTGTAACCATGCCACGTCAATATGTTTGTTAAAGGGATAGTTTCAAAAATGATGATTCTGTTATGAATTACTCTCTCTCTCTAATTGTTCCAAATCTGTATAAATGTCTTTGTTTGGTTGAACACAGAGAAAGATATTTGTACAAATGCTTGTAACAAAAGGGACCCCATTGACTGCCATATTAGGAAAAACGGCAATGGTAGTCAAAAGTGTGCCAGAACTGTTTGCTGTTGAACATTCTTCAAAATGTCTTCTTAAATGTTCAACAGAACAAAAATGATCAAATACTTTTTCCTACTACGGTAGTCAATGGGGTCCAAAAACTGTTGCGTTGTGTTTGATTCCGTGTTCATCAGAAAGAAACTATACGGATTTGGAACAACTCGAAGGTAAATAAATGACATCTAACAATGAACCTACCTGCGTCTTCTGGTTTATCCACCTCCTTCCCATTGTGATCTTTAGTCTGGTCCACATCCATTGACAATTCATCTTTTAGGTCCTCAACTTTAGCAATCACAAGCTCTTCTGAAGACTGTGCTGTATCTTCCGTGTTCATTTCCTCCGCCTCCTCCTCCTCCTCCTCCTGAACTTTCTTGGGACCTTCTTCCATTAGGCTCCCTTGACAGTCGTTCACGCTTACCTCAGCGATGTTCTGCAAATAAAGACAATTAAAAGCTTACATCTCTACGATTTAATTTACACACTCATTTCTATACTAATGTAAGTAAAACTACAAAAGCAAAACTATCACATATTGCAACATTTATTTTATTCTCATTTCGATCCACTGTCTAAAAACGCTCATTTATGGTGCCGCATCTCCTTTTTAAGTAAATGGCCTCGGTTATATTTGGCGAAAGTCACTGGACAGAGAAAAATGTTTTGGATAGCTGTCTGTGTACAGATAAAAACTGAAATGACTAAAAACGGCAAGTAAATAAAATAAAATAAGTTAAAATTAAATGATAAAATAAGCAGTATTCACTGCTCTCAAACGCTGGAAGCACTGCAACCACAATAACTCATGAGAAAGCTGCACACAAGGCAACTTACACTCATTGGTTAGCTCGTACTGCCGACGATGGCACCAGATCTTGGTGTGACGGGAGGCTGAAGGCCGGGCGATAGATAGTCGGTACAGCCACATTCCCCAGTAACAGCGGATTATCAGTAAATGCCAGTGGTCTTCGATGAAAGTTTATAAAACTATCCGGAGTAAAATGTTCACTGCATAGGCATTGGTGGTCATCCTCAGCTCTACCTTAAGGTGGCTCTTCACAAAATGAACCCAACGCTTTTTCATATCATCGTTTTTAGGAATTTAAATAAACTGTTTCGTAAATGATCCCAGCCAAACAGGCATTTGCGTGACAAATGCATAGCTAGATAGCAAACTGTCAGCTCTACTAACCACTGATGCTACTGCGCTATCGTCAATATAGTGTTTGGGGAGAGGCCATGCTCAGCGGCTCCAGTGTGTCATTGAGACATAATTTCAGGACCGCCCAATAAATCCTGAACACAAAAATGGTGAGAAAAACTGTTTTAAGGTCTAACCCTGTTAAATACATTTCTAACATTTATAATGCATTTCCGGGAAACAATTCCCGGCATTGACCTTCTCTGTACAAACAAGGGTATTTCAGCATAAAGCTTACCCAAGCATCAAATAATTCAAGAATAAAGAATAAGATGTTGTAAGATTTTATTAGGAATAAAAGTCATAGGCCAGCATTTAACATAGGGGTTGCCATAGGTTGTACTATTCATAACATGCATCAAATCCTTAGCCTTAAAGGGATAGTTCAGGGGAAAAACAAAATTACCTTGAAGGTAATTTTACTCACCCTCAAGGCATCCTAGATGTATATGACTTTCTTCCTTCTGGGTGAATACAGTCAAGAGTTATGAGAGCATCTATCCTGGCTATTACAAGCTTTATAGTGGGCTCCATGGGCCTTCTTAAGTGAATCTATGCATTTCAAGGGGTTCTGCAATGATATGTCATGCATTCTTAACTCTTCACAATGTTTAACGTGCCGTCTTCTCATGCTTAACATGGTAAACTTGTCAAAAAACAAGTTGGGCGTATTACATAGTACTTCTGTGCTCAATACACTCCCCCAGCGATTATATGCAATACTACTCTATAGGTACTCAAGATTAATACGAGATTGGCAGAAAGCCTGTGTGTTAGGGAATTTATTGAGAGAAATATCCATATTTACTTATTTATAAACTGTAATGTCTTACTTTCATTATCCATCGACCGCGTGTGAACGAAAGGGTGGACTTCTGGCAAATGACGCAGACGTGTCATAAATTCTGGTTGCGCACAGCAAAACAAAACATCCATCACGACATACAAAGCGCTGGATGACAATCGCCGCAAGGCGTTTTAATAATAAAAAAGGAGTTTAAAGCACTGATGTATTAAATTGTTCATACTTTTTCAATGAATAAAAATTTGGGCTGGGGACGATGCATCACGATTGACATTAATATTACTCGTCTAAGACAATTCAGAAATCGCAAAGGCTAGTTTTATCCACAGCTCTTACGTGGTTTACAATTCTTTGATAAGTACTGAGTACTGCTCAATCGAAAATAATTAGAAGATCGAGTCGTTTACAACATGCATTTGTAAAAGCAACACTCGTCAAACATCATCATTATAAATATACTTTATTATCATAAAAATACCTAAAAGTTGTGAAGTACAGTGATAAAATATGCCATTTGGCATAACCTGGAGCTACGTGTGTGAATCTCACTTCTTTAGTGGACCTGCAGCGCTTATTTTGAGTTTACGGCCTCTGGCTTTCAGATGTGGTGGCAGTTCATTGTAATTCATTGAGAAACTGAGAATCGTACGATTAATCATCACCGCTCTAATGACAATATACAATTTAGAGTACGTACTGATTGGTTTGAACGTATTGGGGGGAAGGCAATGCATGTTCCAGTTGTAGATGAACTTGTCTGTCTGGAATCTGCTTCTGGACTAGCTAGCGTCAAACGGAGTCCTGTGTCAGTTCTCTCATTTTGTTCAATGTGGCGTTGTTTGACTGGAGTTGATTGTGAAACGCTCTCAAAAAATGTTGATGCATCCGACATCTGTTTCCTCATCTTCGCCTGTTGCTGGGCAATACAGACTTGGTGGAGCTGGAACAGGATCGCACGTTGAGTCCTACAACAAAGTTAGATAATAAGTTGCATATAGACTGCTAGCATCAATTATAGACAAGGGCACAAAGGGAAATACACATGCTCACGTCTTATCACTTTAATGACAGCATTTTTTTTTTTGTTTCATGATATGAGATAAGCGTGAGAAAGAGTGAGTGAGAGAGAGAGTGAGAGAGAGAAAATATGTGTAATGGCCGAATAGTTTTTACTGAACATAATTATTAACTAGGTTCATGAGAACTGATGAAATTGATACAACAAACTAATTTAATTATGTCTTTTACCACTAGGGGTGCTGACTTAAAACTTTACAGGTTCTTTAAGAATATGGTCATGACCATCCCAAATTTTGAAGTAGTACGGCATTGCGTTCTTAAAATACTGCATTCTGCAAAATACAAAGTTTCGTATCAATAAATGCCTTAAAACCATTTTGGCGTGCTAATAGTCAAATTCGTTGGCGTACTAGCCGAGAACGGGTGGGCCAATACAAAAAACTAATAACTTTGTCAACACTGCCTCTAGATGCTACATAACAAATTTGGTGCAAATCGGACAAACTGTATACTCTAAATTTTGCTAAAAACTTTTTACCATAATCGGGTTGCCATAGACGCAATGGCATAATAATAAGGAAACGGATATCCCCTTGGGGCTTCACCCCTAAAACTCACATTATCATTTTACATTATAGGTGAACATATACCTGGTTTAGCAGATGCGCAGGAACAGGCACAGCTGGCTCACAATCATCGGAGACGAAATGTTCACTCCACAGCAAGATATGTTGAGTTTTTCCAAGAGCGTATTTACATCCCAACGAATAGCGATCAGTCATAGCTTCAATCGCTAAGGATCACTTAAAGGGAATGTGTGAAATGCTAATGGCGCATCTTCCCGTGACGACGGCGGACGTAATCTTATAGATTTAATGATCTTTAATTTTATTAAGATTTTGATTTACTTTCTCCTCTGTGCAGCCGTGTTCATCAACATAACTTACAACACACCTGCGTCATTTGACTGAGCGTTTCCCTCTTGTGCACGTGCAGCCAACAGATAATGTTATAACCGTATATAAATATGGATATTTCTCATAAACAAACACATCGATTCACTTCAGAAGGCCTTTATTAACCCCATGGAGCTGCGTGGAGCTGTATTTTGATAGAGGGATGTACTTTTGGAGCTTCAAAATCTCCTGCCCCATTCACTCCCCTTACAAAGTTTGGTAAAGCCCGGATAAATGTCATAAAATTAGAGATGTGCACGATAAATCAGCATGCATAAATCGAGCTGGTTAGTGCGATTATTAAATCGCTGCGATTATGCAAAATGCGATTGTTTAATGCAGTTTGTTTGTGAAGCACAGCTCTTTGATTGGTAGGAAATGCTGCTTAATTGAAAAGAACTGCGAATTTGAGCCGCTTATAACTTGCAAATTAAAAAGTACCACCCGTCAAAGATTAGCATTATAAATATACTTTATTATCGTGAAAACACCTGACACGTGAAGGAATTATGCTCATAGGGCACTTTCCTTGGAACTACGGCCGTTTCTCAATTCCAAGAACTGACTTATGTTCTCGTGGAGGCCGGTCTTGCGAGGCAGCCTCGAAAGAACGGATGCGCCACAGTGACATCTGGGACTTCAAGCGGGACTTAACTGCATTCGATGCATCCATTATATTGAAAATACATCCAAGTACATTCATGTGTTCTCTGTTCTTGAGAATTGGAGCCCGACTTTGACGGTTTTTTGATGGTGAAGATCTAGAATACGAGGACACACGTAGCCCGTTTCTCAATATGCGTTCTTCAGCAGTCGTGTGTCCTCGTATTTCTACTTCTGAAGTTAAATAGATTTAACGATTTAAGCGACTTTTTTTTAAATAAGCG
Source organism: Triplophysa dalaica (assembly GCF_015846415.1). NCBI lineage: Eukaryota > Metazoa > Chordata > Actinopteri > Cypriniformes > Nemacheilidae > Triplophysa > Triplophysa dalaica. Next base: position 5,920,757 of record NC_079566.1, on the reverse strand, counting down.
ACGAGCAAAAAATCTAGCTACATTCTGAAAAAGCCTTGGCGAAACATTCTGGTTCAATGCTTTCCCAACAGAGAACCTGTGTTCTACATTGTGAAACTAAGTCGGTCTTACTCAAACTACCAAAGGAAGAGCTTCTGAGGAAACAATGGTTACAATTCATTTTTAAACGACACCAGAGGAGTAAAACCCAAGGGTTTTACGGTGTGCGCGTCATTTCAACGAAGATTTCTTCAATAATCTTGGCGCGTTCACTGCAGGATATATAAACGACTATCCTTGAATACCAACTTTATTTGGACCTGTTAGCTCCACCGAATCAGAGGTGTGACCATTTATTTTTGTCTTAACTTCAAGAAATCTTATATCTGTGTTTAGCTAATGCATACAATGCTAATCTCAAGCCGTGAGTATCAAAAGCTCTTTCTTACAATGAAAACTCAACATTATAAACTCTCTGGCTTGAGGCAAAGCCCAAGATAAAACTCTGTCTGGTGCATCACTAGCTCTCTCGTGCGCTGAAAACTCAAACCCCACACATTATAAACTATCTCTGGTGCAAGGAAAAGCCGGAGCCGTGCGCAACACAAGCTCTTTCGTGTGCTTAAAACTCAAAGCCTACATTCTAAACTCTCTCTGGTGCGAGTTAAAGACTAACCCTAAATTCAGAACCATTTATCGTGCATTTGGGTGTTTTGTTTTAAAGGGGTCATATGACATCTATAAAACGGATATTATCGTTGTAAGTTTTAGATTTAATGTAATGTGTATACACAATTTAAGGTTCAAAAATGCTGTATTTTCCACACATCGTGCATGTTTCTCCTCTTTGCGCCGCCTCTCTGAAACGCACTGATTTTTAAAAAAGCTCATCGCTCTGAAAAGCGAGGTGTGCTATGATTGGCCAGTTAACTAGTGCGTAGTGATTGGTTGAATACTGCAAGCGTATGACGGAAATGTAATGCCTCTTACTATATTCGGAACATCAGGTTCCAAAGCAATTTTACTGACAGCTGATAAAATGTCATGGTACTTATATCAATTCAAGCCCGAATCTGATAAGGGAAATGAAGATGATCAAGCCGATACATCAACTTTGCAAGCGCGACTTGAGCACGGTGTAAAGGATTGGTAAGGTTTTACAAAAAATTATGTTAAATAGTTAAAAACTATAGCTAACTGCTTTACCTTTATATACGACGTATAAAGACTATAAACAAATAACCATATACATCACACAGAGTTTGTGTGAGACAGAAACAAGCTCGCATCTTGGACCTTCTTGATCAACCAGTGTTACACCACGTCTCGTCGCAACTCAAAAAAGACAATAAACCCCATTATAAACCAAACATTTGTTGCCTCTTGTTGGAACATTATTACTGATTATTTTGTCTTTTTTCACGTTGCGCGCATGTCTGCATTTGCAGATCACACCATTCCTTTTTAGTTGTCTTTTGACATAGCAAACAAAGAGTCTTTCTTTTTGTAACGAAACACACAGCGTCTCCGCGACATGTCTGCGGCGGTGACGATACAAGGAGATTTACAAGTACGCCCATCTTCCTTGCGTTTAGATTTGGGTCGTCTAAGTCAAATCATGATACGAAGCGACGTAGATTCGCTGGGATGTGGTTACACAAGGCGTTTCAGGCAGGTCCGGTTGAGCATTCCTTTTTAGATAAAATGTGTCTTTTGTTCCGACACTTTATTTTTTTTTTATTTTACGTGTCTAATACATGCATGGGCAATTTAAAACACACCAAAGAAACAGGAAAACACTTATCCGTGCCCTATGACCCCTTTAATATAATATGGTAAAATACATTTCTGAATGTAGAGAGTTGAAGCAGACCTAAAGCGTGTAGCTGATCCTACGTGATGACGCCACTTACATGCAAATTAGTGACGTCATATGGCGACTTTTCCGGCAGGCTTTAGCTACTTTCCATTGAAAATATTTGCAACACTGGATCATTTAATCGTACTTCACTAACAAGCTGTGCACAATAAATCGCAGACAGTAGCCATATCACGTGCGGTTTATGATCGATGTATTGCACAGCTAGCGTATGATGTAATAAAGTCATATACACCTAGGATGCCTTGAGGGTGAACAAAACGTGGGGTAATTCGTTTTCCTCCGAACTATGCCTTTAACACCAGTCTTAAATGTACATCTGCTGCAAATGCACTTGCACCTGGGAATGCAACGTAGACATAATAAACCTACATTTCTAAACAGTAATGTGTTAGAACGAACATACATATTATATAGCTCTATATCTTTTTGATATACATATACAAATACCCTCAAAACAAGCCGTTTGCCTGTTGCTTGATGCTCTATTGTCTCGCGCCAATTCTGGACCATTAAAATACAACATCATGTGCTTTGAAGTTATAGAGAAACGTATATTGAAAAGCACCCACATAACATAACTGTAAAATACTGCAATTGACGCATAACGTTAGCTTCACATCGACCCGCCGCACAAATGATAAACAACACGCGGGCCACTCTTTATGACAGTTTAAATACTCACTTCAGGGAGCTTATCGTCTTCTTTCAACGATCCCTTGCAGAGGATAGCCTAAATACAACTGATATCGCATGTGCAATATAGAAGTAAAGTGTAAAAACAATTAAAAAGCATGAATACGTGGAAAACCGAGAGGGGCTCGCTAAGCTAGAACTCCCGCGAAAGCACTTCCCCTCTCCGCCTACAGCAATGCATTGTGGGAGACGAACACCATGAGTGTGCCACTACGCATGCGCGATATTCTCAATGTGTGCGTCCCAAATCGCGCACTACTCCATTTTGTAGTTTAAATAGTGTTCACGTTAAAAACCCACCTTGACAAATATAATCTGTGTAATGCCAACAATATACATAACGATAAATCCAACATACCTCACGTCGTTGTACTGCAACCATATGAGGCACAGCAGATGTTTTCAGAAGTTCTCTACCATTCTGGGTGATGTGGAAATCATCAGGGACAAAAAAATGATTACTGCAGATCCTCCATCGTTTTATTACTCTCTTCTGAGTGTTAATATTCAGATTAAGAGCAATCAGCCATAACTTCAGTCGATCCCCATCATGCGTGGGGAATCTGTGGAAAGTCAGTTTTCCCTTTGTTTGAGATCCTTTGCGCAATGTTGTCTTTTTACATATGTTGATGCATCCGGGATAATAACAAGTACGCACCATTTTCTGCACAAAGCGCGTCCTCACGCCACGTTGTAAACATTATGAGTGTTTATTTCCATGTGATACCGCGCATTCGTGATTTCTCGACACTCCGTTTCTGCAGGTGGCGCTAAACACACCAGACGCTGGTATGCCATCCGCCACCAAATGCTAGAAGAAGATCGCGATCGGGATGTGTACTGAGTCTCAACGGTATGGCTAATATTATTAAAAATGACGTTCAGTTTTATGAAAATATCAAACTATTTGCTTCACGAAACGTCATCATGTCGCTAAGAGCCGTTTTTTGGAATAATGTGCTATAGGAACTCTTAGAGAGGTGGACCCCATAGACTCCCATTATTTTTAGATTAGATGATTAGATTCAACTTTATTGTCATTACACATATACAGGTACAGTGTAACGAAATGTAGTTTAGGTCTAACCAGAAGTGCAATTAGCAAGTGCAGATATACAGTGTGAATAAATACAGAATACAATATTAGGAAAATAATTTACGTTGGGCATGTACTATGAAAATATGACAATCGGTATGTACTATGAACAATATATACAGAAGGCTATATACTGTGAACATTAATGTACAGGAGGTTATGAACAGATAACAATATAGACTATACAATAGTGCAAGTGACTTGAGTGTGCATTAGTTACAGACATTAGCTATTAAAGTTACAGTGCAGTAGATGAGTTAATGTGGTTATTAAAGGTACGGTGCAATACATGAGTAGATGCAGATATACAGTTACAGTGCAGTAGATGAGTTAATGCAGTTATTAAAGTTACAGTGCAGTAGATGAGTTAATGTGGTTATTAAAGGTACGGTGCAATACATGAGTAGATGCAGATATACAGTCACAGTGCAGTAGATGAGTTAATGCAGTTATTGAAGTTATAGTGCAATAGATGAGTAGATGCAGTTTGTTATGCGATAGATGCAATAATGCAATAGATGAGTTACAGTGCAGTAGGTGAGTTAGTGCAGTTATTAAAGTTACAGTGCAGTAGATGAGTTAATGCAGTTATTAAGGTTACAGTGAAGTAGATGAGTTAATGCAGTTATGAAAGTTACAGTGCAGTAGATGAGTTAATGCAGTTATGAGAGTAGTCCATTAGTGCAAATGAGCATTCAGTGTAATGTTCCTGGTGTGGAAGTGAGCAGTATAGAGTGCAAATGATGCGTGTAAACAGTCCGGTAGAGCAGATACATGAAGTACTGGTGTGTACAGTTCCGTCATGCATGGCAGCCCTGTAGTGCAATGTAAACATTATAATAGCAGCATTAAGTTAAAGTTATGAGAGGTAGTGAAATCAGTGGGGAGCAGAGTTCAATAATGAAACAGCTCTGGGAAAAAAGCTGTTTCCTAGTCTGCTGGTTCTTGCCCGGAGGCACCTGAAGCGCCTACCGGAAGGCAGGAGAGTAAACAGTCTATGAGCGGGGTGAGAGGAGTCCTTGAGAATTCTGCGAGCTCGACGCAGACAGCGTTTCTTCTGGATGTCCTCAATGGAAGGGAGTGTAGTTCCTGTGATGCGCTGGGCTGTTTTCACCACCCGCTGCAGTGCCTTGCGCTCAGCAACAGAACAGTTCCCGTACCAGACTGTGACACAGTTGGTCAGGATGCTCTCTATCGTGCAGCGATAGAAGTTCACCAGGATAGTTGAAGACAGTTGGTTCTTCTTCAGTGTCCTCAGAAAGAAGAGACGCTGGTGAGCCTTCTTGACCAGGCATGAGGTGTTGGTGGTCCAGGACAGGTCCTCCGAAATGTGGGTCCCCAGGAACTTAAAACTGGAAACACGTTCAACAGCCGTCCCGTTAATGTGGATGGGGTCGTGTGTGCCTCCTTTCGCCTTCCTGAAGTCCACGATGATCTCCTTTGTCTTTGAAGTGTTAAGGAGCAGGTTGTTGTTTGAGCACCATGTGGCCAGGTGCCGTACCTCCTCCCTGTAAGCAGTCTCATCGTTGTTGCTGATGAGACCAATCACTGTTGTATCGTCTGCAAACTTGATGAGGGAGTTAGATCCATTCACAGGCCTGCAGTCGAGTGTGAAAAGGGAGTAGAGAAAGGGGCTCAGTACGCAGCCCTGTGGTACACCAGTGTTGAGGGTGGTTGTGGTGGAGCAGATGTTGCCTAGCCTAACAAGCTGAGGCCTGTTCGTCAGGAAATCCATAATCCAGTTGCAGGTTGTATTGTTAATGCCTAGGTTTCCAAGTTTGATGATTAGCTTGGAAGGGATTACGGTATTGAATGCAGAGCTGAAGTCTACAAACAGCATGCGTGCATAAGTGTCCTTATTGTCCAGGTGTGTGAGCACGGAGTGCAGCGCCATGGACACTGCATCATCTGTGCTCCTATTGCTACGGTAGGCAAATTGGTATGGGTCCAGTGTGGATGGTAAAGAGTCTTTTAGGTGTGACAGGACCAGCCGCTCAAAGCACTTCATAACAATGGGTGTGAGTGCTACAGGGCGGTAGTCGTTCAGGCATGTCGGGCTGGAATGTTTTGGAATGGGCACAATGGAGGTGGATTTGAAACATGCTGGAACCACTGCTTGGGCGAGGGACAGGTTGAAGATGTCCGTGAAGACCCCAGCGAGCTGCTCCGCACATGCCCGGAGTACGCGACCAGGGATGCCGTCAGGGCCAGCAGCCTTGCGCGCATTTATCCGGCTTAGTTCAGTGAAAACATCTGTGGAATTTACTGTGATGATTGGGTGGTCGGTGGAAGGTGTGAGCCTGGTGGCGGGTTCCTTATTGTCTCTCTCAAAGCGTGCATAAAAGTCATTAAGCTCGTTCAGAAAGGCAGCATCTGTGGTTATGGGGATGGAGTGGTTGGGTTTATAGTCACTAATGGCCTGGATGCCCTGCCACATGCGTCGAGGGTCAGAATTGGTAAAATGCTCCTCTAGCTTCAACTTGTAGCAGTGCTTGGCCTTTTTGATGCCCCTCTTCAGATTTGCCCTGGAAGTACTATAGGCCTGTGCATCACCTGATCTGAAGGCGGTGTTGCGTGCTTTCAACAGAAGGCGCACTTCCTTGTTCATCCATGGCTTCTGATTAGGGTATATTATGTGAAGCATAGTGGGCAGCGGATGAACCAAACAATCTTTTTTATGGTTCTACTCAAGAAAAAATGTCACCTAAATCTCGTATAACCCGGGGGTGGGCAAATTGGAGTTTTTGGGTGAACTATCCCTTTAAGCTTGGAGCCATGTGATACCTTACTTGGCATACAGAACACTTATTTGTCTGATAAACAATGTTATGTTCTTAACCTTTTTTTTATAATTTTTGCCAAGTTTTAAATCCATAAAACCGAAATAACATTATAAACATTCCATATTACTTTCTGCCATACTGATCTTGATTTTTATTTTAAACAATTTTGAATACAAAAACACAGAAGAAGAAACTTGAACAATCTTTTCCAATATTAGTAATTGAATGCCCTTTTTTGTATATTTAATTTTTATATATTTTGTATTATTATTTAATTGGTATATTGCTATTTATGTTTCGCTTATTTGATATATTTCTTTGTTTATATTGTATAATTATGTTAAAGAGTAGGTAACATGTGTTTTTAGGCCCTACTTTGGTTTATGGAGTGTCCAACAACAAGTTTATCTACATACAATGTGTAAAAACACTTTAATCTCGTAACTATATGCAGTTATTCGTACCTTACTTCTTGACTGACTCTCAAATGATTCGTTCCGCGATTCACCCGTCTAGGCCCCTCCTACCCGTTAACCTTGTGTCAATGTGATTGGTCAGATGGTGTAGTCTGTTGTGATTGGTCAAACGCGTTCATCATTTGTCGCAAATGTAACGCCTACCATCATTACAGGATTACGGTTTACATGTGGTTGGATCTCTTTATATATATATGTGTAGATAGAGATGGCGAGTCTGACGTTGAAGAAGACGCTAATGCACAACAAACTCCACCACGACTGCAGCAGGATGTTTGTCAGTGACAAGTGACAACTCTTGTGATAAAAACTCCCAGTGTGACAACATGCATGTTGTGTTTTGCTTATCAATGAAGTAAATTATTATTCTCTTAAAATACGTTAGCCAAGACTTGAAATTTGTTGTGACCCAATGGTCTGCTGATATGTACTCTAAAAGAAGAATTATATAAATCATTTAATTCCAATCCAAAATTATTTCATAAAACATTCTATTAAGTTCATAAACGTTTAAAGTATTTAGATAATTAATTCATCCTTCTGCAGATCCCAGTAAGAAAAAGGACATTTACAATTCTCTTGTAACAGTATTATACATGGACTAGTTGACACAGCATACAGTGTACCATGTTCATATCTTCAGATGTTATTACAATACAGATAGTACTCCACTTAATACTTGAAACAAATACTTTGAGAATTCATGGATTGAACAATTAAATCAGCCGAGTAAATAGCAAGATAAACAAACTGTAACACACCAGAAGTAACAGTACATGATAATGTTAGCGTTATATGCATTAGCTAAACACAGACATAAGGTACGAAAATATTTCTTGAAGTTCAGACAAATATCAAAAGTCACACTTACAGGTTGGGACTCGGTGGAGCTAAAAGGTCCAAATAAAGTTTGTATTCCCCCTCTTCAAGGATAGTCGTTTCACATATCCTGCAGTGAACGCGCCAAGATTATCAAAGCAATCATCGGTGAAATGATGCGCACACAGTACAACTCTGGGGTTATACTTATTCGGTATTCTTTGAAAAATGAATTGTAACCATTTTTCCCTCAGACGTTCTTGCTTAGGTAGCTGAAATAAGACGGACTTAGTGTCACACCGTAGAACACAGACTCTATAGATATGATAAACATGCATCACGAACATGCGACAGTGTTTGTGGGAGGAGACGTAAGTTTCACCGGCAGTCTCAGCAACACGTTTATGTATAGTGACGTAGATATTATTCCACGACTCGTTTGTGTGATTCAGAGTCGACTCCCATTTTTACAAGCAAATAACTTCGTTATTTATTCACCTTCGGACTTACAACTTGGCAGACAGCTTACTTTCAAACACCGCAACATAACAGACTGCATGAAACGTCACTTTGTAGCCTACTAATCACCACAGAGAGAATTGCAATTTATGCAGACACTTCATTTTCTATATGACTCATAGTATCCACATATTTATCACAATATTGTTGTCATATATGGCATATACACACATTGACGAATTATTCATTTATAATCACAAATTGTCACAAAAGTTCAATAGTATGAATTACCAAATCATACATCATTTTTTTTCAAGCCAATTTATTCAAGAATACAATTGCATGACACTAGAATGTTACTTGGACCACATCACCTAGTAGTGGTTCTTCTACGTAAGACTTTTTAGGGATCTTTGGATCATGTTGAAGCGCGAGGGTGCTGACTTTGTAATCCATCTCATCTATAAAACCTTCATCAACTGACTCACTCTCCCCAGTTTCTTCCTCTTCAGCGCCCTCTGCAGGCAAGAAGATATGCAATTCCTTACGGGATGCTCCAGAGGACAACGGTTGGGAAGGGGGACAAGTTTTTCCTTTGACTGATAAAGTTTCGTGGTTGGGAGGCTGCCTACTATGCCTCGCTGATGGCTGTTGGCTTCTGCGCTCTGTTGTCTGTTTCTGTCCACCGCGAGTAACGGTCTTCTTGCCAACCTTTGATATCAGTCTCATAGGTTGAGAGAAATGCATGTAGACTTGATGGAAGCTCTGCTGTGGCATCTTTGCGTTTTCCGCGGTCTTGCAAGATGGATGAGATGCACCACGACCTAGTAACGGAGGAGCGTAGTTGCTGGACAAACCTCCAAGACATGCCCAGTGTCTCGGTCTAAACAAGGAAGGCTCACTGATACTGCGAAAACCAAGAGGTTGACTTCATCATTTCAAAATATAACAGAAAAAAACATTTATTTTAAATTCAAACAAGTAGAGGCGTGTATCCTAATAGGTCCTAATTTACGCCAGTTTAATCCTATTGGTTGAGCTGCCGGCCGACATGTGTCTAAATAAATAAATATAATATATATATTTTAATCTTGTTTTTTTTCAACTTTGTTTTCTCTTAACGTTAATAAATAAATGCAAAATAAAAATTTGTTCAATTTTTTAAGTGACAACTATTGAAACCTGTTGTTAACATGCTAATATCTTTCTTTGTGTTCAGCAGAACAAATACATTTATACAGTATTAGAACAACTTGAGGGTGAATAAATCATGACAAAATTTCCATTATTGGGAGGGGTATCCCTTTAAATAATTGAGTGTGTAACAGAAATATTACCGAAAAGATTATTATTGAAAATGCAAATGTTTAGGAAATAAATCTGTTATTTAAATGTTCGTTATATATGGCTGCTGCAGTTTTTGTTTTTTGTTTTCTAGAGACGTCTCCAATGTTTGGTTCATGTATTAGTATGTTGAGATGTTTGCAGTCACTTTGAACAACCCCCCAAATTACTTACATTAACAAGTTAACTCTTACTTTAAATATCCCAGAATGAAATGATTAGCTGAACAGACTTAACATTGAAGAAATAGGCTTGTACACCCAAAAATGAAGCAATGCCATCCCATGATATTCTTCCTCAGTTGAACACGAACCATTGTATATTAAAAAGCCATTGTGTTATCTTTTTATATGATATTCATAATTGCAAAGATTCAAGAAGCACTGACGTTCATCATTAAAGTAATCGTGATAACACGAGAAAATGTAAAGAAGCAGATCTGAAAACAAATGGTTGCATAAAAGTAACTGCCACCTTCTCATGTTTAATAACATCAGTCAGGCCTAAAATGTGCCTATTCACTTTGTGAGGAATTAGAAATAGTTACATCTGGGACAGCCTGAGGGTATAAAAATATTTGTAATTGGGTGAACTATTCCTTTTAGCACTTTTCCAAAATGAATACCACTCCGTTCCTTAGTCACAGATAAACAATGCCCAACAAAGAGATCCAGTGCCCATGCTGAGCCCCAGGTATCAGCTTACCTGAGAGGCACCGTGGTGTTCCGACCATGTGTTGATGTGGGTAGTGACGGGAGCCCGAAATCTTCCCTATGCCGAAAGCCACTGGAGGAAGAAAGTGGGAGCATGGACCTGGACAGGGTGTATGTATGACCCAGAGTTTGTAGAGTTTGCTCTCTACATTGATACTCTACAGGTTTCATGTCTAATGCGGGACTCATGCCTGTCTCGACAGCCCAGACTGACTGAATGCAGACTTCAGGGGTGCATTTGTCCACATACAGTGATGAATAATGCATGTGCATTAAACATACATGAGGCAAGCTCATCGGTCGCACACCACCAAATTCTCCCTCCGTGTCCCTTTCCCACATTAGGTTGTCAGCTTACAGCTGTTGGAGACACTAGATAGCACACAATATGTCTCACATAGAAGACATTCAGGAACCTGATGTCAGTGCTGTCTTTTAAATCAGTTTTATAAACCCCTTTCCAACACTTCAGGCCATCAGAACCACCATATAAAGTACTAGAAGTACATTTATTAAAATAAAGGAACATTTTAATATCCATGTTTTTTTTTTACGAATCATTTTCTCTTAAATTATCCTTCAAACTTGCATATGTTTATTTAAATTAGCTTTACTTCCGATTATACAGTGTTTTAACCCAAAATCAGCTTAAGGCCAATGTAAATGACATTTGCCTCTTATACTACAGGTTTCTTTTTTTTTATAACTATTTCAATAAGTAACCATCAGCCACGTCGCAAAAGTGACAAAACATGAGAAACATAGCACCTTGACCTGAATTGATACAGGAAGCATCCAAGGTCCTACTAGGTTACAGAGGTCTGTCTGTCTGCTTTTTCAAAAACCCTTTTCAAGCAATTTGGCCATATTCTAGCAGAAACTGTGTTCAGATTAATTGTACTGCAATGCAAATTGGTTTCATCTAAAATGTAAGAAAGAAACAAACAAACAGATGTTGACTTGTCCTTTTATTTCGAAATGAGTAAAAAATAAAAGGAATCAAATGCTGTATCCAGGATTCTCCGGTCTCCATGGTCATGTCTGTTAAGCTCCAGGACTAAACAGGACATATAAAAAGAAAATACAGGGTAATTAATAATAATTGTTTCATGAGGGCATGTGCAATAGTCGGCTCACACATGCCTGAATGTCAAAATGAAGGCAAATTTTATTTCAGTATACTATTAAAACAAAAATGGAATATACAGCGGAAAAAAAATAAGAGACCATTCCAAAATGGTTTTGGAGGTTTTCACATGAAAAAAAATGTTGAACCTTCGCTAAATACATGTACAAATAAAAGTGTTGTATAGCTTAAAAGTGAAAATGAACTTGTTTTCTTTGCAGTATTTGAGGTCTGGAAAAATACAGAGCATCTATTCTGTTATTTTTTACATGTTCCTCCAGGTTTAATTTTCTGCAAATAAATGCGAATAGAAACCATCATCTTATTTAAAATTTGGTTAAATATTGTAAGTAGTGCACAGAATGAACCAGAGAACAATAATCTTAGCAAAACATCTACCTATAAAAAGTAAACTCTGAAGAAACTAAATGGTTCTTTTGATGTCTCTTAATTTTTCCGTGGCTATATATATACACACACACCATGTTTAAAGGGTGATTTTATACAATAATGAATATTTGCTGTTAGTTTACTCACCCTCAGTCCATCCAAGATGCAAGTGACTATTCCTCAGTAGAACAGTAACGTTTTAAGTTGAAACTGTGGTTCTTGGCCAGTGCCAGCCAGCTTAGGAAACAGTTGTCTGTGTTGATATAAAAGTGAAATGAATTATACTTAATTACACTTATTAACTCAAGAAACCCAGAAACATGCATGCAAGTGAATACTCACCAGTTTCTTACTGTGTCTCAAACGTCTCACCCACCTTCAATGATCCAAGAGCCCTGCGGTAAGAAAAACACAGTGAGCAGACATATAATAAAATGTTCTGACACCCCTGCTGAATTAATGCTGGTTGCCAATATAAACTATATTGCCTTCAAGTAAAACATCACACAATGTCTTCCATTCATATATGGGATAAGTGTAGTTTATAAAGTTCATGCAAAGGTCTTTTAAAGGAAATTGTAAGAATTACTTTACTTAAATATATGTGATGGATGTTTTACAAATTAAGTTTGATGAAGAGTCCCATTTTTAACATGTACATACAGTATACTGTTGACAGAGGCCAAAAAGCCAATTCTGTTCCCCCATCTGCTTCAAACACTACAGTGTATCTTTTGTATCTGTGTATATGCTGCTGTACAACTCAATAACTGACAAAGAAATGACAGATAACTCATACAGACAACACCACCTCAAACATGATGCTGGATTTCTAAAGTATAGTGTATATGAAGTGTACGTTGGATTAAAAGCAGCCCCTCCAGAGGCGGCAATCACACCACAATGAAGGTTCTGGCATCACACCTCATTCAGATATAAACTTAACATGAACCAAATATAGATTATTAAAACCTAAAACCTGAACCAAAGTAAATGCATCACAGTGCAGATAAACAAACATGTACACACACACATCCAGACAGTCAAAATACTGATCCACTACTGTACAAATGTAAAATACGACTCACCCAGTAGTAACAAACATATTGTATCCACGCACACTCACCAGACTGAATCTGAAGCACCATGTATAGTCTCTCTAGTAACACAGCTGCATTACAATGCTGGAGGAGGTACGACTGCAGTTCTTTATTCTTCTTCACAAAGTTCACAGAAGACCTAAAGATGCACTTGAGTAATGTATTATTATCCCCGAGTATTTCCCAGCCCAGTCCTCATACAGAAGTTATGAAAAAAGTGTAGAGGCAGCATTACTGTAATATTCAAACAGCCATGGAGTAAACAAACTGGTTGAATGCCAAGTTTGGGAAGATGATATTTTTTCGAGGAAAAATAAAACCAATGTATTCTTGCAACCCAAAGAAAACCAATACCGTGATATGTTCAGATGTTTTAAGAACTCCACAGAAAGTAGCAAGGTCTAGTAAAATGTTCGCATTAAAGGCTTAAAATTATAATTTTCCTAGCTCATTTGGAATATAATACACTTTGCCAGTTGAACTTGTATGGATGTAACGATGACACGTGCCCAATAGGGATGTCATAATATATTGGTATCGACAATAACTGCGATATTAAAAAACATGATTATTATTTTCATTTTACTAATGATAATATTGTGAATAATTCACCGCCCGTCCAGTTTTGCCTCATCAGCCACTCTGGTTTCAAACTTGCTCTCTAATGGCTACAGTTAAGTTAAGTGTGATTTGTTGAACTTGCCTGAAAGCATTAATTGTTATATTTTATAACATACATGTATTAATTATCTCAGAATAAGCTATTTAACTACATACACTGCGGATTGCCTTACATTGAACTCGCCATAAATCTTTAATAGCCCTTAAGGTACACACTGCTTCACAGAGTGCATTTCGTAAATGTTATCTCCTTAGGACAAACATGTCAGGTTTTCGCTGATTTGCCAGTGTCACCCTCCGTAGTTGTTCCGAAGAGAGGGTGAGTGGTTGCAATTCGCAACCTAACTGCTAGATGCCGCTAAAACCTTGACATTGCACCTTTAAATAGATATTGTGATAATTTCATAACCGTAAATTCTTTTGGACCACAATAAACGTGAAGGAGTCAATAGTGTCCAATAAGCATTTACACTATTTACAGAACCGGTAGAGCATTGCATTAGCGGTGAAAGGTTGTAGATTCAGCCCACAGAAAGCAGACGGGATAGTTCACTCGAACATGAAAAGTCATCATTTACTCACCCTCAGATTGTTCCAAAACCTGTATACATTTATTTGATCTGCTAAACACAAAGGAAGATATTTGAAAGAATATCAATAACCAAACAGATCTCATCCTCCATTGACAGGGATAAGATATGTTTGGTCACTGACATTCTCCAAAATATCTTCCTTTTATACATTTATACAGGTTTGAAAGAACCTGAGGCTCAGTAAATGATGACAGAATGTTGAACAATCCCTTTAACCATACAAGTACAAAAATACTTAAAAAACTTAAGTAAACAAAGGGTGTTGTACATTTTACCATAAGCTCTTGATATCATTTGAATAAAGTGAAAATTGTGTAAAAATAAATTATTTAAAAAGTGATTCCTACATCTAAATGTAGAAAATTGAGCAGGTTACACATTCTAATTTCTCTAATTTCTGATCAAGTGGTCTGTCCTCCCTAGTATTGTCTCACATAGTCTGGCCTTAAGAAAAATGCAAAAACATGTTGCTATATGCACATCATTGTAAGTGTAAAAACTGAGCAACATCACAAAAGTGAACAACAAGATAAGCTAAATTTGATATTATTTCCCCTCATATGTCAATCCCACTAAAATGCTGCCACCCCCAGTCATAGGGCATACATTTCTTTCCTTATTGTCCCCAAATAAAGCTGCTCTGTGAGAGACCTTGTAGAGAAGTTGTAGATATCACACATAATAGACATTAACAAGGTGCCATTCCTATAAATGGAGAGTGATTGCAACACTCAGTATGGCCGCCATAGCAAAAAATAAGTCCCCCTTCCAGTAAAAAGAGCCAATCAATAAAGACTGACGATTCTCTAGGGTTTTGGCCAACCCTGTGTGCATGAAGTACCTGAAGCAACCTTGAAAAGTTTTTTTCAGATAAATTTAAGCCTCGGGAACAATAGCTATGTACAGTTGATGTCAGGTTTAATACTTGGTTGGAAATAGACCATTTAATTATTGCCAGCTATTTTGAAATGATCTGTTGTTCCCCATTTAAGTAGATGAAGATACATCAAGCCGATAGAGCTGTTGTCTTGCTTTGACTGAAATAGATGCCCGGAGACAATGCAAACATGGCCGCCGAGTGGCACCACTTCTGTAAACAGACTTTGATAGACACAGACACCCGAAGCCAAAGTATCACACACATTTCAAATAGAGTGTCTTTGCAATGAACAGCAAAAGAAACATATTCTGCACTGTGAATGCATTTTCGAAGGTGTGATGCCAGAACCCCAGTTAAATTCCAACACAAAGGGTGATTGATAAAAGAGAAGGTAGTATTTGGTTTATTTCATGGAACAAAAGACGAGGTCACTTACCTTTTCTGGTGATATGCAAGCATACCTCCTTGATGCAAACAAGTCCACTGATCTGCAGAACTACTCATCCTCAATGTAACCAACTGCTGGAGTCTCAAATGTGGAGTAGTGGTTGAGCTGGACACTGGCCCCTAATGCTTAACTACTACCATTCGCTCAAATACACAATACAGACACAGAGACAAGCTCTTGCCATGTTCGCTAAAATGCGAAAAAGGCATATTTCAAATCATTTCTGACAAGGGCAAAACACACCTCGCCATCAAGTATCTGATCTGATCACCCTATATAAAGTACTAAATTCAAGGTCCCAATGTACAGAAATCTAAAGTTTAAAGCGGTGTCATCTATGAGCACAAAAAAGGTGCTCTCTAAAAATAAAGGTAATTTCTAATATGAGGGCACGGACAAATTTTACAAACAATAAACAGGGTTTTTCCTGGCTCAAAATTAGGCGGCGGTCTTGCAATCCTGACTACTGCACACTAGTGCATTAATCTGAAATTACATGGCTATATAATTATACTTAATAACCAAATAAAGGAATCCCTTACATGAAAAACTATTTGTTTAAATCAATCCTCTGTTGGGAATAGTACTGATAATGTTGTGTGTTGATACTACTGACACAATGAGAGAGTGGTAAGAGGCTGTTCAGAAGGTCACTAGTTCTGCGCATCAGCTTTTTCTGAGCAAAATTGACGAATCGATCAGTTTCATCTGCATTTATGAATGATCTCCTCACGGTGTGTAAAGTATAATCAGTGACCCATACAGTTACATCACAGCTGAAAACATTACACAAATTGGATGTCAAGTTAATTTTGGAAACCTTTAAATAAAATTAACATACTTAGATGTGATAATAAACGATATTAACCAAAACAACCACAAAATAAAGCTGATAAAGGTCAATACATTTGTTGAAAACATCACTTTTCTCCCAAGGTTTTATCAGGCCCTCAGTGCTGATAACTAAACAGCGCCACCATAGTAACAATGCTGCTACTGCAGTCATAAATAAATAAGCCACAGAGATCACTTGTTTATTAGTGTCTTCCGTTATGACACCTACACCTGACTGACATCATTTGTTGACAGTCGGAGGTGGCACGAAATTTAATGGAGACAACCGCCTCCAAATTCTCAGGCAGGAAAAACCCTGATAAATAGAGTAAGTTCATATTTCCAGTTCGTAGCTGCAAGATAAAATTAAAGATGAAATATCGGTGACTATATATGTGACTCTGAACCACAAAAGCAGCCTATAGCCCTTTTCACACAGAGATCCTCCAAAACACACGGAAAATGAGTTCCGTAATTTGCCATATGATTTTGTTCATTCACACTGCCCGTGACTTCTGGAATCTGTGCGTGCGTTCATATTCATTCCGTAAAAACAGGTGACACGATTTTGACGTGACATATAATATGCACGTCAGAAAAGAAAGCGGTAGTGACGCGCTACAACAGCGGAAGTGTTTACATTGTGTTGAACAACATGGCAGCTGATCGGACGTTAGATGTTGATATGCAAACTTTTTATGTCGAAGTGCGCGTTCTGGTTTTTAAACCCTCCGCTCAAACAGTCGCATGATAGTTACATCACTGTAACGACGCGTGCGTCAGCACTACGACACACCCCTTACGGCATTGCTCCTGCCTATCGTTCACACAGGGGGCTTTCTGGGGCAGATCCCGTTAATGTTACTAGGTCCCCTCACCGGAATCATTCTTCGATCTATCCGGGATGAGTTTGCGTTCCCACAGAAAGTAGTCTGGCAATTTTCCGGAATCAGCGGGCTGTGTGAATGGGGTTTATGTAGCACAGGAATATTCGTGCCAACAGCAAGAAAACATTTTTTGGGTCAAAATTATAAAATTTTCTTTTATGGCAAAAATAATGAGAATATTAAGTAAAGGTTTTGTTCCGTTTCTAACCGTAAATGTATCAAAACTTTTTGAGAGTAAAAATGGCAGGAAACACGCCTGCAAACTTTGCTCAATTCTGCCCTCTTTTGGGATTATCCACTCAAGGTGTGTCTCTTTGTACAGCTTAGAATTCCTCTGTGTTTATCTTCTCTCCACAACATCATAACAACGGTAAGCCAACAGAGAGTTTTAAACCAACCTGTTTCTTCATAGCGGTCAGCTACAACGTCTCTGATTAACAACTTGATGAGTATTTTTAAGTTGTCCAGGGTCACATATGGCCTTATGGGTCACGGCATACTCATACTCTTGTTTGAGCAATACCATCATAATCTTTAATGACTAATATTTCTGTAAAAATGTTATGGCTTCACGAAAAAACAATTTATAAAGTTTAACAGTACGTGGCTATTAAAAAAAATTAAAACTAAATAATTTTTTTTTTTATTATACCTTAAATGTGGCCTAAGGCTCATTTGAAATTTCTGTGCTGATGCAACTTCTTTCTGTACTCTGCCAGATCACAAATATCTAGTAAAATGTACAGCAAATGTAGAGATAAACAACAATGACAATACTTTGCTTTAGACTTGGTACACTGATAGGTAATTATGGCGTATTGCACTTACCAAGTCTGAAGATTCTGTGTCCTTGATATTTGAAGTCAATTTATTTTTTCTTCCTTTCTGGCTTATGTTGATGGGGATCTAGCTACAAGGGTTTTAGGTAGGAAAAGAGGATTCTTTCCATAAATTCAAACGAAGATAATTTTATTGCAAGCGAATTTAAAGGAAAGGAAGTAAAATTTATTAGTGAATATTTACTGCTGTTTTACTAGCGGAACAAAACTGAGAAATATCTGGTGTTCTCCGACAGGTTTCCGCAGCCGCTTTGTGTTTTTCGCACTGCATGTGCGTTTCCAAAGCTTTGATTCCCATTGTTCAGAGTTTTAAAACTTTCTTGCAGAATATACACCTGACATCGAAAGCACTGCCACAAACTGGTCTTAACCACGGCGCAAAATTATGGTTATGTAACCAGTTTTCATTATATTTACACTTCCCCATGGTTAAAGCGAGAAATTGCTAATATCCAGTCCACGCGCCTAGCAAATAACCCCGCGAACTAATGTGTTAGTTGCGGTTCCGCCTATTTTTTTTTTTTTAAATAGACGTAGCCTAATAATGACATGATTTTAAAACGAAAATACATTTTTTTTTATGGTGTAGGTCTGATTGGATTTTTAAGACCTTTGAAACGCGGATTTAAGACATTTTAATGCTATTTAAGGACCCGCGGACACCCTGATGTTTACATGCACTCTCATAATGCGATTATAATAGGATTTTGGCAATTCTGGGATTATGCTGTACCTCATGTACATGCAATCATTCAATTTAAATAATGTGATTAAGCTCATAATCAAGTAACATTACCAAAGTAACATATGTGGCGTACTCCAGTTTTATTCGCAATATGAAGGCATGAAACAATTGCATTTACGCTTCTCTATGCATGTGCATCTGTCAGGCACCGCTGCAGAGACATTTTACATCATATGTCTATATTCATCAAAGCGCCAAATAACAATAAAATAGGTCCAAATATCGCTATTTTGCATTTGACAGGATAAAACGATAGCCAGTACCCCAACACACACCCAACTATATCTAAGATCATCATTGTGCTGTGTATAGTAGCAAATAATCTGACTAATAAAACTTCCATGTAAACGGGAGCAAAGAGGTGTTCTCATGTAATGTTACTGCAATTAAGTCCTTACTCTTCATATTGGAAATAATCACATTATTGGTGAGCATGTAAGCATAGTCAATCCCTGCGTTCCAATTCGCCTACTTATTATATGTACCTTTGACTGCATGGCAAAAGAGAATGAATGGCTCTTTTGTATGTCGCACTGGGACATACTAACAGGAAGCGAAGCTGTTGCCTGGAAAAGATTGTGCATAGTCCCACACTTCGAATTTCTACAGGAAGTAGTATATCATCCAGGAATCTTTGGAGTACTACATACTACGATTTGGGACATATTTATTCTACTTTTGAATACTATTAGGGCGTAGTACTATTATTAGGATAGTAAGCTGATTGGAACGCAGGGAATGTCTTTAGTCACTTTCTGGGCTTTGAATGTCAGTTATGTTGACGTCTATGGGTGAGAGTCAGAAAGCTCTTAATTTGTGTTCCAAATATGAACGAATGTCTTTGGGTTATCATATGACTTTAGCGTATTTCATGGCAGAATTTTCATTTCGGGGCAGAGTATCCATTTAACACTACAAAATATGAAATGCTTCCTAAAACACCATATACTTTCTTGCAATTCTGTTTGATATAGAAGAACTTGTCGTTTTAAAACAGTATGCTGAACTTTGTGCGCCATTTTTTTTTGTGCAGAAATACAATATAGGTAGATCCTCTGGGGTTTTCTCTTTAGGGGCTCTGCCCCTAGTGAGTAGGGAACAGTGAAGTGACCGTAACTTCTTCAAAAGTTTAAAATGCACAAAAGATGTAATTACTGTGAAAATTATTGAGCAGATGCAACATTTTGCTTTATAGAACTTCAGTTTATCATCAGAAAGAATTACTTAAGTACTGCTTGAACCAGATGAGGGCATGGATTTTCTAAATGAAGATCATACTTTCAGCTAAAAAAAACCTTTACTAACAATGCCACCTATACTTTGGATGGTCTGAAGGCAAAAACAGTTTTGTTTTGTGAGCGCTTTTAAAAAAACAATTAACATTGATTTTGTTTTAAATATACATGCTTCTGCAAAATTTTTAATAATTATGCAATCTGAAGGGTATCTAATCGAAAGTTTCTGCCTAAATCATGACTCTTATATTCAAGCATCGGCCACTTTTCCAGAATGTAAGGACAGAACATAACCGAGGGCCTGCTGGAAAATCAGGGAAATTTCATTGGTGTTAATATCAGAAGTTCTGAGAAGGGGCTGCTAAAACTCTCAGTAAGCAAAAATCAGGCGAAGTTCATATAAATGAGATCAGTATTGGACACACTTGAAACAACCTTTCGTTTAAAATTAGAAGATTGTTCTTGTAAAAGCCACCAATCATTCAATACAAAAAAATAAAGAAAAACATGGGACTCCTGGATAAGAAATGTGAGCAAGGTGTAGTCAGGTAATAGGAATGTGTTTTGTAACAGTGACATGCCCCAGCGTAACCACCAAAAGGTATTTGGCTATTTCTTCAGTGCAATTCCACTCCTTCACCCATAGCAACAACAGAAAAAGCACAGGTCCATGAAGGATACACAGGCTCTCTCAGAGCTGAAACTGAAGAGCAAACACCCACTCAAACAAGAAGTGGAGTCTGTTCTGTCAAATACATCGCGATCATATGATTAGACGGCTCCATAATACAAATGGGTTTATCTTGGATTGGCCAGATGCTGTCAGATGAAATACATAGTTCCCTAGGCAACTTTCAGTAAAGATGAAATCACACAGAACCGGGTAGACACAAAGAGGGGATAGATAGTATGGTTGATTGAGTCCCAATGTACCCACCAGACATAACAACAAATGTAGGTCAGAGATTTCTTGAGCTTCTTTGATGTGAATACCTGGCACCTTCGGAGAATGTTAGCCTGCAACTTAATCGATGGTTATAGAATAGTTTCATGCTTCATTTTATAAATTACATTGCGTATAGTAATCATGCAATACAAATAATACTAGCATAAACAAATTACTTACTGACATGCAAGAAAAACTAATCCGCAACCTACCAGTGCCAAAAAAGGGTTTTGTCAAAAACCATACGATTATTGATTTTTCAAAAATTTATTAATTCAATTTTGCCCTTCTAAACACATATCCCAAAAAGGAGGATAGTTTATTAACCTTAATAATTTTATCCAAGATATACAATTTTCTTGATGAACAAAGCAGCATAATAAACTTTTTTGTTTTATAGAGCCATGGCACGGATGTAGGATAAAGGGATGCACCGAATGTTCAGCAACCACAAATAGAAAAAAAAAGTTTGTGGTCCTGTGATATGATCAAGCAGCAACCATCGCATAGAGAGAGAGCGACACGCACGCTTTATTAATGCCGCAAACGTGTTGACAGTCCCTGGATCATTTTTAAGTGTCAAGAGAAATACACAGCACGGAACTGGAGTGCCAGAGTAAATTTCTGAATGAAAGTGTCTTTACCGGTCGGTAACTTGTGTACTTCAGACTGGAGCGGGCTGTCTGACAGTAGCCCTGCCGCTCGCAACACGGTGGTGTTCGGAGCAGAGAGGCGTGAGCTGAAATGGTTGTCAGTCAGTTTTCTTTGCAAGGATGTTTTTTTTTTTTAATAATTTAGCCATGTAGCCTATAAGAATCCAATGACCATTCCGTGTTACAATAGTGCAGTGGTTCTCAACCTTTATTGAGTACTGGACCCCATCATATCTCAAACCATCCTCATGGACCCCACAACCCCTGCGCTCACAGCTCATCCCATTTTCTACCCCAGTAGAACAACATATTTCTACTAAATTAGGTCCGGTGTCGGAAACAGACGTGTGATCTAACAATGATAGCACATGAACACTTTCTCAAACTTCTGATTGATCCGCTTGTTGAACTGATGAGGTGTAACGGATGCTATAGGGTTTATTATTAAGAGCTGAAGTAAGATAATGCCTGGTGCTTCAATGTATTTATGCCGTGGCGGTGGGAAGAACCACCTGTCATATGACATCAAAGTGACCAAGTAGGCTACTGCAAGGGCAAATCAAAAGCAAACAGATCATTCGACTCTCTCTGAAAGGTTTGTTGGAGTCAGATATGCGCGGAAGCTGCATAGGCTATATGATTTGGTTTACATGAACCCTCCCTGCAGAGTGAGTGAACATAATTTATGAACACAAGTCAACCAGTCAATTTTGTAATTAATTAGACCGCAATAACAATCTCTGTTGATTTTTATCTGCGTCTGGTGGGTGTTAATGTAAAACCCTGAATGCAAGACAATAAATAACTCTAAACCTTTTAAAAGGTTCTACAGACCCCCTGCAATAACACCACAGACCACTAGGGGTCCACGTATCCCCGGTTGAGAAACACTGCAATAGTGGATAAATTGGCTAAATAAATAGAATACGAAAAGCCACATTCTGTGTTCGGCCAAGTGTTTAATTTTTATTCGGCTTCGCCCAAAATTTTTTCATTTCGGTGCATCCCTAGTAGTTTACTGTAACAAGTGCGTTTTTGCCAACTGTTTACGTTCACATTAGACTACTTTCACAAAGATACATTGTAATATGGGCATTTATTTTGACACTTCACATCTTCATACAGTGCCACTCTAGGGAAGAGTTGACAAGACAGCACATTATCAACTTTTATGCTCAAATATAGGCTCAAGACTTAAATTCGCCTTTGTGCCAGTGACAGTTAGGTAGGGTTAGAGAAGAAGCTTGAGTATGGATTTGTTTCCACATTTTACAATAAAATACGATCTAGCTACCTTGTGAAAACGCTACAAAAAGGCCAGCCTATTAAACCCGTGCTTGAGGGGCTCTAGGAAACTGCCATTCTTGTGCACATTATGTCTTAAACCACTGGCGAACAGTCCATGGGCATCTGAAGATGATACTTTTAGTAGATAAATTGCTAAAATCCAAACCCGAAGATAGTCACGAACAAACCTGTTAAGGGAAAAAGTATAGAAAACTAACACAACAGACAAAACAGTTTTCCACAATGCATGTGTAAAACAACAAAAGTGTAGTTACCTTTTCTTCATGTTATTACTGACCTGACCACATTTGCCATGGGATTTAAATCACTTCACTACAAATAAAGTCGATTCAAGCACACTATCACATTAAGATTACAATTAAGGTGATGGTCATAATGGTAGTATGAAAACATACATTTTTGAAAACATTTCATACATTGACGCCATTGGATCAATATTTATGCGGACATAAATTGTTAATTTGTAAATTATTAGAATGCATGAAATTAACTATGTGCAAAAAAAATTGCTCAACTTTTATTACCATGCACTCCTATTTTATAGACTAAATTCTCATAACTTCTTATTTGATTAAATTGTCAAAGTTGTTAAGACAGAAAGACTACATGGAAAGCGTTGGAAATTATGCTCTTCAAAGCAACCTTTAGACTCACAGGGCTTTGTCCATTTTAACATTTTTGAGTTTAAGACGATGAGAAGTAATATTGTGGATGAGTAGAGCGCAATTCAAGAAGAGTGTAAAATGACAGTGTTTCCTCTGCATGTGAATTTTGAGTTAAATATAGGTATCACAGAAATTCTGTCATCATTTACTCTCCTTCGAGTTGACCGAATCTTTATACATTTCTTTTTTCTAATGAACACTGAAAGATATTCGGAAGAATACTTCTAACCAGACAGATTTTGCTCCCCATTGACTCCCATAGTAGTAAAATTACTTTATTTGTTCTGCTGAACAAAAAATACATTTTGAAGAATGTAGGACAACAAACATTACTGGGGCACTTTTGACTACCATTGTAATTTTACCTATTTACATTTAATTATTTGGCAGACGCTTTTATACAAAGCGACTTACATTGAATTATCCCATACATTCGTTTCTAAGTATGTACTTTAGTAGTCAATGGGGGGCAAAATATTTCTGATTATAAACATTCTTCAAAAAACCCTTCTCTGTGTTGATCAGAACAAAGAAATATACAGATTTGGAACAAATAGGAGGTAAGAAAATGACAATGTTCATTTTTGGTTAAGGTATCCCGTTAAGATTCCATAAACATACTTGACTCAATTTACAGAAAACAATCCAAAGAGTTGTGCAGCGAAGGCATCACTCGCTGATCTCAAGAGAGCTTGTCTTAATTACTACTGCAATAAAAATCGTATTTCTTCACTTTTTATCTGATATTTAGTCAGCCAGAATGGGGCTTTGACGGATCACAGTTGCTCAATCCAACCCACTCCCTCCCTTCTTGCGGTTGACAAACAATTTGATTTTATCTTCAGTACATACAAAAACATGCAACCAAATCTATAAGGTTGCTTTAAGAAACAAAATTATAACGTTGCATATAACATGCAGGCAAATGTTTCTAGAGGTATGTGATGCCAGATCCAGCAGAAAATGCATTACAGATCTGAATCCTAATATATTTGAGTCAGACTTTGATAACTTAAACCAGGACAATTTATTGAAAGGACTTAGGTCGTTGAAATCTTTTATTCAAAGCTTTCAATCCACCTGTAGCTTCTGTGAATGAAATGTTTAAGGATCAATGACTGCTTCTGTTCCAAGTGCAAGAGATTGAAGATCCAAACCTTGAGGTTTTTTTCTATAGAACAATTGAAATACAAACTGCTTGCAGGAATATTAATATATCAAATAGTTAATGTAACCATACAGAACATCTAAATGAAAAAAAAAAAGAAAAAAAAACTTTAAACATTATTTTCTTTAGACTGTCAATACCTGAAAAATTTAACTAGACACGTAAAAACTTTAATGTTTCCCAACTGCAACTTGGAATGGCAAGTTCATAATAAACAGACTTGATGAATGCTTTTTTTAATGTAAGCACAGTAACTGATTGATCATTGTAGACCAAAATGTTTAAGGTGGAAGTGTTCAACATCAATGAAAGGTGGGAGCCGAAGGCAAGTGTAAAAAAACCCACTTGCAAAAAAACATACTGAATTGCGAAATCCAGACAGAATTTAATGTATAGCTCAGAATGGCTTGGAATTTGACTTACTACAACTTGATCAAAATTTGCACTTAACAGCTTATCAAATACGGACTGTGCTATAGATGCCGTTTAAATATGCAATCAGTTTGTGCTGCTTGTCTAAGAAAATGAGAGACATGGTTTCATGTACTACATCTCACTTTATGGAGACGTGATCTTTAAAGCTGCTCTGAGAGTTTACATTAATAGCTTTTCTCAAATGAAGAATGCTAGTGAACACACACTGAAAGTCAAAGATCCGGGAAACTTAAAATAATGCAACTATAGTACCTTACCATATTATTCTGTAGTTTCAACTTGAGTAAATTGATCAACTGTAGCAAATATTGTAGTATACTTTAGTATTTTTTAATATTAATGTAAATACTATAGTATAAAGGAATTTTCCTTGAACTATAAAATTACTATATTACATTATTTTTTAAGCCGGCAAAAATACTACTACTGTAGAGTAAAAAACTGAAAACATGAAATGACCAATTAAATGATTTTTTAATTATTTTTATGGGGTCCTAATTGTGCACTTTTATCTGTCGCGTTATGCTTAAATTAAATCAAAACCATGGAGAATAAAAAAAGTTACTAGCCAGGTAAATCTCCAGTGTGTCAGTTACACCTCAGACTTTTTTAAATTAAAACTGTGCCAACAACAACTGAATGGGGTTTGGGAAAACCAACTGTACTCTTTATTGAAAATGTACATGTATTAGTTTAAATGTGAATGGCAAAGAACACAGCCATAGAAAGATCAGAACAACTCACAATATTCACCAGTATAACACAAATAACATGATGACAAGGTATAGACTAGTAGGAAGGGAAGTTACATATTGGTAGCACTAAACTAGTGCTGATTTGAGCCGTTTTATTAAACCTATTAAGAATATAAAATAAAAATGCAAAGAAAAAAGGGTCTTCAGGAGTCTTCAGGCTAAAATTGCAAGAAAATTCTTGAAACTTAAATACATCAATTCTGAGACCAGAAATGCCTCTGGAGTTCCACACACAAAATCTGCTTTAAAGTGCCAGATCAGAAGCGTGGCTTCTTGGCAGGCCCATCAAATTCCTCACGGACCCTGCCATATCCTGGGTTTCCAGCACCCATGCCCCTTGGACCCCCTTGTGGGAAACGATCATTGCGCTACAAGGATCATCAGTTATATATCAGTCGGGAGGATTTAATTTTGTAGAAATTATGATGTTTCCATGGGTAGGGGAGAAATTCAACAGAGGTCAATAAGTTCCATGAGTTCATATTATGAGCAAAGTGTTTTAAAAGCGGGATCCAAGGAAAACAATCGGTGTAACAGTTCCAACACGCAGATCCACGGTGCCACAGGTGACATAGAAAAAGGAAGAGAGGGTAATGTATTCATTAGTCAAATCCTATAACATTTCATTTTCTAAGCGCAGGTTTGATAAACACTACAGCATAAAGATACTGAAGACATTTGCAAGGGAGATTAAGTGCAAATGCGGTAAAACTTGTGATGTTCACTGTTTAATGCCTCAAAGCCATTAACATGGCAGTAGCCGGGTTTCCTTCTTAAATTGTGAATTTAGGTTACGCGCAAAATTGGAATATCGTATTAAACTTATAAATGTGGTGCTTTCATGGATGCCTGCTGTTTGGGAACGCAGTCGTGGCCGTTCTGGGAGGCAATTCCAGAAAAACTTAAGACTTTGGTGAGGTTTTAAGAACGACGGTTATAACATTTCAGATGCTGTGCAACAAGATCTGTATTTTGGTTAGTCCGGTTATACTGCCCCAAAGTCCAGTTACATGACTTTTTCGGCAAATGCGTTTCCATCTTCCATTATTCGCAATAAACCTTTTTCGCAAACAAGAAAAAACACCTAAAGCGAGCGTAAAAACTTTTTGGTGAATAAAGGGTTTTATTTAAAAATTTGGAATTTGCAAGTTTCTGATGCAAAACTTGAAAAATGCACATAAAACCAGGGTGAGCGAAACCCGGCTAATAAGGCTGTTAATGTATTTAACTGCAAGAAATACCATCAGGTCAACTACCAACTACCAGAAAATGAATCGAAATCAATTTGTTTTAATGCAAACATTATTAGTTTTTTCCATGAGGATATTGTTTTTAAGCCTAAATTTAAAGTTTAAAAAAGTTTTTCAAAGCCATTTTACAATGACGAAGGGCAGGCACACACAGAGCAAATTTCATTTGGATTTGAGAAGATTAGGGCCAAATTTGTGCTTGCCATGTGTCGTTTGTCGAGAAGTGTATGTGGAAAGCAATTAGCCTCTTAAAATCAAACAAATTTCTGACGTCAGAAATTTTGGCTGTGTCATGTGAGGGTTTCACTGTTGAAGCAGAGCTACATTTGTTTTTCACATATAGATCAAGTCACATACAATTCAAGTTGAAGCACGAGGATTGGACCGAACAGTGTGAAGAATTAAATCCTAAACTTTGCCTTAACACGCATGTGATTATACAGAGAAAATATTTTTTAAATTGTCACAGAAATCGAACAGTGCATGTGGGCCTTACCTGACAGGTGGTAAAAAAAGTGAATTGTGATACATTCAATGAACATTTAAATTTTTGGTTTTACATTTTGGTTTTAAAGACATGAATGAAAAAGATTAAGATCACATACTACTCAGACGATTAACCTCGCCCAGTAAAAAAAAAACACTTGTAAGACCATAAAACTACAATGCAGGTTACTTCACATCAAAAGGTGTCCTGACAGTCCAGGGTCACGCAGCACAATGTTTCATAATGCAAATGCCAATCCAGATTGACATTACAAGAATATTCCAGTATTCAGATTATTAGTGATGCACCAAAATTTAAAACACATAAAATTCAGCCAAAAACGTCTTAAACACCATTTAACATGAGAGAAAACGTTGCCGAGCAGTAGGGATGGGTATTAGGGGTGTAACGATACACTCCGCTCAGGAGTCAGTATATATCTCGATGCGATACACATCACAATATTTTGAACAAAATTAAAAATTACATTTTAATGCTTAACTGAAACTTCGGTACTGCAGGTTTGTCACTGAAAAAATTTGTAATTTAATATAAAATATGCTGTAAAATTGACACTGGTCTTAATTCTAATTTCCATTTAGTTTTAGTCATAGTCTTTTGACTAAAATGCAATTTAGTTAGTCATATTTTAGTCATCCCCATTATTTTGTTTTATTCGACAAAATCAACACTGTATTTAGTATTCTAAAATCTAACTGGTTTAACCAAGTTAATTGGTGTTATTAAGTGTTCCATACAAAGATAGAACTGTTTTGACATAGTTTACTTGACCTTAGAATTAAATTAAACCAGGTCATTACATTTATTTTTCAGAAAAGTTGAGAAACACCGAGAATATTAGACCAGGAACGACATGTAACAGTTAATTGTCAACAGTTCTTGACCGCTCAATGAATGAATTAAGCATCATATCGTATATTATCCCCACCTCCTAACGATGTGAATCATAACACTTTTGCACTGCAAAATATCGATCTACAAAGTATCGTTACACCCCTTATGGGTATAGGTACGTTTTTAACGGTATAACTATTAGATTCTTCTTTTCAGTCCGATACTTGAACGTTGTTATCGGTTATTATATGCTGCATGCTTCCGTGTAACCTAAAGCAGAATTGAAAATGGGGGCATGTTTCCAACGGGGTGCACGCTCATAATTTAGCCCCGGTGGCTCGTTTAATACCGGGAAACCCATCTCTATAAATAAAACTGTTTATTTTTGGTTTGCACCAACTGAAAAAAATATTCACATTAAAACTAGAATTTATTCTGAAAAAAGGCTAACTAAAATCTGCACTTAGTTTTTAGCAGAGGCGTTTTGGCTAGGAATTTTCTTTTTGGTACATCACTAATTGCTGTTATTTACTCACATATTGCTTCTACTGCCAGATCATTTGAAAAAAGAATTGATATTTTAAAGTCAACAAGAAACTGCATTTGCAAACCAATTTACTACTACTGATCTATAGCGTTACTACAAAACCACTAAAAGACAGTGCTAACGCAGAATCATTAAATAAAAGCAGCTTTATATCAGAATAAAGCCAGACCTGAAAGCAGCAAGAAACTAGGGGTAGGCCGATACCAGTTTTTCCTTTATCGATCCGATACCTGAATTGTAAGAATCGGCCGATACCGATCCGATAATAGTACTGCTTTTTCCTGATCAGTGAGGGTTGCATGTATTTTATTGAATCGAACAAAACTAATGTATTTATAAAAGTTGACTGAAAATATATGCTTTGTAATGTAGTGCAATCATTTATTTTTAGGTTAAAACACTCAGATACTTGAACATTTTATTTGCGTAAATGTGAAAATACATCACTAATGTACATCTCTGTGTCGCCAAAGTGTCCATGCCCATCCTGGGTGCAGAATGATCCGCTTCTCTAGCCGTATTGTGTATTGCGTATTCTGGGAGCTGGACGATTCGCTTAAAGCACCCGCTCCTAGCTCATTCTGGGTGCAGAATGACACACTAAATTCATACTCTTATTTAAACGTACCATGCGCATCATGGTTAGCTTAAAGCACCTTCTTAAATTCATATCATTTACAACACAAAGATGAGTGATATGTTATGTTTTTACATAAAGTACATGCATCCTTCCAACACTTAACTGAGCTTTTTAATAAGTCATTGGGTCTCATTCATGAAAATGATTTTGTGTAAATTGGTGTCAAGTCATTCTAACAAATTTTAGGAATCATAAAAATGTTCGTATTTTCAAAAAGTTAGTCTGTACAAAAGAAATGTACACCTGCTATACACCACATGTACATAGTGTGTAAAACCACATGTAACGTTCTGTATAATTTTAAGACAAACTGATGACATTGGATTTTGCTTCACAATGCATCAATAATATTTCACGAGTTCTTTCGCCCCGTCCTTTATCACTTTTTACTTCTTAACTTTGCGTAAACTGCAGAGCTCGTCACTACTTTTTTACACAGCCATCCAACCACATTGGAGAAGAGGCGTGCTAAAATTACATTGACCAACCATCATACACAACAACGGAGAAGTTAATATGAATGGTATCTGCATTTTCATTTTAATTAATATTCTTTAAAATAAGATGCTAGTTAGAAGTAGGTTAACTGTTGCTGATATTCTAAATCACAGCAAACAAGGCATCTCTGGAATAAAGTGCAGTGCCTCCAGCATGGTCGTTTTCAGAAAAGCACCAGGTATTACTATTTTAGCTGGCAAAATACGCTTTGGTGGACAGTTTAATTGACTAAATTATTGGTAAGCATATAGCCTGTTAGTATCTTATGCATTTATTCAATATAATGAAGCCAAACCAGAGAACGAAGTCAAGAGGATTCAGTCATTCCTACAAACTTCATTTGCGTAGCTGTATTTGGGAATCAGGGGGAAAGTTTAATTTACAAATTACTCAGAATTTACTTATATATATATATATATATATATATTCACAAATGTTTCATGAATGAGGCCCATTGTGTTTGACGTGTTACACTCAGACCACTTCCAATGCTTTAATGCAAGACACCTATCAGTGATTACAAACTCCGCAAAATGCAGTCCCTTTACACAGATTATGCCGAATAATTGGAACATCTTGAAAAAGCATCCTGATTGTCACCGAACACTAGAAAATGCTGAATGGAAAGTGACAGATGAAAACACGCATTTATTAAACACGCATTAAACGCTCACAGTGGTTTACTAAAAGATTAACATTCTTAAAGCGTGATAATATTATTTAGCACAGGATCGGCTTTTGGATCGGTCCGCCACTTCTAATACCCGATCCAGCAAAAATGTTTGTATTGACAAATACCGATACAGAGTATTAGGATCGGCCCACCCCTACAAAAAAACACTTGTTTTTTTAACCAGTGTGCACCAGTGAATTGCGCACATAAGACTAACTTTCTTTGCTATAGTTAAGAGGATCAATATTGATCATGTTTCCAAGTTAATAATTTCACTTTTTCATTAAAATATGCATAATTTAAGACCTTTATTTCAAGACATACCGTCTTCAAAAAGAATCATACAGGCCTTGCTGCTGTTGTTGAGAACTTCCTTGCACTTTTCTTTCCAAGAAAAGGCTTAACATTAAGCTCACAGTAATACATTTTCTCAATCGCATAGATGGTAGATCTATCTAGATGCACCAAAACGCATTTCAGGTGGACTTTAAGATAAATGCTTCAAAAGTTTGGAATAACTTCAAATTAGAAATCCAGGTAATTACACCACATTATATATACACACACTCACAAAATATTGGGGGATGAGAAAGTGTGCCATGTTGTTTGCTATAGCAACAGTCCCCAATAATAAACTGCAAAACTCTCTCTTCACAGCAAACAGGGTCAAGCCCTACTCCATTCTTGCCAACCAAAATTAGCACAATTCAAAAAAAGGTGCCAACCAACACCAAGCTCAGCCATGTAACATTTACAGTTACTTTAATCCACATTTTGCGAACAAGCTGCTTTGAAGTCCATCTGCACTAAAAGCCTCTTATGAGCCTACTCTCAAAACTACAAAAAGTAAATTTACAAGAGAGCTCCTTACATAGAAAGAGCAGTTTCATATGGGCACCAGTGCAGCACTGATATGACTGGAGGGAGCTGTAACATGGAAGTGACCAAAGCAGAGTTCACCACAAAAACAAGCACAGCATTTTAAAAAGCATTATTCCACCACATTTTAAATACCACGAGGCCTTTCATAAAAAAAGATGCCACATTGCTAATGCCAAGACTACACATCATCACAGAGCATACGTGTGCCTGTCTGTATTTGCAATTAAGACAGGTCTTACAAATCAGTAATATAAGTAAACTGTTGCATTTCTTAGGCCTTAGTACAGACAGACTTGCAAAACAAAAGGGGCTGAGCCTCAGTACTGACTTTATAAGTGCTAATTGTTGGTGGCAATACAATAAAATCATAAGTGGATAAAATCACCTTGTCCACAAGCTTCCAAACCCAACATCAAATCTTTGACAGCTAAGCAACAAATTATAGTTCTTATGAACCACAACAGCCACATAACACACACTCACACACATCATCCACTTCCTTTCATATGAGAAATACATTACCATTTCGTTGGACGCCATGCCCCCTGCTGCTGCTCCCCCCAACCCTTGGTGTGCATCAAAGTTCATTCCAGCCAACTGGAACTTCTGGTTAGGGGATCCATATGACATATCTGATACACAAAGAACATTATTATTATCAACTGAATGTGGAAAGAATTTAAGTTAAAACAACAAAAACAATATATTTTAAATATACACTCTTAACTCTAAACCATCTTTTTTGCAAGCAATTCTTGTACAAATCTTACCAGCCAATCCCATGCCTCCACCAGTATTCATCCTCATCTCCCTTTCCCTCTGTAGAAACAAACAAAAAATACTTTAATGGATTAATCAACATGGCATTTTAACATTATACACACCCTGAAAGCAACACTTACATTCTCCATGTAGCCACCCATTCTGTAAGTCTCCTCGCGTTTGCGTCTCATCTGTTCCTCGATCTCCCTCTGACGCATCATCTCCTCCTCTCTTCTGCGGCGCTCCTCCTCTTGTCTATGGATCAAAAAAATTGGCCAATGATTAAAAAGGGTGAAGCAAAGAAAGGACTACTATCAAAACTGCACCAAAATAAGACATACCTCAGCTGCATTTCCTTACGTTTCTGCATCTCTTGACTATGAATCTCTTCCATACGTCTGAGCTCCTCTTGACGTCTAAGGAGGTCTATTAAAAAAACGAAACATTAAAACGAAACATTAGATTTCATAGCATAAACTTAATGTGTTATACATGAAGCATTATACTTGCCTTGTCTGAGCATGTTTGCCTGATGCTCATGGTAGGCATCTTCCATCTCTGCTTCCAGCTTCTCACGGGCTTCACGGATGTTCTTCTCTACCTGCTGCCTCTGTTGTTTCTCCATCTCATCGAGGGACTTCCAGCGCTGAGAGTATTCAAACTCAAATGTGCCAGGACGGGCAAATCGTGGAGGCTGCTCCCGTTCCCTGAAATGAAACAAAAGCCCATTCAATAAACTCAAATATCAAATAAGTTAAACCTGGATTTTAAGTCTAGGAAACATCTGTTACTGCTGCCACCTACCCCCACCCAAATTATTACACCATCTGCCCTGCCTAATTTACATGATAAAGACCAGAAATAGTTTTGACCCCTAACTGAGATAAACAACTGGAATGTACTCACAGAACAAAGCAATAAATCAACATAGCTTACTTTTGATAAGTGGGGTTCTTCTGCGCAAGCTTCTCTGGCAAACCATCTTCTTCATCAAATTGCTCTAATAATTCAACAACAACTGGACGGGGCGCCCTAACAAAAGACACACAGTGGCATCAAGACATGTTCCAAACATTGAATAAAACACCCTGCTTCATTGTACAAAGAACTCCATCTTACGCTGTGAGAAGGAACACCCCATCATTAACACGATCCATTGCCTTCCGAGCTGCGGGTTTGGAAGAGAACTCGACAATGCCTTTCCCTGTTGAGCGGCCACGATCATCTACAATAACTATAGCTCTTTCCACTACTCCAAACTGAGAGAAGGCCTCATCCAGCAGCTCATTCGAGACAAAGGGGGATAAGTTACGCACAGACAGTGCAGCAGAGTGAGTGGCAAAGCGAACTCTGAGTGGTCTGCCTTTCATTGGAGTATCATCCAGCTCTGCTTTCGCAATCTCAGCCACGGCACGAGATTCCTATAAATAAAAGACTGATTAGGCTTTGAATGTGTATGATGTATGCATTTACAGAATCCAGCAGCACAAAAGGATCATTTATAGCCAAAATGGAGTGACTATTAAATCTTACCAGTCTTATGAAGCCGAAACCTTTGCTTTGATTGATGAAGACCTCACTGGGGTCTCCAAATTTGGCAAACAACCTCCTGAATTCAACATCGGTGATGTCGTTTGGCAGGTTGCCAATGAACAATCTGCAACGTTGAGTATAGGTTTTCTCCCCAGGTTTGCGAAGCAAAGATAACGTCGCCTTCAACTCCTAAAATACAAGATAAAACATTAATAAAAAGGTTTTAAAATAATGCATCTTATAAAGTGATTTTTAAAACACGTTTGAAAGCACAGGCGAACATTCGAGAGGCCTCGCTTCTACCATCAAGAATCCTGATTCAGATCCAAACGCTTTTGCAACAGAAACATAACCTACTTTTACAACAGACAATGCCGCCTAATACATTAAGAGGTTAATTAAATAAAATACTAAAACGCAACGTTAACAAAGATAAATAAACGTTTTGCAAATTTTGACATAAAAAGGACACACAAATGAGCGGCCCAGCACCGCGAGTCCTTCCTATTGTTTAAATCGCCAAAACAAAATGGCGGATCTGCCTCAGCAACACAATTCTACCGAAAATCTTTTAAACTACAATCTCACACACATCATTCTCAAACACCTATTTTCGCTATATTTTTTTTCTTTTGCGCCAAACTAGTTATATACCTGAGAATGAGACAGATCCTCGTTTTTCGTATTTTGTTGTGGCTTCATCTCTGGAGCTTTCTTCGCAGGCTGAACATGCTGTTTCTGGCCATTCCCCATCCCTCCTCGAGGCGTGTTTTGTTTAGGCGGGTTCTGTGGAGAACCGAGGTCCGGGCTCTTTACGATAGCGTTATTCTGAGGCGGTGGAGACTGAATCTTCGGCGCAACGTTAGCGGGAATGGCAGGCTGGGGTGTCGACGGGGTTTTATTGTTGTTAGCTTGCTGGGCCGACGTTGGGCCCTGGGCTGGGGGCGACAGAATGGCAGGCTTATTCTGAACGGATTCTTGCGGTTTCTGAGGCGTAACGTTAGCTGCTGGATTGGGTTGGTTCCCCTGGTTTGCCTTAAATCCACCACCCACATGGCCTCCACGGTTTTGAAAAGGTGGCTGGTTTTGATTCCGAAAGTATGGGTTTCCCATTCCACCACGCATTCCCATTATTCCTCCGCGGCCTCGTTGCTGGAATCCTCCTCCGCGGTTACGGGACCGGTCACGAGACATTATCACGCTATTGCTGACTTGAAAGGGGTTAAGAAAATGATATTTACGATTAAAAACACACGGTTGTCAAGAACTGCCGATAAACACCGTTGAGGAGTGTGTCTTCTTCACTCGCACAATCGGCTTGTAAAATGGCCGTGCTCGCGCTGCAGTGATGAAGAGCATAGAAGTGGGAAGGCGAATGAGCTCACGAGCCTCCGCCCCAAATCAAATCCTTAACAGCCACTGACGTTCTGGCGCACTCTAGTGGTGCGTGAGGGTTGGAACGCACGTTGGCTACGTCCTAAATCGCCAACTATACCCTCGTTCACTATTCCCTACATTAGTTCACTAATATATTCCGGAGCGGGTGAAAACGAGCGAGTTAATTCGGACACTCGGTGCACTGGAAATGCTGCGGGCGCCATCTTCTGCCGAGACCTCGGGAATTCATTATGTGCGAGCGTCACTATAGATGGCTAAGCAGAGTGTACATCTGTGTCCGTTAATATATATATATATATATATTAACTAGACACCTCATTGTCCGCTGGATCGTACGTCAAGGCCGCCGCCATATAGGTGAAGGCAAAAGCCGACTATAAAGACATACGAGTGAATGGTTGAGCTGCCGTTTTTTTGGGATAATAACACAACATCGTTTTCATTTCATAACTAATTTCAATACTTTTCTATTCACCTGGAGTGCGCAAAAACGTTTGGCTCCAGTTAAAGGTGGTTACAGACGTGAAAATGTATTTATTGTCATACCGAATTAAAACTCAGGATTGTCAAGCAATCAGTGAGGCTTAAACATTCTGTACACATTGCCAATGTGCAATAATTTGAGGAATTGTTAGATTTAATTTCCGCATAAATGAATACAAGCCCGCAAAATAATGAATTATGAAGTTTTTAAGCGCACTGAATACATTGATGGCTAAAAAGTTGGAGGAAGGGTTTCCTTCTAAGCTAAACATTCTTTGTCTGTCCTTATTTTGTTATTCTAGGAAACCATTTAGATTTCTTTTGGTAGGGTTTTACATGATTATTTATAAGAACATCATTTATCTTTGAATATGCCTAGAATAACAACAGAAAAGGCCATATCCAGAGTGAAAAAAACATTCGTTTTTATTTAATACATAAATTAAACTATATATTACCTTGGATGTTTTGTTAAATAAACATCATAAACCATCTCTACATGTCTGTGTTTTATCGTCGACTACTGCAACGTGGTTATTTATTCTGTGGCCATGTTGTCTTTAACATAGGCTATCACTGAACATGATGCCATCTAGTGGATTCATTATTATTCATTATGACAACCATTAACTTTAAAGTTGGCTATAATAAGTATCGAGATACGATGCAACTGAAGTTGTACACTCCGTACATAGTAAACCATTGAAATATGTTTAGAAATGTAAACGTGATTGTGCTTTTAATGCCGAAAACGCGCAGCTCTCCAGTCGGGTTCAGTGGGGTTTTAGGGCACCGTTGCCCTCACTAATATGGCGGCACCATTGAGTATCGCACCAGCGGAGCAAAGTAGCCAACGCAGCGTCTAGAGTTGCGTCCCAAATCGCGCACTTATGCACTATTCTACGCCATTTTGTAGTAGAAATAGTGTGAGTAGTTCGTTCACATTGAAAATACTCAAAAAAGAAGTAGAAGTACACGGATGATGCACTTTTTCGACCGAAAATATGCCAGGCAAACCAGCTGTTAGATGCGTTACTGACCACCTTCTGAACTGGAGTGTGGATTTAATTATTAGCAATACCATAATAATTTCTTAATAAAAAATTTGGGGGAAATATATTATTTAGATTCTCTCCATCAATCCTGTTTCTATGAAGAATTTAACTACCTTTTGTGCATTCTCGAATTTAGGATATTTGCCACCCAAGACCTGGCAAAAATAATTATTTTAATTATTAGTAGGCCTATTCACTGAGTAATTTCTAGAACGGCGCTCTCTTAATGTTAATAAATATAGTTGTAATGTTTTACAAAGATACTAAATCATTAGTAACATGTTGAATGTCACTAAATACTTTTAATGTAACTACATCCAGACATTCTGGGTTTGTAGTGGAAATGGGCCTATCTATTAAACAAGATGACGTCTTATTTTGAGATTTAATCTTAAAGTCTGGCCAAGTGATATTTTTTACATAGGCCTATATCATGAAAAAGCTTTATTATTATATCCCCCCCTAGCCTACACTAAGTGTGAAAACACATAGCATGAATCCAATGGCAACCAGTTAAGTTGTATATGGAGCAATAAATAGGGGTTGGGTAACAGGAATATGATATGATTTACAAACCCTGTTATTTAAATGACTTTAAACATTTCATTATATTTCAAGTTTTTTTAATTTAAGATTAAGTTATTTTTCAATTCGCATTTATTCTGCGGTTATAACACAAACAGTGTAAACTAGAAGCAAACAAGTCAAAATGAGCCCAGTTTACACGTCATTTGCAACAAATTATTCCCAGGTATTTCCCCCCTCAACCATCCCCAAAATGTATTGGGTATTCATCAAACTATCACCCCATCTCGGAAATTCAATTTTGTCAATTTCCTTTGAGGATCTGACTCTGACTTTTTTACACAGGATTTTATGCTAAAATGCAAACATTATGTTGGTCATAGATATGTATTTATAAGTAATATGAACTCATGTTAGGATTAGCTTCTGCCAAAAAACAATGCTGGATTTAAACAAATGTTATTGCGTTTTTTGTTACTTCCTATTGCCTTTGCATGCAATACCATAATGCATTCAAAAAATTAACATCTTTTTAAAATAAAGTCATGCTATTTTTCCTTCAAAAATGCAGATTGTGCTCTTGGCTGTTACTAATGAATTTTGCCTGATACATTAGATTTCTTTAAACCCTTATGATTGCTGTCATTAGTAACTGATACAGGAATAAATATAATACAATAAACATATATAAACATACAGTAATTAATTTGTTTTGAACAGCTGTTACTGCTCAGTGCACTCGTTTCTCCCATGCCGGAATGATATGAACAAATCTATTTGTTGGTGCTTCAGAGTGAAACTACTTATTTTCTAAATCTGTCTGGTTATAAGCATTCATCCAACTATCTTTCTCTGTGTTCATCAGAACAATTTTCAGTTTTGGGTGAAGTATCCCTTTTTCCGATTGCTTTTCATTAATTGTAACAGCTTGAGTTTTATACATAAAAAAGGTAGTCAACTTAATTTATATGCATGTTTGGTGAAATAATTCCTGTTCATTTTGAGCATGATACGCAACGGATCTAATCCTTTAACATGGGCACGTAAAAAAATACGGACCGTACACGCACTGCACACGGAGTATGTGTGGCCCAGGCGTCAGTGCATCGAGTCTATTTTTGCTGCACAGCACGGAGTTTTTTAAAGTGATATCGTGCTCAAAATGAACATTCAGGAATTGACAAAGAAATGCAGTAATTTCACCATTAATGCATATAAATGAAGTTTACTACCTTTTTATTTTATGTTACTTGTTGAATTAAGCAATATAAGCAAAACAGTTACCAGAAAGTTACTAACCCATTGTTATGCAAACATACTGCACACGGAGTAGGTGTGGCCCGGCCGTAATTCTTATGCTGAACTGAGCTACAGTGTCTAGCTGCTCACCCTTATTTTAACAAATAAAGTGTCGGTCTTAATTGGTCAGCATCAAAATCAAAACATTAAAAAAATCATATCACTGTTAACATTTGAAATATTCTTAAAATAACACAGATCTTTTTAGTTTACAGTTTCAGCGGCAACAACATAAGCAAATGTTATTACTAAACTTCCGATAGACCTCCTCAAAAAGTCAGGAGTGTGGCTTCTTGTAAAATAACCGTGCTTCAGTGATGAAGAGTGTTTTGCATGAACATACATTTATACCATGTTTTACCTTAAACATACCACCAGATGTTGGTAACACTGTAAATGTTTTGTTTTTTAACATATTTTCATGTATTGTTTTAAATGCGGTCAAAACATTTACAGTAAAAGACTGCAAATTTATGAGAAAAGAAGGTAAACTGTTTACGGTTCATTTCTGGCACCTCAGCTGCCACAAAATGTAATTGTTTTACAGGATTATTTTACAGTGTGTCTAAAGCAACTTTTTGTCACATAGCACAGTTAGTAGAAACATATTACAACCAAGCCCTCAAATGTACAATGATAACGAAATGTAATGCCAATTTCTTAAATGAAATTGCAATGAAAATTTCAATTTCAGGTGAAATAAATTTCAATTATGATTTCTTTGTCAGAATTGTAAAGCTTTTTCTCATAATCATTTATTTCAATCTATAGTCATGTTTAGATGTGTGGATATCTATCTATTATGGTCTGATACACAAACAAAAGCTCTTGTTTTCTACGGAATTCGCGCAAACTGCTGTCCCACATCACAAAATCTTAGTTGTTTGCTAACATCCTTCTATTATTTATTTAAACCCACAATAATAATTCTAATATCAGTAAGCTTTATATATACAATCATAATTTATTGGGTGTCCTGAACCCAAATCCCTAAATTTCCACAATATTACACATTGTTTTGCATTTTTTTTCTACACTGTAAAATCTAATTAGTTGATCTTACTTAAAAAAAGCATGCAAACTGATTGCCTTAAAAAACTAAGTAAAGTGAAATGGTATTGTTGAGTTCAAGTAACTTAAAAAAATAGTTCAGATGTACTCTTGACTTA
Source organism: Triplophysa dalaica (assembly GCF_015846415.1). NCBI lineage: Eukaryota > Metazoa > Chordata > Actinopteri > Cypriniformes > Nemacheilidae > Triplophysa > Triplophysa dalaica. The sequence goes on along the minus strand of NC_079566.1, from coordinate 5,880,829 downwards.
GTGTGGAGTACTCAGAATTAACTATTATTACCAACTTAAGAATTTCCATTGGATTTATTGCATCAATCATTAGAGTTTTAAGTTCACTAATTCTTTTTTTTAATTCACATAAATGTTATTCCAAAAATGCATAAATCAAACACCTTGACTTGTGCAACACAAAATAAGCAAGAGGAGATCTCAGAACTGTATGCACAGACTATGCTCATTGGTAAAAAACACACGAGGTTCGCAGACCCTAATCACATGCACATGTCTTCTAAACATGTCCACAAAACTGAAAAATATGTCAAACTTTTCTAAATATCTAAGAGAAGTGAACATTAAACACTATCAAGTCTTTAATTTAACTGAAAACATATAAAATAATCATATATTTTAAAATGTACTCTCCTAATGCAGTCTGGCGCAAAGCATGTTGGGAATCTTTTCTGCATGCAGGCAAGATCTGCTCTCCACTGCCTCTTGTTGGAGTAGTAAAGTAATGGCTTTGCATGCCGCAACTTGCTTGATTTAAGTAAAATATACTATAGGCGAAAATTAAATTGTGTTATTTCCCCTGCAAGTAATCGTAACTTAATAAAAACTAGTAAAATATGTACATTTTGACAACTGAGTACAGTTAACAAATAGTTTCTAAGTAAGGACAACTATTAGATTTTACAGTGTATTGTTATTTAAAAAATATATGCATTTTTTAAAAATGACATTTCTAAACAAAAAAAAAATAATTAAAAAATGTGTCCCGGATTTTCATGTCACTACCGAAACAGTGTATGTTTTAGTCCAGTGGCTGAGACTAATTTTAGCCACACCCCTACATTTTGGATCGAGAATCAGTACTGTGTCCCTCTCTCTAATATGCTACATGGGGAAAAGATCAGTCTTATCAATTTTAAAATCTGTTTGTAGCTTTAAGTGTGTACATCTGTTCAGAACTGTGCTCGCTAACCATGTGCTGATCAGCATCTTTGAGCTAGGCTCAAAAGTATTCGAAAATTGTCACTACCGAACCATTCATGACTGAAACGTTTCACTGGGTATCATTGTTTCGGAAGTGAGAAAAATAAACACTTAATCCTTTATTTGGGGAAATAAACAAAACTCCGTAAAGTTATGGAAATCATTAGTTTTTTAGAATGTTTGAGTAGTGATATAGTATGTGAGCTGTAGGTTTTCTATTATATGTTTACTTTCAGATGTGTGTCTGCTATATGTGCTGGCTGGGTATGTGCAGCTTAGTTTGTATTAACATAAAGTGCCCTATTTTAATGATCTTCAAAATACAACAAATCAAAAAATTACACTTGAAAAATACAACTAAAATTGTAACTGTTATTGATTTATATATATTTTTTAAATGGCAAAAAGAAGATTCATACAAAATCTTAAAATGTAAATATAATGTCACTTATTAAAATATATTAAATTATTATATTTTGTTTTGGTTGTGACAAAATTTGGGGAGAGGGAGAATAGTCAAAACATTTCTGAAAGTGCAATATGAAAAGGAACTGCACAGTTACTAGAAACGTGTACCTTTGATATTATACAATTTGCACAAGTAAAAAATGTAATAAAAAACATACATACATACATAAATACATACATATATATATATATATATATATATATATATATATTCAGTATATTGCAAATACCAATTATCTTACTCAAATGATTTTTTAATGATTGACGCAAAAACAAAGTCCACTAGGTTGTGCCCCACTCCCCTACAGTGTACAAAGGTAATACAATTAACACCTAGAGTTATTCACACAATATCATCAGACTTTATAAAAGTGATCTGACTTTGTAAAATAGTGGTAATAGAACTATTATCTTCACTTATTTGCTTTTTGCCATTAGACTATTGTTTCCATCCGAAACTTTCAACCACAAATATATATTCTCACCTGAGTTAGAGAACAGAAATGTCAGGAATATCCCTTTAAATCACATGGGACCAGGGTGACATTTTTGTGGGAAGGTTGTTAGTGGGCCCCAATTACAGGGAGCATGGACACTGCAACTTCTATTTCAGCCACATGATGGCTCTAGTGTTGCATCATTGAGGAAAGATTTAGAGCCAGATCTATCAAAGCGTGTAGTGGATTCTAAAATTATAGATGCGCGGCCAAGGGGACTAAAAAGGAACGTAGCATGTAAAATGGCCCTAGAGAGATAAACTTTAGCTTACCCTTTCAGTTCTATCAGAATAGGGAAGTATTGAATTCTTGAATTATCAGACTGTTAAGTCTGTTGACAACTGTGATGCATAGGACCAGGCAGAACACAATTGCCTCCACTTGCAGCCATTTACTGAATAAAAGAGGATGTAGGTTAATTTTCCCATGTTACACATTCACACACAGACAACAATGGGGAAACCACGGGTTGCATTTAAATGTAGCTGGAAAAATGCAGTCAGACATAGAAACACACAAAAAAAGTAATTTATCTTAAATCTTTTTTGAAAATATAGCACATTTTTCGTAGGTAAATGTATTATTCAGTTAAACACACAGAGTACACAAAAGTACACATTAGGAAAAAAAAATTACAGAAATTTTGCTATAATATATACATATACAATATAAGTATACAGCAAAAGCAGCCAGTGCAATATCTTGTCAAAATGAAGAAAAGCAAATTGTGCCATATGTCTGGTTCAATAAGGCATGTAAGGAGTTAAAGATAACCTTTGGACTAGTTGAGTAAATAGTAATGTACAATGTATTTTTAGAGTTCATGAACAGGCAATTGATTCCTCATTGAGGATATACAGTATCAAATCTGGGGCTGTGCCTTTCTTTACATTTAACCCTAAAGATTATGAGGACCAAACACTTATATCTACTTTTTATTTCTCCTCTTTGCTTTAAAATAAAAATGTAGTCATCATTTACTCGTCCTCTTGTCATTTCAAACCTGTTTGACTTTCATCCGCAGAACACAAAATAATATATTGAGTAGAAAACTGTGAACTGGCACCCCTTCACTTGCAAGGGTTTTGTGATCATACAATAGAAAAGAATATAGGTCAGTGCTGTTCGTTGACCAACTTACAAATATCTTTTGTTACATCTTCTGTGTTCTGCAGAAGAAAGTCAGTCATACAGGTTTGACAAAAGGGTGAGTAAATGATGACAGAATTTTCATTTTTGATTTTTCATTCAAGATGTGTCAGAAGTCTATCTAATATGAACCCTATATTAAAACAACCAGTTCAGTTGTATTTTGAAATATATGATGTATATACTTTGCATCCTATAAATGTGAGATTTGTGAAATACATATAGGCTTATATTGTTTTACATTTACTATATATCCATAGTTTTCTGTATGGGTTACTGGTTTGGCTTCCATTCTAAACATCTCAGTATTGAATATTAAACATGCTTAAATCACTATAAAGAAGCTTTCCTTTACAGTTTTTTATATGCATTCAAGATTCATTGAGACACAGGCACAGGTGCAGTCACGGATACAGACACAGGCTAGCTGACACATTTTGTGATTAACTTTCAACCCAACAGCCCATTAGAACGGACATCTTTATTTGTATTTACCCACTTCAAACATATAAAAATGTCACATGGAGTGGACCTAACTGAATCCCTCAGCGAACAGTCTCATACCTCAAAAGATAATCATACATTCTGGTTTATGTAAGCACACTGGAAGCTTAAAAGAAAACTTAAATTGTTTAAACAGCATCAAGATGGCTAATCTACCGTATTGACAGTGGTATAAAGTGTGGAGTCAGATGTCGATGATAATGCGGAGATTGAAGGACATTTGTTTGTGTCCACCCACAGTGCTTGAGTGTGCCCACATAGTCGAGTGGGTATCTTTAGAGACAAAGAGCAGATGCTGAGGCTGAATGATGGGAGCATTATCCTCAAGACTATGGGTCCATTGATGGGGGATCAAAGTGCTATTTATTCCTGCAGTTGTATAACACAACATGGCCCGTAAGTGAGTCCATTATTGGATAGAAGGGAGCAAGCAGAGGACGATAACAAGGGATCAGAGCATTCATTGCATTGAGAGCCATCTTACTTTTGCTATTTAGTACACAAATGCTAATGCCGGGGTCTCACCACAAGATAATCAGGCCGATTTCTCCCCTTCCGACAATACAAGGTAAAGTCACGATGATCTTAAACGGCTCTAAAGATCTTATCAAATTTTCCTCGGTTGTGGTGTGTGTTAAGAGTGAATGAACCTGATCGGAAAAACATTGGAGCTTGGCTGATTTTGTTGAACATGTTGAATAATAACAATCCGAAATCTTGATGTGTGCTGGAAACCCAGAGGACAAATGGACAAGAACTGTTGATTGTCACGTGGAAAACAAAGTACCCTATCAGAAAGCCAACTGACAGAAACACAACAACCATAGTCGACTTCAACCAAAGCCTTTTGTTTATTCTGAAAATGTTCTAAAAAATGTGTATAGTGCTATGCCACCTTAAATGCTTTAGACTACGCTGCTTGAGCAATTTCTCAACGATAAATGATATTTTAAAAAGGTTATATGTACACATTTGTTTATAGTGAACACATACAGTACATAATATACATAGCCTACAGTGAAAAAAAAAAAAAACGTATTCTAAAAATTTGCGTGATTTTCTATTTCAGTCATGACTTTGTTGTTTGTGTTTGGTGTGCTTTCTTCGTCACATCACAAGGCACCACACACGATAAGAGCAAAATGATTATACCTAGGATTTTTTCTCCCCATGTTTGTGGTCTCTCACAGTTTAAACTCTTATATATATATATATATATATATATATATATATATATATATTGGTGTGGTCCCGGTGTAAGAGATCCAGGCATCTAACTTCACCTTTTATTATTTTATAACACATTAAATGTTATGTTCTGAAGACAGCATTACCCATTAATCATAATATACTTTACTGGACTTTCATGACTAAATAATGTGTGATTTACCCTCAGTGAGCATCTTAGTGAGAATGTTTTTGAATTCAAATGAGTCGAATATACAAATTGAAATGCTGCACGTCCGGAGCACCGCTCCTAAAATGTGCATATAGAAGCATGATGCTAATGCACAGTCTTCCAAAATCTAGCATACTTTTGAATTGCAGAAGTCTAAAAGATTAAAGTGGTTTTGATCACTATGTTTATTTCTTGTTGAAATGTGCATATCCACCCCAGAGGAAATAATAAAGCATCTGGCTCAAGGGTAGTTATCACAAATTTCCATCTGCCAACAAAGTTTTACATTCTTTATTCAGACTGAAATGCGTCGCCACCCTTCTTTCCCTATGTAAAAAGAGCTGTGTAGATCCTTTGTTGAATTATGATTAGAATGACAAATCATGATCAATGAGTGCTTTTTTTGGAGCGCTTGAGAAATGTTATCCACAAATCTGTCAGTCTTCTTATGCTGCAAACTCTTCAACATCAGTTTTAAATATTTTATTACAAAGCGATAATCTTTTTATCATGCACAATGCAATCAATTCAGCAATGAAAGTTTTCAAGCATGTTTTTATGAGAATAGTTATTGATAGAGCTTGTAGTGAAGCAGACTGCGGTCAAGCCAACCAAAACTTTTTAAAGCAACAACAGTCAGGAGTCAGGCAGTCTCATCCTTAGATGACATTTCCACATCCAACCGCAATCACTTTTTTGTTACATTATTGCTGTATAATATAAATAATAGGATAAACCCACCCCTGGATGACATGTAAAACAACCAAATGTGATTTTAGATTTTTGGCTATTCCTAAGTGGAGCTAGTTCACGCAACAAAGATGCACCATTACTATGTAAAGGGATTCCGCTTTGGCGAAGGAAGTTGGATCTCCAATAAAAAGAGCCAATCGACATAGGAAACAATTCTCTGGGGCAGGGCTTGTCTTGGCATGTAGGGGGCATGTAAGACGCTTGCCAACCTGCGTGCACGCTCAGTTGCTGAAGCAGCCTGATAAAAGAAGTGCAATTTAAGCTAAAGAAACATACGTTGGGGGTGTCAGTTTAAAGAGATCCTCCACTCAAAAAGGTAAAAAGTTTGTTCTGTTGAGCACAAAGAAAATATTAAGAAGAATGTTTGCAGCTGAGGTTTCTGGGGTTTACCTAAACCTAGTTTAACTTAATTCTTCAAGATATCTTTTGCGTTTAACTGAACAAAAAATGCTATATTTTTTTCCCTAGTCACTGGTGCCACAGAAATCTCTGTTGATAACATTCTTCAAAATATCTTTCTTTGTGTTCAACATTAAAAAGAAATTGGGTTGTAACAACTTGAGGATGAGTATTTTCATTTTTGGGTGGACGATCCATTTAATTGTTGGTCATTAAATTGTGACTTTTGCCAGCTGTTTTAGAAATATATGTCTTCCCCCATTTAAATGGATAGTTCTGAGATCTTACTATGAATACTTATGAATCTTACTGAATTAGCTCCCCGGAAGCATTGCAAACATGGCCGTCCCGTGGCATGCCTTTCGTAAAAGGACTTTGCTCTCGGTCACACCTCTCAGTGAATTTTCTTTTCAAATTCTGGCCAATGGCTTTGGACTAATACGGTCCCACCCTGTGGCTCACCCTTCCACTCATGGCTTGAGCAGTAAGGATTAGTTCTAAGGTGCTAGGGAAAGATAAACAGTAGTGGTCATGCAGATGGGGATTCCTACAAATGTTATGCCTTCCCTTGAGTCTGACCTCACCTGCGTGGCAACTGGCATGAAAGATAATGATGTAGGAGGTTATTATTTTTCAGGCCACGGGGGGCATGAATGCAAGATATTTAAACAAAAGAATATATTTTTCCTCTCTTCCTCTTAACCTCAAACTTTTTTTTGCACTTCAGATTTTATGAACTGTATACACTGTGGATACAAGTCATTTTTCTGTTAGTTGAGATGATGTTGCAGCACAAGCCTGAAGTCAAGTCAAGCTTGAGTCAAGCTGGTTTTCCACTGATTTTCAACAACAGCCAAGATGTACTGTTCTTTATCTTGAGATCAGAAGTGGATTTAAAATGCTCTCTCTCTCTTTGCTTAGCACTTTACTGGATGACCCTGCATCTTTTTTCAACCCTTCTGCTTGGCTAAATAAAAATAATTTTATGAAAGCAAAGAAATGCCATCTAGCAGACACAATCATGCAGTTTCCCCCCCAGAATATCCTTTCTCTGAGTTTGACACTTAAAGGCGGCGTGTGTAATTTTCACACCACTTATGTGGCAATAAACAAAACAGGAAGCAGAAAAACAGGAAGGTTTTACGATATAAATTTATAGCGCTGTTTACTTGCTAATGCTGACTGCGTTGTCCCATTGGTCACTGGATAGCCAAACCTCAAGCCATTTTTAAGGCTACTGTGTTGGGATGGTTGACGAAGTAATAAATTATACTAATGTACAATAAAATTAGGACTTAAAAATTAGCATTTGCTTCCCTTCGTACTAGACACCAAAAACCCTAAGTTAGGGAGGAGCCCGGCATATAATTATATCCGGGTGGTTCGCTATCAGCAATCTTGGCACCTACCCTATCAACTCAAGTGAACCAGCATATATAGGCCTATAGACAAGACGATTACCTGCAGCATCTCTCAGTCTATAAGCATCCCTCCACCTCCCCGGCTCCTCACACCGATCATCTAGAAGGTTCCCTGTGGAGGTGCGCTCTGGGTTCGGGGCGATTTCGAGCTCGGTGTATTAGCCCCTTGCGGGCAAATTGACTAGGCAAATATTTCACAAACTTAAAGGGTGACCAATAATAAGATTTATGGCAAAAATAAAAATCACGAAATAATGAAGTTTTAGAAGAACAGAAGCAATATTAGACACTATATTACATATTGCACAAAGTTATATTGAAGATGTTTTGATAGTGACACAGCACTGGAGTATCAAAGCCAATATTACAAATTATAATTTACGAGTTATAATTACGAGGAACAAATGACTTGTTTATAACCATCTTTGCACAGAAAGTATATTAACATCATCAAAATGATAAACATCAACACAATATTCAGTATGAAGAACCTTCCAACCTAGTCTGTTGGAAAAGTAATGTAAATTTGATTTGCATAATGTTCCAGAATATATTGCTTATTTGCTGTTGCCACTGGTTACACCAACGAACGGCTTTGCTCAAAATTATCTATTCATTTGTATCCAAACAATCAGCAACTGAAATTAAAAGTTGATTGCATCATTGACCCTCAAGCTCTCCATCACTGGATAATCCCACGTGACTGATTTCTTATAGCCACAGACAGATGGACATCCAGAGACTGATGCTGTGAAAAATATCACCACGAACTTCTTTGTCTCCATGATGGAAAAACTGATTTTCTCTCTCAAATAAAAAATTAGGTTGCACAGCCACCTGCTGCCATCTTGTCTTTGTCATCCTCAGATTTTAGGCAACAGGCCAAACAATAATTTTGAGTGATACATCTGCCTGCAGTCGTGCTCAGAGTTGTCTTGGTCCACCCTGTCCAATGCGAATAAATGCTGCATATTCAGTTTATTAAAACCTGCAGCACACCGTGGTAAACTGATTTAGGGCAAACAGCCAGATGAGGAGTATGAAGGTCTGCTATTCACTGGAATTGAAATAGCACCAAGTGTAAAATCTCATTTCCATTCGTCCGCCTCAGTCCGCTGGATGCACCGCGATTCAAGTTCATGCAAAGCATATGATAATGATTCCCAAGTGCCAGATATTTGATTATACATTCGGAAATGATTCCATAATTTAAGCCTAATGCGTGACTAATAGCATCTTCCTCCATTTCTATCAGGGCTTTTAATAGCTTGGTATTGTGCAGTTTTCAAGAGTTTGTGCAAGTTGGGAGATAGAGCAAAAAGCAACCAAAAGATGGAATTCATGCTGTCGTTCAGCCAAAGGAAGTTTTAATTGGTGCCCTGGGGAGAGGAACTCTTTACATTTGCAAATTTCTGCCTTTGTAGTGGAGTCGAAGAGTTGAGTGCCCATCGGAGACGAAGAGCAGTTATGTTGACAAAATGTTAAAAGGGCTTTGCCAGAATACACAGAATGTGTTTGCATGCAAGTTCATTACGAGACGGAAAAAATGCTCTGAAGGTTAAAGCATAAGGTGTTGTTGCCTTTTGAAAAAAATCTCTTATTTTGTTTGTACTGTACATGCAATTTCTGCTCTATATACTCATATAGGCAATTGCCAATGTGACTGTATCGAACTGGACGAAGAACCAGAATGTAAATTTTAAACCCTAAAGAAATGCGCATCAAGAAAAGAACGTGAAGTGAAATAGGGCGAACTAACAATGGCTTACGGAGGGGAGATTGACAGGGAGCCATCACACATGAGTAATTACCTGCCACTTCACATTTTGCTTTTCAGTCAAATCCTGGAAAGGTCACCGGTGGCATTTGTGAACATACAAAAATGGAATAGATGTTCATGCTTAAGGAAGCACAGTGAATCTGCAAGTCTTGCCCTTTGGTATAAAGTAGAAACCTGTATAAATGTACAAATATTTCCTAAACAAATAAAGTTTTGAGAAACATTGGGGCATTTTAGCTGTTAGTTTGACTAAATTAAACATGCAATTTACATGAATACATGATTTGTGCTACAGCATTTTATATCTTTATAAACCAGCAATAATTCATATTAGAATAGTTCATTTGTAATTGTTTCTTTACTCTCATGCCATTCCAAACCTGTATATGACCATATTATTACCAAAAAAGACGACATTTTCAAGAAATGTATTTTTTTTGGTGGTATTGTGTCCATACAATGGAAGTCAATGGGGGAGGGGGGGAAATGTTGTTTGTTTACCAACATTCTTCAAAAAATCTTATTTTGTGTTTGCAGTAGAAATAAAGTCATACAGTTTTGGTATGACCTGAGGGTTAGTAAATGTTAAAATGGGTGAACTATCCCTTTAATAACACTTCAACCTCTGTCCTTTTCTACCTATGTAAAACAAAACAGGTGTTTTTTGCTCTTTACACTTTTGCTTATTCACATACTGTGCTTCAAATATCTCCTTCCAGCCTCCCTGTCCAAGGTTTCTCTTCTCTATGTTTAATAATGGATAGCGCGAGGAGAGGGCTTTGCTCACAGATCAGGCACCAGACTGAGGAAGTGTAATGTGGTTCTGATGAAAGATTCATTGCTAAGAGTGGGTCAGCTAATGCTTAACTAAGCCCACGCTGCCTCATGGCACTGCTGAAGCGCTGTGTTAGGTACAAATGGGCTTAACTAACTTCCTAATTCAGAACCTGAAGCATCCCCGCCAGCATCAAACTTCCAACTTGACTTTAACTCAATGTGATGTTACTCGCGGCTGCACAAGTAGGCTTGATGATGTGAAGGTCTTCTTTAAGTTGGAATTTAGCAGTTTAGTCAATGTGGACCTTTTATACACTAACAGTTGCATTTTCTATGTGTTAATGAAACATTGTTTTGTGTGCTGCCTACAGAAATGTCCATTATTTGGGTTTCGATGAAGATAGTGTAGGAAAATAAGATGAAAAGCATTGGCTGATGGGGTTCACAATACTGTAAACTGCCTCACAGGCATAAGCACATTATGGCTCATGGCTAAAAATGATGATGAATCAGGTAATTTAATTCTTGCATGATGGTGGCACATGGATTGAACTTTTTACTCAGCTCCTGAAAGCACACCATGTCATCCAGACCTCACAGAAAGTGTTCGACTGATGGCATTGATGCCTACAAAGGCTTTAAAGCTTTATATTTTTCTCCAGCAGAGCATTCCTAAAACTAACAGAGCAATTACTTGATGCAATTACTTTTGCTGAATTTTTAAAGATGTTTTTCAAATGACCAATGCTCTGAAAAGATTATTATTCCCACAAAAGGTAAATAGTTTTAGGCTTTACACAGTACAAAAAAAGTAATCAGCAGTAACAATAACCAAATAGCCTTCAAATAAGTTACATTTACTTGATAGGCAAAATAAATAGGATAATACAGGACTAAAGGGGCAAAAACCTCTATATTCTAATAAAGGTTTAATTTTGATGAATTAAGTTATCCAATCATGTTGAATATTTTTTCTTACTGTAACAAGGAGTAATCCAGGCAGAGAAGCGGATCCAAGTGCAGTTTATATTTAATGAAAATAATACAAGATAAAACAAACCAAAGTAATCAGAACGAAGGAGACACAAAAACAAAGCAGGAAACAAAGAATGACACCAAACAAAGGAAACACTAGGGCTTAAATACACTGGGATAACAAGGAAACAAGAAACACCTGGGGAAACTAATTGAGACAAAAAACTACAAAGGACTACAAAACATGGCACAGAACAGGAAGTAACAGAAAAGTTCACCAATAGAGGGGAAACACGGACTGGAAAAACAGTCCTGGAGGGCGGAGGAGTGGAGGCGGAACAGAGGGCGGGATGGAGGGCCAGGCCCCTGAAGGGGAACAGGACCTGGGCCATGGAGCAGAGGCAAGCAGGTAACTTGGAAGCGTCCATCCTTGACGAGGCGTGAACTCAAAAGTGTCCATTCTGGACGAGGTGGGGAACTCAGAAGGGTCCATCCTGGACGGGGCAGGAATTCTGAAAGGCAGGACAGGACCGGGGGAACTCTGGAAAGCCGGATGGGACGGGATCAGGGAACTCTGGAAGGCCTGGACGGGACCGGCTCGGGGAACTCTGGAAGGCCTGAAGGGACAGGCTAGGGCAGGGGTGTCTAATGTCGGTCCTGGAGGGCCACAGTCCTCCGGAGTTTAGCTCCAAATTGGCTCAACACACCTGTTTGGAAGTTTCTAGTCTTCTTTGTGAGACTTTTATTAGCTGTTCAGGTGTGTTTGATTAGAGTTGAAGCTAAAATGTGCAGGATACAGGCCCTCCAGGACTGACTTTGGACACCCCTGGGCTAGGGGACGGTACCGGCTCGGGGATCTCTGGAAGGCCAGATGGGACCGGCTCTGGGAACACTGGAAGATATTTGGTGAAATGTCTTAGTGGTTGGTGTCAATATATAACCCAATGTTGTTTGGTTACAATCGTTCTTCACAGTATTATTTTTTGTAAGACCCCGCCAAAAAATCATAGGAAAACTATTTTTGCAGAATTTCCATCTTTGGGTATTTCTATGTGAAGAGCAAATGCCATATAATTTGTTTTGTGGGCATGCATGCATATGTATATTTTTTTTGTCCTGTGTCGGCTCCCTAAATATTGAGCCGTAAGCACATTTGCATAATTTCTCTGTGCAACTGTCACCTTTGATTACATTGAATTCTCCTCCTTTAGCCTGCAGCCATGTACAAATTCCATTAGTCACAATGTTTATATCTATTTTTTCTTTTCTTTGCCCCTTATTAGTGTTCAGTTAGTGAGAATGGCACATGGGTTAGGACATTGTAATGATCATAATTCTTATAACGTCACATGTGCTTCAATCGAGCTGTACCAGAAACAGATCTTATGGACACATCTTGTCAGATGTTAGACTGTGGGCCTATCTGATAATCATTTAGAGTGAAGATGAGAGACCATAATCATTTTCAAACCTCTTGTAAAATTTGGTAGAGCTGCAATGATGTTTGACTTCAGGTTTGTGTTCTTGTGTTAAATGAATCCTGTGCCTCATTTAGAAACATGTCAAGAATTAATGTCTGTTTAAATGGTTCAATATTACAAAGATACTCTGGAGAAGAGAGACTTAAGACAAGAGAATAAGGATTCCTTTACATTTCTTTTTAAAATAAGCAGACACTTAAAGCCTACATAGTAAAGTGAAGAGTTTAAGCAAAATACAGTCTGTATTACCTAGGCAACTGCATTTAACATAAATGTGAAAAAGAAAAAGACTTAACAAGAAAAAAACAGGCCTGTACAAACATTTTCATTTTCTTACAAAGGTGTAGATATTCCAAACACATACATTTGCATTTATTTATTGAATTGATAAAGGCCAAATGCTGAAAGCAGATAATGTTGAAGATTTCTCCCTGTAAACCTGCTGGTAACTGACACCACGACAATTAGAATGGGTCAAAGGTCGAACATAAAATCCTTAAAGCTCATTCTTTACCTATTTTTAGTCCTCTAGTAAAAACACCCACCATTTATATTCAGCAGACACTTTCCAAGCGAGCTGCATTTAAGTTATTTTGGATATTTATCAGTATTTGTGTTCTATGGGAATCAAACCATTTTGCCCAGGCCGACTAAGCTTTGAGAACAATACAGAATGCAAACTTCCTCAAACTAAACACAATCATTTTACATTATTATTTCATGCCTACATCAAGAACACAAGATTGTGTGGTTGTAAACCTCAACCAACCTTTCTAGAACGCTTTCCTTTTCTTTGCAGACTGATTTGAACTCTGTATAGTTTGACTTATCACGTGCAGTTCATGTCCGGTGTCTCTTAGCACTGGGACCATCTATCAGTTTCAAACGATTTTCCAAATCCTGTATTATATCCACTGTTTATATAAAATCCATCACTGAAAAGCAGTGAACAAACAAACAACCCGAAAACTTCACTATTGCAACAGTAACAAGCTGTAGCTGCAGGCCCACAAGCGCAGCCAATCTTGACGCAGCGCAGACAATCTTGATGGTAAGCGGGTCTTGCTCATCGGTTGGTGCGTGGGCTCTTTCTTTCTTTCGCCTTGTCCAGAGCCATTGAGAGTGAGAGTTCTGCCAACGGAAGTCCAAAACCCTGGAGCTTCACGTGATTCATGGAGCCTTCAGATAGATCCAGAAAGGTACGTTTTTAGAAAAAGGTACTTCGAAGTGTCATTCTGCAAAAGTCCTTTTGTTTGTGTGTCTTTCAAAACGTAACAGTGTTCCTAAATTTACTACTTATTGTAAAAAGTACCCTACAACCAAAGTTTCTTTAGAAGTTTCTGTAATATAATGGTTGTTGTAATTTATTCTGACCCAGTGTGAATAGATACAAACCTTACAATGAGAGGCAAAAGGTTATAAAAATCATACAGCCTGCGTAATGAGCCGGCAAGAGATCAGTTCATATTTAAACATCTGATTCATGTCTTCGGCCCATCTCTATCCTCCCTTCCCATCTATGACTCTGTTTGATGCAGAGGCTGAATCCGCTGTTCTGAGCTGCTTTAATAAGGCCTGTGTACTTGGCAGAATTGTTCCATAAGGTGAAAGATGAGGCAGAACATAGATTCTTACCTTCTTTCTGGCTGGGTGTTCAGCTCACCGCTGACTTATGCTGACAGGCTGTTTGTCAAAATGTCTAAATATTTAGCACGGTGTGGAATGTATGAGCCCTTGGAATGAAGGCGTCGACAGCTTGGTGATTTTTCTGTGTTTTGCCTGATTTGAACCCAGTGCTGTGCAGCCTTCAAAAAGTGACCTTGTGTGTTTAAACTAGGACGGAACAAATGGCATCTTATGCCTGGACGTTGGGTGTTTCATTGAAGCTCTGTCAGTGAATAACAGGTACTTTTTGAGATTTTATTAAATATTTTATAGGGCTTTGTCCAGTTGTGTCACCCACATTCTTCAGAATATCTTTTATGTTCTGCGTAAGAAAAAAAATAATACAGGTGCATAATATCCAAAGGGTGAATTAATGACAGAATTTTAATTTTTGGGTAAACTAACTCTTTAGACTTAATGTTTTGCAGGTGGTAATTTTTATGTGTCGCTTGTGTGCCTTGTTTGTTTGTCTTTGTTATGATAATATCATTCATTATTTTCCTTGAAATTGTGCATATATCTTACTGTCATATTTAAAACTAAATAGGATTATTATGACACAAAGAGTTATTGTGTTATTGTATTAGAGTCTATTCTAATACTTTTAAAATCTTGTTGTAAGATCCATTATTAGATTGACCAATTATTATTAGATTTACCTGGTATGAAGAGACCTGTATGTTCAATCATTTCTGTCACAGTATTATTGCTATCATTGGCATTCTATGAGTAGCAACCCTACCTCTCAACGGTATACAGTTACATATGGCATATGGTAAAAGTACATGGGAAATTTGTTATAGCGGATTATATCAAATGAGACCTTGTGTAGGAGTTTATCTGCTTATTTATTTGTGCATGCGTTTATCCTGTTTGGACATGCCTTAAATCCATCAGATAATTCTGTAGATCCTGTACAAAAAGAAACAGTATCAGTTTACTTTCATAAAATATGATAATTTCATTCGAATTCTTCCCAGAAGTGTCAACGTTGCCGTAACAGTGTAAAAAAACAGACACGGTTTTCAGAGTTAAACAAATGAAGCTTGAAATGAGAAGAGTGTTGAGCTGCATTAGCATGGTCCTCTATATTACCAGGCACAGGTTGTTTTGCCACGGTTTGACACAATTTGACAAACTACAGGGAACTGCTGCAAGTTTCATACCTCTGTTGACACTTCCCATTATAGCACTCTCTTTCCCGCCCGCCCTTTTCAATCAGTTTACTATTTTACTCTTCATCATGCTACATATTTAGTTTCTTGTCGCGATGTGTGCACAGAACACAAGCGCAGACAGTAAAGGGTTAACAGAAATGACTTTTATTAATAAAACAAAAACCCACGAGGGGATAAACAGAACATAAACAAAGAACCAAGGGTAGAATAGTAACATCAAAATAAACACTTCCCGCAAGAGAGCATAACAAGAACAAAAACTGGAATCAACAAGTTACTTATTTACTGGAGCTGGGCAAGAACAAGTCGTACAAGGTCTCAGGGAAACAATCAAAACAAACCAGCACAGGACAAGAAGGCCTTAAGGTGGGGAAACTAATAAAAGATAATAACACAGTGCAGGTAATGGGAATCAACACAAGATTTCTGGAGACAAGGGGGCGGGCTAAGAGACGCAATCGGAGGACTTGTGTCATAACAAAGGCCACGTGTCTACACACATTACACAACAATTACCAAAGATATGGTTCTGTCATGACTCTATCCACCGAGCTAGAAAACTCATGACAAGAAAGACAAAATCATGACAGTAACCCCGCCCACAAGGGATGCCCCTTGGCGTCCAAGGGAGAAACTACAGCGGGCTAAGACAGACAGGCATGAGGACAGACACCTCAAACAAAGAACAGAACAAACGAGGGGGAACATGGAGGAGGCAATAATGGGTTTAGGGTGGGCTAATAAAAATAACATTAATGGGACGGGGGGAGGAGACTGGGGATGGGCTGAGGCTAACCTCTTTGAGCTGGGAGGTGTGGGAGGGGCAGGAACGGAAGGGACTGACACGGCAGGGCTAGGGTAAGGGGACTGTCCTACGACAGAGGGAGGAACATGGCCAAAAATCGGCTGAACCGGCGCTGTGGCTGGACCCATACTGAATGCCAACTGGATAGCACTGGATGCCTGCTGGAGTGCCGGCTGGACCGGAGCTGGGGCAGGTGCCATCAGGGCCGATGCTGCGCATGTTGCCTGCATCACCAGAGCGGATGAGCCCCTCCCTCTCCTCTTCCTCCTGACCCTGACCACCGGGCTAGTGGTCGGTTGCAGAGGTGCAGTCGGGGGCATTTATAACCAAATCAAAATGTTAAACGAATATCTTTAAGATTTAATTATATATATATATGATGTAAAAAGAAAATAATTGTAAATGGACGGGACGGTCTTCTGGGCCAGCGTTTGCATTTTGCGAAGCACATTTAACACTGTGTCAGTCTTTGCAACCATATTTCAGAGGCACATTTAAAGGGGTGCTAATCCAGGTTTTTTTTTCTGCAATGTAAAAATCGTCAGGAGTATCCCCAGAATGTCTCTGTAAAGTTTCAGCTCAAAATACATCATTTATCTTTCATTACAATATGTTGAACATTCCAATTTGTGGCTGCAATGGAAAATGCATCGTTTTTTTTGTGTGTCTCTTTAAATGCAAATGAGCTTCTGCTCCCCTCCCCGTATGCAAAATATGAGGTAGAGTGCTTACACATATGCTTTGGATGACATCAAGACAAGCAATTTGGCGGAAAGCGCAATTACGTCTGTTAAGCCTTGCCCAACCAAAACCATACACTAACTGCAATAAAAATCACCTGAATGACTTCATCAATACAAATTAAATGGAAAAGACAAAACATAGAACAACATATGCTGACCATTTGCTGAATGAAATGTTAGTTATTGATGATTAATTATGTGCATGCAATTTCTGCGTAACCTCATTGTCTTACAAATGCAAACACTGTTTATATCCGCTCTAAGTATTGTCGCACATAGGACATACGAGAAAACGCTGAACTCACAGAGAAAGACCCTGCTATAACTTTCTTTCGTTGTAATGAAGAAGCTTTACAGAAATTATGTCGGTCACAAGTCTTCTGAACCGATTGACGATATTGCGTTTTACTACTAACATTACGACAAAACACCTGTCTTTGAACCATGTCTCAGGTTAAGCCGCGAATATGTAAACAACAGCCGCTAACATGCTAACCACATTATTAAAGAAAGGCAATTTAAAACGATGTGTAATACTTACTTCTTCCGGACATGAGATCTTCGTGATCCATTCTTGAGAATCTTTTTCTTTGGGCGAAACCCATTTGTAATACGTCTCAAGACGTGGAGGGAAGGAGGCGGGAACCGACAAACATTTAAACAAACATTTATTAAAGTAATAGTAGCCGGCGGCCCCTCACGGACGACCGCCGGCGAACAAAACATAATATAAATACAAACACAAGTTCGGGCCCGGTCCTCTCTCATCGTACCTTCTGTCAGCTCGTTCTTTTATGCTTCCGATCTCCACCGTCAGAAATGCGGAGCCGGTGTGCGCACAGCTGATAGCCATTATCACTCACGCCACCGGCCCCGCCCCTTTGTCTGACGGCTCTCGCCACGCCTTCCTCGCTACACCATTCTACTGTCAGGCCACCGTGTCTCGGAGCTTAGACTTTTCAACCCTCTGGCTGCTAGCTCTCGACCTAGGTGTCGCTTCGACTCGCAGTCAGCATCGCTCGAATGCCCCGGCAGACACATTTCCAACGTGTCCTGGCTCGTTTCTCTAAGTTTTCAGGATCGGAAATATGGACTGGGGAATGTTGGTCAGTCGATCCAAAAAAAGTCAATTCTTCCCGAACGCTAAGTCATCATCGTCCCGCCCGGGACTTTCAATCGTTATTCCCGGGCTCGACGGAAAGGTCTCCTCCCGGCCTACTTCTATGTTCCATTTTACATCCAACAACAGCACACATTTGTTGATTCTTAGACATTGTTATTGCTGGTTAGTGGCTACAACTGCTCTTGCCTGAAATGGCTGACAGTGTTTCTCTGGCGGAAGGTGTACGTCAGTTCTAATAATGCTGAGTCTGTGAGCGATCATGGGCAGGCTTAAACAATGTGACATCAGATTGTTAGGGGATTGCCAACAGCCTGTTTTGTGTCAATGTTGTGGTGTAAAGGAGATTACAAAAAGAAGAAGAATTGTGTAATTACAGGGTGTTTCTGCATACACGCTGGCGACTCAATTTCTGGTAGATAAACATTTAAAAGTGCATTTTCTGGAATTGTGGTCCTTTAAACAATTTGATAATAATAATAATAATAAAATATGTGAATTTAGAAGCAATGTTGACTAGGCTCTTTTAGAAAAAAATGATTGAACACTGAGCAGGGTGAGATTGAATTCTAGATCAAAGACAAAATGTTCACTTAAACAAAGAGTATTGACGTTGCCGTCCCTGTGACTAATTACACTGCATTAAATCCAGATTAGCTAGTAAAATGAACATTTGACTGATGTAGGTAGCAAATTACGTCTAATTAAAGAACATTACATGTGATCAGTCAAAACAACATCAATACTTTATTTTAATATACTTTCATGAACCTCTTTCGAGGCTATATTCAGTTCCTCCAGATTGATTTTGAATTATATTTGTTGCTGGGTTTCATGGTGTGGCGAGAAAGCTGTTGACTTGATGAAGGGCTTTGAGGAACAAGAAGAGCCTTAGAAAGAGCAAAATAGAAACATGTGGTAAAAGTGATGCAAGATACTTTAACAGGCTCTTTAGAGAAAACAGAAAGCTGTGGCTTTATTAGAAGAGTATAGACATGACGATGAGGGTTGATGGGTAATCCCTTGTCATGTTTGGTTTTGCTTTATAAATTGTTCTATATTTTGTGTTGACCTTTGGATTAATTTTTACAAGACTTTAAACTGAAATTTATTTAACACAGTCTGATATAGATCGATCTACTTAAATTTATTTTCGGTGACTTCAAAGTTCTCTTTTTGCTCACAGCAATCTTGGAACTGTCTGTTTGTTCCCATAAACTTTATAATTACAAAACATAGGTTCTGAAGGTTGAATTTACTGTATCACTCCTGATATCTGCGACACACACATTTACTCTGGGTCATGTGTCAGTACACGAAGAAGGAGCACTTCCTTGTCCAGCTAATTTTTCTTTGTATATTAAGACAATTTTATCCTTGTTTCTATTGGTTTTATATTCTTCTGTTTTCCCTGGTTCTTTGATATTCAGAGCAAATATAAGAAATATCCTCTGCTACCATTCATTGTCAGCTGTGCAATGTAAATAATCCAAATGTAAAATATTGAAAGGAAAAAGAACACACATAAAAAAGAAAACAAATGGGCTGGAAGACAAAAACATTTAGATTTCAACACAGTTTCAACTTGTATCATTGCCAAACTACACTATGTTCTATGCAGCATATAAGCATACAGGTTAAAGGGATAAGTTCAACATCTGTATATGACTCTTCCTTTTTGTGGATATGTATAAAGATATGTTGAGAACGCCATTTTGAGTCAATGGCGACCACTGTTGTTAAGTGGTCAACATTCTTCAAAATATCTTCTTTTGTGTTCTGTAGAAAAAAGTCAAACAGGTGATTGAAATGACAAGAGGTTGAGTACATGATGAAATAATTTTTTCAGTTTTGGGTGAACAGTGCCACAATAAATGAAAAAATTGTCTGGATTTAAATTTGAAGTCTTGTTGGTCACCTGGGTCCCGTTTGATTTGCCCAGAGATGTAAAACTTTGAGTTTTTGGTTTCAGAACAGCTGATTTGAGTTAGTTCAATCAACTCTGGAAAGTCTTACCTTGAGTGCGCTGTTACTACAACAAGCCATGATCAATGGAGATCCGATATTACGATTCAACATGGCAACGGAACAAAAAACAGAGAGGGAGGCATAAATAAAATTTGTCTGCAGAGCCGTATTATCACAACAGTTAAGTGCGGTTTCCCTGACTTATTTAAACAATATAATATCTTGTTTGTTTGTTTTTAAAAAGAAATAAACCAAAACAATTTTGAAAAAAAGGATGGATTTGTAGCGTTTTGAAAAAAATGTAAATAAAATTTGAATTTATTATCGACAATATTCTTTTTTCATTTAACAATCATTGTTTAACATGTTCAGACTGAGCCAACAGACCATTTTAACAGGATAAATTGAATATTAACAAAATGTATTGGTCTAGGTAAAAAATGTAATTTTCATGAAAACTATTAAAATGGATTTATAGCGTTTTGGAAAAGAGCTCTTCACATGGTCCTTGACTCAGTGAGCTACAACGGCGGCACTCATTGCAGGGAACAAGATTTAACCATTTTTGTTCCACAAACAGCGGTCGTAAAATACGTTTAACTTCAATTAAATGATTTCAGGAAAAATAAATGTTGAATAAAATAAGTAAAAGGTAGAAAACACAAAGCACAGATGGACATCAGTGGTGATATATATAAATGTGGATTCATTGTTTGGTCGAAATTCTTGGTAGATACAAATTAGTGTTCCCCAGATATTGGTACTGACACGCCCCTACGCAAATCGACACACATTGTTAATATACTCAAAGTTTTCACTAAACCTCCGTTCTGAAATGGACCCCTTTTCAGGTTTGTTGTTGCCTTTGTGCATGGATACTCGAGAATATTATCAGGTATTCCCTGTGACCCAATGCGGGTGGATACAGGTTTTCTATCTAGTTCACAACAAATCTAACCAAACCATTCCTGTGATTCTTTTGTTATGTCATTGTTAACTTTGCAAATTGGGATTTCAGCACCCACATGTGAAATTGATCCATTGTGGATGGCTATAACTAACGTCTAGGTGACTTCGTCTTTGCCCTTTAGCTCTAATTTAATTAAAGGTACGAATTGAAAAATGGCCCTGTGGAGTGAGTGTCCTAATGAGCTTGATTGTTGAAGTGGGCACACACAGCATGAGGTTAATTAGACACTGCTCAGACATTATTTAGAAAGCACAGAGAGGAATTCACATACTTTAAGGGATTGTTTACATTTCAGTGATTTAATGGAAAAAAAATGGACTACCTTAGCATTTCCTTAGCATAGAAACAAATTTGCAAAAATGACAAAGTAATTCTGAATTCACATTTACATTTACACATTTAGTCATTTAGCAGACGCTTTTATCCAAAGCGACTTACAAGTTGGGTAAAGATGGAAGCAATTGGGTCAAACATTAGGACAAAAAAAAGCATAAGAGCAATAGAAACATGTCTCACAAAGCCTACTACAGTGTACAGAGCCAGGTTTAGGTTATCTAAGCTTAAATAAGCATGCATATGTCAAAAAGATATAGAAATCAGAAATGATCAGTCAGGTGTTGATGGAAGAGATATGTTTTCAGCCGATTCTTAAAGATGGCGACAGAATCTGCTGATCTTGTAGCAGCAGGCAGATCATTCCACAAATGCAATGAAGGATGTTTTCAAAAACCATGAAAAGAATAAAAGTAATACTGGCAATAAGGCGTTGAGGTAAACTAAACACTATTGAATTTGTCATATGTGCTTACTTCTTGTTTGTTTCGAAATGCGTTTTTGTAGATCTCAATGTAAACCAAAGGGGTGTGGATGTTTGAAGACAGTATACCCTCAATCAAACTTTTCAAATGTATTTTTCTCCCTAGCGAAGAAAGATCATACTTGGTTAGAGTTGGGCCAATCACGTTGTACACAAAAAAGCCTTGTGAACAAGGCTAAGGGGCACATAAACTTGCACTGTACAGATTAGACTGGCCTTGTCTCAAACCCATTTCTTCCCCTACACTTTTCCCTACCCCTCTGTTTAGCGCGTTCATGTGAAGAGGTAGAGATGTCTCGATTCTCTTTTGGTTGGAGGGGTAGGGGTTAGGGCCATATAGCGCTTCAAAGGAAGATTTTTTGCGACGTCACTTCAAAAGAAGGGGTATGAAAATTTCCAACATGGCTGCTCATGCGAGTATAATGTAAGCCTTTTTAAGGCTTTAATAAGGATTTAAACAACAAATAATCATCTTATTTACAGTGACATATAATAATGATGTATGACAGTGTAGTAGTGATGTCCCATTTCTTAGGGGGATGTTTTTAGCCCTTGCAAGGGGAAGTAGGTGAAGGGGTATACAATTGAATTGGGATTGGGCTTTTATAACTGTGGAGCTTGTGTTATGGAGAATGTGAAGTTTGCGCAGCCCGTAAAGTAAAAAGAAGCGCCACACTTTTATAACTTTTTTTATTGAATATAACATCAGAACAACAATGCAATCAAGCATCACTTTATAACTCTCTGTGCAGCTCATGCCTAGACGTTCCTCACTTTATAACGCCACAGGGCAATGTTAGCCTCCATCATGATGTTTCACAGTAGACGTCGTCCGATGCCAATTTTGTAGGCATCGCCCAAGCCCATACTTGGTACCACCTGCTCAGTATTGTTCAAGCTCCTCACACACCAAGCCTGTTTTATGAAGATATTTCCATACCTTTGATCACCCCTTCTGAACACAGCTCCTCTTGCCTTCAACATCCCAGGCTCCGTCAGCAATTTACAATGTTCATTTAACAATTACTTTAGATGGAATTGGAAATAAGAGAGTCTTTGATGTGCAAATGCAAGGTACACCAAACCTCATGAGATAGCAATGCTCTTGATTCTCTTGATAAATGAATGAGGACTGTGGAGTTGACAGTGGGGCGGTACTCAGCGCAGAAGTATGCAGTGCTCAGTCTCTGCAAACACATAGCAGAGTCCCCGTAGGCCATGAACGAGATCCTCTACGTCTCCCTCGTCCCTGCCCTCCTCTGCTACTGGTGGTGTCTAGGATGTCTAATCGTATTTCTTACCTTTCTTCCTGTTCTCAACCAGCAGCGTTCATGTATGAAGTGTCATTATTTATCATTCACTCATTTAAAAGGAAATCGTGTCCGCTGTTGCCTTAATGTTGTCATTGTGGGTGGCGGCCGTAGCGGTCCAGAGTGGCGGTGGTGTAATTACAAATCTTCCCGGTGGAGGTGCCGAAGACCTTGATTGAAGGATAATTAATTGCAGCTCTGTTGGGGAGCTTGGATCACATCCTCTTAGATATGAGCTTCTATGTGATCGGGAAGGGTTTAATGTTGTTTGCGAGTGAAATGAATCCAAACCAGTGGCGCCTCCAGAAATTTTTCATATGGGTGGCCAGATGGGGCCACTTAAAATCTTGGGGTGGCACACCAAAACTATAAACCATCATTTCAGAATTTTATTCTGCTGTTGTAGTAAACCGGCCTGTAGAAAACTATCAGAAAGACTTACATTTAGGCATTTACATTTAGGCATTTTGGCAGACGCTTTTATCCAAAGCGACTTACATTGCTTTATCCTATACATTTAACATAGGTATTTGCAATCCCCTAGGATCGAACCCACAACCTTGCGTTGTTAGCACAATGCTCTTACCACTGAGCTACAGGAGAGCTCAAGGAAATTTCTACTGATATACTTGTTATATTTAATATTACTAATGATATAATGTGCATAGACTAATAACAGTACAGTTACAAGTTGCACAACAATTCTGTTTTATTTTGCAATTATATTTGGCATAAGTTTTTTTTTTTGCATTTATTGCAAACAGAACAGTTACTGGGGAAAAGCAGATACTGGCAGATACAAATTAAAGCAAGGACAGAAACAGTCACATCTTTGCTTTATGTAACAGGACTTTCCCAACAGGGATCAATAGTCTGATTCTGATTAACAGGCTATACAGTATGTGTAAGACACTTTTATATCTTTGCTTAATGTAAAACAAAAATAATTAAAGCTGCAAGCAGCATTTAGCGGGTTCGAGCGATTTAAGGCATCTAAGGTACGTCTGCCATCGCCGATCAGTTTCAAGAATCGCACCATAACAGATCAAGGACGGACGACACTCTAGCGCACCAAGTAAAATGTCAGAAACGTTTAATACAGTTGCAGAGATATAGATCTTGCTAAAAGGTTGCTAAGCTAATCCGTTTGGTTGCTATTGGCGTGGAATGGCACCTGCCAATTAATAACACATCAAACCACAAGTGGCGAAACAACTCCAGTGACTCTGCGATGCTCTATTGCAGAGATGGAGGTCTAGCTTAATGGTTGCTAAGTTAACAGTTTAGTTGCTATGGGTGTGGTATGGCACCTGCCAATTGATATTACATTAAGTCACAAGTGAAATTAACCGAACCCCTGTGTCTCTACAATATTCAACTGCAGAGATACACGTCTGTGTAACTGATTGTAGAGCTAATCTGTTTAGTTGCTATGGGCATAGCTTGTCACCTGTCATATTATAATACACTTTTCCATGAGTAGAACGAAGCAACTTCTTTGTCTCTATGACATTCGATTGCAGAGATATTGGTCTTTTTTGTTAATTTAATGCATATTTTTCAACATAGCCTCTTTTGTGTTTTGAAGAATTAAAATTGAATTTAAAATTTAGGACAATTTTAAATGGATACATTGATTCATATTCATGAATACATTGTGGTCAGTAGGACATTGACATTGTCTGCAATAATATTTTAGAAGGACGTGCCATTTAAATTATGCTTCTTTGGTAGACACACCTCACATGATATATCCCATTTCTTCTCAATTTTGATGTTTGGTTTGAACTTCAGGAAGTCATGTTTACCATGTCTAAATGCCTAAATGCATTGAGTTGCTGCCATGTGACTGGCTGAGTAGCAATTTGGGTTTACATGCAATTAAACTGGTTTTATCTAATAAAGGTGTGTTGTATATATATATATATATATCAACACAGCATCTTAAAACCAGCCAGACATGTGCTATATTTATAGATGTGTAAATATGGAGCAACTTTTAATCTGTAATACATTATATTTCTAACACCGTCTTCCTGTGAGACATATTTCATTACACACACATGCACAGTCTCGATCACACAAGACACACAGAACTATACAGTGCATTCACACTCTTATGATAAAGAGGGAAATGATACCCAGAAACATACACACATGCACACTACACACCTTTATCCTGCACACATTTATCGTTCCTTAAGCAAAGCTACATGCATTGTGATCTGGTGACTCTATAAGAAAGCCATTGAAATGAATGATATTTCACCTTTTTGACTCTTATGAAGGAAAGCCTATTCCTATGAGCATCACATTTTGCATGATTGTTAAGTATCATAATATGTATAATAGTACTAAATGGCAAGTCAGTTGGATCATTTATTAAGGACTAGCGACCTTCACCGTACTCGATTCACGCTAATATCAAAAAGGACACTGTTATGGTCACAAAACTAAAAACACTCAACATGTTTTTGATGATTATTGACCTAGAGAATCTGAAAAAATGTACTGTGGTGGAAATTTTGAAATTGCTTGAAAATCCTTGAACAAGTTTGCAAAAGTAGTTTTTTACATCATAACCAATAAGTCACAAACAATTTGATAGACATCAATGGTTCAAGAGGCAAAGTTGTTATGAATGAGGAGATCTATCGTTTGATATCAATAGTTTCTGTATTACTCAAATGACATGTGACACAGAGTTGTCTAGCCCACCAAAAGACATGTACATTTGGCCATTTTTACTGTTATAGCGCCACCTAGTGTCCAAACACCACGTTATTTTGTAGGTGACCTCGGAGTGATGATCTACATATATTTCCCGAGGCATATGATGATATGTTAAGCCGTTCTGGATTTATGGCCATTTAAATGTGATAGGCTCCACCCATTCTTTTATTTTGGCGCCCCTAAGCGACCGTGAAAAGAAATTTCTACTTTTTTTCAATAATTATTTACAAACACTTCCCACAGAAGTCATCTGCATTGTTTTGGTTCCGATCGGTCGAAAATCCAACGACTAGTTTGCGAAGGTAGGTTTTTGACCTCATCAGCGATAACTCACAAACTGTTCGATTGACAGAAGTTGTTCCAGAGGCAAAGTTGCTCAGAATGAAGAGTACTATCATATGATACCAATAGTTTCTGTATATGTCAAATGTCACGTGATACACAATTGTTTAAGCACTCCTAAAGCGTTATTTCGCCCCCCGGTGGCCGAATGAGTTCACATTTCTTACAGACCTTAAAGACCATGAGACGAATAAGCCCAGCGAGCGTCGTTTTGTTCGGCCTCCGTTAACCTGGTCTAATAAGTGCTCAAACTTCATTGGCCAATGGCGGCCATGTTTTTTAAGATACGCCAATGTCCTTTTAGATATTTATGTAGAATGAGACAAAGACACACCATACCAAATAATAAGTCAATCGGGCAAACTGTTGCGTAGTTATGGCCAATTTCTAGCTCATTCAAATTATAGCGCCACCTAGTGGCCAAACGCAGCATTTTTTTTACCTTGACCCCGGATTGAGGGTCTACACATATGTTCCGAGCCCCATGAAGATATCTCAAACAGTTAAGGAGTTATGGCCATTTTAGTTCAATATGTTACTTCCGTTTTGGACATTTTTGCACCCTCTAGCGATGGGGGATGAAAATTTCAACTTTTTTTTAATAATTATTCATATTCACACTCCACAGAACTCATCAGCGTTGGTTTGGTTCCAATAGGGCAAAAATCCAGGGACTAGTTCATTCTTAATTTTTTTCATAAAATGCTAATTAGCGAAAAAATTTGCATACCGGAAATGAAATCAGAGATATACGTTTTTTAAGTTTTGAGCCAGTGATTACACTGATATGAGACACTTGGGTGTGTGACAAACGGTTTAGGAGTAACAAGCGTTAACGCGTTCGGCATCGCTGTAGCGCCACCTATTGGCCGATTTGGCTGGTTCCGTGTATCTGAGTAGCGACAAGGACTACTACCATCTGACCAAGTCTCAGCTCTGTCGGTCTTACGGTTTGGGCTGCACGATCAGTTCTAGGGAAGAAGTATAATAATAATTAAAGCTGCAAGCAGCATTTAGCGGGTTCGAGCGATTTAAGGAATCTAAAGTACGTCTGCCATCGCCGATCAGTTTCAAGAATCGCACCATAACAGATCAAGGACAGACGACACTCTAGCGCACCAAGTAAAATGTCAGAAACGATTAATACAGTTGCAGAGATATAGATCTTGCTAAAAGGTTGCTAAGCTAATCTGTTTGGTTGCTATTGGCGTGGAATGGCACCTGCCAATTAATAACACATCAAACCACAAGTGGCGAAACAACTCCAGTGACTCTGCGATGCTCTATTGCAGAGATAGAGGTCTAGATTAATGCTTGCTAAGTTAACAGTTTAGTTGCTATGGGTGTGGTATGGCACCTGCCAATTGATATTACATTAAGTCACAAGTGAAATTAACCGAACCCCTGTGTCTCTACAATATTCAACTGCAGAGATATACGTCTGTGTAACTGATTGTAGAGCTAATCTGTTTAGTTGCTATGGGCATAGCTTGTCACCTGTCATATTATAATACACTTTTCCATGAGTAGAACGAAGCAACTTCTTTGTCTCTATGACATTCGATTGCAGAGATATTGGTCTTTTTTGTTAATTTAATGCATATTTTTCAACATAGCCTCTTTTGTGTTTTGAAGAATTAAAATTGAATTTAAAATTTAGGACAATTTTAAATGGATACATTGATTCATATTCATGAATACATTGTGGTCAGTAGGACATTGACATTGTCTGCAATAATATTTTAGAAGGACGTGCCATTTAAATAATGTTTCTTTGGTAGACACACCTCACATGATATATCCCATTTCTTCTCAATTTTGATGTTTGGTTTGAACTTCAGGAAGTCATGTTTACCATGTCTAAATGCCTAAATGCATTGAGTTGCTGCCATGTGACTGGCTGAGTAGCAATTTGGGTTTACATGCAATTAAACTGGTTTTATCTAATAAAGGTGTGTTGTATATATATATATATCAACACAGCATCTTAAAACCAGCCAGACATGTGCTATATTTATAGATGTGTAAATATGGAGCAACTTTTAATCTGTAATACATTATATTTCTAACACTGTCTTCCTGTGAGACATATTTCATTACACACACATGCACAGTCTCGATCACACAAGACACACAGAACTATACAGTGCATTCACACTCTTATGATAAAGAGGGAAATGATACCCAGAAACATACACACATGCACACTACACACCTTTATCCTGCACACATTTATCGTTCCTTAAGCAAAGCTACATGCATTGTGATCTGGTGACTCTATAAGAAAACCATTGAAATGAATGATATTTCACCTTTTTATCATTTATGAAGGAATGCCTCTTCCTATGAGCATCACATTTTGCATGATTGTTAAGTATCATAATATGTATAATAGTACTAAATGGCAAGTCAGTTGGATCATTTATTAAGGACTAGCGACCTTCACCGTACTCGATTCACGCTAATATCAAAAAGGACACTGTTATGGTCACAAAACTAAAAACACTCAACATGTTTTTGATGATTATTGACCTAGAGAGTCCAGAGAAATGTACTGTGGTGGAAATTTTGAAATTGCTTGAAAATCCTTGAACAAGTTTGCAAAAGTAGTTTTTTACATCATAACCAATAAGTCACAAACAATTTGATAGACATCAATGGTTCAAGAGGCAAAGTTGTTATGAATGAGGAGATCTATCGTTTGATATCAATAGTTTCTGTATTACTCAAATGACATGTGACACAGAGTTGTCTAGCCCACCAAAAGACATGTACATTTGGCCATTTTTACTGTTATAGCGCCACCTAGTGTCCAAACACCACGTTATTTTGTAGGTGACCTCGGAGTGATGATCTACATATATTTCCCGATGCATATGATGATATGTTAAGCCGTTCTGGATTTATGGCCATTTAAATGTGATAGGCTCCACCCATTCTTTTATTTTGGCGCCCCTAAGCGACCGTGAAAAGAAATTTCTACTTTTTTTCAATAATTATTTACAAACACTTCCCACAGAAGTCATCTGCATTGTTTTGGTTCCGATCGGTCGAAAATCCAACGACTAGTTTGCGAAGGTAGGTTTTTGACCTCATCAGCGATAACTCACAAACTGTTCGATTGACAGAAGTTGTTCCAGAGGCAAAGTTGCTCAGAATGAAGAGTACTATCATATGATACCAATAGTTTCTGTATATGTCAAATGTCACGTGATACACAATTGTTTAAGCACTCCTAAAGCGTTATTTCGCCCCCCGGTGGCCGAATGAGTTCACATTTCTTACAGACCTTAAAGACCATGAGACGAATAAGCCCAGCGAGCGTCGTTTTGTTCGGCCTCCGTTAACCCGGTCTAATAAGTGCTCAAACTTCATTGGCCAATGGCGGCCATGTTTTTTAAGATACGCCAATGTCCTTTTAGATATTCATGTAGAATGAGACAAAGACACACCATACCAAATAATAAGTCAATCGGGCAAACTGTTGCGTAGTTATGGCCATTTTCTAGCTCATTCAAATTATAGCGCCACCTAGTGGCCAAACGCAGCATTTTTTTAACCTTGACCCCGGATTGAGGGTCTACACATATGTTCCAAGCCCCATGAAGATATCTCAAACAGTTAAGGAGTTATGGCCATTTTAGTTCAATATGTTACTTCCGTTTTGGACATTTTTGCACCCTCTAGCGATGGGGGATGAAAATTTCATCTTTTTTTTAATAATTATTCATATTCACACTCCACAGAACTCATCAGCGTTGGTTTGGTTCCAATAGGGCAAAAATTCAGGGACTAGTTCATTTTTATTTTTTTTCATAAAATGCTAATTAGCGAAAAAATTTGCATACCGGAAATGAAATCAGAGATATACGTTTTTTAAGTTTTGAGCCAGTGATTACACTGATATAAGACACTTGGGTGTGCGACAAACGGTTTAGGAGTATCGGGGGCAAACGCGCTTTTTATCGTTGTAGCGCCACCTATGGGCCGATTTGGCTGGTTCCGTGTATCTGAGTAGCGACAAGGACTACTACCATCTGACCAAGTCTCAGCTCTGTCGGCTTTACGGTTTGGGCTGCACGATCAGTTCTAGGGAAGAAGTATAATAATAATTAAAGCTGCAAGCAGCATTTAGCGGGTTCGAGCAGTCTAAGGCCTCTATTGGCCTTGCCATTGTCAACTAGGCTCAGGAATGGCACCGTAACAAATCCACAACGAATGACACTCTTCCACACCAAGAAATATGACAGAAACGGTTGGTAACTTTTAATACAGACCATGCATGCGTACACTCGTATGCAAAAACGGGCGTAAACCGATAATACCTAAGGGACGAGTGCAATAAACCATTTCTCATGTCTCTATGATGATTTGTTGCAGAGATAGAGATCTTGCTAAACGGTTGCTAAGCTAACCTGTTCGGTTGCCATGGGTGTCAATTAATACCTGTCAATTAATAACACATCAAACCACAAGCCAAACGAACCAAGCCCCGTGTCTTTATAATATTCTACTGCAGAGATGTAGGTCTGGCTAGACGATTGCAAAAAATAATCTGTTTGGTTGCTAAGGGCGTGGCTTGGCAGCTGTCAATTGATAAAGAATGAAGCCATTAGCAAAACAAAGCAACTCCTGTGTCTCTAAAACATTCTATTGCACATATATAGGTCTTTTTTTTAATACAATGCACATTCTTCAAAATAGCTTATTTTGTGTTCTGAAGAATTGATAAAAAAAATATGACCAATTTAAATAGATAATTGATTCACATTCATGGTCTGCAACAATATTCCAGAAGACCTTGCCATTTAAGTGATGCTTATTTGGTTGAGTCTGGTGACTCTGAAGGCCATTGGAGTACAGTGAGCTCATTATCATGTTTAAGAAACCAGTTTGAGATCATTTGAGCTTTCTGACATGGTCCATTTTTTACTGCTGGAAGTAGCCATCAAAACATGGACATGGTTGGCAACAATCCTCAGGTGGTATGTGTTATCTAATATATCCCATACCATATATCCAATTGTTTCTCCATTTTGATGCTCGGTTTGAACTTCAGCAAGTGTGTTTACCACGTCTAGAAGCCAAAATGGATTGAGTTTATGCTATGTGACTGGCTGATTAGCAATTTGATTAGCAAATGATGTACTTATTAAAGACAAGTTTAAAACAGTAATTTTAAATGTATGATATTTCACCTTTTTGACTGTTGTGAAGGCATGCCTCTTCCGATAAGGATCACATGTTGCATGCTTGTTTTGTGTCATAATATGTATAATAGTACTTAATGGCAAGTCAGTTGGATTAATTATTAAGGAGTAGCGACCTTCACCGTACTCGTTTCACGCTAATATAATAAAGGACCCTGTTATGGTCACAAAACAAAAAAAACTCAACATGTTTTTGATGATTATTGACCTAGAGAGTCCAGAGAAATGTACTGTGGTGGAAATTTTGAAATTGCTTGAAAATCCTTGAACAAGTTTGCAAAAGTAGGTTTTTTACATCATCACCAATAACTCACAAACCATTTGATAGACATCAATGGTTCAAGAGGCAAAGTTGTTATGAATGAGGAGATCTATCGTTTGATATCAATAGTTTGTGTATTAGTCAAATGTCACGTGACACACCGTTGTCTAGGCCACCAAAAGACATGTACATTTAGCCATTTTTACTATTATAGCGCCACCTAGTGTCCAAACGCCACGTTATTTTGTATGTGACCTCGGAGTGATGGTCTACATATATTTCCCGAGGCATATGATGATATGTTTAGCTGTTCTGGATTTATGGCCATTTAAATGTGATAGGCTCCACCCATTTTTTATTTTGGCGCCCCTAAGCGACCGTGAAAGGAAATTTTAACTTTTTTTCAATAATTATTTACAAACACTTCCCAAAGAAGTCATCTGCATTGTTTTGGTTCCGATCGGTCGAAAATCCAACGACTAGTTCGCGAAAGTAGGTTTTTGACATCATCAGCAATAACTCACGAACCGTTCGATCGATAGAAGTTGTTCCAGAGGCAAAGTTGCTCAGAATGAAGAGTACTATCATATGATACCAATAGTTTCTGTATATGTCAAATGTCACGTGATACACAATTGTTTAAGCACTCCTAAAGCGTTCTTTCGCCCCCCGGTGGCCGAATGAGTTCACATTTCTTACAGACCTTAAAGACCATGAGACGAATAAGCCCAGCGAGCGTCGTTTTGTTCGGCCTCCGTTAACCCGGTCTAATAAGTGCTCAAACTTCATTGGCCAATGGCGGCCATGTTTTTTAAGATACGCCAATGTCCTTTTAGATATTCATGTAGAATGAGACAAAGACACACCATACCAAATAATAAGTCAATCGGGCAAACTGTTGCGTAGTTATGGCCATTTTCTAGCTCATTCAAATTATAGCGCCACCTAGTGGCCAAACGCAACATTTTTTTTACCTTGACCCCGGATTGAGGGTCTACACATATGTTCCAAGCCCCATGAAGATATCTCAAACAGTTCAGGAGTTATGGCCATTTTAGTTCAATATGTTACTTCCGTTTTGGACATTTTTGCGCCCTCTAGCGATGGGGGATGAAAATTTCAACTTTTTTTTAATAATTATTCATATTCACACTCCACAGAACTCATCAGCGTTGGTTTGGTTCCGATAGGGCAAAAATCCAGGGACTAGTTCATTTTTTATTTTTTTCATAAAATGCTAATTAGCGAAAAATCTATAATGGCGGAAATGAAATCGGAGATATACGTTTTTTAAGTTTTGAGCCAGTGATTACTCTGATATAAAACACTTGGGTGTGCGACAAACGGTTTAGGAGTAACAAGCGTAAACGCGTTTTTTATCGCTGTAGCGCCACCTATGGGTCGATTTGGCTGGCTCCGTGTATCTGAGTAGCGACAAGGACTACTACCATCTGACCGAGTCTCAGCTCTGTCGGCCTTACGGTTTGGGCTGCAGTATCAGTTCTAGGGAAGAAGTATAATAATAATAATAAAACCAACAAATACAATAGGTTTCTAGCCCTTCGGGCTCGAACCCTAATTAAAGCTGCAAGCAGCATTTAGCGGGTTCGAGCAGTCTAAGGCCTCTATTGGCCTTGCCATTGTCAACTAGGCTCAGGAATGGCACCGTAACAAATCCACAACGAATGACACTCTTCCACACCAAGAAATATGACAGAAACGGTTGGTAACTTTTAATACAGACCATGCATGCGTACACTCGTATGCAAAAACGGGCGTAAACCGATAATACCTAAGGGACGAGTGCAATAAACCATTTCTCATGTCTCTATGATGATTTGTTGCAGAGATAGAGATCTTGCTAAACGGTTGCTAAGCTAACCTGTTCGGTTGCCATGGGTGTCAATTAATACCTGTCAATTAATAACACATCAAACCACAAGTCAAACGAACCAAGCCCCGTGTCTTTATAATATTCTACTGCAGAGATGTAGGTCTGGCTAGACGATTGCAAAAAATAATCTGTTTGGTTGCTAAGGGTGTGGCTTGGCAGCTGTCAATTGATAAAGAACGAAGCCATTAGCAAAACAAAGCAACTCCTGTGTCTCTAAAACATTCTATTGCACAGATATAGGTCTTTTTTTTAATACAATGCACATTCTTCAAAATAGCTTATTTTTTGTTCTGAAGAATTGATAAAAAAAATACGACCAATTTAAATAGATAATTGATTCACATTCATGGTCTGCAACAATATTCCAGAAGACCTTGCCATTTAAGTGATGCTTATTTGGTTGAGTCTGGTGACTCTGAAGGCCATTGGAGTAGAGTGAGCTCATTGTCATGTTCAAGAAACCAGTTTGAGATCATTTGAGCTTTCTGACATGGTCGATTTTTTTACTGCTGGAAGTAGCCATCAAAACATGGACATGGTTGGCAAAAATCCTCAGGTGGTATGTGTTATCTAATATATCCCATACCATATATCCAATTGTTTCTCCATTTTGATGCTCGGTTTGAACTTCAGCAAGTGTGTTTACCACGTCTAGATGCCAAAATGGATTGAGTTTATGCTATGTGACTGGCTGATTAGCAATTTGACTAGCAAATGATGTATTTATTAAAGACAAGTTTAAAATAGTAATTTTAAATGTATGATATTTCACCTTTTTGACTGTTGTGAAGGCATGCCTCTTCCGATAAGAATCACATGTTGCATGCTTGTTTTGTGTCATAATATGTATAATAGTACTTAATGGCAAGTCAGTTGGATTAATTATTAAGGAGTGGTGACCTTCACCACACTTGTTTCACGCTAATATAATAAAGGACCCTCTTATGGTTACAAAACAAAAAAAAAACTCAACATGTTTTTGATGATTATTGACCTAGAGAGTCCAGAGAAATGTACTGTGGTGGAAATTTTGTAATTGCTTGAAAATCTTTGAACAAGTTTGCAAAAGTAGGTTTTATACATCATCACCAATAACTCACAAACCATTTGATAGACATCAATGGTTCAAGAGGCAAAGTTGTTATGAATGAGGAGATCTATCGTTTGATATCAATAGTTTGTGTATTAGTCAAATGTCACATGACACAAAGTTGTCCAGGCCACCAAAATACATGTACATTTTGCCTTTTTTAATGTTTTAGCGCCACCTAGTATCCAAACGCCACCTTCCTTTGTATGTGACCTTGGAGTGATGGTCTACACATATCATCTGAGCCCCATGATGATATGTTAAGCCGTTCTGGATTTATGGCCATTTTAATGTGATAGGCTCAGACCATTTTAAGTTTTGGCGTCCCTAAGCAGCGGTGAAAGAAAAATTTCAACTTTTTTTCAATGATTATTTACATTCACACTCCACAGAAGTCATCTGCATTGGTTTGGTTCCGATCGGTTGAAAAACCAGGAACTAGTTCGCGAAAGTAGGTTTTTGACATCATCAGCGATAACTCACGAACCGTTTGATCAATAGAAGTTGTTCCAGAGGCAAAGTTGCTCAGAATGAAGAGTACTATCATATTATAACCATAGTTTGGGTAAATGTCAAATATCACGTGATACACAGTTGTGCATGCACTCCAAAAGCGCTATTACGCCCCCAGGTGGCCGAATAAGTTCATGTTTCTTACACACCGTCAGGACCATGAGACAAATAAGCCCAGTGAGTGGCGTTTTGATCGGCCTCCGTTAACCCGGCGTAATGAGTGCTCAAACTTCATCGACCAATGGCGGCCATGTTTTTTGATATACGCCAATGTCCATTTAGATAATTATGTAGAATGAGACAAAGACACACCATACCAAATAATAAGTCAATCGGGCAAACTGTTGCGTAGTTATAGACATTTTCTAGCTCATTCAAATTATAGCGCCATCTAGTGGCCAAACGCCACTGTCTTTTTATTGTGACCCCGGACTGAGGGTCTACACATGTGTTCCAAGCCCCATGAAGATATCTCAAACAGTTCACGAGTTATGGCCATTTTAGCTAAATATGTTACTTCCGGTTTGGATGTTTTAGCGCCACCTAGCGACCGTGAATTGAAAATTGAACTTTTTTTTAATAATTATTCATATTCACACTCCACAGAACTCATCAGCGTTGGTTTGGTTCCAATAGGGCAAAAATCCAGGGACTAGTTCATTTTTTT
Organism: Triplophysa dalaica; assembly: GCF_015846415.1. Classification (NCBI taxonomy): domain Eukaryota; kingdom Metazoa; phylum Chordata; class Actinopteri; order Cypriniformes; family Nemacheilidae; genus Triplophysa; species Triplophysa dalaica. The sequence continues at coordinate 5,844,976 of NC_079566.1, read as the reverse complement.
TTTTTTTCATAAAATGCTAATTAGCGAAAAATCTATAATGGCGGAAATGAAATCGGAGATATACGTTTTTTAAGTTTTGAGCCAGTGATTACACTGATATAAGACACTTGGGTGTGCGACAAACGGTTTCGGAGTAACAAGCGCAAACGCGTTTGGTATTGCTATAGCGCCACCTATGGGTCGATATGGCTGGCTCCGTGTATCTGAGTAGCGACAAGGACTACTACCATCTGACCAAGTCTCAGCTCTGTCGGCCTTACGGTTTGGGCTGCAGTATCAGTTTTATGGCAGAATAATAATAAGAAGAAGAATAATAAAACCAACAAATACAATAGGTTTCTAGCCCTTCGGGCTCGAACCCTAATAAAACTAACAAATACAATAGGTTTCTAGCCCTTCGGGCTCGAACCCTAAATATAACTGCAAGCAGTAATCATCGGGTTCGAGCAGTCTAAGGGGACTAAGGTCGACTGCCTTCGCTGACTACGGTCAGGAATCGCACCATAACACATCCGCAACGGATGACACTTACCCATATCCAGAAAAATGAAAGAAATGGTCAGCAACGGTTAATACAGACCACGCATGCTTACACTCATATGCAGGTTTAAACAGATAAGGGACGAGTGAAATTAACCAATTCTCATGTCTCTACGATGTTCTGTTCCAGAGATATAGGTCTAGCTTAATGGTTGCTAAGTTAACCTGTTTAGTTGCTATGGATGTGGCATGGCACCTGCCATACATTATGATAGACGTGTATACATTTTTTTTAAGGCTTAAGGCCAGGAGCATCTTAAATAGATACATTGATTCACATTCATAATATTCTAGAATGCCATGGCATTTAAATTATGCTTAATTTTATACAAACACCTCACATAATACAATATACCCCATTTTGATGTTTGCTTTGAACTTCAGGAAGTCATGTTTACCATGTCTAAATGCCTAAATTTATTGAGCTGCTGCCATGTGACTGGCTGAGTAGCAATTTGGGTTTACATGCAATTAAACTGGTTTTATCTAATAAAGGTGTGTTGTATATATATATATATCAACACAGCATCTTAAAACCAGCCAGACATGTGCTATATTTATAGATGTGTAAATATGGAGCAACGTTTAATGTGTAATACATTATATTTCTAACACTGTCTTCCTGTGAGACACATTTCATTACACACACATGCACACTCTCGATCACACAAGACACACAGAACTATACAGTGCATTCAAACTCATATGATACAGAGGGAAATGATATCCATAAACACACACGCACACTACACACCTTTATCCTGCACATATTTATCGTTCCTTTAGCAAAGCTACATGCATTGTGATCTGGTGACTCTATAAGAAAGCCATCGAAATGAATGTCTCTTCCTATGAGCATCACATTTTGCATGCTTGTTAAGTGTTATAATATGTATAATAGTACTACATGGCAAGTCAGTTGGATTATTTATTAAGGAGTATCGACATATAACATACTCGTTTCACGCTAATATAATAAAGGACCCTGTTATGGTCACAAAACAAAAAAAAACTCAACATGATTTTGATGATTATTGACCTAGAGAGTCCAAAGAAATGAACTGAGGTGGAAATTTTGAAATTGCTTGAAAATCCTTGAACAAGTTTGAAAAAGTAGTTTTTTAAATCATCACCAATAACTCACAAACCATTTGATAGACATCAATGGTTCAAGAGGCAAAGTTGTTATGAATAAGGAGATCTATCGTTTGATATCAATAGTTTGTGTATTACTCAAATGTCACGTGACGAACAGTTGTCTAGGCCACCAAAAGACATGTGCATTTTGCCATTTTTATTATTATAGCGCCACCTAGTGTCCAAACGCCACGTTCTTTTTTATGTGACATCCTAGTGATGGTCTCCAGATATTTCCTGAGCCCCTTGCTGAAATGTTAAACCGTTGTTGATTTGAGGCCATTTAAATGTGATAGGCTCCGCCCATTTTTTTATTTTGGGGCCCCTAAGCGATCGTGAAAGGAAATTTCAACTTTTTTTGATAATTATTTACCTTCACACTCCACACAAGTCATCTACATTGGTTTGGGTCTGATCGGTCAAAAACTCAGGGACAAGTTTGCGAAGAAAGGTTTCTATCAATATCTGCGATAACTCACAAACCATTTGATCGACAGAAGTTGTTCTAGAGGCAAAGTTGTTTAGAATAAGGAGATCTATCATATAATACAAATAGTTTGGTTATATGTCAAGTGTCACATGATACACAAATGTTTAAGCACTACTAAAGCGTTACTTCGCCCCCCGGTGGCCAAATGAGTTCACATTTCTTACAGACCTTAAGGACCTTGAGATGAATAAGCCCAGCGAGTGTCGTTTTGATCGGCCTCCGTTTACCCGGTGTAATGAGTGCTCAAAATTCATTGGCCAATGGCGGCCATGTTTTTTGACATACGTCAATGTCCTTTTAGATATTCATGAAGCATGAGACAAAGACCCACCATACCAATTATCAAGTCATTCGGGCAAAGGGTTGCGTAGTTATAGCCATTTTCTAGCTCATTCAAATTATAGCGCCACCTAGTGGCCAAACGCCACATTTTTTTTATTATAACTCCGGACTGAGGGTCTACACATATGTTCCAAGCCCCATGAAGATATCTCAAACAGTTCACGAGTTATGGCCATTTTAGCTAAATATGCCACTTCCGGTTTGGACGTTTTAGCGCCACCTAGCGGCCGTGAGCAGAAAATTCAACTTTTTTTCGATAACTATTTACATTCACACTCCACAGAATTCATCAACGTTGGTTTGGTTTCGATAGGGCAAAAATCCAGGGACTAGTTCATTTTTTTTTTTTTTCATAAAATGCAAATTAGCGAAAAAATTTGCATACCGGAAATGAAATCGGAGATATACGTTTTTTAAGTTTTGAGCCAGTGATTACACTGATATAAGACACTTGGGTGTGCGACCAATGGTTTAGGAGTATAAGGCGCAAACGCGCTTTTCATCGTTGTAGCGCCACCTATGGGCCGATTTGGCTGGCTCCGTGTATCTGAGTAGCGACAAGGACTACTACCATCTGACCAAGTCTCAGCTCTGTCGGTCTTACGGTTTGGGCTGCAGCATCAGTTTTAGGGCAGAATAATAATAAGAATTAAAGCTGCAAGCAGCATTTAGCGGGTTCGAGCAGTCTAAGGCCTCTATTGGCCTTGCCATTGTCAACTAGGCTCAGGAATGGCACCGTAACAAATCCACAACGAATGACACTCTTCCACACCAAGAAATATGACAGAAACGGTCGGTAACTTTTAATACAGACCATGCATGCTTACACTCGTATGCAAAAACGGGCGTAAACCGATAATACCTAAGGGACGAGTGCAATGAACCAATTCTCATGTCTCTACGATGATTTGTTGCAGAGATATAGATCTTGCTAAACGGTTGCTAAGCTAACCTGTTCGGTTGCCATGGGTGTGGAATAGCACCTGTCAATTAATAACACATCAAACCACAAGTCAAACGAACCAAGCCCCTTGTCTCTATAATATTCTACTGCAGAGATGTAGGTCTGGCTAGACGGTTGCAAAAAATAATCTGTTTGGTTGCTAAGGGTGTGGCTTGGCAGCTGTCAATTGATAAAGAACGAAGCCATTAGCAAAACAAAGCAACTCCTGTGTCTCTAAAACATTCCATGCACATATATAGGTCTTTTTTGTTAATACAATGCACATTCTTCAAAATAGCTCATTTTGTGTTCTGAAAAATTGATTAATAAAAATAAGACCAATTTAAATAGATAATTGATTCACATTCATGGTCTGCAACAATATTCCAGAAGACCTTGCCATTTAACTGATGCTTATTTCGTTGAGTCTGGTGACTCTGAAGGCCATTGGAGTACAGTGAGCTCATTGTCATGTTCAAGAAACCAGTTTGAGATCATTTGAGCTTTCTGACATGGTCCATTTTTTACTGCTGGAAGTAGCCATCAAAACATGGACATGGTTGGCAACAATTCTCAGGTGGTATGTGTTATCTAATATATCCCATACCATATATGCAATTGTTTCTCCATTTTGATGCTCGGTTTAAACTTCAGCAAGTGTGTTTACCACGTCTGGATGCCAAAATGGATTGAGTTTATGCTATGTGACTGGCTGATTAGCAATTTGATTAGCAAATGATGTATTTATTAAAGACAAGTTTAAAATAGTAATTTAAATGTATGATATTTCACCTTTTTGACTGTTGTGAAGGCATGCCTCTTCCGATAAGAATCACATGTTGCGTGCTTGTTTTGTGTCATAATATGTGTAATAGTACTTAATGGCAATTCTGTTGGATTATTTATTAAGGAGTAGCGACCTTCACCGTACTCGGTTAACGCTAATATAATAAAGGACCCTGTTATGGTCACAAAACAAAAAAAACTCAACATGTTTTTGATGATTATTGACCTAGAGAGTCCAGAGAAATGTACTGTAGTGGAAATTTTGAAATTGCTTAAAAATCCTTAAGCAAGTTTGCAAAAGTAGGTTTTTTACATCATGCCAATAACTCACAAACCATTTGATAGACGTCAATGGTTCAAGAGGCAAAGTTGTTATGAATGAGGAGTTCTATCGTTTGATATCAATAGTTTGTGTATTAGTCAAATGTCACGTGACACACAGTGGTCTAGGCCACCAAAAGACATGTACATTTAACCCTTTTTACTGTTATAGCGCCAACTAGTGTCCAAACGCCACGTTATTTTGTATGTGACATCGTAGTGGTGGTCTTCACATATTTTCTGAGCCCCTTGCTGATATGTTAAGCCGTTCTGGATTTATGGCCATTTTAATGTGATAGGCTCAGACCATTTTAAGTTTTGGCGTCCCTAAGCAGCGGTGAAAGAAAAATTTCAACTTTTTTTCAATGATTATTTACATTCACACTCCACAGAAGTCATCTGCATTGGTTTGGTTCCGATCGGTTGAAAAACCAGGAACTAGTTCGCGAAAGTAGGTTTTTGACATCATCAGCGATAACTCACGAACCATTCGATCGACAGAAGTGGTTTAAGAGGCAAAGTTGCTCAGAATGAAGTGAGCTATTGTATGATATAAACAGTTTGGGTATATGTCAAATGTCACGTGATACACAATTGTTTAAGCACTCCTAAAGCGTTATTTCGCCCCCCGGTGGCCGAATGAGTTCACATTTCTTACAGACCTTAAAGACCATGAGACGAATAAGCCCAGTGAGCGTCGTTTTGTTCGGCCTCCGTTAACCCGGTCTAATAAGTGCTCAAACTTCATTGGCCAATGGCGGCCATGTTTTTTCAGATACGCCAATGTCCTTTTAGATATTCATGTAGAATGAGACAAAGACACACCATACCAAATAATAAGTCAATCGGGCAAACTGTTGCGTAGTTATGGCCATTTTCTAGCTCATTCAAATTATAGCGCCACCTAGTGGCCAAACGCAGCATTTTTTTTACCTTGACCCCGGATTGAGGGTCTACACATATGTTCCAAGCCCCATGAAGATATCTCAAACAGTTAAGGAGTTATGGCCATTTTAGTTCAATATGTTACTTCCGTTTTGGACATTTTTGCGCCCTCTAGCGATGGGGGATGAAAATTTCAACTTTTTTTTAATAATTATTCATATTCACACTCCACAGAACTCATCAGCGTTGGTTTGGTTCCAATAGGGCAAAAATCCAGGGACTAGTTCATTTTTATTTTTTTTCATAAAATGCTAATTAGCGAAAAAATTTGCATACCGGAAATGAAATCAGAGATATACGTTTTTTAAGTTTTGAGCCAGTGATTACACTGATATAAGACACTTGGGTGTGCAACAAACGGTTTAGGAGTAACAAGCGTTAACGCGTTCGGCATCGCTGTAGCGCCACCTATGGGCCGATTTGGCTGGTTCCGTGTATCTGAGTAGCGACAAGGACTACTACCATCTGACCAAGTCTCAGCTCTGTCGGTCTTACGGTTTGGGCTGCACGATCAGTTCTAGGGAAGAAGTATAATAATAATAATAAAACCAACAAATACAATAGGTTTCTAGCCCTTCGGGCTCGAACCCTAATTAAAGCTGCAAGCAGCATTTAGCGGGTTCGAGCAGTCTAAGGCCTCTATTGGCCTTGCCATTGTCAACTAGGCTCAGGAATGGCACCGTAACAAATCCACAACGAATGACACTCTTCCACACCAAGAAATATGACAGAAACGGTTGGTAACTTTTAATACAGACCATGCATGCGTACACTCGTATGCAAAAACGGGCGTAAACCGATAATACCTAAGGGACGAGTGCAATAAACCAATTCTCATGTCTCTATGATGATTTGTTGCAGAGATAGAGATCTTGCTAAACGGTTGCTAAGCTAACCTGTTCGGTTGCCATGGGTGTCATTTAATACCTGTCAATTCATAACACATTAAACCACAGGTCAAACGAACCAAGCCCCGTGTCTTTATAATATTCTACTGCAGAGATGTAGGTCTGGCTAGACGATTGCAAAAAATAATCTGTTTGGTTGCTAAGGGCGTGGCTTGGCAGCTGTCAATTGATAAAGAATGAAGCCATTAGCAAAACAAAGCAACTCCTGTGTCTCTAAAACATTCTATTGCACATATATAGGTCTTTTTTTTAATACAATGCACATTCTTCAAAATAGCTTATTTTGTGTTCTGAAGAATTGATAAAAAAAATACGACCAATTTAAATTGATAATTGATTCACATTCATGGTCTGCAACAATATTCCAGAAGACCTTGCCATTTAACTGATGCTTATTTGGTTGAGTCTGGTGACTCTGAAGGCCACTGGAGTACAGTGAGCTTATTGTCATGTTCAAGAAACCAGTTTGAGATCATTTGAGCTTTCTGATATGGTCCATTTTTTACTGCTGGAAGTAGCCATCAAAACATGGACTTGGTTGGCAACAATCCTCAGGTGGTATGTGTTATCTAATATATCCCATACCATATATCCAATTGTTTCTCCATTTTGATGCTCGGTTTGAACTTCAGCAAGTGTGTTTACCACGTCTGGATGCCAAAATGGATTGAGTTTATGCTATGTGACTGGCTGATTAGCAATTTGATTAGCATATGATGTATTTATTAAAGACAAGTTTAAAATAGTAATTTTAAATGTATGATATTTCACCTTTTTGACTGTTGTGAAGGCATGCCTCTTCCGATAAGAATCACATGTTGCATGCTTGTTTTGTGTCATAATATGTATAATAGTACTTAATGGCAAGTCAGTTGGATTAATTATTAAGGAGTAGCGACCTTCACCGTACTCGTTTCACGCTAATATAATAAAGGACCCTGTTATGGTCACAAAACAAAAAAAACTCAACATGTTTTTGATGATTATTGACCTAAAGAGTCCAGAGAAATGCACTGTGGTGGAAATTTTGAAATTGCTTGAAAATCCTTGAACAAGTTTGCAAAAGTAGGTTTTTTACATCATCACCAATAAATCACAAACCATTTGATAGAAATTAATGGTTCAAGAGGCAAAGTTGTTATGAATGAGGAGATCTATCGTTTGATATCAATAGTTTGTTTATTAGTCAAATGTCACGTGACACACCGTTGTCTAGGCCCTCAAAAGACATGTACATTTAGCCATTTTTACAATTATAGCGCCACCTAGTATCCAAACGCCACCTTCCTTTGTATGTGACCTTGGAGTGATGGTCTACACATATCATCTGAGCCCCATGATGATATGTTAAGCCGTTCTGGATTTATGGCCATTTTAATGTGATAGGCTCAGACCATTTTAAGTTTTGGCGTCCCTAAGCAGCGGTGAAAGAAAAATTTCAACTTTTTTTCAATGATTATTTACATTCACACTCCACAGAAGTCATCTGCATTGGTTTGGTTCCGATCGGTTGAAAAACCAGGAACTAGTTCGCGAAAGTAGGTTTTTGACATCATCAGCGATAACTCACGAACCGTTTGATCGATAGAAGTTGTTCCAGAGGCAAAGTTGCTCAGAATGAAGAGTACTATCATATTATAACCATAGTTTGGGTAAATGTCAAATATCACGTGATACACAGTTGTGCATGCACTCCAAAAGCGCTATTACGCCCCCCGGTGGCCGAATAAGTTCATGTTTCTTACACACCGTCAGGACCATGAGACAAATAAGCCCAGTGAGTGGCGTTTTGATCGGCCTCCGTTAACCCGGCGTAATGAGTGCTCAAACTTCATCGACCAATGGCGGCCATGTTTTTTTGATATACGCCAATGTCCATTTAGATATTTATGTAGAATGAGACAAAGACACACCATACCAAATAATAAGTCAATCGGGCAAACTGTTGCGTAGTTATAGCCATTTTCTAGCTCATTCAAATTATAGCGCCATCTAGTGGCCAAACGCCACTGTTTTTTTATTGTGACCCCGGACTGAGGGTCTACACATGTGTTCCAAGCCCCATGAAGATATCTCAAACAGTTCAGGAGTTATGGCCATTTTAGCTAAATATGTTACTTCCGGTTTGGATGTTTTAGCGCCACCTAGCGACCGTGAATTGAAAATTGAACTTTTTTTTAATAATTATTCATATTCACACTCCACAGAACGCATCAGCGTTGGTTTGGTTCCAATAGGGCAAAAATCCAGGGACTAGTTCATTTTTTTTTTTTTTCATAAAATGCTAATTAGCGAAAAATCTATAATGGCGGAAATGAAATCGGAGATATACGTTTTTTAAGTTTTGAGCCAGTGATTACACTGATATAAGACACTTGGGTGTGCGACAAACGGTTTCGGAGAAACAAGCGCAAACGCGTTTGGTATTGCTATAGCGCCACCTATGGGTCGATATGGCTGGCTCCGTGTTTCTGAGTAGCGACAAGGACTACTACCATCTGACCAAGTCTCAGCTCTGTCGGCCTTACGGTTTGGGCTGCAGTATCAGTTTTATGGCAGAATAATAATAAGAAGAAGAATAATTAAAGCTGCAAGCAGCATTTAGCGGGTTCGAGCAGTCTAAGGCCTCTATTGGCCTTGCCATTGTCAACTAGGCTCAGGAATGGCACCGTAACAAATCCACAACGAATGACACTCTTCCACACCAAGAAATATGACAGAAACGGTTGGTAACTTTTAATACAGACCATGCATGCGTACACTCGTATGCAAAAACGGGCGTAAACCGATAATACCTAAGGGACGAGTGCAATAAACCATTTCTCATGTCTCTATGATGATTTGTTGCAGAGATAGAGATCTTGCTAAACGGTTGCTAAGCTAACCTGTTCGGTTGCCATGGGTGTCAATTAATACCTGTCAATTAATAACACATCAAACCACAAGCCAAACGAACCAAGCCCCGTGTCTTTATAATATTCTACTGCAGAGATGTAGGTCTGGCTAGACGATTGCAAAAAATAATCTGTTTGGTTGCTAAGGGCGTGGCTTGGCAGCTGTCAATTGATAAAGAATGAAGCCATTAGCAAAACAAAGCAACTCCTGTGTCTCTAAAACATTCTATTGCAACTATATAGGTCTTTTTTTTAATACAATGCACATTCTTCAAAATAGCTTATTTTGTGTTCTGAAGAATTGATAAAAAAAATACGACCAATTTAAATAGATAATTGATTCACATTCATGGTCTGCAACAATATTCCAGAAGACCTTGCCATTTAAGTGATGCTTATTTGGTTGAGTCTGGTGACTCTGAAGGCCATTGGAGTACAGTGAGCTTATTATCATGTTTAAGAAACCAGTTTGAGATCATTTGAGCTTTCTGACATGGTCCATTTTTTACTGCTGGAAGTAGCCATCAAAACATGGACATGGTTGGCAACAATCCTCAGGTGGTATGTGTTATCTAATATATCCCATACCATATATCCAATTGTTTCTCCATTTTGATGCTCGGTTTGAACTTCAGCAAGTGTGTTTACCACGTCTAGAAGCCAAAATGGATTGAGTTTATGCTATGTGACTGGCTGATTAGCAATTTGATTAGCAAATGATGTACTTATTAAAGACAAGTTTAAAATAGTAATTTTAAATGTATGATATTTCACCTTTTTGACTGTTGTGAAGGCATGCCTCTTCCGATAAGGATCACATGTTGCATGCTTGTTTTGTGTCATAATATGTATAATAGTACTTAATGGCAAGTCAGTTGGATTAATTATTAAGGAGTAGCGACCTTCACCGTACTCGTTTCACGCTAATATAATAAAGGACCCTGTTATGGTCACAAAACAAAAAAAACTCAACATGTTTTTGATGATTATTGACCTAGAGAGTCCAGAGAAATGTACTGTGGTGGAAATTTTGAAATTGCTTGAAAATCCTTGAACAAGTTTGCAAAAGTAGGTTTTTTACATCATCACCAATAACTCACAAACCATTTGATAGACATCAATGGTTCAAGAGGCAAAGTTGTTATGAATGAGGAGATCTATCGTTTGATATCAATAGTTTGTGTATTAGTCAAATGTCACGTGACACACCATTGTCTAGGCCACCAAAAGACATGTACATTTAGCCATTTTTACTATTATAGCGCCACCTAGTGTCCAAACGCCACGTTATTTTGTATGTGACCTCGGAGTGATGGTCTACATATATTTCCCGAGGCATATGATGATATGTTTAGCTTTTCTGGATTTATGGCCATTTAAATGTGATAGGCTCCACCCATTTTTTATTTTGGCGCCCCTAAGCGACCGTGAAAGGAAATTTTAACTTTTTTTCAATAATTATTTACAAACACTTCCCAAAGAAGTCATCTGCATTGTTTTGGTTCCGATCGGTCGAAAATCCAACGACTAGTTCGCGAAAGTAGGTTTTTGACATCATCAGCAATAACTCACGAACCGTTCGATCGATAGAAGTTGTTCCAGAGGCAAAGTTGCTCAGAATGAAGAGTACTATCATATGATACCAATAGTTTCTGTATATGTCAAATGTCACGTGATACACAATTGTTTAAGCACTCCTAAAGCGTTATTTCGCCCCCCGGTGGCCGAATGAGTTCACATTTCTTACAGACCTTAAAGACCATGAGACGAATAAGCCCAGCGAGCGTCGTTTTGTTCGGCCTCCGTTAACCCGGTCTAATAAGTGCTCAAACTTCATTGGCCAATGGCGGCCATGTTTTTTAAGATACGCCAATGTCCTTTTAGATATTCATGTAGAATGAGACAAAGACACACCATACCAAATAATAAGTCAATCGGGCAAACTGTTGCGTAGTTATGGCCATTTTCTAGCTCATTCAAATTATAGCGCCACCTAGTGGCCAAACGCAGCATTTTTTTTACCTTGACCCCGGATTGAGGGTCTACACATATGTTCCAAGCCCCATGAAGATATCTCAAACAGTTCAGGAGTTATGGCCATTTTAGTTCAATATGTTACTTCCGTTTTGGACATTTTTGCGCCCTCTAGCGATGGGGGATGAAAATTTCAACTTTTTTTTAATAATTATTCATATTCACACTCCACAGAACTCATCAGCGTTGGTTTGGTTCCGATAGGGCAAAAATCCAGGGACTAGTTCATTTTTAATTTTTTTCATAAAATGCTAATTAGCGAAAAAATTTGCATACCGGAAATGAAATCGGAGATATACGTTTTTTAAGTTTTGAGCCAGTGATTACTCTGATATAAAACACTTGGGTGTGCGACAAACGGTTTAGGAGTAACAAGCGTAAACGCGTTTTTTATCGCTGTAGCGCCACCTATGGGTCGATTTGGCTGGCTCCGTGTATCTGAGTAGCGACAAGGACTACTACCATCTGACCGAGTCTCAGCTCTGTCGGCCTAACGGTTTGGGCTGCAGTATCAGTTCTAGGGAAGAAGTATAATAATAATAATAAAACCAACAAATACAATAGGTTTCTAGCCCTTCGGGCTCGAACCCTAATAAAACCAACAAATACAATAGGTTTCTAGCCCTTCGGGCTCGAACCCTAATTAAAGCTGCAAGCAGCCTTTAAGCGGGTTTCGAGAATTTGCGCCATTCAATGCAGTTATGCATCCACGAACAGGCTAAGGGGTCAAACCCCAACGAACCCACGATGGATCAAAGTCCCACACACAGAAAAATTATAGAAATGATCAGTATCACCTCAAAGTAGCTTTGCATGATTACACACTCATGACTAGCTGTTTTCCCTTAATAAAAACAACAAAATAAACTTATTCAAAGTTGGTTGGTGTCAGGTAATGGTGTCATAAAATACTGCCTGCAGGTGTAGCCTTTGTCCCCTAGCAGGATTCCATCATAGTCACCTGTATAATAGAAAAATGCAGTTCTGTTAGGCCCAAAAAGGCCCAAAATTAGTAATCCAGTTAGTTTGTAAAGTCTATTTGACTTGTCACGTCCAAATAATGTGCATAACTCTCTGAAGATACTTGAGTCGTGAACAGAGCCTGGCCATTTCGCCACCAGATTTATAATGTGGAACATAGTCACACACCATCTAAGAGATGTGTTGTATAAATGAATACATTCCCTTGAATAATTATCAAACTAAATGTTATGAATGTTTACTGGCATGGTCATTTCATAATCTTTATGATCAATTATAATGTACCTGCAATAGAGAATTTTGAAATTGCTTAAAAAAATCAAAGAACTAGTTAGCAAAAGTCAGTTTTAAACACCATCACCGATAACTCGTGAACCGTTTGAGTGACATCAATGGATCAAGAGGCAAAGTTGTTCAGAATGAAGAGGAGGACTATTAAATGATATCATTAGTTTGTGTAAGTGTCAAATGTCATGTGATACACATTTGTTAAAGATATGAGATACACGTCAATTTTGCCATTTTTACTGTTTTAGCGCCACCTAGTGTCCAAACGCTACCTTCTTTTGTACGTGACCTCGGAGTGATGGTCTACACATATCAACTGAGCCCCATGATGATATGTTAAGCCCTTCTGGATTTATGGCCATTTTAATGTGATAGGATCCGCCCATTTTAAGTTTTGGCGTCCCTAAGCAACGGTGAAAAGAAATTTCAACTTTTTTTCAATGATTATTTACATTCACACTCCACAGAAGTCATCTGCATTGGTTTGGTTCCGATTGGTTGAAAAACCAAGGACTAGTTCGCGAAAGTAGGTTTTGACATCATCAGCGATAACTCACAAACCGTTTGATTGACAGACGCGTGTCCAGAGGCAAAGTTGTTCAGAATGAGAAGAGCTATCATATGATACCAATAGTTTCTTTATATGTCAAATGTCACGTGATACAGAATTGATTAAGCACTCCAAAAGCATTATTTCGCCCCCCGGTGGCCGAATGAGTTCATGTTTCTTACAGACCTTCAGGACCATGAGGCAAATAAGCCCAGCAAGTGTCGTTTTAATCGGCCTCAGTTAACACTGTCTAATGAGTGCTCACATTTAATTGACCGATGGCAGACATGTTTTTTGAGATACGCCAAAGTCCTTTTATACAGTCAAGGTTCATGACACAAAGACACACCATACCAAATAATATGTCGATCGGGCAAACGGTTGGATAGTTATAGCCCTTTTCGAGTTTGTTACTATTATAGCGCCACCTAGTGGTCAAACACCGAGTTTTTTTTATTGTGACCCCGGACTGAGGTTCTACACATATGTTATAAGCCCCGTATAGAAATCTCAAACCGTTCTCTAGGTATAGCCATTTTAATGAAATAGGCTACTTCCGGGTTTGACGTTTTGATGCCCCCTAGCGACCCTGAATCGAAATTTCAACTTTTTTTCAATGAATATTTACATTCACACTCCACAGAATTTATCAGCGTTGGTTTGGTTCCGATCGGGCAAAAATCCAGGGACTAGTTCATTTTTTATTTTTTTCATAAAATGCTAATTAGCGGGAAAATTTGCATACCGGAAATGAAATCGGAGATATATGTTTTTTAAGTTTTGAGCCAATGATTACACTGATATAAAACACTTGGGTGTGCGACAAGCGGTTTAGGAGTAACGAGCCCGAACGCGTTCAGCATCGCTGTAGCGCCACCTATAGGCCGATATGGCTGGGTCACTGTATCTGAGTAGCCTGCACAGATACAACCAACTGACCAAGCCTCAAGTTTCTACGACTTACGGTTTGGGCTGGGCGACCGGTTCTATGGCGGAAAAATAATAATAATAATTAAAGCTGCAAGCAGCATTTAGCGGGTTCGAGCGATTTAAGGCATCTAAGGTACGTCTGCCATCGCCGATCAGTTTCAAGAATCGCACCATAACAGATCAAGGACGGACGACACTCTAGCGCACCAAGTAAAATGTCAGAAACATTTAATACAGTTGCAGAGATATAGATCTTGCTAAAAGGTTGCTAAGCTAATCCGTTTGGTTGCTATTGGCGTGGAATGGCACCTGCCAATTAATAACACATCAAACCACAAGTGGCGAAACAACTCCAGTGACTCTGCGATGCTCTATTGCAGAGATGGAGGTCTAGCTTAATGGTTGCTAAGTTAACAGTTTAGTTGCTATGGGTGTGGTATGGCACCTGCCAATTGATATTACATTAAGTCACAAGTGAAATTAACCGAACCCCTGTGTCTCTACAATATTCAACTGCAGAGATACACGTCTGTGTAACTGATTGTAGAGCTAATCTGTTTAGTTGCTATGGGCATAGCTTGTCACCTGTCATATTATAATACACTTTTCCATGAGTAGAACGAAGCAACTTCTTTGTCTCTATGACATTCGATTGCAGAGATATTGGTCTTTTTTGTTAATTTAATGCATATTTTTCAACATAGCCTCTTTTGTGTTTTGAAGAATTAAAATTGAATTTAAAATTTAGGACAATTTTAAATGGATACATTGATTCATATTCATGAATACATTGTGGTCAGTAGGACATTGACATTGTCTGCAATAATATTTTAGAAGGACGTGCCATTTAAATTATGTTTCTTTGGTAGACACACCTCACATGATATATCCCATTTCTTCTCAATTTTGATGTTTGGTTTGAACTTCAGGAAGTCATGTTTACCATGTCTAAATGCCTAAATGCATTGAGTTGCTGCCATGTGACTGGCTGAGTAGCAATTTGGGTTTACATGCAATTAAACTGGTTTTATCTAATAAAGGTGTGTTGTATATATATATATATCAACACAGCATCTTAAAACCAGCCAGACATGTGCTATATTTATAGATGTGTAAATATGGAGCAACTTTTAATCTGTAATACATTATATCTCTAACACTGTCTTCCTGTGAGACATATTTCATTACACACACATGCACAGTCTCGATCACACAAGACACACAGAACTATACAGTGCATTCACACTCTTATGATAAAGAGGGAAATGATACCCAGAAACATACACACATGCACACTACACACCTTTATCCTGCACACATTTATCGTTCCTTAAGCAAAGCTACATGCATTGTGATCTGGTGACTCTATAAGAAAGCTATTGAAATGAATGATATTTCACCTTTTTGACTCTTATGAAGGAAAGCCTATTCCTATGAGCATCACATTTTGCATGATTGTTAAGTATCATAATATGTATAATAGTACTAAATGGCAAGTCAGTTGGATCATTTATTAAGGACTAGCGACCTTCACCGTACTCGATTCACGCTAATATCAAAAAGGACACTGTTATGGTCACAAAACTAAAAAAACTCAACATGTTTTTGATGATTATTGACCTAGAGAGTCCAGAGAAATGTACTGTGGTGGAAATTTTGTAATTCCTTGAAAATCTTTGAACAAGTTTGCAAAAGTAGGTTTTATACATCATCACCAATAACTCACAAACCATTTGATAGACATCAATGGTTCAAGAGGCAAAGTTGTTATGAATGAGGAGATCTATCGTTTGATATCAATAGTTTGTGTATTAGTCAAATGTCACATGACACAAAGTTGTCCAGGCCACCAAAATACATGTACATTTTGCCTTTTTTAATGTTTTAGCGCCACCTAGTATCCAAACGCCACCTTCCTTTGTATGTGACCTTGGAGTGATGGTCTACACATATCATCTGAGCCCCATGATGATATGTTAAGCCGTTCTGGATTTATGGCCATTTTAATGTGATAGGCTCAGACCATTTTAAGTTTTGGCGTCCCTAAGCAGCGGTGAAAGAAAAATTGCAACTTTTTTTCAATGATTATTTACATTCACACTCCACAGAAGTCATCTGCATTGGTTTGGTTCCGATCGGTTGAAAAACCAGGAACTAGTTCGCGAAAGTAGGTTTTTGACATCATCAGCGATAACTCACGAACCGTTTGATCAATAGAAGTTGTTCCAGAGGCAAAGTTGCTCAGAATGAAGAGTACTATCATATTATAACCATAGTTTGGGTAAATGTCAAATATCACGTGATACACAGGTGTGCATGCACTCCAAAAGCGCTATTACGCCCCCCGGTGGCCGAATAAGTTCATGTTTCTTACACACCGTCAGGACCATGAGACAAATAAGCCCAGTGAGTGGCGATTTGATCGGCCTCCGTTAACCCGGCGTAATGAGTGCTCAAACTTCATCGACCAATGGCGGCCATGTTTTTTGATATACGCCAATGTCCATTTAGATATTTATGTAGAATGAGACAAAGACACACCATACCAAATAATAAGTCAATCGGGCAAACTGTTGCGTAGTTATAGACATTTTCTAGCTCATTCAAATTATAGCGCCATCTAGTGGCCAAACGCCACTGTTTTTTTATTGTGACCCCGGACTGAGGGTCTACACATGTGTTCAAAGCCCCATGAAGATATCTCAAACAGTTCAGGAGTTATGGCCATTTTAGCTAAATATGTTACTTCCGGTTTGGATGTTTTAGCGCCACCTAGCGACCGTGAATTGAAAATTGAACTTTTTTTTAATAATTATTCATATTCACACTCCACAGAACTCATCAGCGTTGGTTTGGTTCCAATAGGGCAAAAATCCAGGGACTAGTTCATTTTTTTTTTTTTTCATAAAATGCTAATTAGCGAAAAATCTATAATGGCGGAAATGAAATCGGAGATATACGTTTTTTAAGTTTTGAGCCAGTGATTACACTGATATAAGACACTTGGGTGTGCGACAAACGGTTTCGGAGTAACAAGCGCAAACGCGTTTGGTATTGCTATAGCGCCACCTATGGGTCGATATGGCTGGCTCCGTGTATCTGAGTAGCGACAAGGACTACTACCATCTGACCAAGTCTCAGCTCTGTCGGCCTTACGGTTTGGGCTGCAGTATCAGTTTTATGGCAGAATAATAATAAGAAGAATAATAAAACCAACAAATACAATAGGTTTCTAGCCCTTCGGGCTCGAACCCTAATTAAAGCTGCAAGCAGCATTTAGCGGGTTCGAGCAGTCTAAGGCCTCTATTGGCCTTGCCATTGTGAACTAGGCTCAGGAATGGCACCGTAACAAATCCACAACGAATGACACTCTTCCACACCAAGAAATATGACAGAAATGGTTGGTAACTTTTAATACAGACCATGCATGCGTACACTCGTATGCAAAAACGGGCGTAAACTGATAATACCTAAGGGACGAGTGCAATAAACCAATTCTCATGTCTCTATGATGATTTGTTGCAGAGATAGAGATCTTGCTAAACGGTTGCTAAGCTAACCTGTTCGGTTGCCATGGGTGTTAATTAATACCTGTCAATTAATAACACATCAAACCACAAGTCAAACGAACCAAGCCCCGTGTCTTTATAATATTCTACTGCAGAGATGTAGGTCTGGCTAGACGATTGCAAAAAATAATCTGTTTGGTTGCTAAGGGCGTGGCTTGGCAGCTGTCAATTGATAAAGAATGAAGCCATTAGCAAAACAAAGCAACTCCTGTGTCTCTAAAACATTCTATTGCACATATATAGGTCTTTTTTTTAATACAATGCACATTCTTCAAAATAGCTTATTTTGTGTTCTGAAGAATTGATAAAAAAAATACGACCAATTTAAATAGATAATTGATTCACATTCATGGTCTGCAACAATATTCCAGAAGACCTTGCCATTTAAGTGATGCTTATTTGGTTGAGTCTGGTGACTCTGAAGGCCATTGGAGTACAGTGAGCTCATTGTCATGTTCAAGAAACCAGTTTGAGATCATTTGAGCTTTCTGACATGGTCGATTTTTTTTACTGCTGGAAGTAGCCATCAAAACATGGACATGGTTGGCAACAATCCTCAGGTGGTATGTGTTATCTAATATATCCCATACCATATATCCAATTGTTTCTCCATTTTGATGCTCGGTTTGAACTTCAGCAAGTGTGTTTACCACGTCTAGAAGCCAAAATGGATTGAGTTTATGCTATGTGACTGGCTGATTAGCAATTTGACTAGCAAATGATGTATTTATTAAAGACAAGTTTAAAATAGTAATTTTAAATGTATGATATTTCACCTTTTTGACTGTTGTGAAGGCATGCCTCTTCCGATAAGAATCACATGTTGCATGCTTGTTTTGTGTCATAATATGTATAATAGTACTTAATGGCAAGTCAGTTGGATTAATTATTAAGGAGTGGTGACCTTCACCACACTCGTTTCACGCTAATATAATAAAGGACCCTGTTATGGTCACAAAAAAAAAACTCAACATGTTTTTGATGATTATTGACCTAGAGAGTCCAGAGAAATGTACTGTGGTGGAAATTTTGTAATTGCTTGAAAATCCTTGAACAAGTTTGCAAAAGTAGGTTTTATACATCATCACCAATAACTCACAAACCATTTGATAGACATCAATGGTTCAAGAGGCAAAGTTGTTATGAATGAGGAGATCTATCGTTTGATATCAATAGTTTGTGTATTAGTCAAATGTCACATGACACAAAGTTGTCCAGGCCACCAAAATACATGTACATTTTGCCTTTTTTAATGTTTTAGCGCCACCTAGTATCCAAACGCCACCTTCCTTTGCATGTGACCTTGGAGTGATGGTCTACACATGTCATCTGAGCCCCATGATGATATGTTAAGCCGTTCTGGATTTATGGCCATTTTAATGTGATAGGCTCAGACCATTTTAAGTTTTGGCGTCCCTAAGCAGCGGTGAAAGAAAAATTTCAACTTTTTTTCAATGATTATTTACATTCACACTCCACAGAAGTCATCTGCATTGGTTTGGTTCCGATCGGTTGAAAAACCAGGAACTAGTTCGCGAAAGTAGGTTTTTGACATCATCAGCGATAACTCACGAACCGTTTGATCGATAGAAGTTGTTCCAGAGGCAAAGTTGCTCAGAATGAAGAGTACTATCATATTATAACCATAGTTTGGGTAAATGTCAAATATCACGTGATACACAGTTGTGCATGCACTCCAAAAACGCTATTACGCCCCCCGGTGGCCGAATAAGTTCATGTTTCTTACACACCGTCAGGACCATGAGACAAATAAGCCCAGTGAGTGGCGTTTTGATCGGCCTCCGTTAACCCGGCGTAATGAGTGCTCAAACTTCATCGACCAATGGCGGCCATGTTTTTTGATATACGCCAATGTCCATTTAGATATTTATGTAGAATGAGACAAAGACACACCATACCAAATAATAAGTCAATCGGGCAAACTGTTGCGTAGTTATAGCCATTTTCTAGCTCATTCAAATTATAGCGCCATCTAGTGGCCAAACGCCACTGTTTTTTTATTGTGACCCCGGACTGAGGGTCTACACATGTGTTCCAAGCCCCATGAAGATATCTCAAACAGTTCAGGAGTTATGGCCATTTTAGCTAAATATGTTACTTCCGGTTTGGATGTTTTAGCGCCACCTAGCGACCGTGAATTGAAAATTGAACTTTTTTTTAATAATTATTCATATTCACACTCCACAGAACTCATCAGCGTTGGTTTGGTTCCAATAGGGCAAAAATCCAGGGACTAGTTCATTTTTTTTTTTTTTCATAAAATGCTAATTAGCGAAAAATCTATAATGGCGGAAATGAAATCGGAGATATACGTTTTTTAAGTTTTGAGCCAGTGATTACACTGATATAAGACACTTGGGTGTGCGACAAACGGTTTCGGAGTAACAAGCGCAAACGCGTTTGGTATTGCTATAGCGCCACCTATGGGTCGATATGGCTGGCTCCGTGTATCTGAGTAGCGAGCAAGACTACTACCATCTGACCGAGTCTCAGCTCTGTCGGCCTTACGGTTTGGGCTGCAGTATCAGTTCTAGGGAAGAAGTATAATAATAATAAATATAACTGCAAGCAGTAATCATCGGGTTCGAGCAGTCTAAGGGGACTAAGGTCGACTGCCTTCGCTGACTACGGTCAGGAATCGCACCATAACACATCCGCAACGGATGACACTTACCCATATCCAGAAAAATGAAAGAAATGGTCAGCAACGGTTAATACAGACCACGCATGCTTACACTCATATGCAGGTTTAAACAGATAAGGGACGAGTGAAATTAACCAATTCTCATGTCTCTACGATGTTCTGTTCCAGAGATATAGGTCTAGCTTAATGGTTGCTAAGTTAACCTGTTTAGTTGCTATGGATGTGGCATGGCACCTGCCATACATTATGATAGACGTGTATACATTTTTTTTAAGGCTTAAGGCCAGGAGCATCTTAAATAGATACATTGATTCACATTCATAATATTCTAGAATGCCATGGCATTTAAATTATGCTTAATTTTATACAAACACCTCACATAATACAATATACCCCATTTTGATGTTTGCTTTGAACTTCAGGAAGTCATGTTTACCATGTCTAAATGCCTAAATTTATTGAGCTGCTGCCATGTGACTGGCTGAGTAGCAATTTGGGTTTACATGCAATTAAACTGGTTTTATCTAATAAAGCTGTGTTATATATATATATCAACACTCATCTTAAAAGCAAGCAGACATGTGCTATATTTATAGATGTGTAAATATGGAGCAACGTTTAATGTGTAATACATTATATTTCTAACACTGTCTTCCTGTGAGACACATTTCATTACACACACATGCACACTCTCGATCACACAAGACACACAGAACTATACAGTGCATTCAAACTCATATGATACAGAGGGAAATGATATCCATAAACACACACGCACACTACACACCTTTATCCTGCACATATTTATCGTTCCTTTAGCAAAGCTACATGCATTGTGATCTGGTGACTCTATAAGAAAGCCATCGAAATGAATGTCTCTTCCTATGAGCATCACATTTTGCATGCTTGTTAAGTGTTATAATATGTATAATAGTACTACATGGCAAGTCAGTTGGATTATTTATTAAGGAGTATCGACATATAACATACTCGTTTCACGCTAATATAATAAAGGACCCTGTTATGGTCACAAAACAAAAAAAAACTCAACATGATTTTGATGATTATTGACCTAGAGAGTCCAAAGAAATGAACTGAGGTGGAAATTTTGAAATTGCTTGAAAATCCTTGAACAAGTTTGAAAAAGTAGTTTTTTAAATCATCACCAATAACTCACAAACCATTTGATAGACATCAATGGTTCAAGAGGCAAAGTTGTTATGAATAAGGAGATCTATCGTTTGATATCAATAGTTTGTGTATTACTCAAATGTCACGTGACGAACAGTTGTCTAGGCCACCAAAAGACATGTGCATTTTGCCATTTTTATTATTATAGCGCCACCTAGTGTCCAAACGCCACGTTCTTTTTTATGTGACATCCTAGTGATGGTCTCCAGATATTTCCTGAGCCCCTTGCTGAAATGTTAAACCGTTGTTGATTTGAGGCCATTTAAATGTGATAGGCTCCGCCCATTTTTTTATTTTGGGGCCCCTAAGCGATCGTGAAAGGAAATTTCAACTTTTTTTGATAATTATTTACCTTCACACTCCACACAAGTCATCTACATTGGTTTGGGTCTGATCGGTCAAAAACTCAGGGACAAGTTTGCGAAGAAAGGTTTCTATCAATATCTGCGATAACTCACAAACCATTTGATCGACAGAAGTTGTTCTAGAGGCAAAGTTGTTTAGAATAAGGAGATCTATCATATAATACAAATAGTTTGGTTATATGTCAAGTGTCACATGATACACAAATGTTTAAGCACTACTAAAGCGTTACTTCGCCCCCCGGTGGCCAAATGAGTTCACATTTCTTACAGACCTTAAGGACCTTGAGATGAATAAGCCCAGCGAGTGTCGTTTTGATCGGCCTCCGTTTACCCGGTGTAATGAGTGCTCAAAATTCATTGGCCAATGGCGGCCATGTTTTTTGACATACGTCAATGTCCTTTTAGATATTCATGAAGCATGAGACAAAGACCCACCATACCAATTATCAAGTCATTCGGGCAAAGGGTTGCGTAGTTATAGCCATTTTCTAGCTCATTCAAATTATAGCGCCACCTAGTGGCCAAACGCCACATTTTTTTTATTATAACTCCGGACTGAGGGTCTACACATATGTTCCAAGCCCCATGAAGATATCTCAAACAGTTCACGAGTTATGGCCATTTTAGCTAAATATGCCACTTCCGGTTTGGACGTTTTAGCGCCACCTAGCGGCCGTGAGCAGAAAATTCAACTTTTTTTCGATAACTATTTACATTCACACTCCACAGAATTCATCAACGTTGGTTTGGTTTCGATAGGGCAAAAATCCAGGGACTAGTTCATTTTTTTTTTTTTTCATAAAATGCAAATTAGCGAAAAAATTTGCATACCGGAAATGAAATCGGAGATATACGTTTTTTAAGTTTTGAGCCAGTGATTACACTGATATAAGACACTTGGGTGTGCGACCAATGGTTTAGGAGTATAAGGCGCAAACGCGCTTTTCATCGTTGTAGCGCCACCTATGGGCCGATTTGGCTGGCTCCGTGTATCTGAGTAGCGACAAGGACTACTACCATCTGACCAAGTCTCAGCTCTGTCGGTCTTACGGTTTGGGCTGCAGCATCAGTTTTAGGGCAGAATAATAATAAGAATAAAACTAACAAATACAATAGGTTTCTAGCCCTTCGGGCTCGAACCCTAATAAAACCAACAAATACAATAGGTTTCTAGCCCTTCGGGCTCGAACCCTAATTAAAGCTGCAAGCAGCATTTAGCGGGTTCGAGCAGTCTAAGGCCTCTATTGGCCTTGCCATTGTCAACTAGGCTCAGGAATGGCACCGTAACAAATCCACAACGAATGACACTCTTCCACACCAAGAAATATGACAGAAACGGTTGGTAACTTTTAATACAGACCATGCATGCGTACACTCGTATGCAAAAACGGGCGTAAACCGATAATACCTAAGGGACGAGTGCAATAAACCAATTCTCATGTCTCTATGATGATTTGTTGCAGAGATAGAGATCTTGCTAAACGGTTGCTAAGCTAACCTGTTCGGTTGCCATGGGTGTCATTTAATACCTGTCAATTCATAACACATTAAACCACAGGTCAAACGAACCAAGCCCCGTGTCTTTATAATATTCTACTGCAGAGATGTAGGTCTGGCTAGACGATTGCAAAAAATAATCTGTTTGGTTGCTAAGGGCGTGGCTTGGCAGCTGTCAATTGATAAAGAATGAAGCCATTAGCAAAACAAAGCAACTCCTGTGTCTCTAAAACATTCTATTGCACATATATAGGTCTTTTTTTTAATACAATGCACATTCTTCAAAATAGCTTATTTTGTGTTCTGAAGAATTGATAAAAAAAATACGACCAATTTAAATTGATAATTGATTCACATTCATGGTCTGCAACAATATTCCAGAAGACCTTGCCATTTAACTGATGCTTATTTGGTTGAGTCTGGTGACTCTGAAGGCCACTGGAGTACAGTGAGCTTATTGTCATGTTCAAGAAACCAGTTTGAGATCATTTGAGCTTTCTGATATGGTCCATTTTTTACTGCTGGAAGTAGCCATCAAAACATGGACTTGGTTGGCAACAATCCTCAGGTGGTATGTGTTATCTAATATATCCCATACCATATATCCAATTGTTTCTCCATTTTGATGCTCGGTTTGAACTTCAGCAAGTGTGTTTACCACGTCTGGATGCCAAAATGGATTGAGTTTATGCTATGTGACTGGCTGATTAGCAATTTGATTAGCATATGATGTATTTATTAAAGACAAGTTTAAAATAGTAATTTTAAATGTATGATATTTCACCTTTTTGACTGTTGTGAAGGCATGCCTCTTCCGATAAGAATCACATGTTGCATGCTTGTTTTGTGTCATAATATGTATAATAGTACTTAATGGCAAGTCAGTTGGATTAATTATTAAGGAGTAGCGACCTTCACCGTACTCGTTTCACGCTAATAAAAGGACCCTTTTATGGTCACAAAACAAAAAAAACTCAACATGTTTTTGATGATTATTGACCTAGAGAGTCCAGAGAAATGCACTGTGGTGGAAATTTTGAAATTGCTTGAAAATCCTTGAACAAGTTTGCAAAAGTAGGTTTTTTACATCATCACCAATAAATCACAAACCATTTGATAGAAATTAATGGTTCAAGAGGCAAAGTTGTTATGAATGAGGAGATCTATCGTTTGATATCAATAGTTTGTTTATTAGTCAAATGTCACGTGACACACCGTTGTCTAGGCCCTCAAAAGACATGTACATTTAGCCATTTTTACAATTATAGCGCCACCTAGTATCCAAACGCCACCTTCCTTTGTATGTGACCTTGGAGTGATGGTCTACACATATCATCTGAGCCCCATGATGATATGTTAAGCCGTTCTGGATTTATGGCCATTTTAATGTGATAGGCTCAGACCATTTTAAGTTTTGGCGTCCCTAAGCAGCGGTGAAAGAAAAATTTCAACTTTTTTTCAATGATTATTTACATTCACACTCCACAGAAGTCATCTGCATTGGTTTGGTTCCGATCGGTTGAAAAACCAGGAACTAGTTCGCGAAAGTAGGTTTTTGACATCATCAGCGATAACTCACGAACCGTTTGATCGATAGAAGTTGTTCCAGAGGCAAAGTTGCTCAGAATGAAGAGTACTATCATATTATAACCATAGTTTGGGTAAATGTCAAATATCACGTGATACACAGTTGTGCATGCACTCCAAAAGCGCTATTACGCCCCCCGGTGGCCGAATAAGTTCATGTTTCTTACACACCGTCAGGACCATGAGACAAATAAGCCCAGTGAGTGGCGTTTTGATCGGCCTCCGTTAACCCGGCGTAATGAGTGCTCAAACTTCATCGACCAATGGCGGCCATGTTTTTTTGATATACGCCAATGTCCATTTAGATATTTATGTAGAATGAGACAAAGACACACCATACCAAATAATAAGTCAATCGGGCAAACTGTTGCGTAGTTATAGCCATTTTCTAGCTCATTCAAATTATAGCGCCATCTAGTGGCCAAACGCCACTGTTTTTTTATTGTGACCCCGGACTGAGGGTCTACACATGTGTTCCAAGCCCCATGAAGATATCTCAAACAGTTCAGGAGTTATGGCCATTTTAGCTAAATATGTTACTTCCGGTTTGGATGTTTTAGCGCCACCTAGCGACCGTGAATTGAAAATTGAACTTTTTTTTAATAATTATTCATATTCACACTCCACAGAACGCATCAGCGTTGGTTTGGTTCCAATAGGGCAAAAATCCAGGGACTAGTTCATTTTTTTTTTTTTTCATAAAATGCTAATTAGCGAAAAATCTATAATGGCGGAAATGAAATCGGAGATATACGTTTTTTAAGTTTTGAGCCAGTGATTACACTGATATAAGACACTTGGGTGTGCGACAAACGGTTTCGGAGAAACAAGCGCAAACGCGTTTGGTATTGCTATAGCGCCACCTATGGGTCGATATGGCTGGCTCCGTGTTTCTGAGTAGCGACAAGGACTACTACCATCTGACCAAGTCTCAGCTCTGTCGGCCTTACGGTTTGGGCTGCAGTATCAGTTTTATGGCAGAATAATAATAAGAAGAAGAATAATAAAACCAACAAATACAATAGGTTTCTAGCCCTTCGGGCTCGAACCCTAATTAAAGCTGCAAGCAGCCTTTAAGCGGGTTTCGAGAATTTGCGCCATTCAATGCAGTTATGCATCCACGAACAGGCTAAGGGGTCAAACCCCAACGAACCCACGATGGATCAAAGTCCCACACACAGAAAAATTATAGAAATGATCAGTATCACCTCAAAGTAGCTTTGCATGATTACACACTCATGACTAGCTGTTTTCCCTTAATAAAAACAACAAAATAAACTTATTCAAAGTTGGTTGGTGTCAGGTAATGGTGTCATAAAATACTGCCTGCAGGTGTAGCCTTTGTCCCCTAGCAGGATTCCATCATAGTCACCTGTATAATAGAAAAATGCAGTTCTGTTAGGCCCAAAAAGGCCCAAAATTAGTAATCCAGTTAGTTTGTAAAGTCTATTTGACTTGTCACGTCCAAATAATGTGCATAACTCTCTGAAGATACTTGAGTCGTGAACAGAGCCTGGCCATTTCGCCACCAGATTTATAATGTGGAACATAGTCACACACCATCTAAGAGATGTGTTGTATAAATGAATACATTCCCTTGAATAATTATCAAACTAAATGTTATGAATGTTTACTGGCATGGTCATTTCATAATCTTTATGATCAATTATAATGTACCTGCAATAGAGAATTTTGAAATTGCTTAAAAAAATCAAAGAACTAGTTAGCAAAAGTCAGTTTTAAACACCATCACCGATAACTCGTGAACCGTTTGAGTGACATCAATGGATCAAGAGGCAAAGTTGTTCAGAATGAAGAGGAGGACTATTAAATGATATCATTAGTTTGTGTAAGTGTCAAATGTCATGTGATACACATTTGTTAAAGATATGAGATACACGTCAATTTTGCCATTTTTACTGTTTTAGCGCCACCTAGTGTCCAAACGCTACCTTCTTTTGTACGTGACCTCGGAGTGATGGTCTACACATATCAACTGAGCCCCATGATGATATGTTAAGCCCTTCTGGATTTATGGCCATTTTAATGTGATAGGATCCGCCCATTTTAAGTTTTGGCGTCCCTAAGCAACGGTGAAAAGAAATTTCAACTTTTTTTCAATGATTATTTACATTCACACTCCACAGAAGTCATCTGCATTGGTTTGGTTCCGATTGGTTGAAAAACCAAGGACTAGTTCGCGAAAGTAGGTTTTGACATCATCAGCGATAACTCACAAACCGTTTGATTGACAGACGCGTGTCCAGAGGCAAAGTTGTTCAGAATGAGAAGAGCTATCATATGATACCAATAGTTTCTTTATATGTCAAATGTCACGTGATACAGAATTGATTAAGCACTCCAAAAGCATTATTTCGCCCCCCGGTGGCCGAATGAGTTCATGTTTCTTACAGACCTTCAGGACCATGAGGCAAATAAGCCCAGCAAGTGTCGTTTTAATCGGCCTCAGTTAACACTGTCTAATGAGTGCTCACATTTAATTGACCGATGGCAGACATGTTTTTTGAGATACGCCAAAGTCCTTTTATACAGTCAAGGTTCATGACACAAAGACACACCATACCAAATAATATGTCGATCGGGCAAACGGTTGGATAGTTATAGCCCTTTTCGAGTTTGTTACTATTATAGCGCCACCTAGTGGTCAAACACCGAGTTTTTTTTATTGTGACCCCGGACTGAGGTTCTACACATATGTTATAAGCCCCGTATAGAAATCTCAAACCGTTCTCTAGGTATAGCCATTTTAATGAAATAGGCTACTTCCGGGTTTGACGTTTTGATGCCCCCTAGCGACCCTGAATCGAAATTTCAACTTTTTTTCAATGAATATTTACATTCACACTCCACAGAATTTATCAGCGTTGGTTTGGTTCCGATCGGGCAAAAATCCAGGGACTAGTTCATTTTTTATTTTTTTCATAAAATGCTAATTAGCGGGAAAATTTGCATACCGGAAATGAAATCGGAGATATATGTTTTTTAAGTTTTGAGCCAATGATTACACTGATATAAAACACTTGGGTGTGCGACAAGCGGTTTAGGAGTAACGAGCCCGAACGCGTTCAGCATCGCTGTAGCGCCACCTATAGGCCGATATGGCTGGGTCACTGTATCTGAGTAGCCTGCACAGATACAACCAACTGACCAAGCCTCAAGTTTCTACGACTTACGGTTTGGGCTGGGCGACCGGTTCTATGGCGGAAAAATAATAATAATAATTAAAGCTGCAAGCAGCATTTAGCGGGTTCGAGCAGTCTAAGGCCTCTATTGGCCTTGCCATTGTCAACTAGGCTCAGGAATGGCACCGTAACAAATCCACAACGAATGACACTCTTCCACACCAAGAAATATGACAGAAACGGTTGGTAACTTTTAATACAGACCATGCATGCGTACACTCGTATGCAAAAACGGGCGTAAACCGATAATACCTAAGGGACGAGTGCAATAAACCAATTCTCATGTCTCTATGATGATTTGTTGCAGAGATAGAGATCTTGCTAAACGGTTGCTAAGCTAACCTGTTCGGTTGCCATGGGTGTCATTTAATACCTGTCAATTCATAACACATTAAACCACAGGTCAAACGAACCAAG
This sequence comes from Triplophysa dalaica, assembly GCF_015846415.1. Lineage (NCBI taxonomy): Eukaryota > Metazoa > Chordata > Actinopteri > Cypriniformes > Nemacheilidae > Triplophysa > Triplophysa dalaica. The sequence continues at coordinate 5,816,393 of NC_079566.1, read as the reverse complement.
CCCCGTGTCTTTATAATATTCTACTGCAGAGATGTAGGTCTGGCTAGACGATTGCAAAAAATAATCTGTTTGGTTGCTAAGGGCGTGGCTTGGCAGCTGTCAATTGATAAAGAATGAAGCCATTAGCAAAACAAAGCAACTCCTGTGTCTCTAAAACATTCTATTGCACATATATAGGTCTTTTTTTTAATACAATGCACATTCTTCAAAATAGCTTATTTTGTGTTCTGAAGAATTGATAAAAAAAATACGACCAATTTAAATTGATAATTGATTCACATTCATGGTCTGCAACAATATTCCAGAAGACCTTGCCATTTAACTGATGCTTATTTGGTTGAGTCTGGTGACTCTGAAGGCCACTGGAGTACAGTGAGCTTATTGTCATGTTCAAGAAACCAGTTTGAGATCATTTGAGCTTTCTGATATGGTCCATTTTTTACTGCTGGAAGTAGCCATCAAAACATGGACTTGGTTGGCAACAATCCTCAGGTGGTATGTGTTATCTAATATATCCCATACCATATATCCAATTGTTTCTCCATTTTGATGCTCGGTTTGAACTTCAGCAAGTGTGTTTACCACGTCTGGATGCCAAAATGGATTGAGTTTATGCTATGTGACTGGCTGATTAGCAATTTGATTAGCATATGATGTATTTATTAAAGACAAGTTTAAAATAGTAATTTTAAATGTATGATATTTCACCTTTTTGACTGTTGTGAAGGCATGCCTCTTCCGATAAGAATCACATGTTGCATGCTTGTTTTGTGTCATAATATGTATAATAGTACTTAATGGCAAGTCAGTTGGATTAATTATTAAGGAGTAGCGACCTTCACCGTACTCGTTTCACGCTAATATAATAAAGGACCCTGTTATGGTCACAAAACAAAAAAACTCAACATGTTTTTGATGATTATTGACCTAGAGAGTCCAGAGAAATGCACTGTGGTGGAAATTTTGAAATTGCTTGAAAATCCTTGAACAAGTTTGCAAAAGTAGGTTTTTTACATCATCACCAATAAATCACAAACCATTTGATAGAAATTAATGGTTCAAGAGGCAAAGTTGTTATGAATGAGGAGATCTATCGTTTGATATCAATAGTTTGTTTATTAGTCAAATGTCACGTGACACACCGTTGTCTAGGCCCTCAAAAGACATGTACATTTAGCCATTTTTACAATTATAGCGCCACCTAGTATCCAAACGCCACCTTCCTTTGTATGTGACCTTGGAGTGATGGTCTACACATATCATCTGAGCCCCATGATGATATGTTAAGCCGTTCTGGATTTATGGCCATTTTAATGTGATAGGCTCAGACCATTTTAAGTTTTGGCGTCCCTAAGCAGCGGTGAAAGAAAAATTTCAACTTTTTTTCAATGATTATTTACATTCACACTCCACAGAAGTCATCTGCATTGGTTTGGTTCCGATCGGTTGAAAAACCAGGAACTAGTTCGCGAAAGTAGGTTTTTGACATCATCAGCGATAACTCACGAACCGTTTGATCGATAGAAGTTGTTCCAGAGGCAAAGTTGCTCAGAATGAAGAGTACTATCATATTATAACCATAGTTTGGGTAAATGTCAAATATCACGTGATACACAGTTGTGCATGCACTCCAAAAGCGCTATTACGCCCCCCGGTGGCCGAATAAGTTCATGTTTCTTACACACCGTCAGGACCATGAGACAAATAAGCCCAGTGAGTGGCGTTTTGATCGGCCTCCGTTAACCCGGCGTAATGAGTGCTCAAACTTCATCGACCAATGGCGGCCATGTTTTTTTGATATACGCCAATGTCCATTTAGATATTTATGTAGAATGAGACAAAGACACACCATACCAAATAATAAGTCAATCGGGCAAACTGTTGCGTAGTTATAGCCATTTTCTAGCTCATTCAAATTATAGCGCCATCTAGTGGCCAAACGCCACTGTTTTTTTATTGTGACCCCGGACTGAGGGTCTACACATGTGTTCCAAGCCCCATGAAGATATCTCAAACAGTTCAGGAGTTATGGCCATTTTAGCTAAATATGTTACTTCCGGTTTGGATGTTTTAGCGCCACCTAGCGACCGTGAATTGAAAATTGAACTTTTTTTTAATAATTATTCATATTCACACTCCACAGAACGCATCAGCGTTGGTTTGGTTCCAATAGGGCAAAAATCCAGGGACTAGTTCATTTTTTTTTTTTTTCATAAAATGCTAATTAGCGAAAAATCTATAATGGCGGAAATGAAATCGGAGATATACGTTTTTTAAGTTTTGAGCCAGTGATTACACTGATATAAGACACTTGGGTGTGCGACAAACGGTTTCGGAGAAACAAGCGCAAACGCGTTTGGTATTGCTATAGCGCCACCTATGGGTCGATATGGCTGGCTCCGTGTTTCTGAGTAGCGACAAGGACTACTACCATCTGACCAAGTCTCAGCTCTGTCGGCCTTACGGTTTGGGCTGCAGTATCAGTTTTATGGCAGAATAATAATAAGAAGAAGAATAATTAAAGCTGCAAGCAGCATTTAGCGGGTTCGAGCAGTCTAAGGCCTCTATTGGCCTTGCCATTGTCAACTAGGCTCAGGAATGGCACCGTAACAAATCCACAACGAATGACACTCTTCCACACCAAGAAATATGACAGAAACGGTTGGTAACTTTTAATACAGACCATGCATGCGTACACTCGTATGCAAAAACGGGCGTAAACCGATAATACCTAAGGGACGAGTGCAATAAACCATTTCTCATGTCTCTATGATGATTTGTTGCAGAGATAGAGATCTTGCTAAACGGTTGCTAAGCTAACCTGTTCGGTTGCCATGGGTGTCAATTAATACCTGTCAATTAATAACACATCAAACCACAAGTCAAACGAACCAAGCCCCGTGTCTTTATAATATTCTACTGCAGAGATGTAGGTCTGGCTAGACGATTGCAAAAAATAATCTGTTTGGTTGCTAAGGGTGTGGCTTGGCAGCTGTCAATTGATAAAGAACGAAGCCATTAGCAAAACAAAGCAACTCCTGTGTCTCTAAAACATTCTATTGCACAGATATAGGTCTTTTTTTTAATACAATGCACATTCTTCAAAATAGCTTATTTTTTGTTCTGAAGAATTGATAAAAAAATACGACCAATTTAAATAGATAATTGATTCACATTCATGGTCTGCAACAATATTCCAGAAGACCTTGCCATTTAAGTGATGCTTATTTGGTTGAGTCTGGTGACTCTGAAGGCCATTGGAGTACAGTGAGCTCATTGTCATGTTCAAGAAACCAGTTTGAGATCATTTGAGCTTTCTGACATGGTCGATTTTTTTTACTGCTGGAAGTAGCCATCAAAACATGGACATGGTTGGCAACAATCCTCAGGTGGTATGTGTTATCTAATATATCCCATACCATATATCCAATTGTTTCTCCATTTTGATGCTCGGTTTGAACTTCAGCAAGTGTGTTTACCACGTCTAGATGCCAAAATGGATTGAGTTTATGCTATGTGACTGGCTGATTAGCAATTTGACTAGCAAATGATGTATTTATTAATGACAAGTTTAAAATAGTAATTTTAAATGTATGATATTTCACCTTTTTGACTGTTGTGAAGGCATGCCTCTTCCGATAAGAATCACATGTTGCATGCTTGTTTTGTGTCATAATATGTATAATAGTACTTAATGGCAAGTCAGTTGGATTAATTATTAAGGAGTGGTGACCTTCACCACACTTGTTTCACGCTAATATAATAAAGGACCCTGTTATGGTCACAAAACAAAAAAAAACTCAACATGTTTTTGATGATTATTGACCTAGAGAGTCCAGAGAAATGTACTGTGGTGGAAATTTTGTAATTGCTTGAAAATCTTTGAACAAGTTTGCAAAAGTAGATTTTATACATCATCACCAATAACTCACAAACCATTTGATAGACATCAATGGTTCAAGAGGCAAAGTTGTTATGAATGAGGAGATCTATCGTTTGATATCAATAGTTTGTGTATTAGTCAAATGTCACATGACACAAAGTTGTCCAGGCCACCAAAATACATGTACATTTTGCCTTTTTTAATGTTTTAGCGCCACCTAGTATCCAAACGCCACCTTCCTTTGTATGTGACCTTGGAGTGATGGTCTACACATACCATCTGAGCCCCATGATGATATGTTAAGCCGTTCTGGATTTATGGCCATTTTAATGTGATAGGCTCAGACCATTTTAAGTTTTGGCGTCCCTAAGCAGCGGTGAAAGAAAAATTTCAACTTTTTTTCAATGATTATTTACATTCACACTCCACAGAAGTCATCTGCATTGGTTTGGTTCCTATCGGTTGAAAAACCAGGAACTAGTTCGCGAAAGTAGGTTTTTGACATCATCAGCGATAACTCACGAACCGTTTGATCAATAGAAGTTGTTCCAGAGGCAAAGTTGCTCAGAATGAAGAGTACTATCATATTATAACCATAGTTTGGGTAAATGTCAAATATCACGTGATACACAGTTGTGCATGCAGTCCAAAAGCGCTATTACGCCCCCAGGTGGCCGAATAAGTTCATGTTTCTTACACACCGTCAGGACCATGAGACAAATAAGCCCAGTGAGTGGCGTTTTGATCGGCCTCCGTTAACCCGGCGTAATGAGTGCTCAAACTTCATCGACCAATGGCGGCCATGTTTTTTGATATACGCCAATGTCCATTTAGATATTTATGTAGAATGAGACAAAGACACACCATACCAAATAATAAGTCAATCGGGCAAACTGTTGCGTAGTTATAGACATTTTCTAGCTCATTCAAATTATAGCGCCATCTAGTGGCCAAACGCCACTGTCTTTTTATTGTGACCCCGGACTGAGGGTCTACACATGTGTTCCAAGCCCCATGAAGATATCTCAAACAGTTCAGGAGTTATGGCCATTTTAGCTAAATATGTTACTTCCGGTTTGGATGTTTTAGCGCCACCTAGCGACCGTGAATTGAAAATTGAACTTTTTTTTAATAATTATTCATATTCACACTCCACAGAACTCATCAGCGTTGGTTTGGTTCCAATAGGGCAAAAATCCAGGGACTAGTTCATTTTTTTTTTTTTTCATAAAATGCTAATTAGCGAAAAATCTATAATGGCGGAAATGAAATCGGAGATATACGTTTTTTAAGTTTTGAGCCAGTGATTACACTGATATAAGACACTTGGGTGTGCGACAAACGGTTTCGGAGTAACAAGCGCAAACGCGTTTGGTATTGCTATAGCGCCACCTATGGGTCGATATGGCTGGCTCCGTGTATCTGAGTAGCGACAAGGACTACTACCATCTGACCAAGTCTCAGCTCTGTCGGCCTTACGGTTTGGGCTGCAGTATCAGTTTTATGGCAGAATAATAATAAGAAGAAGAATTAAAGCTGCAAGCAGCATTTAGCGGGTTCGAGCAGTCTAAGGCGTCTATTGGCCTTGCCATTGTCAACTAGGCTCAGGAATGGCACCGTAACAAATCCACAACGAATGACACTCTTCCACACCAAGAAATATGACAGAAACGGTTGGTAACTTTTAATACAGACCATGCATGCGTACACTCGTATGCAAAAACGGGCGTAAACCGATAATACCTAAGGGACGAGTGCAATAAACCATTTCTCATGTCTCTATGATGATTTGTTGCAGAGATAGAGATCTTGCTAAACGGTTGCTAAACTAACCTGTTCGGTTGCCATGGGTGTCAATTAATACCTGTCAATTAATAACACATCAAACCACAAGCCAAACGAACCAAGCCCCGTGTCTTTATAATATTCTACTGCAGAGATGTAGGTCTGGCTAGACGATTGCAAAAAATAATCTGTTTGGTTGCTAAGGGCGTGGCTTGGCAGCTGTCAATTGATAAAGAATGAAGCCATTAGCAAAACAAAGCAACTCCTGTGTCTCTAAAACATTCTATTGCACATATATAGGTCTTTTTTTTAATACAATGCACATTCTTCAAAATAGCTTATTTTGTGTTCTGAAGAATTGATAAAAAAAATACGACCAATTTAAATAGATAATTGATTCACATTCATGGTCTGCAACAATATTCCAGAAGACCTTGCCATTTAAGTGATGCTTATTTGGTTGAGTCTGGTGACTCTGAAGGCCATTGGAGTACAGTGAGCTCATTATCATGTTTAAGAAACCAGTTTGAGATCATTTGAGCTTTCTGACATGGTCCATTTTTTACTGCTGGAAGTAGCCATCAAAACATGGACATGGTTGGCAACAATCCTCAGGTGGTATGTGTTATCTAATATATCCCATACCATATATCCAATTGTTTCTCCATTTTGATGCTCGGTTTGAACTTCAGCAAGTGTGTTTACCACGTCTAGAAGCCAAAATGGATTGAGTTTATGCTATGTGACTGGCTGATTAGCAATTTGATTAGCAAATGATGTACTTATTAAAGACAAGTTTAAAACAGTAATTTTAAATGTATGATATTTCACCTTTTTGACTGTTGTGAAGGCATGCCTCTTCCGATAAGGATCACATGTTGCATGCTTGTTTTGTGTCATAATATGTATAATAGTACTTAATGGCAAGTCAGTTGGATTAATTATTAAGGAGTAGCGACCTTCACCGTACTCGTTTCACGCTAATATAATAAAGGACCCTGTTATGGTCACAAAACAAAAAAAACTCAACATGTTTTTGATGATTATTGACCTAGAGAGTCCAGAGAAATGTACTGTGGTGGAAATTTTGAAATTGCTTGAAAATCCTTGAACAAGTTTGCAAAAGTAGGTTTTTTACATCATCACCAATAACTCACAAACCATTTGATAGACATCAATGGTTCAAGAGGCAAAGTTGTTATGAATGAGGAGATCTATCGTTTGATATCAATAGTTTGTGTATTAGTCAAATGTCACGTGACACACCGTTGTCTAGGCCACCAAAAGACATGTACATTTAGCCATTTTTACTATTATAGCGCCACCTAGTGTCCAAACGCCACGTTATTTTGTATGTGACCTCGGAGTGATGGTCTACATATATTTCCCGAGGCATATGATGATATGTTTAGCTGTTCTGGATTTATGGCCATTTAAATGTGATAGGCTCCACCCATTTTTTTATTTTGGCGCCCCTAAGCGACCGTGAAAGGAAATTTTAACTTTTTTTCAATAATTATTTACAAACACTTCCCAAAGAAGTCATCTGCATTGTTTTGGTTCCGATCGGTCGAAAATCCAACGACTAGTTCGCGAAAGTAGGTTTTTGACATCATCAGCAATAACTCACGAACCGTTCGATCGATAGAAGTTGTTCCAGAGGCAAAGTTGCTCAGAATGAAGAGTACTATCATATGATACCAATAGTTTCTGTATATGTCAAATGTCACGTGATACACAATTGTTTAAGCACTCCTAAAGCGTTATTTCGCCCCCCGGTGGCCGAATGAGTTCACATTTCTTACAGACCTTAAAGACCATGAGACGAATAAGCCCAGCGAGCGTCGTTTTGTTCGGCCTCCGTTAACCCGGTCTAATAAGTGCTCAAACTTCATTGGCCAATGGCGGCCATGTTTTTTAAGATACGCCAATGTCCTTTTAGATATTCATGTAGAATGAGACAAAGACACACCATACCAAATAATAAGTCAATCGGGCAAACTGTTGCGTAGTTATGGCCATTTTCTAGCTCATTCAAATTATAGCGCCACCTAGTGGCCAAACGCAACATTTTTTTTACCTTGACCCCGGATTGAGGGTCTACACATATGTTCCAAGCCCCATGAAGATATCTCAAACAGTTCAGGAGTTATGGCCATTTTAGTTCAATATGTTACTTCCGTTTTGGACATTTTTGCGCCCTCTAGCGATGGGGGATGAAAATTTCAACTTTTTTTTAATAATTATTCATATTCACACTCCACAGAACTCATCAGCGTTGGTTTGGTTCCGATAGGGCAAAAATCCAGGGACTAGTTCATTTTTTATTTTTTTCATAAAATGCTAATTAGCGAAAAATCTATAATGGCGGAAATGAAATCGGAGATATACGTTTTTTAAGTTTTGAGCCAGTGATTACTCTGATATAAAACACTTGGGTGTGCGACAAACGGTTTAGGAGTAACAAGCGTAAACGCGTTTTTTATCGCTGTAGCGCCACCTATGGGTCGATTTGGCTGGCTCCGTGTATCTGAGTAGCGACAAGGACTACTACCATCTGACCGAGTCTCAGCTCTGTCGGCCTTACGGTTTGGGCTGCAGTATCAGTTCTAGGGAAGAAGTATAATAATAATTAAAGCTGCAAGCAGCATTTAGCGGGTTCGAGCAGTCTAAGGCCTCTATTGGCCTTGCCATTGTCAACTAGGCTCAGGAATGGCACCGTAACAAATCCACAACGAATGACACTCTTCCACACCAAGAAATATGACAGAAACGGTTGGTAACTTTTAATACAGACCATGCATGCGTACACTCGTATGCAAAAACGGGCGTAAACCGATAATACCTAAGGGACGAGTGCAATAAACCATTTCTCATGTCTCTATGATGATTTGTTGCAGAGATAGAGATCTTGCTAAACGGTTGCTAAGCTAACCTGTTCGGTTGCCATGGGTGTCAATTAATACCTGTCAATTAATAACACATCAAACCACAAGTCAAACGAACCAAGCCCCGTGTCTTTATAATATTCTACTGCAGAGATGTAGGTCTGGCTAGACGATTGCAAAAAATAATCTGTTTGGTTGCTAAGGGCGTGGCTTGGCAGCTGTCAATTGATAAAGAATGAAGCCATTAGCAAAACAAAGCAACTCCTGTGTCTCCAAAACATTCTATTGCACATATATAGGTCTTTTTTTTAATACAATGCACATTCTTCAAAATAGCTTATTTTGTGTTCTGAAGAATTGATAAAAAAATACGACCAATTTAAATAGATAATTGATTCACATTCATGGTCTGCAACAATATTCCAGAAGACCTTGCCATTTAAGTGATGCTTATTTGGTTGAGTCTGGTGACTCTGAAGGCCATTGGAGTACAGTGAGCTCATTGTCATGTTCAAGAAACCAGTTTGAGATCATTTGAGCTTTCTGACATGGTCGATTTTTTTTACTGCTGGAAGTAGCCATCAAAACATGGACATGGTTGGCAACAATCCTCAGGTGGTATGTGTTATCTAATATATCCCATACCATATATCCAATTGTTTCTCCATTTTGATGCTCGGTTTGAACTTCAGCAAGTGTTTACCACGTCTAGAAGCCAAAATGGATTGAGTTTATGCTATGTGACTGGCTAATTAGCAATTTGACTAGCAAATGATGTATTTATTAAAGACAAGTTTAAAATAGTAATTTTAAATGTATGATATTTCACCTTTTTGACTTTTGTGAAGGCATGCCTCTTCCGATAAGAATCACATGTTGCATGCTTGTTTTGTGTCATAATATGTATAATAGTACTTAATGGCAAGTCAGTTGGATTATTTCTTAAGGAGTAGCGACCTATAACATACTCGTTTCACGCTAATATAATAAAGCACCCTGTTATGGTCACAAAACTAAAAAATACTCAACATATTTTTGATGATTATTGACCTAGAGAGTCCAAAGAAATGTACTGTGGTGGAAATTTTGAAATTGCTTGAAAATCCTTGAACAAGTTAGCAAAAGTAGGTTTTTTACATCATAACCAATAAGTCACAAACAATTTGATAGACATCAATGGTTCAAGAGGCAAAGTTGTTATGAATAAGGAGATCTATCGTTTGATATGAATAGTTTTTGTATTAGTCAAATGTCACGTGACACAGAGTTGTCTAGGCCACCAAAAGACATGTACATTTAGCCATTTTTACTGTTATAGCACCACCTAGTGTCCAAACGCCATGTTATTTTGTATTGGACCTCGGAGTGATGATCTACATATATTTCCCGAGGCATATGATGATATGTTAAGCCGTTCTGGATTTATGGCCATTTAAATGTGATAGGCTCCACCCATTCTTTTATTTTGGCGCCCCTAAGCGACCGTGAAAGGAAATTTCTACTTTTTTTCAATAATTATTTACAAACACTTCCCACAGAAGTCATCTGCATTGTTTTGGTTCCGATCGGTCGAAAATCCAACGACTAGTTTGCGAAGGTAGGTTTTTGACCTCATCAGCGATAACTCACAAACTATTCGATTGACAGAAGTTGTTCCAGAGGCAAAGTTGCTCAGATAGAAGAGTACTATCCTATGATACCAATAGTTTCTGTATATGTCAAATGTCACGTGATACACAATTGTTTAAGCACTCCTAAAGCGTTATTTCGCCCCCCGGTGGCCGAATGAGTTCACATTTCTTACAGACCTTAAAGACCATGAGACGAATAAGCCCAGCGAGCGTTGTTTTGTTCGGCCTCCGTTAACCCGGTCTAATAAGTGCTCAAACTTCATTGGCCAATGGCGGCCATGTTTTTTAAGATACGCCAATGTCCTTTTAGATATTCATGTAGAATGAGACAAAGACACACCATACCAAATAATAAGTCAATCGGGCAAACTGTTGCGTAGTTATGGCCATTTTGTAGCTCATCCAAATTATAGCGCCACCTAGTGGCCAAACGCAGGATTCTTTTTACTGTGACCCCGGATTGAGGGTCTACACATATGTTCCAAGCCCCATGAAGATATATCAAACAGTTCAGGAGTTATGGCCATTTTAGTTCAATATGTTACTTCCGTTTTGGACATTTTTGCGCCCTCTAGCGATGGGGGATGAAAATTTCAACTTTTTTTTAATAATTATTCATATTCACACTCCACAGAACTCATCAGCGTTGGTTTGGTTCCAATAGGGCAAAAATCCAGGGACTAGTTCATTTTTTATTTTTTTCATAAAATGCTAATTAGCGAAAAAATTTGCATACCGGAAATGAATTCGGAGATATACATTTTTTAAGTTTTGAGCCAGTGATTACTCTGATATAAAATACTTGGGTGTGCAACAAACGGTTTAGGAGTAACATGCGTAAACGCGTTTTTTATCGCTGTAGCGCCACCTATGGGTCGATTTGGCTGGCTCCGTGTATCTGAGTAGCGACAAGGACTACAACCATCTGACCAAGTCTCAGCCCTGTCGGCCTTACGGTTTGGGCTGCAGTATCAGTTCTAGGGAAGAAGTATAATAATAATAATAAAACCAACAAATACAATAGGTTTCTAGCCCTTCGGGCTCGAACCCTAATAAAACCAACAAATACAATAGGTTTCTAGCCCTTCGGGCTCGAACCCTAATTAAAGCTGCAAGCAGCCTTTAAGCGGGTTTCGAGAATTTGCGCCATTCAATGCAGTTATGCATCCACGAACAGGCTAAGGGGTCAAACCCCAACGAACCCACGATGGATCAAAGTCCCACACACAGAAAAATTATAGAAATGATCAGTATCACCTCAAAGTAGCTTTGCATGATTACACACTCATGACTAGCTGTTTTCCCTTAATAAAAACAACAAAATAAACTTATTCAAAGTTGGTTGGTGTCAGGTAATGGTGTCATAAAATACTGCCTGCAGGTGTAGCCTTTGTCCCCTAGCAGGATTCCATCATAGTCACCTGTATAATAGAAAAATGCAGTTCTGTTAGGCCCAAAAAGGCCCAAAATTAGTAATCCAGTTAGTTTGTAAAGTCTATTTGACTTGTCACGTCCAAATAATGTGCATAACTCTCTGAAGATACTTGAGTCGTGAACAGAGCCTGGCCATTTCGCCACCAGATTTATAATGTGGAACATAGTCACACACCATCTAAGAGATGTGTTGTATAAATGAATACATTCCCTTGAATAATTATCAAACTAAATGTTATGAATGTTTACTGGCATGGTCATTTCATAATCTTTATGATCAATTATAATGTACCTGCAATAGAGAATTTTGAAATTGCTTAAAAAAATCAAAGAACTAGTTAGCAAAAGTCAGTTTTAAACACCATCACCGATAACTCGTGAACCGTTTGAGTGACATCAATGGATCAAGAGGCAAAGTTGTTCAGAATGAAGAGGAGGACTATTAAATGATATCATTAGTTTGTGTAAGTGTCAAATGTCATGTGATACACATTTGTTAAAGATATGAGATACACGTCAATTTTGCCATTTTTACTGTTTTAGCGCCACCTAGTGTCCAAACGCTACCTTCTTTTGTACGTGACCTCGGAGTGATGGTCTACACATATCAACTGAGCCCCATGATGATATGTTAAGCCCTTCTGGATTTATGGCCATTTTAATGTGATAGGATCCGCCCATTTTAAGTTTTGGCGTCCCTAAGCAACGGTGAAAAGAAATTTCAACTTTTTTTCAATGATTATTTACATTCACACTCCACAGAAGTCATCTGCATTGGTTTGGTTCCGATTGGTTGAAAAACCAAGGACTAGTTCGCGAAAGTAGGTTTTGACATCATCAGCGATAACTCACAAACCGTTTGATTGACAGACGCGTGTCCAGAGGCAAAGTTGTTCAGAATGAGAAGAGCTATCATATGATACCAATAGTTTCTTTATATGTCAAATGTCACGTGATACAGAATTGATTAAGCACTCCAAAAGCATTATTTCGCCCCCCGGTGGCCGAATGAGTTCATGTTTCTTACAGACCTTCAGGACCATGAGGCAAATAAGCCCAGCAAGTGTCGTTTTAATCGGCCTCAGTTAACACTGTCTAATGAGTGCTCACATTTAATTGACCGATGGCAGACATGTTTTTTGAGATACGCCAAAGTCCTTTTATACAGTCAAGGTTCATGACACAAAGACACACCATACCAAATAATATGTCGATCGGGCAAACGGTTGGATAGTTATAGCCCTTTTCGAGTTTGTTACTATTATAGCGCCACCTAGTGGTCAAACACCGAGTTTTTTTTATTGTGACCCCGGACTGAGGTTCTACACATATGTTATAAGCCCCGTATAGAAATCTCAAACCGTTCTCTAGGTATAGCCATTTTAATGAAATAGGCTACTTCCGGGTTTGACGTTTTGATGCCCCCTAGCGACCCTGAATCGAAATTTCAACTTTTTTTCAATGAATATTTACATTCACACTCCACAGAATTTATCAGCGTTGGTTTGGTTCCGATCGGGCAAAAATCCAGGGACTAGTTCATTTTTTATTTTTTTCATAAAATGCTAATTAGCGGGAAAATTTGCATACCGGAAATGAAATCGGAGATATATGTTTTTTAAGTTTTGAGCCAATGATTACACTGATATAAAACACTTGGGTGTGCGACAAGCGGTTTAGGAGTAACGAGCCCGAACGCGTTCAGCATCGCTGTAGCGCCACCTATAGGCCGATATGGCTGGGTCACTGTATCTGAGTAGCCTGCACAGATACAACCAACTGACCAAGCCTCAAGTTTCTACGACTTACGGTTTGGGCTGGGCGACCGGTTCTATGGCGGAAAAATAATAATAATAATTAAAGCTGCAAGCAGCATTTAGCGGGTTCGAGCAGTCTAAGGCCTCTATTGGCCTTGCCATTGTCAACTAGGCTCAGGAATGGCACCGTAACAAATCCACAACGAATGACACTCTTCCACACCAAGAAATATGACAGAAACGGTTGGTAACTTTTAATACAGACCATGCATGCGTACACTCGTATGCAAAAACGGGCGTAAACCGATAATACCTAAGGGACGAGTGCAATAAACCAATTCTCATGTCTCTATGATGATTTGTTGCAGAGATAGAGATCTTGCTAAACGGTTGCTAAGCTAACCTGTTCGGTTGCCATGGGTGTCATTTAATACCTGTCAATTCATAACACATTAAACCACAGGTCAAACGAACCAAGCCCCGTGTCTTTATAATATTCTACTGCAGAGATGTAGGTCTGGCTAGACGATTGCAAAAAATAATCTGTTTGGTTGCTAAGGGCGTGGCTTGGCAGCTGTCAATTGATAAAGAATGAAGCCATTAGCAAAACAAAGCAACTCCTGTGTCTCTAAAACATTCTATTGCACATATATAGGTCTTTTTTTTAATACAATGCACATTCTTCAAAATAGCTTATTTTGTGTTCTGAAGAATTGATAAAAAAAATACGACCAATTTAAATTGATAATTGATTCACATTCATGGTCTGCAACAATATTCCAGAAGACCTTGCCATTTAACTGATGCTTATTTGGTTGAGTCTGGTGACTCTGAAGGCCACTGGAGTACAGTGAGCTTATTGTCATGTTCAAGAAACCAGTTTGAGATCATTTGAGCTTTCTGATATGGTCCATTTTTTACTGCTGGAAGTAGCCATCAAAACATGGACTTGGTTGGCAACAATCCTCAGGTGGTATGTGTTATCTAATATATCCCATACCATATATCCAATTGTTTCTCCATTTTGATGCTCGGTTTGAACTTCAGCAAGTGTGTTTACCACGTCTGGATGCCAAAATGGATTGAGTTTATGCTATGTGACTGGCTGATTAGCAATTTGATTAGCATATGATGTATTTATTAAAGACAAGTTTAAAATAGTAATTTTAAATGTATGATATTTCACCTTTTTGACTGTTGTGAAGGCATGCCTCTTCCGATAAGAATCACATGTTGCATGCTTGTTTTGTGTCATAATATGTATAATAGTACTTAATGGCAAGTCAGTTGGATTAATTATTAAGGAGTAGCGACCTTCACCGTACTCGTTTCACGCTAATATAATAAAGGACCCTGTTATGGTCACAAAACAAAAAAAACTCAACATGTTTTTGATGATTATTGACCTAGAGAGTCCAGAGAAATGCACTGTGGTGGAAATTTTGAAATTGCTTGAAAATCCTTGAACAAGTTTGCAAAAGTAGGTTTTTTACATCATCACCAATAAATCACAAACCATTTGATAGAAATTAATGGTTCAAGAGGCAAAGTTGTTATGAATGAGGAGATCTATCGTTTGATATCAATAGTTTGTTTATTAGTCAAATGTCACGTGACACACCGTTGTCTAGGCCCTCAAAAGACATGTACATTTAGCCATTTTTACAATTATAGCGCCACCTAGTATCCAAACGCCACCTTCCTTTGTATGTGACCTTGGAGTGATGGTCTACACATATCATCTGAGCCCCATGATGATATGTTAAGCCGTTCTGGATTTATGGCCATTTTAATGTGATAGGCTCAGACCATTTTAAGTTTTGGCGTCCCTAAGCAGCGGTGAAAGAAAAATTTCAACTTTTTTTCAATGATTATTTACATTCACACTCCACAGAAGTCATCTGCATTGGTTTGGTTCCGATCGGTTGAAAAACCAGGAACTAGTTCGCGAAAGTAGGTTTTTGACATCATCAGCGATAACTCACGAACCGTTTGATCGATAGAAGTTGTTCCAGAGGCAAAGTTGCTCAGAATGAAGAGTACTATCATATTATAACCATAGTTTGGGTAAATGTCAAATATCACGTGATACACAGTTGTGCATGCACTCCAAAAGCGCTATTACGCCCCCCGGTGGCCGAATAAGTTCATGTTTCTTACACACCGTCAGGACCATGAGACAAATAAGCCCAGTGAGTGGCGTTTTGATCGGCCTCCGTTAACCCGGCGTAATGAGTGCTCAAACTTCATCGACCAATGGCGGCCATGTTTTTTTGATATACGCCAATGTCCATTTAGATATTTATGTAGAATGAGACAAAGACACACCATACCAAATAATAAGTCAATCGGGCAAACTGTTGCGTAGTTATAGCCATTTTCTAGCTCATTCAAATTATAGCGCCATCTAGTGGCCAAACGCCACTGTTTTTTTATTGTGACCCCGGACTGAGGGTCTACACATGTGTTCCAAGCCCCATGAAGATATCTCAAACAGTTCAGGAGTTATGGCCATTTTAGCTAAATATGTTACTTCCGGTTTGGATGTTTTAGCGCCACCTAGCGACCGTGAATTGAAAATTGAACTTTTTTTTAATAATTATTCATATTCACACTCCACAGAACGCATCAGCGTTGGTTTGGTTCCAATAGGGCAAAAATCCAGGGACTAGTTCATTTTTTTTTTTTTTCATAAAATGCTAATTAGCGAAAAATCTATAATGGCGGAAATGAAATCGGAGATATACGTTTTTTAAGTTTTGAGCCAGTGATTACACTGATATAAGACACTTGGGTGTGCGACAAACGGTTTCGGAGAAACAAGCGCAAACGCGTTTGGTATTGCTATAGCGCCACCTATGGGTCGATATGGCTGGCTCCGTGTTTCTGAGTAGCGACAAGGACTACTACCATCTGACCAAGTCTCAGCTCTGTCGGCCTTACGGTTTGGGCTGCAGTATCAGTTTTATGGCAGAATAATAATAAGAAGAAGAATAATAAAACCAACAAATACAATAGGTTTCTAGCCCTTCGGGCTCGAACCCTAATTAAAGCTGCAAGCAGCCTTTAAGCGGGTTTCGAGAATTTGCGCCATTCAATGCAGTTATGCATCCACGAACAGGCTAAGGGGTCAAACCCCAACGAACCCACGATGGATCAAAGTCCCACACACAGAAAAATTATAGAAATGATCAGTATCACCTCAAAGTAGCTTTGCATGATTACACACTCATGACTAGCTGTTTTCCCTTAATAAAAACAACAAAATAAACTTATTCAAAGTTGGTTGGTGTCAGGTAATGGTGTCATAAAATACTGCCTGCAGGTGTAGCCTTTGTCCCCTAGCAGGATTCCATCATAGTCACCTGTATAATAGAAAAATGCAGTTCTGTTAGGCCCAAAAAGGCCCAAAATTAGTAATCCAGTTAGTTTGTAAAGTCTATTTGACTTGTCACGTCCAAATAATGTGCATAACTCTCTGAAGATACTTGAGTCGTGAACAGAGCCTGGCCATTTCGCCACCAGATTTATAATGTGGAACATAGTCACACACCATCTAAGAGATGTGTTGTATAAATGAATACATTCCCTTGAATAATTATCAAACTAAATGTTATGAATGTTTACTGGCATGGTCATTTCATAATCTTTATGATCAATTATAATGTACCTGCAATAGAGAATTTTGAAATTGCTTAAAAAAATCAAAGAACTAGTTAGCAAAAGTCAGTTTTAAACACCATCACCGATAACTCGTGAACCGTTTGAGTGACATCAATGGATCAAGAGGCAAAGTTGTTCAGAATGAAGAGGAGGACTATTAAATGATATCATTAGTTTGTGTAAGTGTCAAATGTCATGTGATACACATTTGTTAAAGATATGAGATACACGTCAATTTTGCCATTTTTACTGTTTTAGCGCCACCTAGTGTCCAAACGCTACCTTCTTTTGTACGTGACCTCGGAGTGATGGTCTACACATATCAACTGAGCCCCATGATGATATGTTAAGCCCTTCTGGATTTATGGCCATTTTAATGTGATAGGATCCGCCCATTTTAAGTTTTGGCGTCCCTAAGCAACGGTGAAAAGAAATTTCAACTTTTTTTCAATGATTATTTACATTCACACTCCACAGAAGTCATCTGCATTGGTTTGGTTCCGATTGGTTGAAAAACCAAGGACTAGTTCGCGAAAGTAGGTTTTGACATCATCAGCGATAACTCACAAACCGTTTGATTGACAGACGCGTGTCCAGAGGCAAAGTTGTTCAGAATGAGAAGAGCTATCATATGATACCAATAGTTTCTTTATATGTCAAATGTCACGTGATACAGAATTGATTAAGCACTCCAAAAGCATTATTTCGCCCCCCGGTGGCCGAATGAGTTCATGTTTCTTACAGACCTTCAGGACCATGAGGCAAATAAGCCCAGCAAGTGTCGTTTTAATCGGCCTCAGTTAACACTGTCTAATGAGTGCTCACATTTAATTGACCGATGGCAGACATGTTTTTTGAGATACGCCAAAGTCCTTTTATACAGTCAAGGTTCATGACACAAAGACACACCATACCAAATAATATGTCGATCGGGCAAACGGTTGGATAGTTATAGCCCTTTTCGAGTTTGTTACTATTATAGCGCCACCTAGTGGTCAAACACCGAGTTTTTTTTATTGTGACCCCGGACTGAGGTTCTACACATATGTTATAAGCCCCGTATAGAAATCTCAAACCGTTCTCTAGGTATAGCCATTTTAATGAAATAGGCTACTTCCGGGTTTGACGTTTTGATGCCCCCTAGCGACCCTGAATCGAAATTTCAACTTTTTTTCAATGAATATTTACATTCACACTCCACAGAATTTATCAGCGTTGGTTTGGTTCCGATCGGGCAAAAATCCAGGGACTAGTTCATTTTTTATTTTTTTCATAAAATGCTAATTAGCGGGAAAATTTGCATACCGGAAATGAAATCGGAGATATATGTTTTTTAAGTTTTGAGCCAATGATTACACTGATATAAAACACTTGGGTGTGCGACAAGCGGTTTAGGAGTAACGAGCCCGAACGCGTTCAGCATCGCTGTAGCGCCACCTATAGGCCGATATGGCTGGGTCACTGTATCTGAGTAGCCTGCACAGATACAACCAACTGACCAAGCCTCAAGTTTCTACGACTTACGGTTTGGGCTGGGCGACCGGTTCTATGGCGGAAAAATAATAATAATAATTAAAGCTGCAAGCAGCATTTAGCGGGTTCGAGCAGTCTAAGGCCTCTATTGGCCTTGCCATTGTCAACTAGGCTCAGGAATGGCACCGTAACAAATCCACAACGAATGACACTCTTCCACACCAAGAAATATGACAGAAACGGTTGGTAACTTTTAATACAGACCATGCATGCGTACACTCGTATGCAAAAACGGGCGTAAACCGATAATACCTAAGGGACGAGTGCAATAAACCAATTCTCATGTCTCTATGATGATTTGTTGCAGAGATAGAGATCTTGCTAAACGGTTGCTAAGCTAACCTGTTCGGTTGCCATGGGTGTCATTTAATACCTGTCAATTCATAACACATTAAACCACAGGTCAAACGAACCAAGCCCCGTGTCTTTATAATATTCTACTGCAGAGATGTAGGTCTGGCTAGACGATTGCAAAAAATAATCTGTTTGGTTGCTAAGGGCGTGGCTTGGCAGCTGTCAATTGATAAAGAATGAAGCCATTAGCAAAACAAAGCAACTCCTGTGTCTCTAAAACATTCTATTGCACATATATAGGTCTTTTTTTTAATACAATGCACATTCTTCAAAATAGCTTATTTTGTGTTCTGAAGAATTGATAAAAAAAATACGACCAATTTAAATTGATAATTGATTCACATTCATGGTCTGCAACAATATTCCAGAAGACCTTGCCATTTAACTGATGCTTATTTGGTTGAGTCTGGTGACTCTGAAGGCCACTGGAGTACAGTGAGCTTATTGTCATGTTCAAGAAACCAGTTTGAGATCATTTGAGCTTTCTGATATGGTCCATTTTTTACTGCTGGAAGTAGCCATCAAAACATGGACTTGGTTGGCAACAATCCTCAGGTGGTATGTGTTATCTAATATATCCCATACCATATATCCAATTGTTTCTCCATTTTGATGCTCGGTTTGAACTTCAGCAAGTGTGTTTACCACGTCTGGATGCCAAAATGGATTGAGTTTATGCTATGTGACTGGCTGATTAGCAATTTGATTAGCATATGATGTATTTATTAAAGACAAGTTTAAAATAGTAATTTTAAATGTATGATATTTCACCTTTTTGACTGTTGTGAAGGCATGCCTCTTCCGATAAGAATCACATGTTGCATGCTTGTTTTGTGTCATAATATGTATAATAGTACTTAATGGCAAGTCAGTTGGATTAATTATTAAGGAGTAGCGACCTTCACCGTACTCGTTTCACGCTAATATAATAAAGGACCCTGTTATGGTCACAAAACAAAAAAAACTCAACATGTTTTTGATGATTATTGACCTAGAGAGTCCAGAGAAATGCACTGTGGTGGAAATTTTGAAATTGCTTGAAAATCCTTGAACAAGTTTGCAAAAGTAGGTTTTTTACATCATCACCAATAAATCACAAACCATTTGATAGAAATTAATGGTTCAAGAGGCAAAGTTGTTATGAATGAGGAGATCTATCGTTTGATATCAATAGTTTGTTTATTAGTCAAATGTCACGTGACACACCGTTGTCTAGGCCCTCAAAAGACATGTACATTTAGCCATTTTTACAATTATAGCGCCACCTAGTATCCAAACGCCACCTTCCTTTGTATGTGACCTTGGAGTGATGGTCTACACATATCATCTGAGCCCCATGATGATATGTTAAGCCGTTCTGGATTTATGGCCATTTTAATGTGATAGGCTCAGACCATTTTAAGTTTTGGCGTCCCTAAGCAGCGGTGAAAGAAAAATTTCAACTTTTTTTCAATGATTATTTACATTCACACTCCACAGAAGTCATCTGCATTGGTTTGGTTCCGATCGGTTGAAAAACCAGGAACTAGTTCGCGAAAGTAGGTTTTTGACATCATCAGCGATAACTCACGAACCGTTTGATCGATAGAAGTTGTTCCAGAGGCAAAGTTGCTCAGAATGAAGAGTACTATCATATTATAACCATAGTTTGGGTAAATGTCAAATATCACGTGATACACAGTTGTGCATGCACTCCAAAAGCGCTATTACGCCCCCCGGTGGCCGAATAAGTTCATGTTTCTTACACACCGTCAGGACCATGAGACAAATAAGCCCAGTGAGTGGCGTTTTGATCGGCCTCCGTTAACCCGGCGTAATGAGTGCTCAAACTTCATCGACCAATGGCGGCCATGTTTTTTTGATATACGCCAATGTCCATTTAGATATTTATGTAGAATGAGACAAAGACACACCATACCAAATAATAAGTCAATCGGGCAAACTGTTGCGTAGTTATAGCCATTTTCTAGCTCATTCAAATTATAGCGCCATCTAGTGGCCAAACGCCACTGTTTTTTTATTGTGACCCCGGACTGAGGGTCTACACATGTGTTCCAAGCCCCATGAAGATATCTCAAACAGTTCAGGAGTTATGGCCATTTTAGCTAAATATGTTACTTCCGGTTTGGATGTTTTAGCGCCACCTAGCGACCGTGAATTGAAAATTGAACTTTTTTTTAATAATTATTCATATTCACACTCCACAGAACGCATCAGCGTTGGTTTGGTTCCAATAGGGCAAAAATCCAGGGACTAGTTCATTTTTTTTTTTTTTCATAAAATGCTAATTAGCGAAAAATCTATAATGGCGGAAATGAAATCGGAGATATACGTTTTTTAAGTTTTGAGCCAGTGATTACACTGATATAAGACACTTGGGTGTGCGACAAACGGTTTCGGAGAAACAAGCGCAAACGCGTTTGGTATTGCTATAGCGCCACCTATGGGTCGATATGGCTGGCTCCGTGTTTCTGAGTAGCGACAAGGACTACTACCATCTGACCAAGTCTCAGCTCTGTCGGCCTTACGGTTTGGGCTGCAGTATCAGTTTTATGGCAGAATAATAATAAGAAGAAGAATTAAAGCTGCAAGCAGCATTTAGCGGGTTCGAGCAGTCTAAGGCCTCTATTGGCCTTGCCATTGTCAACTAGGCTCAGGAATGGCACCGTAACAAATCCACAACGAATGACACTCTTCCACACCAAGAAATATGACAGAAACGGTTGGTAACTTTTAATACAGACCATGCATGCGTACACTCGTATGCAAAAACGGGCGTAAACCGATAATACCTAAGGGACGAGTGCAATAAACCATTTCTCATGTCTCTATGATGATTTGTTGCAGAGATAGAGATCTTGCTAAACGGTTGCTAAGCTAACCTGTTCGGTTGCCATGGGTGTCAATTAATACCTGTCAATTAATAACACATCAAACCACAAGCCAAACGAACCAAGCCCCGTGTCTTTATAATATTCTACTGCAGAGATGTAGGTCTGGCTAGACGATTGCAAAAAATAATCTGTTTGGTTGCTAAGGGCGTGGCTTGGCAGCTGTCAATTGATAAAGAATGAAGCCATTAGCAAAACAAAGCAACTCCTGTGTCTCTAAAACATTCTATTGCACATATATAGGTCTTTTTTTTAATACAATGCACATTCTTCAAAATAGCTTATTTTGTGTTCTGAAGAATTGATAAAAAAAATATGACCAATTTAAATAGATAATTGATTCACATTCATGGTCTGCAACAATATTCCAGAAGACCTTGCCATTTAAGTGATGCTTATTTGGTTGAGTCTGGTGACTCTGAAGGCCATTGGAGTACAGTGAGCTCATTATCATGTTTAAGAAACCAGTTTGAGATCATTTGAGCTTTCTGACATGGTCCATTTTTTACTGCTGGAAGTAGCCATCAAAACATGGACATGGTTGGCAACAATCCTCAGGTGGTATGTGTTATCTAATATATCCCATACCATATATCCAATTGTTTCTCCATTTTGATGCTCGGTTTGAACTTCAGCAAGTGTGTTTACCACGTCTAGAAGCCAAAATGGATTGAGTTTATGCTATGTGACTGGCTGATTAGCAATTTGATTAGCAAATGATGTACTTATTAAAGACAAGTTTAAAACAGTAATTTTAAATGTATGATATTTCACCTTTTTGACTGTTGTGAAGGCATGCCTCTTCCGATAAGGATCACATGTTGCATGCTTGTTTTGTGTCATAATATGTATAATAGTACTTAATGGCAAGTCAGTTGGATTAATTATTAAGGAGTAGCGACCTTCACCGTACTCGTTTCACGCTAATATAATAAAGGACCCTGTTATGGTCACAAAACAAAAAAAACTCAACATGTTTTTGATGATTATTGACCTAGAGAGTCCAGAGAAATGTACTGTGGTGGAAATTTTGAAATTGCTTGAAAATCCTTGAACAAGTTTGCAAAAGTAGGTTTTTTACATCATCACCAATAACTCACAAACCATTTGATAGACATCAATGGTTCAAGAGGCAAAGTTGTTATGAATGAGGAGATCTATCGTTTGATATCAATAGTTTGTGTATTAGTCAAATGTCACGTGACACACCGTTGTCTAGGCCACCAAAAGACATGTACATTTAGCCATTTTTACTATTATAGCGCCACCTAGTGTCCAAACGCCACGTTATTTTGTATGTGACCTCGGAGTGATGGTCTACATATATTTCCCGAGGCATATGATGATATGTTTAGCTGTTCTGGATTTATGGCCATTTAAATGTGATAGGCTCCACCCATTTTTTTATTTTGGCGCCCCTAAGCGACCGTGAAAGGAAATTTTAACTTTTTTTCAATAATTATTTACAAACACTTCCCAAAGAAGTCATCTGCATTGTTTTGGTTCCGATCGGTCGAAAATCCAACGACTAGTTCGCGAAAGTAGGTTTTTGACATCATCAGCAATAACTCACGAACCGTTCGATCGATAGAAGTTGTTCCAGAGGCAAAGTTGCTCAGAATGAAGAGTACTATCATATGATACCAATAGTTTCTGTATATGTCAAATGTCACGTGATACACAATTGTTTAAGCACTCCTAAAGCGTTCTTTCGCCCCCCGGTGGCCGAATGAGTTCACATTTCTTACAGACCTTAAAGACCATGAGACGAATAAGCCCAGCGAGCGTCGTTTTGTTCGGCCTCCGTTAACCCGGTCTAATAAGTGCTCAAACTTCATTGGCCAATGGCGGCCATGTTTTTTAAGATACGCCAATGTCCTTTTAGATATTCATGTAGAATGAGACAAAGACACACCATACCAAATAATAAGTCAATCGGGCAAACTGTTGCGTAGTTATGGCCATTTTCTAGCTCATTCAAATTATAGCGCCACCTAGTGGCCAAACGCAACATTTTTTTTACCTTGACCCCGGATTGAGGGTCTACACATATGTTCCAAGCCCCATGAAGATATCTCAAACAGTTCAGGAGTTATGGCCATTTTAGTTCAATATGTTACTTCCGTTTTGGACATTTTTGCGCCCTCTAGCGATGGGGGATGAAAATTTCAACTTTTTTTTAATAATTATTCATATTCACACTCCACAGAACTCATCAGCGTTGGTTTGGTTCCGATAGGGCAAAAATCCAGGGACTAGTTCATTTTTTATTTTTTTCATAAAATGCTAATTAGCGAAAAATCTATAATGGCGGAAATGAAATCGGAGATATACGTTTTTTAAGTTTTGAGCCAGTGATTACTCTGATATAAAACACTTGGGTGTGCGACAAACGGTTTAGGAGTAACAAGCGTAAACGCGTTTTTTATCGCTGTAGCGCCACCTATGGGTCGATTTGGCTGGCTCCGTGTATCTGAGTAGCGACAAGGACTACTACCATCTGACCGAGTCTCAGCTCTGTCGGCCTTACGGTTTGGGCTGCAGTATCAGTTCTAGGGAAGAAGTATAATAATAATAATAAAACCAACAAATACAATAGGTTTCTAGCCCTTCGGGCTCGAACCCTAATAATAAAACCAACAAATACAATAGGTTTCTAGCCCTTCGGGCTCGAACCCTAATTAAAGCTGCAAGCAGCCTTTAAGCGGGTTTCGAGAATTTGCGCCATTCAATGCAGTTATGCATCCACGAACAGGCTAAGGGGTCAAACCCCAACGAACCCACGATGGATCAAAGTCCCACACACAGAAAAATTATAGAAATGATCAGTATCACCTCAAAGTAGCTTTGCATGATTACACACTCATGACTAGCTGTTTTCCCTTAATAAAAACAACAAAATAAACTTATTCAAAGTTGGTTGGTGTCAGGTAATGGTGTCATAAAATACTGCCTGCAGGTGTAGCCTTTGTCCCCTAGCAGGATTCCATCATAGTCACCTGTATAATAGAAAAATGCAGTTCTGTTAGGCCCAAAAAGGCCCAAAATTAGTAATCCAGTTAGTTTGTAAAGTCTATTTGACTTGTCACGTCCAAATAATGTGCATAACTCTCTGAAGATACTTGAGTCGTGAACAGAGCCTGGCCATTTCGCCACCAGATTTATAATGTGGAACATAGTCACACACCATCTAAGAGATGTGTTGTATAAATGAATACATTCCCTTGAATAATTATCAAACTAAATGTTATGAATGTTTACTGGCATGGTCATTTCATAATCTTTATGATCAATTATAATGTACCTGCAATAGAGAATTTTGAAATTGCTTAAAAAAATCAAAGAACTAGTTAGCAAAAGTCAGTTTTAAACACCATCACCGATAACTCGTGAACCGTTTGAGTGACATCAATGGATCAAGAGGCAAAGTTGTTCAGAATGAAGAGGAGGACTATTAAATGATATCATTAGTTTGTGTAAGTGTCAAATGTCATGTGATACACATTTGTTAAAGATATGAGATACACGTCAATTTTGCCATTTTTACTGTTTTAGCGCCACCTAGTGTCCAAACGCTACCTTCTTTTGTACGTGACCTCGGAGTGATGGTCTACACATATCAACTGAGCCCCATGATGATATGTTAAGCCCTTCTGGATTTATGGCCATTTTAATGTGATAGGATCCGCCCATTTTAAGTTTTGGCGTCCCTAAGCAACGGTGAAAAGAAATTTCAACTTTTTTTCAATGATTATTTACATTCACACTCCACAGAAGTCATCTGCATTGGTTTGGTTCCGATTGGTTGAAAAACCAAGGACTAGTTCGCGAAAGTAGGTTTTGACATCATCAGCGATAACTCACAAACCGTTTGATTGACAGACGCGTGTCCAGAGGCAAAGTTGTTCAGAATGAGAAGAGCTATCATATGATACCAATAGTTTCTTTATATGTCAAATGTCACGTGATACAGAATTGATTAAGCACTCCAAAAGCATTATTTCGCCCCCCGGTGGCCGAATGAGTTCATGTTTCTTACAGACCTTCAGGACCATGAGGCAAATAAGCCCAGCAAGTGTCGTTTTAATCGGCCTCAGTTAACACTGTCTAATGAGTGCTCACATTTAATTGACCGATGGCAGACATGTTTTTTGAGATACGCCAAAGTCCTTTTATACAGTCAAGGTTCATGACACAAAGACACACCATACCAAATAATATGTCGATCGGGCAAACGGTTGGATAGTTATAGCCCTTTTCGAGTTTGTTACTATTATAGCGCCACCTAGTGGTCAAACACCGAGTTTTTTTTATTGTGACCCCGGACTGAGGTTCTACACATATGTTATAAGCCCCGTATAGAAATCTCAAACCGTTCTCTAGGTATAGCCATTTTAATGAAATAGGCTACTTCCGGGTTTGACGTTTTGATGCCCCCTAGCGACCCTGAATCGAAATTTCAACTTTTTTTCAATGAATATTTACATTCACACTCCACAGAATTTATCAGCGTTGGTTTGGTTCCGATCGGGCAAAAATCCAGGGACTAGTTCATTTTTTATTTTTTTCATAAAATGCTAATTAGCGGGAAAATTTGCATACCGGAAATGAAATCGGAGATATATGTTTTTTAAGTTTTGAGCCAATGATTACACTGATATAAAACACTTGGGTGTGCGACAAGCGGTTTAGGAGTAACGAGCCCGAACGCGTTCAGCATCGCTGTAGCGCCACCTATAGGCCGATATGGCTGGGTCACTGTATCTGAGTAGCCTGCACAGATACAACCAACTGACCAAGCCTCAAGTTTCTACGACTTACGGTTTGGGCTGGGCGACCGGTTCTATGGCGGAAAAATAATAATAATAATTAAAGCTGCAAGCAGCATTTAGCGGGTTCGAGCAGTCTAAGGCCTCTATTGGCCTTGCCATTGTCAACTAGGCTCAGGAATGGCACCGTAACAAATCCACAACGAATGACACTCTTCCACACCAAGAAATATGACAGAAACGGTTGGTAACTTTTAATACAGACCATGCATGCGTACACTCGTATGCAAAAACGGGCGTAAATCGATAATACCTAAGGGACGAGTGCAATAAACCAATTCTCATGTCTCTATGATGATTTGTTGCAGAGATAGAGATCTTGCTAAACGGTTGCTAAGCTAACCTGTTCGGTTGCCATGGGTGTCATTTAATACCTGTCAATTCATAACACATTAAACCACAGGTCAAACGAACCAAGCCCCGTGTCTTTATAATATTCTACTGCAGAGATGTAGGTCTGGCTAGACGATTGCAAAAAATAATCTGTTTGGTTGCTAAGGGCGTGGCTTGGCAGCTGTCAATTGATAAAGAATGAAGCCATTAGCAAAACAAAGCAACTCCTGTGTCTCTAAAACATTCTATTGCACATATATAGGTCTTTTTTTTAATACAATGCACATTCTTCAAAATAGCTTATTTTGTGTTCTGAAGAATTGATAAAAAAAATACGACCAATTTAAATTGATAATTGATTCACATTCATGGTCTGCAACAATATTCCAGAAGACCTTGCCATTTAACTGATGCTTATTTGGTTGAGTCTGGTGACTCTGAAGGCCACTGGAGTACAGTGAGCTTATTGTCATGTTCAAGAAACCAGTTTGAGATCATTTGAGCTTTCTGATATGGTCCATTTTTTACTGCTGGAAGTAGCCATCAAAACATGGACTTGGTTGGCAACAATCCTCAGGTGGTATGTGTTATCTAATATATCCCATACCATATATCCAATTGTTTCTCCATTTTGATGCTCGGTTTGAACTTCAGCAAGTGTGTTTACCACGTCTGGATGCCAAAATGGATTGAGTTTATGCTATGTGACTGGCTGATTAGCAATTTGATTAGCATATGATGTATTTATTAAAGACAAGTTTAAAATAGTAATTTTAAATGTATGATATTTCACCTTTTTGACTGTTGTGAAGGCATGCCTCTTCCGATAAGAATCACATGTTGCATGCTTGTTTTGTGTCATAATATGTATAATAGTACTTAATGGCAAGTCAGTTGGATTAATTATTAAGGAGTAGCGACCTTCACCGTACTCGTTTCACGCTAATATAATAAAGGACCCTGTTATGGTCACAAAACAAAAAAAACTCAACATGTTTTTGATGATTATTGACCTAGAGAGTCCAGAGAAATGCACTGTGGTGGAAATTTTGAAATTGCTTGAAAATCCTTGAACAAGTTTGCAAAAGTAGGTTTTTTACATCATCACCAATAAATCACAAACCATTTGATAGAAATTAATGGTTCAAGAGGCAAAGTTGTTATGAATGAGGAGATCTATCGTTTGATATCAATAGTTTGTTTATTAGTCAAATGTCACGTGACACACCGTTGTCTAGGCCCTCAAAAGACATGTACATTTAGCCATTTTTACAATTATAGCGCCACCTAGTATCCAAACGCCACCTTCCTTTGTATGTGACCTTGGAGTGATGGTCTACACATATCATCTGAGCCCCATGATGATATGTTAAGCCGTTCTGGATTTATGGCCATTTTAATGTGATAGGCTCAGACCATTTTAAGTTTTGGCGTCCCTAAGCAGCGGTGAAAGAAAAATTTCAACTTTTTTTCAATGATTATTTACATTCACACTCCACAGAAGTCATCTGCATTGGTTTGGTTCCGATCGGTTGAAAAACCAGGAACTAGTTCGCGAAAGTAGGTTTTTGACATCATCAGCGATAACTCACGAACCGTTTGATCGATAGAAGTTGTTCCAGAGGCAAAGTTGCTCAGAATGAAGAGTACTATCATATTATAACCATAGTTTGGGTAAATGTCAAATATCACGTGATACACAGTTGTGCATGCACTCCAAAAGCGCTATTACGCCCCCCGGTGGCCGAATAAGTTCATGTTTCTTACACACCGTCAGGACCATGAGACAAATAAGCCCAGTGAGTGGCGTTTTGATCGGCCTCCGTTAACCCGGCGTAATGAGTGCTCAAACTTCATCGACCAATGGCGGCCATGTTTTTTTGATATACGCCAATGTCCATTTAGATATTTATGTAGAATGAGACAAAGACACACCATACCAAATAATAAGTCAATCGGGCAAACTGTTGCGTAGTTATAGCCATTTTCTAGCTCATTCAAATTATAGCGCCATCTAGTGGCCAAACGCCACTGTTTTTTTATTGTGACCCCGGACTGAGGGTCTACACATGTGTTCCAAGCCCCATGAAGATATCTCAAACAGTTCAGGAGTTATGGCCATTTTAGCTAAATATGTTACTTCCGGTTTGGATGTTTTAGCGCCACCTAGCGACCGTGAATTGAAAATTGAACTTTTTTTTAATAATTATTCATATTCACACTCCACAGAACGCATCAGCGTTGGTTTGGTTCCAATAGGGCAAAAATCCAGGGACTAGTTCATTTTTTTTTTTTTTCATAAAATGCTAATTAGCGAAAAATCTATAATGGCGGAAATGAAATCGGAGATATACGTTTTTTAAGTTTTGAGCCAGTGATTACACTGATATAAGACACTTGGGTGTGCGACAAACGGTTTCGGAGAAACAAGCGCAAACGCGTTTGGTATTGCTATAGCGCCACCTATGGGTCGATATGGCTGGCTCCGTGTTTCTGAGTAGCGACAAGGACTACTACCATCTGACCAAGTCTCAGCTCTGTCGGCCTTACGGTTTGGGCTGCAGTATCAGTTTTATGGCAGAATAATAATAAGAAGAAGAATAATAAAACCAACAAATACAATAGGTTTCTAGCCCTTCGGGCTCGAACCCTAATTAAAGCTGCAAGCAGCCTTTAAGCGGGTTTCGAGAATTTGCGCCATTCAATGCAGTTATGCATCCACGAACAGGCTAAGGGGTCAAACCCCAACGAACCCACGATGGATCAAAGTCCCACACACAGAAAAATTATAGAAATGATCAGTATCACCTCAAAGTAGCTTTGCATGATTACACACTCATGACTAGCTGTTTTCCCTTAATAAAAACAACAAAATAAACTTATTCAAAGTTGGTTGGTGTCAGGTAATGGTGTCATAAAATACTGCCTGCAGGTGTAGCCTTTGTCCCCTAGCAGGATTCCATCATAGTCACCTGTATAATAGAAAAATGCAGTTCTGTTAGGCCCAAAAAGGCCCAAAATTAGTAATCCAGTTAGTTTGTAAAGTCTATTTGACTTGTCACGTCCAAATAATGTGCATAACTCTCTGAAGATACTTGAGTCGTGAACAGAGCCTGGCCATTTCGCCACCAGATTTATAATGTGGAACATAGTCACACACCATCTAAGAGATGTGTTGTATAAATGAATACATTCCCTTGAATAATTATCAAACTAAATGTTATGAATGTTTACTGGCATGGTCATTTCATAATCTTTATGATCAATTATAATGTACCTGCAATAGAGAATTTTGAAATTGCTTAAAAAAATCAAAGAACTAGTTAGCAAAAGTCAGTTTTAAACACCATCACCGATAACTCGTGAACCGTTTGAGTGACATCAATGGATCAAGAGGCAAAGTTGTTCAGAATGAAGAGGAGGACTATTAAATGATATCATTAGTTTGTGTAAGTGTCAAATGTCATGTGATACACATTTGTTAAAGATATGAGATACACGTCAATTTTGCCATTTTTACTGTTTTAGCGCCACCTAGTGTCCAAACGCTACCTTCTTTTGTACGTGACCTCGGAGTGATGGTCTACACATATCAACTGAGCCCCATGATGATATGTTAAGCCCTTCTGGATTTATGGCCATTTTAATGTGATAGGATCCGCCCATTTTAAGTTTTGGCGTCCCTAAGCAACGGTGAAAAGAAATTTCAACTTTTTTTCAATGATTATTTACATTCACACTCCACAGAAGTCATCTGCATTGGTTTGGTTCCGATTGGTTGAAAAACCAAGGACTAGTTCGCGAAAGTAGGTTTTGACATCATCAGCGATAACTCACAAACCGTTTGATTGACAGACGCGTGTCCAGAGGCAAAGTTGTTCAGAATGAGAAGAGCTATCATATGATACCAATAGTTTCTTTATATGTCAAATGTCACGTGATACAGAATTGATTAAGCACTCCAAAAGCATTATTTCGCCCCCCGGTGGCCGAATGAGTTCATGTTTCTTACAGACCTTCAGGACCATGAGGCAAATAAGCCCAGCAAGTGTCGTTTTAATCGGCCTCAGTTAACACTGTCTAATGAGTGCTCACATTTAATTGACCGATGGCAGACATGTTTTTTGAGATACGCCAAAGTCCTTTTATACAGTCAAGGTTCATGACACAAAGACACACCATACCAAATAATATGTCGATCGGGCAAACGGTTGGATAGTTATAGCCCTTTTCGAGTTTGTTACTATTATAGCGCCACCTAGTGGTCAAACACCGAGTTTTTTTTATTGTGACCCCGGACTGAGGTTCTACACATATGTTATAAGCCCCGTATAGAAATCTCAAACCGTTCTCTAGGTATAGCCATTTTAATGAAATAGGCTACTTCCGGGTTTGACGTTTTGATGCCCCCTAGCGACCCTGAATCGAAATTTCAACTTTTTTTCAATGAATATTTACATTCACACTCCACAGAATTTATCAGCGTTGGTTTGGTTCCGATCGGGCAAAAATCCAGGGACTAGTTCATTTTTTATTTTTTTCATAAAATGCTAATTAGCGGGAAAATTTGCATACCGGAAATGAAATCGGAGATATATGTTTTTTAAGTTTTGAGCCAATGATTACACTGATATAAAACACTTGGGTGTGCGACAAGCGGTTTAGGAGTAACGAGCCCGAACGCGTTCAGCATCGCTGTAGCGCCACCTATAGGCCGATATGGCTGGGTCACTGTATCTGAGTAGCCTGCACAGATACAACCAACTGACCAAGCCTCAAGTTTCTACGACTTACGGTTTGGGCTGGGCGACCGGTTCTATGGCGGAAAAATAATAATAATAATTAAAGCTGCAAGCAGCATTTAGCGGGTTCGAGCAGTCTAAGGCCTCTATTGGCCTTGCCATTGTCAACTAGGCTCAGGAATGGCACCGTAACAAATCCACAACGAATGACACTCTTCCACACCAAGAAATATGACAGAAACGGTTGGTAACTTTTAATACAGACCATGCATGCGTACACTCGTATGCAAAAACGGGCGTAAACCGATAATACCTAAGGGACGAGTGCAATAAACCAATTCTCATGTCTCTATGATGATTTGTTGCAGAGATAGAGATCTTGCTAAACGGTTGCTAAGCTAACCTGTTCGGTTGCCATGGGTGTCATTTAATACCTGTCAATTCATAACACATTAAACCACAGGTCAAACGAACCAAGCCCCGTGTCTTTATAATATTCTACTGCAGAGATGTAGGTCTGGCTAGACGATTGCAAAAAATAATCTGTTTGGTTGCTAAGGGCGTGGCTTGGCAGCTGTCAATTGATAAAGAATGAAGCCATTAGCAAAACAAAGCAACTCCTGTGTCTCTAAAACATTCTATTGCACATATATAGGTCTTTTTTTTAATACAATGCACATTCTTCAAAATAGCTTATTTTGTGTTCTGAAGAATTGATAAAAAAAATACGACCAATTTAAATTGATAATTGATTCACATTCATGGTCTGCAACAATATTCCAGAAGACCTTGCCATTTAACTGATGCTTATTTGGTTGAGTCTGGTGACTCTGAAGGCCACTGGAGTACAGTGAGCTTATTGTCATGTTCAAGAAACCAGTTTGAGATCATTTGAGCTTTCTGATATGGTCCATTTTTTACTGCTGGAAGTAGCCATCAAAACATGGACTTGGTTGGCAACAATCCTCAGGTGGTATGTGTTATCTAATATATCCCATACCATATATCCAATTGTTTCTCCATTTTGATGCTCGGTTTGAACTTCAGCAAGTGTGTTTACCACGTCTGGATGCCAAAATGGATTGAGTTTATGCTATGTGACTGGCTGATTAGCAATTTGATTAGCATATGATGTATTTATTAAAGACAAGTTTAAAATAGTAATTTTAAATGTATGATATTTCACCTTTTTGACTGTTGTGAAGGCATGCCTCTTCCGATAAGAATCACATGTTGCATGCTTGTTTTGTGTCATAATATGTATAATAGTACTTAATGGCAAGTCAGTTGGATTAATTATTAAGGAGTAGCGACCTTCACCGTACTCGTTTCACGCTAATATAATAAAGGACCCTGTTATGGTCACAAAACAAAAAAAACTCAACATGTTTTTGATGATTATTGACCTAGAGAGTCCAGAGAAATGCACTGTGGTGGAAATTTTGAAATTGCTTGAAAATCCTTGAACAAGTTTGCAAAAGTAGGTTTTTTACATCATCACCAATAAATCACAAACCATTTGATAGAAATTAATGGTTCAAGAGGCAAAGTTGTTATGAATGAGGAGATCTATCGTTTGATATCAATAGTTTGTTTATTAGTCAAATGTCACGTGACACACCGTTGTCTAGGCCCTCAAAAGACATGTACATTTAGCCATTTTTACAATTATAGCGCCACCTAGTATCCAAACGCCACCTTCCTTTGTATGTGACCTTGGAGTGATGGTCTACACATATCATCTGAGCCCCATGATGATATGTTAAGCCGTTCTGGATTTATGGCCATTTTAATGTGATAGGCTCAGACCATTTTAAGTTTTGGCGTCCCTAAGCAGCGGTGAAAGAAAAATTTCAACTTTTTTTCAATGATTATTTACATTCACACTCCACAGAAGTCATCTGCATTGGTTTGGTTCCGATCGGTTGAAAAACCAGGAACTAGTTCGCGAAAGTAGGTTTTTGACATCATCAGCGATAACTCACGAACCGTTTGATCGATAGAAGTTGTTCCAGAGGCAAAGTTGCTCAGAATGAAGAGTACTATCATATTATAACCATAGTTTGGGTAAATGTCAAATATCACGTGATACACAGTTGTGCATGCACTCCAAAAGCGCTATTACGCCCCCCGGTGGCCGAATAAGTTCATGTTTCTTACACACCGTCAGGACCATGAGACAAATAAGCCCAGTGAGTGGCGTTTTGATCGGCCTCCGTTAACCCGGCGTAATGAGTGCTCAAATTCATCGAACAATGGCGGCCATGTTTTTTTGATATACGCCAATGTCCATTTAGATATTTATGTAGAATGAGACAAAGACACACCATACCAAATAATAAGTCAATCGGGCAAACTGTTGCGTAGTTATAGCCATTTTCTAGCTCATTCAAATTATAGCGCCATCTAGTGGCCAAACGCCACTGTTTTTTTATTGTGACCCCGGACTGAGGGTCTACACATGTGTTCCAAGCCCCATGAAGATATCTCAAACAGTTCAGGAGTTATGGCCATTTTAGCTAAATATGTTACTTCCGGTTTGGATGTTTTAGCGCCACCTAGCGACCGTGAATTGAAAATTGAACTTTTTTTTAATAATTATTCATATTCACACTCCACAGAACGCATCAGCGTTGGTTTGGTTCCAATAGGGCAAAAATCCAGGGACTAGTTCATTTTTTTTTTTTTTCATAAAATGCTAATTAGCGAAAAATCTATAATGGCGGAAATGAAATCGGAGATATACGTTTTTTAAGTTTTGAGCCAGTGATTACACTGATATAAGACACTTGGGTGTGCGACAAACGGTTTCGGAGAAACAAGCGCAAACGCGTTTGGTATTGCTATAGCGCCACCTATGGGTCGATATGGCTGGCTCCGTGTTTCTGAGTAGCGACAAGGACTACTACCATCTGACCAAGTCTCAGCTCTGTCGGCCTTACGGTTTGGGCTGCAGTATCAGTTTTATGGCAGAATAATAATAAGAAGAAGAATAATTAAAGCTGCAAGCAGCATTTAGCGGGTTCGAGCAGTCTAAGGCCTCTATTGGCCTTGCCATTGTCAACTAGGCTCAGGAATGGCACCGTAACAAATCCACAACGAATGACACTCTTCCACACCAAGAAATATGACAGAAACGGTTGGTAACTTTTAATACAGACCATGCATGCGTACACTCGTATGCAAAAACGGGCTTAAACCGATAATACCTAAGGGACGAGTGCAATAAACCAATTCTCATGTCTCTATGATGATTTGTTGCAGAGATAGAGATCTTGCTAAATGGTTGCTAAGCTAACCTGTTCGGTTGCCATGGGTGTCAATTAAAACCTGTCAATTAATAACACATCAAACCACAAGTCAAACGAACCAAGCCCCGTGTCTTTATAATATTCTACTGCAGAGATGTAGGTCTGGCTAGACGATTGCAAAAAATAATCTGTTTGGTTGCTAAGGGCGTGGCTTGGCAGCTGTCAATTGATAAAGAATGAAGCCATTAGCAAAACAAAGCAACTCCTGTGTCTCTAAAACATTCTATTGCACATATATAGGTCTTTTTTTTAATACAATGCACATTCTTCAAAATAGCTTATTTTGTGTTCTGAAGAATTGATAAAAAAAATACGACCAATTTAAATAGATAATTGATTCACATTCATGGTCTGCAACAATATTCCAGAAGACCTTGCCATTTAAGTGATGCTTATTTGGTTGAGTCTGGTGACTCTGAAGGCCATTGGAGTACAGAGAGCTCATTGTCATGTTCAAGAAACCAGTTTGAGATCATTTGAGCTTTCTGACATGGTCCATTTTTTACTGCTGGAAGTAGCCATCAAAACATGGACTTGGTTGGCAACAATCCTCAGGTGGTATGTGTTATCTAATATATCCCATACCATATATCCAATTGTTTCTCCATTTTGATGCTCGGTTTGAACTTCAGCAAGTGTGTTTACCACGTCTAGAAGCCAAAATGGATTGAGTTTATGCTATGTGACTGGCTGATTAGCAATTTGACTAGCAAATGATGTATTTATTAAAGACAAGTTTAAAATAGTAATTTTAAATGTATGATATTTCACCTTTTTGACTGTTGTGAAGGCATGCCTCTTCCGATAAGAATCACATGTTGCATGCTTGTTTTGTGTCATAATATGTATAATAGTACTTAATGGCAAGACAGTTGGATTAATTATTAAGGAGTGGTGACCTTCACCACACTCTTTTCACGCTAATATAATAATGAGCCCTGTTATGGTCACAAAAAAAAAACTCAACATGTTTTTGATGATTATTGACCTAGAGAGTCCAGAGAAATGTACTGTGGTGTAAATTTTGTAATTGCTTGAAAATCCTTGAACAAGTTTGCAAAAGTAGGTTTTATACATCATCACCAATAACTCACAAACCATTTGATAGACATCAATGGTTCAAGAGGCAAAGTTGTTATGAATGAGGAGATCTATCGTTTGATATCAATAGTTTGTGTATTAGTCAAATGTCACATGACACAAAGTTGTCCAGGCCACCAAAATACATGTACATTTTGCCTTTTTTAATGTTTTAGCGCCACCTAGTATCCAAACGCCACCTTCCTTTGTATGTGACCTTGGAGTGATGGTCTACATATATTTCCCGAGGCATATGATGATATGTTTAGCTTTTCTGGATTTATGGCCATTTAAATGTGATAGGCTCCACCCATTTTTTATTTTGGCGCCCCTAAGCGACCGTGAAAGGAAATTTTAACTTTTTTTCAATAATTATTTACAAACACTTCCCAAAGAAGTCATCTGCATTGTTTTGGTTCCGATCGGTCGAAAATCCAACGACTAGTTCGCGAAAGTAGGTTTTTGACATCATCAGCAATAACTCACGAACCGTTCGATCGATAGAAGTTGTTCCAGAGGCAAAGTTGCTCAGAATGAAGAGTACTATCATATGATACCAATAGTTTCTGTATATGTCAAATGTCACGTGATACACAATTGTTTAAGCACTCCTAAAGCGTTATTTCGCCCCCCGGTGGCCGAATGAGTTCACATTTCTTACAGACCTTAAAGACCATGAGACGAATAAGCCCAGCGAGCGTCGTTTTGTTCGGCCTCCGTTAACCCGGTCTAATAAGTGCTCAAACTTCATTGGCCAATGGCGGCCATGTTTTTTAAGATACGCCAATGTCCTTTTAGATATTCATGTAGAATGAGAAAAAGACACACCATACCAAATAATAAGTCAATCGGGCAAACTGTTGCGTAGTTATGGCCATTTTCTAGCTCATTCAAATTATAGCGCCACCTAGTGGCCAAACGCAGCATTTTTTTTACCTTGACCCCGGATTGAGGGTCTACACATATGTTCCAAGCCCCATGAAGATATCTCAAACAGTTCAGGAGTTATGGCCATTTTAGTTCAATATGTTACTTCAGTTTTGGACATTTTTGCGCCCTCTAGCGATGGGGGATGAAAATTTCAACTTTTTTTTAATAATTATTCATATTCACACTCCACAGAACTCATCAGCGTTGGTTTGGTTCCGATAGGGCAAAAATCCAGGGACAAGTTCATTTTTAATTTTTTTCATAAAATGCTAATTAGCGAAAAAATTTGCATACCGGAAATGAAAATGGAGATATACGTTTTTTAAGTTTTGAGCCAGTGATTACTCTGATATAAAACACTTGGGTGTGCGACAAACGGTTTAGGAGTAACAAGCGTAAACGCGTTTTTTATCGCTGTAGCGCCACCTATGGGTCGATTTGGCTGGCTCCGAGTATCTGAGTAGCGACAAGGACTACTACCATCTGACCGAGTCTCAGCTCTGTCGGCCTTACGGTTTGGGCTGCAGTATCAGTTCTAGGGAAGAAGTATAATAATAATAATAAAACCAACAAATACAATAGGTTTCTAGCCCTTCGGGCTCGAACCCTAATAAAACCAACAAATACAATAGGTTTCTAGCCCTTCGGGCTCGAACCCTAATAAGAATTAAAGCTGCAAGCAGCCTTTAAGCGGGTTTCGAGTATTTGCGCCATTCAATGGAGCAGTGCATCCACGAACAGGCTAAGGGGTCAAACCCCAACGAACCCACGACGGATCAAAGTCCCACACACACAGAAAAGTGATAGAAAATATCAGTATTAACTCACAGAAGCGTTGCATGCTTACACACTCATGACTAGCTGTTTTCTCTCGATAAAACAACAAAATAATCTAATTCAAAGTTGGTTGGTGTCAGGTAATGGTGTCATAAAATACTGCCTGCAGGCATAGCCTTTATCCCCTAGCAGGATTCCATCATAGTCACCTGTATAATAGAAACATGCAGTTCTGTTAGGCCCAAGATTAGTAATCTATTTAGTTTGTAAAGTCTATTTGACTTGCCACGTTTAAATAATGTGCATAACTCTCTAGGATACTTGGGTCGTGCACAGAGCCTGGCCATTTTGCTACCACATATATCATATGATATATAGTCACACACCATCTAAGAGATTTGTTTTATAATTGAATACATTCCCACGAATAATTATCAAACTAAATGTTATGAATCTCACCTTCACATTTATACTGTGAACCCCATTTTGGGCCATAAAAAATCCCCTTCATTGTGGCCTGGGGGTGCCTTGATGGCAATGTGTGTGCAGTCTATGGCACCAATCACATTAGGGAAGCCGGGAGACAATCGCATCATATTAACTGGCATGGCCATTTTTTAATCTCTATTGATAAATTATAATGTGCCTGCAATAGAGAATTTTTAAATTGCTTGAAAATCATAGAACTAGTTAGCAAAAGTCAGTTTTAAACCCCATCACCGATAACTCGTGAACCTTTTGTTTGACATCAATGCATCAAGAGGCAAAGTTGTTCAGAATGAAGAGGAGGACTATCGAATGATATCATTAGTTTGTGTAAATGTCAAATGTCATATGATACACAATTGTTTAAAAATGAGATGCATGTCAACATACTGTTTTAGCGCCACCTAGTGTCCAAACGCCACCTTCTTTTGTAGATGACCTTGGAGTGATGGTCTACACATATCATCTGAGCCCCATGATGATATGTTAAGCCGTTCTGGATTTATGGCCATTTTAATGTGATAGGCTCAGCCCATTTTAAGTTTTGCGTCCCTAAGCAACGGTGAAAGAAAATTTCAACTTTTTTTCAATGATTATTTACATTCACACTCCACAGAAGTCATCTGCATTGGTTTGGTTCCGATCGGTTGAAAAACCAGGAACTAGTTCGCGAAAGTAGGTTTTTGACATCATCAGCGATAACTCACGAACCGTTTGATCGACAGAAGAGTGTCCAGAGGCAAAGTTGTTCAGAATGAGAAGAGCTATCATATGATACCAATAGTTTCTGTATATGTCAAATGTCACGTGATACACAGTTGTTCATGCACTCCAAAAGCATTATTTCGCCCCCCGGTGGCCGAATGAGTTCATGTTTCTTACAGACCTTCAGGACCATGAGGCAAATAAGCCCAGCGAGTGTCATTTTGATCGGCCTCCGTTTACCCGGTCTAATGAGTGCTCAAACTTCATTGGCCGATGGCAGACATGTTTTTTGAGAAACGCCAAAGTCCTTTTACATAGTCAAGGTTCATGACACAAAGACACACCATACCAAATAATATGTCGATCGGGCAAACGGTTGCGTAGTTATAGCCCTTTTCGAGTTCTTTGCTATTATAGCGCCACCTAGTGGCCAAACGCCGCAATTTTTTTATTGTGACCCCGGACTGAGGGTCTACACATATGGTCTAAGCCCCGTGAAGATATCTCAAACCGTTCTCTAGGTATAGCCATTTTAATGAAATAGGCTACTTCCGGGTTTGACGTTTTGATGCCCCCTAGTGACCCTGAATCGAAATTTCGACTTTTTTTCAATGAATATTTACATTCACACTCCACAGAATTTATCAGCGTTGGTTTGGTTCCGATCGGGCAAAAATCCAGGGACTAGTTCATTTTTTTTTTTTTTTCTAAAATGCAAATTAGCGGGAAAATTTGCATACCGGAAATGAAATCGGGGATATACGTTTTTTAGGTTTTGAGCCAATGATTACAATGATATAAAACACTTGGGTGTGCGACAAACGGTTTAGGAGTAACGAGCACAAACGCGTTACGCATCGCTGTAGCGCCACCTATGGGCCGATTTGGCTGGGTCACTGTATCTGAGTAACCTGCACAGATACAACCAACTGACCAAGCCTCAAGTTTCTACGATTTACGGTTTGGGCTGGGCGACCGGTTTTAAGGCGGAAAAATAATAATAATTAAAGCTGCAAGCAGCATTTAGCGGGTTCGAGCGATTTAAGGCATCTAAGGTACGTCTGCCATCGCCGACCAGTTTCAAGAATCGCACCATAACAGATCAAGGACGGACGACACTCTAGCGCACCAAGTAAAATGTCAGAAACGTTTAATACAGTTGCAGAGATATAGATCTTGCTAAAAGGTTGCTAAGCTAATCTGTTTGGTTGCTATTGGCGTGGAATGGCACCTGCCAATTAATAACACATTAAACCACAAGTCATGCGAAACAACTCCAGTGTTTCCGCGATGCTCTATTGCAGAGATGGAGGTCTAGCTTCATGGTTGCTAAGTTAACAGTTTAGTTGCTATGGATGTGGTATGGCACCTGCCAATTGATATTACATTAAGTCACAAGTGAAATTAACCGAACCCCTGTGTCTCTACAATATTCAACTGCAGAGATATAGGTCTGTGTAAATGATTGTTAAGCTAATCTGTTTAGTGGCTATGGGCATAGCTTGTCACCTTCATATTATAATACACTTTTCCATGAGTAGAACAAAGCAACTTCTTTGTCTCTATGACATTCTATTGCAGAGATATTGGTCTTTTTGGTTAATTTAATGCATATTTTTCAAAATAGCCTCTTTTGTGTTTTGAAGAATTAAAATTGAATTAAAATTTAGGACCATTTTAAATGGATACATTGATTCATATTCATGAATACATTGTGGTCAGTAAGACATTGACATTGTCTGCAATAATATTTTAGAAGGCCGTGCCATTTAAATTATGTTTCTTTGGTAGACGCGCCTCACATGATATATCCCATTTCTTCTCAAGTTTGATGTTTGGTTTGAACTTCAGGAAGTCATGTTTACCATGTCTAAATGCCTAAATGCATTGGGTTGCTGCCATGTGACTGGCTGAGTAGCAATTTGGGTTTACATGCAATTAAACTGGTTTTATCTAATAAAGGTGTGTTGTATATATATATCAATACAGCATCATAAAAGCAGCCAGACATGTGCTATATTTATAGATGTGTAAATATGCAGCAACGTTTAATGTGTAATACATTATATTTTTTAACACTGTCTTCCTGTGAAACACATTTCATTCCACACACATGCACAGTCTCGATCACGCAAGACACACAGAACTATACTGTGCATTTACACTCTTATGATACAGAGGGAAATGATACCCATAAACATACACACATGCACACTACACACCTTTATCCTGCACACATTTATCGTTCCTTAAGCAAAGCTACATGCATTGTGATCTGGTGACTCTATAAGAAAACCATTGAAATGAATGATATTTCACCTTTTTATCATTTATGAAGGAATGCCTCTTCCTATGAGCATCACATTTTGCATCCTTGTTAAGTGTCATAATATGTATAATAGTACTAAATGGCAAGTCAGTTGGATTATTTCTTAAGGAATAGCGACCTATAACATACTCGTTTCACGCTAATATAATAAAGCACCCTGTTATGGTCACAAAACTAAAAAATACTCAACATATTTTTGATGATTATTGACCTAGAGAGTCCAAAGAAATGTACTGTGGTGGAAATTTTGAAATTGCTTGAAAATCCTTGAACAAGTTAGCAAAAGTAGGTTTTTTACATCATCACCAATAACTCACAAACCATTTGATAGACATCAATGGTTCAAGAGGCAAAGTTGTTATGAATAAGGAGATCTATCGTTTGATATGAATAGTTTTTGTATTAGTCAAATGTCACGTGACACAGAGTTGTCTAGGCCACCAAAAGACATGCACATTTAGCCATTTTTACTGTTATAGCACCACCTAGTGTCCAAACGCCATGTTATTTTGTATGGGACCTCGGAGTGATGATCTACATATATTTCCCGAGGCATATGATGATATGTTAAGCCGTTCTGGATTTATGGCCATTTAAATGTGATAGGCTCCACCCATTCTTTTATTTTGGCGCCCCTAAGCGACCGTGAAAGGAAATTTCTACTTTTTTTCAATAATTATTTACAAACACTTCCCACAGAAGTCATCTGCATTGTTTTGGTTCCGATCGGTCGAAAATCCAACGACTAGTTTGCGAAGGTAGGTTTTTGACCTCATCAGCGATAACTCACAAACTATTCGATTGACAGAAGTTGTTCCAGAGGCAAAGTTGCTCAGATAGAAGAGTACTATCCTATGATACCAATAGTTTCTGTATATGTCAAATGTCACGTGATACACAATTGTTTAAGCACTCCTAAAGCGTTATTTCGCCCCCCGCTGGCCGAATGAGTTCACATTTCTTACAGACCTTAAAGACCATGAGACGAATAAGCCCAGCGAGCGTTGTTTTGTTCGGCCTCCGTTAACCCGGTCTAATAAGTGCTCAAACTTCATTGGCCAATGGCGGCCATGTTTTTTAAGATACGCCAATGTCCTTTTAGATATTCATGTAGAATGAGACAAAGACACACCATACCAAATAATAAGTCAATCGGGCAAACTGTTGCGTAGTTATGGCCATTTTGTAGCTCATCCAAATTATAGCGCCACCTAGTGGCCAAACGCAGGATTCTTTTTACTGTGACCCCGGATTGAGGGTCTACACATATGTTCCAAGCCCCATGAAGATATCTCAAACAGTTCAGGAGTTATGGCCATTTTAGTTCAATATGTTACTTCCGTTTTGGACATTTTTGCGCCCTCTAGCGATGGGGGATGAAAATTTCAACTTTTTTTTAATAATTATTCATATTCACACTCCACAGAACTCATCAGCGTTGGTTTGGTTCCAATAGGGCAAAAATCCAGGGACTAGTTCATTTTTTATTTTTTTCATAAAATGCTAATTAGCGAAAAAATTTGCATACCGGAAATGAATTCAGAGATATACATTTTTTAAGTTTTGAGCCAGTGATTACTCTGATATAAAATACTTGGGTGTGCAACAAACGGTTTAGGAGTAACATGCGTAAACGCGTTTTTTATCGCTGTAGCGCCACCTATGGGTCGATTTGGCTGGCTCCGTGTATCTGAGTAGCGACAAGGACTACAACCATCTGACCAAGTCTCAGCCCTGTCGGCCTTACGGTTTGGGCTGCAGTATCAGTTCTAGGGAAGAAGTATAATAATAATAATAAAACCAACAAATACAATAGGTTTCTAGCCCTTCGGGCTCGAACCCTAATTAAAGCTGCAAGCAGCATTTAGCGGGTTCGAGCAGTCTAAGGCCTCTATTGGCCTTGCCATTGTCAACTAGGCTCAGGAATGGCACCGTAACAAATCCACAACGAATGACACTCTTCCACACCAAGAAATATGACAGAAACGGTTGGTAACTTTTAATACAGACCATGCATGCGTACACTCGTATGCAAAAACGGGCGTAAACCGATAATACCTAAGGGACGAGTGCAATAAACCAATTCTCATGTCTCTATGATGATTTGTTGCAGAGATAGAGATCTTGCTAAACGGTTGCTAAGCTAACCTGTTCGGTTGCCATGGGTGTCATTTAATACCTGTCAATTCATAACACATTAAACCACAGGTCAAACGAACCAAGCCCCGTGTCTTTATAATATTCTACTGCAGAGATGTAGGTCTGGCTAGACGATTGCAAAAAATAATCTGTTTGGTTGCTAAGGGCGTGGCTTGGCAGCTGTCAATTGATAAAGAATGAAGCCATTAGCAAAACAAAGCAACTCCTGTGTCTCTAAAACATTCTATTGCACATATATAGGTCTTTTTTTTAATACAATGCACATTCTTCAAAATAGCTTATTTTGTGTTCTGAAGAATTGATAAAAAAAATACGACCAATTTAAATTGATAATTGATTCACATTCATGGTCTGCAACAATATTCCAGAAGACCTTGCCATTTAACTGATGCTTATTTGGTTGAGTCTGGTGACTCTGAAGGCCACTGGAGTACAGTGAGCTTATTGTCATGTTCAAGAAACCAGTTTGAGATCATTTGAGCTTTCTGATATGGTCCATTTTTTACTGCTGGAAGTAGCCATCAAAACATGGACTTGGTTGGCAACAATCCTCAGGTGGTATGTGTTATCTAATATATCCCATACCATATATCCAATTGTTTCTCCATTTTGATGCTCGGTTTGAACTTCAGCAAGTGTGTTTACCACGTCTGGATGCCAAAATGGATTGAGTTTATGCTATGTGACTGGCTGATTAGCAATTTGATTAGCATATGATGTATTTATT
Organism: Triplophysa dalaica; assembly: GCF_015846415.1. Classification (NCBI taxonomy): domain Eukaryota; kingdom Metazoa; phylum Chordata; class Actinopteri; order Cypriniformes; family Nemacheilidae; genus Triplophysa; species Triplophysa dalaica. Next base: position 5,772,165 of record NC_079566.1, on the reverse strand, counting down.
AAAGACAAGTTTAAAATAGTAATTTTAAATGTATGATATTTCACCTTTTTGACTGTTGTGAAGGCATGCCTCTTCCGATAAGAATCACATGTTGCATGCTTGTTTTGTGTCATAATATGTATAATAGTACTTAATGGCAAGTCAGTTGGATTAATTATTAAGGAGTAGCGACCTTCACCGTACTCGTTTCACGCTAATAAAAGGACCCTTTTATGGTCACAAAACAAAAAAAACTCAACATGTTTTTGATGATTATTGACCTAGAGAGTCCAGAGAAATGCACTGTGGTGGAAATTTTGAAATTGCTTGAAAATCCTTGAACAAGTTTGCAAAAGTAGGTTTTTTACATCATCACCAATAAATCACAAACCATTTGATAGAAATTAATGGTTCAAGAGGCAAAGTTGTTATGAATGAGGAGATCTATCGTTTGATATCAATAGTTTGTTTATTAGTCAAATGTCACGTGACACACCGTTGTCTAGGCCCTCAAAAGACATGTACATTTAGCCATTTTTACAATTATAGCGCCACCTAGTATCCAAACGCCACCTTCCTTTGTATGTGACCTTGGAGTGATGGTCTACACATATCATCTGAGCCCCATGATGATATGTTAAGCCGTTCTGGATTTATGGCCATTTTAATGTGATAGGCTCAGACCATTTTAAGTTTTGGCGTCCCTAAGCAGCGGTGAAAGAAAAATTTCAACTTTTTTTCAATGATTATTTACATTCACACTCCACAGAAGTCATCTGCATTGGTTTGGTTCCGATCGGTTGAAAAACCAGGAACTAGTTCGCGAAAGTAGGTTTTTGACATCATCAGCGATAACTCACGAACCGTTTGATCGATAGAAGTTGTTCCAGAGGCAAAGTTGCTCAGAATGAAGAGTACTATCATATTATAACCATAGTTTGGGTAAATGTCAAATATCACGTGATACACAGTTGTGCATGCACTCCAAAAGCGCTATTACGCCCCCCGGTGGCCGAATAAGTTCATGTTTCTTACACACCGTCAGGACCATGAGACAAATAAGCCCAGTGAGTGGCGTTTTGATCGGCCTCCGTTAACCCGGCGTAATGAGTGCTCAAACTTCATCGAACAATGGCGGCCATGTTTTTTTGATATACGCCAATGTCCATTTAGATATTTATGTAGAATGAGACAAAGACACACCATACCAAATAATAAGTCAATCGGGCAAACTGTTGCGTAGTTATAGCCATTTTCTAGCTCATTCAAATTATAGCGCCATCTAGTGGCCAAACGCCACTGTTTTTTTATTGTGACCCCGGACTGAGGGTCTACACATGTGTTCCAAGCCCCATGAAGATATCTCAAACAGTTCAGGAGTTATGGCCATTTTAGCTAAATATGTTACTTCCGGTTTGGATGTTTTAGCGCCACCTAGCGACCGTGAATTGAAAATTGAACTTTTTTTTAATAATTATTCATATTCACACTCCACAGAACGCATCAGCGTTGGTTTGGTTCCAATAGGGCAAAAATCCAGGGACTAGTTCATTTTTTTTTTTTTTCATAAAATGCTAATTAGCGAAAAATCTATAATGGCGGAAATGAAATCGGAGATATACGTTTTTTAAGTTTTGAGCCAGTGATTACACTGATATAAGACACTTGGGTGTGCGACAAACGGTTTCGGAGAAACAAGCGCAAACGCGTTTGGTATTGCTATAGCGCCACCTATGGGTCGATATGGCTGGCTCCGTGTTTCTGAGTAGCGACAAGGACTACTACCATCTGACCAAGTCTCAGCTCTGTCGGCCTTACGGTTTGGGCTGCAGTATCAGTTTTATGGCAGAATAATAATAAGAAGAAGAATAATTAAAGCTGCAAGCAGCATTTAGCGGGTTCGAGCAGTCTAAGGCCTCTATTGGCCTTGCCATTGTCAACTAGGCTCAGGAATGGCACCGTAACAAATCCACAACGAATGACACTCTTCCACACCAAGAAATATGACAGAAACGGTTGGTAACTTTTAATACAGACCATGCATGCGTACACTCGTATGCAAAAACGGGCGTAAACCGATAATACCTAAGGGACGAGTGCAATAAACCATTTCTCATGTCTCTATGATGATTTGTTGCAGAGATAGAGATCTTGCTAAACGGTTGCTAAGCTAACCTGTTCGGTTGCCATGGGTGTCAATTAATACCTGTCAATTAATAACACATCAAACCACAGGTCAAACGAACCAAGCCCCGTGTCTTTATAATATTCTACTGCAGAGATGTAGGTCTGGCTAGACGATTGCAAAAAATAATCTGTTTGGTTGCTAAGGGCGTGGCTTGGCAGCTGTCAATTGATAAAGAATGAAGCCATTAGCAAAACAAAGCAACTCCTGTGTCTCCAAAACATTCTATTGCACATATATAGGTCTTTTTTTTAATACAATGCACATTCTTCAAAATAGCTTATTTTGTGTTCTGAAGAATTGATAAAAAAAATACGACCAATTTAAATAGATAATTGATTCACATTCATGGTCTGCAACAATATTCCAGAAGACCTTGCCATTTAAGTGATGCTTATTTGGTTGAGTCTGGTGACTCTGAAGGCCATTGGAGTACAGTGAGCTCATTGTCATGTTCAAGAAACCAGTTTGAGATCATTTGAGCTTTCTGACATGGTCGATTTTTTTTACTGCTGGAAGTAGCCATCAAAACATGGACATGGTTGGCAACAATCCTCAGGTGGTATGTGTTATCTAATATATCCCATACCATATATCCAATTGTTTCTCCATTTTGATGCTCGGTTTGAACTTCAGCAAGTGTTTACCACGTCTAGAAGCCAAAATGGATTGAGTTTATGCTATGTGACTGGCTGATTAGCAATTTGACTAGCAAATGATGTATTTATTAAAGACAAGTTTAAAATAGTAATTTTAAATGTATGATATTTCACCTTTTTGACTGTTGTGAAGGCATGCCTCTTCCGATAAGAATCACATGTTGCATGCTTGTTTTGTGTCATAATATGTATAATAGTACTTAATGGCAAGTCAGTTGGATTATTTCTTAAGGAGTAGCGACCTATAACATACTCGTTTCACGCTAATATAATAAAGCACCCTGTTATGGTCACAAAACTAAAAAATACTCAACATATTTTTGATGATTATTGACCTAGAGAGTCCAAAGAAATGTACTGTGGTGGAAATTTTGAAATTGCTTGAAAATCCTTGAACAAGTTAGCAAAAGTAGGTTTTTTACATCATAACCAATAAGTCACAAACAATTTGATAGACATCAATGGTTCAAGAGGCAAAGTTGTTATGAATAAGGAGATCTATCGTTTGATACGAATAGTTTTTGTATTAGTCAAATGTCACGTGACACAGAGTTGTCTAGGCCACCAAAAGACATGTACATTTAGCCATTTTTACTGTTATAGCACCACCTAGTGTCCAAACGCCATGTTATTTTGTATGGGACCTCGGAGTGATGATCTACATATATTTCCCGAGGCATATGATGATATGTTAAGCCGTTCTGGATTTATGGCCATTTAAATGTGATAGGCTCCACCCATTCTTTTATTTTGGCGCCCCTAAGCGACCGTGAAAGGAAATTTCTACTTTTTTTCAATAATTATTTACAAACACTTCCCACAGAAGTCATCTGCATTGTTTTGGTTCCGATCGGTCGAAAATCCAACGACTAGTTTGCGAAGGTAGGTTTTTGACCTCATCAGCGATAACTCACAAACTATTCGATTGACAGAAGTTGTTCCAGAGGCAAAGTTGCTCAGATAGAAGAGTACTATCCTATGATACCAATAGTTTCTGTATATGTCAAATGTCACGTGATACACAATTGTTTAAGCACTCCTAAAGCGTTATTTCGCCCCCCGGTGGCCGAATGAGTTCACATTTCTTACAGACCTTAAAGACCATGAGACGAATAAGCCCAGCGAGCGTTGTTTTGTTCGGCCTCCGTTAACCCGGTCTAATAAGTGCTCAAACTTCATTGGCCAATGGCGGCCATGTTTTTTAAGATACGCCAATGTCCTTTTAGATATTCATGTAGAATGAGACAAAGACACACCATACCAAATAATAAGTCAATCGGGCAAACTGTTGCGTAGTTATGGCCATTTTGTAGCTCATCCAAATTATAGCGCCACCTAGTGGCCAAACGCAGGATTCTTTTTACTGTGACCCCGGATTGAGGGTCTACACATATGTTCCAAGCCCCATGAAGATATCTCAAACAGTTCAGGAGTTATGGCCATTTTAGTTCAATATGTTACTTCCGTTTTGGACATTTTTGCGCCCTCTAGCGATGGGGGATGAAAATTTCAACTTTTTTTTAATAATTATTCATATTCACACTCCACAGAACTCATCAGCGTTGGTTTGGTTCCAATAGGGCAAAAATCCAGGGACAAGTTCATTTTTTATTTTTTTCATAAAATGCTAATTAGCGAAAAAATTTGCATACCGGAAATGAATTCGGAGATATACATTTTTTAAGTTTTGAGCCAGTGATTACTCTGATATAAAATACTTGGGTGTGCAACAAACGGTTTAGGAGTAACATGCGTAAACGCGTTTTTTATCGCTGTAGCGCCACCTATGGGTCGATTTGGCTGGCTCCGTGTATCTGAGTAGCGACAAGGACTACAACCATCTGACCAAGTCTCAGCCCTGTCGGCCTTACGGTTTGGGCTGCAGTATCAGTTCTAGGGAAGAAGTATAATAATAATAATAAAACCAACAAATACAATAGGTTTCTAGCCCTTCGGGCTCGAACCCTAATAAAACCAACAAATACAATAGGTTTCTAGCCCTTCGGGCTCGAACCCTAATTAAAGCTGCAAGCAGCCTTTAAGCGGGTTTCGAGTATTTATGCCATTCAATGGAGCAGTGCATCCACGAACAGTGTAAGGGGTCAGACCCCAACGAACCCACGACGGATCAAACTCCCACCAACACAGAAAAATTATAGAAATTATCAGTATCAGCTCAAAGAAGCGTTGCATGCTTACACACTCATGACTAGCTGTTTTCTCTCAATAAAACAACAAAATAAACTAATTCAAAGTTGGTTGGTGTCAGGTAATGGTATCATAAAATACTGCCTGCAGGCATAGCCTTTATCCCCTAGCAGGATTCCATCATAGTCACCTATATAATGGAAAAATGCAGTTCTGTTAGGCCCAAAATTAGTAATCCAGTTAGTTTGTAAAGTCTATTTGACTTGCCACGTCCAAATAATGTGCATAACTCTCCGATACTTGAGTCGTGAACAGAGCCTGGCCATTTCGCCACCAGATTTATAATGTGGAACATAGTCACACACCATCTAAGAGATGTGTTGTATAATTGAATACATTCCCTTGAATAATTATCAAACTAAATGTTATGAATGTTTACTGGCATGGTCATTTCATAATCTTTATGATCAATAATAATGTACCTGCAATAGAGAATTTAGAAATTGCTTAAAAAAATCAATGAACTAGTTAGCAAAAGTCAGTTTTAAACACCATCACCGATAACTCGTGAACCGTTTGTGTGACATCAATGGATCAAGAGGCAAAGTTGTTCAGAATGAAGAGGAGGACTATTAAATGATATCATTAGTTTGTGTAAGTGTCAAATGTCATGTGATACACAATTGTTTAAGATATGAGATACACGTCAATTTTGCCATTTTTACTGTTTTAGCGCCACCTAGTGTCCAAACGCTACCTTCTTTTGTACGTGACCTTGGAGTGATGGTCTACACATATGTTCCGAGCCGCATGATGATATGTGAAGCCATTCTGGATTTATGGCCATTTTAATGTGATAGGATCCGCCCATTTTAAGTTTTGGCATCCCTAAGCAATGGTGAAAGGAAATTTCAACTTTTTTTCAATGATTATTTACATTCACACTCCACAGATGTCATCTGCATTGGTTTGGTTCCGATTGGTTGAAGAACCAAGGACTAGTTCGCGAAAGTAGGTTTTGACATCATCAGCGATAACTCAAAAACCGTTTGATTGACAGAAGCGTGTCTAGAAGCAAAGTTGTTCAGAATGAGAAGAGCTATCATATGATACAATAGTTTCTGTATATGTCAAATGTCACGTGATACACAGTTGTTTATGCACTCCAAAAGCGTTATTTCGCCCCCCGGTGGCCGAATAAGTTCACGTTTCTTATAGACCTTCAGGACCATGAGTCGAACAAGTCCAGCAAGTGTCGTTTCGATCGGCCTCAGTTAACCCGGTCTAATGAGTGCTCAAACTTCGTTGACCGTTGGCAGACATGATTTTTGAGAAACGCCAAAGTCCTTTTACACAGTCAAGGTTCATGACACAAAGACACACCATAACAAATAATTAGTCGATCGGGCAAACGGTTGCTTAGTTATAGCCCTTTTCGAGTACTTTGCTATTATAGCGCCACCTAGTGGCCAAACGCCGCAATTTTTTTATTGTGACCCCGGACTGAGGGTCTACACATATGGTCTAAGCCCCGTGAAGATATCTCAAACCGTTCTCTAGGTATAGCCATTTTAATGAAATAGGCTACTTCCGGGTTTGACGTTTTGATGCCCCCTAGCGACCCTGAATCGAAATTTCGACTTTTTTTCAATGAATGTTTACATTCACACTCCACAGAATTTATCAGCGTTGGTTTGGTTCCGATCGGGCAAAAATCCAGGGACTAGTTCATTTTTTTTTTTTTTTCTAAAATGCAAATTAGCGGGAAAATTTGCATACCGGAAATGAAATCGGGGATATACGTTTTTTAGCTTTTGAGCCAATGATTACAATGATATAAAACACTTGGGTGTGCGACAAACGGTTTAGGAGTAACGAGCGTTAACGTGAGCAAACACGCTTTTCATCGCTGTAGCGCCACCTATGGGCCGATTTGGCTGGGTCACTGTATCTGAGTAGCCTGCACAGATACAACCAAATGACCAAGTGTCGAGTTTCTACGACTTACGGTTTGGGCTGGGCGACCGGTTTTATGGCGGAAAAATAATAATAATAATAAAAATCCTTACAAAAACAATAGGTTTTCAGCACTTCGTGCTCGAAACCCTAATAAGAATAAAAATCCTTACAAAAACAATAGGTTTTCAGCACTTCGTGCTCGAAACCCTAATTAAAGCTGCAAGCAGCCTTTAAGCGGGTTTCGAGAATTTGCGCCATTCAATGCAGTTATGCATCCACGAACAGGCTAAGGGGTCAAACCCCAACGAACCCACGATGGATCAAAGTCCCACACACAGAAAAATTATAGAAATGATCAGTATCACCTCAAAGTAGCGTTGCATGATTATACACTCATGACTAGCTGTTTTCCCTTAATAAAAACAACAAAATAAACTTATTCAAAGTTGGTTGGTGTCAGGTAATGGTGTCATAAAATACTGCCTGCAGGTGTAGCCTTTGTCCCCTAGCAGGATTCCATCATAGTCACCTGTATAATAGAAAAATGCAGTTCTGTTAGGCCCAAAAAGGCCCAAAATTAGTAATCCAGTTAGTTTGTAAAGTCTATTTGACTTGTCACGTCCAAATAATGTGCATAACTCTCTGAAGATACTTGAGTCGTGCACAGAGCCTGGCCATTTCGCTACCACATTTATAATGTGGAACATAGTCACACACCATCTAAGAGATTTGTTGTATAATTGAATACATTCCCTTGAATAATTATCAAACTAAACGTTATGAATGTTTACTGGCATGGTCATTTCATAATCTTTATGATCAATTATAATGTACCTGCAATAGAGAATTTTGAAATTGCTTAAAAAAAATCAAAGAACTAGTTAGCAAAAGTCAGTTTTAAACACCATCACCGATAACTCGTGAACCGTTTGTGTGACATCAATGAATCAAGAGGCAAAGTTGTTCAGAATGAAGAGGAGGACTATTAAATGATATCATTAGTTTGTGTAAGTGTCAAATGTCATGTGATACACAATTGTTTAAGATATGAGATACACGTCAATTTTACTGTTTTAGCGCCACCTAGTGTCCAAACGCTACCTTCTTTTGTACGTGACCTTGGAGTGATGGTCTACACATATGTTCCGAGCCGCATGATGATATGTTAAGCCATTCTGGATTTATGGCCATTTTAATGTGATAGGATCCGCCCATTTTAAGTTTTGGCATCCCTAAGCAATGGCGAAAGGAAATTTCAACTTTTTTTCAATGATTATTTACATTCACACTCCACAGATGTCATCTGCATTGGTTTGGTTCCGATTGGTTGAAAAACCAAGGACTAGTTCGCGAAAGTAGGTTTTGACATCATCAGCGATAACTCAAAAACCGTTTGATTGACAGAAGCGTGTCAAGAAGCAAAGTTGTTCAGAATGAGAAGAGCTATCATATGATACCAATAGTTTCTGTATATGTCAAATGTTACGTGATACACAGTTGTTTATGCACTCCAAAAGCGTTATTTCGCCCCCCGGTGGCCGAATAAGTTCACGTTTCTTATAGACCTTCAGGACCATGAGTCGAACAAGTCCAGCAAGTGTCGTTTCGATCGGCCTCAGTTAACCCGGTCTAATGAGTGCTCAAACTTCGTTGACCGTTGGCAGACATGATTTTTGAGAAACGCCAAAGTCCTTTTATACAGTCAAGGTTCATGACACAAAGACACACCATAACAAATAATTAGTCGATCGGGCAAACGGTTGCTTAGTTATAGCCCTTTTCGAGTTCTTTGCTATTATAGCGCCACCTAGTGGCCAAACACCGAGTTTTTTTTATTGTGACCCCGGACTGAGGGTCTACACATATGGTCTAAGCCCCGTGAAGATATCTCAAACCGTTCTCTAGGTATAGCCATTTTAATGAAATAGGCTACTTCCGGGTTTGACGTTTTGATGCCCCCTAGCGACCCTGAATCGAAATTTCAACTTTTTTTCAATGAATATTTACATTCACACTCCACAGAATTTATCAGCGTTGGTTTGGTTCCGATCGGGCAAAAATCCAGGGACTAGTTCATTTTTTTTTTTTTTTCTAAAATGCAAATTAGCGGGAAAATTTGCATACCGGAAATGAAATCGGGGATATCCGTTTTTTAGGTTTTGAGCCAATGATTACAATGATATAAAACACTTGGGTGTGCGACAAACGGTTTAGGAGTAACGAGCACAAACGCGTTACACATCGCTGTAGCGCCACCTATGGGCCGATTTGGCTGGGTCACTGTATCTGAGTAACCTGCACAGATACAACCAACTGACCAAGCCTCAAGTTTCTACGATTTACGGTTTGGGCTGGGCGACCGGTTTTAAGGCGGAAAAATAATAATAATAAGAATAATTAAAGCTGCAAGCAGCATTTAGCGGGTTCGAGCAGTCTAAGGCCTCTATTGGCCTTGCCATTGTCAACTAGGCTCAGGAATGGCACCGTAACAAATCCACAACGAATGACACTCTTCCACACCAAGAAATATGACAGAAACGGTCGGTAACTTTTAATACAGACCATGCATGCTTACACTCGTATGCAAAAACGGGCGTAAACCGATAATACCTAAGGGACGAGTGCAATGAACCAATTCTCATGTCTCTACGATGATTTGTTGCAGAGATATAGATCTTGCTAAACGGTTGCTAAGCTAACCTGTTCGGTTGCCATGGGTGTGGAATAGCACCTGTCAATTAATAACACATCAAACCACAAGTCAAACGAACCAAGCCCCTTGTCTCTATAATATTCTACTGCAGAGATGTAGGTCTGGCTAGACGGTTGCAAAAAATAATCTGTTTGGTTGCTAAGGGTGTGGCTTGGCAGCTGTCAATTGATAAAGAACGAAGCCATTAGCAAAACAAAGCAACTCCTGTGTCTCTAAAACATTCCATGCACATATATAGGTCTTTTTTGTTAATACAATGCACATTCTTCAAAATAGCTCATTTTGTGTTCTGAAAAATTGATTAATAAAAATAAGACCAATTTAAATAGATAATTGATTCACATTCATGGTCTGCAACAATATTCCAGAAGACCTTGCCATTTAACTGATGCTTATTTCGTTGAGTCTGGTGACTCTGAAGGCCATTGGAGTACAGTGAGCTCATTGTCATGTTCAAGAAACCAGTTTGAGATCATTTGAGCTTTCTGACATGGTCCATTTTTTACTGCTGGAAGTAGCCATCAAAACATGGACATGGTTGGCAACAATTCTCAGGTGGTATGTGTTATCTAATATATCCCATACCATATATGCAATTGTTTCTCCATTTTGATGCTCGGTTTAAACTTCAGCAAGTGTGTTTACCACGTCTGGATGCCAAAATGGATTGAGTTTATGCTATGTGACTGGCTGATTAGCAATTTGATTAGCAAATGATGTATTTATTAAAGACAAGTTTAAAATAGTAATTTAAATGTATGATATTTCACCTTTTTGACTGTTGTGAAGGCATGCCTCTTCCGATAAGAATCACATGTTGCGTGCTTGTTTTGTGTCATAATATGTGTAATAGTACTTAATGGCAATTCTGTTGGATTATTTATTAAGGAGTAGCGACCTTCACCGTACTCGGTTAACGCTAATATAATAAAGGACCCTGTTATGGTCACAAAACAAAAAAAACTCAACATGTTTTTGATGATTATTGACCTAGAGAGTCCAGAGAAATGTACTGTAGTGGAAATTTTGAAATTGCTTAAAAATCCTTAAGCAAGTTTGCAAAAGTAGGTTTTTTACATCATGCCAATAACTCACAAACCATTTGATAGACGTCAATGGTTCAAGAGGCAAAGTTGTTATGAATGAGGAGTTCTATCGTTTGATATCAATAGTTTGTGTATTAGTCAAATGTCACGTGACACACAGTGGTCTAGGCCACCAAAAGACATGTACATTTAACCCTTTTTACTGTTATAGCGCCAACTAGTGTCCAAACGCCACGTTATTTTGTATGTGACATCGTAGTGGTGGTCTTCACATATTTTCTGAGCCCCTTGCTGATATGTTAAGCCGTTCTGGATTTATGGCCATTTTAATGTGATAGGCTCAGACCATTTTAAGTTTTGGCGTCCCTAAGCAGCGGTGAAAGAAAAATTTCAACTTTTTTTCAATGATTATTTACATTCACACTCCACAGAAGTCATCTGCATTGGTTTGGTTCCGATCGGTTGAAAAACCAGGAACTAGTTCGCGAAAGTAGGTTTTTGACATCATCAGCGATAACTCACGAACCATTCGATCGACAGAAGTGGTTTAAGAGGCAAAGTTGCTCAGAATGAAGTGAGCTATTGTATGATATAAACAGTTTGGGTATATGTCAAATGTCACGTGATACACAATTGTTTAAGCACTCCTAAAGCGTTATTTCGCCCCCCGGTGGCCGAATGAGTTCACATTTCTTACAGACCTTAAAGACCATGAGACGAATAAGCCCAGTGAGCGTCGTTTTGTTCGGCCTCCGTTAACCCGGTCTAATAAGTGCTCAAACTTCATTGGCCAATGGCGGCCATGTTTTTTCAGATACGCCAATGTCCTTTTAGATATTCATGTAGAATGAGACAAAGACACACCATACCAAATAATAAGTCAATCGGGCAAACTGTTGCGTAGTTATGGCCATTTTCTAGCTCATTCAAATTATAGCGCCACCTAGTGGCCAAACGCAGCATTTTTTTTACCTTGACCCCGGATTGAGGGTCTACACATATGTTCCAAGCCCCATGAAGATATCTCAAACAGTTAAGGAGTTATGGCCATTTTAGTTCAATATGTTACTTCCGTTTTGGACATTTTTGCGCCCTCTAGCGATGGGGGATGAAAATTTCAACTTTTTTTTAATAATTATTCATATTCACACTCCACAGAACTCATCAGCGTTGGTTTGGTTCCAATAGGGCAAAAATCCAGGGACTAGTTCATTTTTATTTTTTTTCATAAAATGCTAATTAGCGAAAAAATTTGCATACCGGAAATGAAATCAGAGATATACGTTTTTTAAGTTTTGAGCCAGTGATTACACTGATATAAGACACTTGGGTGTGCAACAAACGGTTTAGGAGTAACAAGCGTTAACGCGTTCGGCATCGCTGTAGCGCCACCTATGGGCCGATTTGGCTGGTTCCGTGTATCTGAGTAGCGACAAGGACTACTACCATCTGACCAAGTCTCAGCTCTGTCGGTCTTACGGTTTGGGCTGCACGATCAGTTCTAGGGAAGAAGTATAATAATAAATATAGCTGCAAGCAGCAATCATCGGGTTCGAGCAGTCTAAGGGGACTAAGGTCGACTGCCTTCGCTGACTACGGTCAGGAATCGGACCATAACACATCCGCAAGGGATGACACTTACCCATAACCAGAAAAATGAAAGAAATGGTCATCAACGGTTAATACAGACCACGCATGCTTACACTCATATGCAAAAACAGGTGTAAACCGATAATACCTGAGGGGCGAGTGAAATTAACCAATTCTCATGTCTCTACGATGTTCAGTTCCAGAGATATAGGTCTAGCTTAATGGTTGCTAAGTTAACATGTTTAGTTGCTATGGATGTGGCATGGCACCTGCCATACATTATGATAGACGTGTATAAAAAAAGCTTAAGGCTTATGGCCAGGAGCATCTTAAATAGATACATTGATTCCCATTCATAATAGTCTAGAATGCCGTGCCATTTAAATTGTGTTTATTTTGTACACACATTATACAGTATATCCCATTTTGATGTAAGGTTTGAACTTCAGGAAGTCATGTTTACCATGTCTAAATGCATTGAGTTGCTGCCATGTGACTGGCTTAGTAGCAATTTGGGTTTACATGCAATTAAACTGGTGTACCTAATAAAGGTGTGTTGTATATATATATATATATATCAACACAGCATCATAAAAGCAGCCAGACATGTGCTGTATTTATAGATGTGTAATTATGGAGCAACGTTTAATGTGTAATACATTTTATTTCTAACACTGTCTTCCTGTGAGACACATTTCATTCCACACACATGCACAGTCTCGATCACACATGACACACAGAACTATACAGTACATGCACACTCTTATTATACAGAGAGACATAATATCCATAAATACACACATTGTGATCTGGTGACTCTAAAAAAGCCATTGAAATTAATTATATTTCACTTTTTTGTCTGTTATGAAGGCATGCCTCTTCCGATGACCTTCACATTTTGCATGCTTTTTTTGTGTCATAATATGTATAATAGTACTATATGGCAAGTCAGTTGGATTATTCATTAAGGAGCAGCAAGCTTTCAGGTAGACTTTTGAGGTTAATATAATAAAGGACTCTGTTATGGTCACATTTATGAAAAAGTTCAACATGTCCTTGATCATAAATTATCTAGAGAGTCCAGAGAATTGTACTGTGGTGAAAATTTGGAAATTGCTTGAAAGACCTAAAATTAGTATGCAAAAGTACGTCTTTAACATCATCACCAATAACTTGCGAACTGTTTGATTGACATCAATGGATCAAGAGGCAAAGTTGTTCTGAATGAGGAGAACTATCGTATGATTATATTAGTTTGTGTAAATGACAAATGTCACGTGATACACAACTGCTTAAGCAATGAAATACGCAACAATTTTACCATTTTTACTGTTATAGCGCCACCTAGTGTGCAAATGCCACGTTATTTTGTAGGTGAACTTGGAGTGATGGTATACACATATTTCCCGAGCCCCATGATGATATGTTAAGCCGTTCTGGATTTATGGCCATTTAAATGTGATAGGCTCCTCCCATTTTTAAATTTGGCCGCCCCTAAGGGACCGTGAAAGGAAATTTCTGCTTTTTTTCGATAATTATTTACAATCACTCTCCACAGAAGTCATCTGCATTGTTTTGGTTCCGTTAAGTCGAAAAACCAACGACTAGTTCGCGAAAGTAGGTTTTAGACATCATCTGCGATAACTCACAAATCGTTTAATCGACAGAAGTGGTTCAAGAGGCAAAGTTGCTCAGAATAAGGAGAGCTATCATATGATAACATTAGTTTGGGTATATGTCAAATGTCACGTGATACACAATGGTTTAAGCACTCCTAAAGCGTTATTTCGCCCCCCGGTGGCCAAATGAGTTCATATTTCTTACAGACCTTAAGGACTGTGAGACAAATAATCCCAGCGAGTGTCGTTTTGATCGGCCTCAGTTAACTCGGTGTAATTAGCGCTCAAACTTCATTGGCCAATGGCGGCCATGTTTTTTGAGATACGCCAATGTCCTTTGAGATATTCATGTAGCATGAGACAAAGACCCACCATACCACATATCAAGTCAATCGGGCAAAGGGTTGCGTAGTTATAGCCATTTTCTAGCTCATTCAAATTATAGCGCCACCTAGTGGCCAAATGCCGCAGTTTTTTTATTGTGACCCCGGACTGAGAGTCTACACATATTTTCCAAGCCCCATGAACATATCTCAAACAGTTCACGAGTTAGGGCCATTTTAGTTAAATATGTTACTTCCGGTTTGGACGTTTTAGCGCCACATAGCGGCCGTGAATTGAAAATTCAACTTTTTTTTGATAATTATTTACATTCACACTCATCAGAACTCATCAGCGTTGGTTTGGTTCCGATCGGGCAAAAATCCAGGGACTAGTTCATTTTTAATTTTTTTCATAAAATGCAAATTAGCGAAAAAATTTGCATACCGGAAATGAAATCGGAGATATAAGTTTTTTAAGTTTTGAGCCAATGATTACACTGATATAAAACACTTGGGTGTGCGACAAACGGTTTAGGGGTTACGTGCGCAAACGCGCCTTTCATCGCTGTAGCGCCACCTATGGGCCGATTTGGCTGGCTCCCTGTATCTGAGTAGCGACAAGGACTACTACCATCTGACCAAGTCACAGCTCTGTCGGCTTTACGGTTTGGGCTGCACGATCACTTTTAGGGAAGAATAATAAGAAGAAGAAGAAGAAGAATAAAACCTACAAATACAATAGGTTTCTAGCCCTACGGGCTCGAACCCTAATAATAAAACCAACAAATACAATAGGTTTCTAGCCCTTCGGGCTCGAACCCTAATAAAACCTACCACCGCCCCTAGCTTCGCAGTATTCAAGTGACAGAGCGGGTTGTTATCTGTGAGAACAGTGAACTGAGACCCAAGCAAATAACCACGGAATTTCTCAACTACAGCCCACTTTAGAGCAAGGAGTTCTAACTTCATGCTGCTGTAGTTCCGGTCATTCCGCTCAGCACCCCTCAACCTACGGCTGGCATAGGCGATGACCTTTTTCCTCTCCCCTTGATACTGGTACAAAACAGCGCCGAGTCCCACACCACTGGCATCTGTCTCTAACACAAAGGGAAGAGAGAAGTCTGCGAACCCCAGCATGGGAGCGTGAGTCAACACTTCTTTAAGATGCTCAAATGCCTGTTGGCACTTAGACGTCCAAGCACCCTGAAACAATTTTTCACACTGGGGTCCCCGACGCTGTGCAGCACACACATTAACCACATCATGTAAAGGCCCTGCCACTTTAGAGAAACCTGCGATGAATCTGCGATAATAACTGCAGAACCCCAAAAAGGATCGCAGTTCTTTCCCTGACCTAGGTACGGGCCACTGCTGTACAGCACTCACCTTGTCTGGATCAGGGCCTACCCCCTGAGATGACACGAGATGCCCTAAAAACCGTACCTCGCTTTGGAGAAAACTGCACTTCTCCACTTTGATTTTTAATCCTGCCTCCCTTAAGCGACTGAGCACAGTTTCAAGCCTTGCCAGGTGGCTCTCGAAGGTACTCGAATAGACCAACAGGTCATCCAAATACACCAGAACCATTTCAAACACCAGTGCGCCCATAACGGCCTGCATGAGCCTCTGGAATGTCGCCGGAGCATTGCAAAGACCGAACGGCATCCTCACAAACTCATACAACCCGAACGGTGTAACAAAAGCGGTTTTAGGTCTGTCCTTTTCATGGACAGCGACCTGATGATAGCCACTTGCAAGGTCTATTGTGGAAAACACCTGAGCCCTGCACAATGCATCTAAGCTCTCGTCTATCCTCGGCAGGGGAAATGCGTCACGCTGAGTTTTTGCGTTCAGCTTCCGATAATCTACGCACAATCGTAGATTTCGTAAATGGTCATCAACGGTTAATACAGACCACGCATGCTTACACTCATATGCAAAAACAGGTGTAAACCGATAATACCTGAGGGGCGAGTGAAATTAACCAATTCTCATGTCTCTACGATGTTCAGTTCCAGAGATATAGGTCTAGCTTAATGGTTGCTAAGTTAACATGTTTAGTTGCTATGGATGTGGCATGGCACCTGCCATACATTATGATAGACGTGTATAAAAAAAGCTTAAGGCTTATGGCCAGGAGCATCTTAAATAGATACATTGATTCCCATTCATAATAGTCTAGAATGCCGTGCCATTTAAATTGTGTTTATTTTGTACACACATTATACAGTATATCCCATTTTGATGTAAGGTTTGAACTTCAGGAAGTCATGTTTACCATGTCTAAATGCATTGAGTTGCTGCCATGTGACTGGCTTAGTAGCAATTTGGGTTTACATGCAATTAAACTGGTGTACCTAATAAAGGTGTGTTGTATATATATATATATATATATCAACACAGCATCATAAAAGCAGCCAGACATGTGCTGTATTTATAGATGTGTAATTATGGAGCAACGTTTAATGTGTAATACATTTTATTTCTAACACTGTCTTCCTGTGAGACACATTTCATTCCACACACATGCACAGTCTCGATCACACATGACACACAGAACTATACAGTACATGCACACTCTTATTATAAAGAGAGACATAATATCCATAAATACACACATTGTGATCTGGTGACTCTAAAAAAGCCATTGAAATTAATTATATTTCACTTTTTTGTCTGTTATGAAGGCATGCCTCTTCCGATGACCTTCACATTTTGCATGCTTTTTTTGTGTCATAATATGTATAATAGTACTATATGGCAAGTCAGTTGGATTATTCATTAAGGAGCAGCAAGCTTTCAGGTAGACTTTTGAGGTTAATATAATAAAGGACTCTGTTATGGTCACATTTATGAAAAAGTTCAACATGTCCTTGATCATAAATTATCTAGAGAGTCCAGAGAATTGTACTGTGGTGAAAATTTGGAAATTGCTTGAAAGACCTAAAATTAGTATGCAAAAGTACGTCTTTAACATCATCACCAATAACTTGCGAACTGTTTGATTGACATCAATGGATCAAGAGGCAAAGTTGTTCTGAATGAGGAGAACTATCATATGATTATATTAGTTTGTGTAAATGACAAATGTCACGTGATACACAACTGCTTAAGCAATGAAATACGCAACAATTTTACCATTTTTACTGTTAAAGCGCCACCTAGTGTGCAAATGCCACGTTATTTTGTAGGTGAACTTGGAGTGATGGTATACACATATTTCCCGAGCCCCATGATGATATGTTAAGCCGTTCTGGATTTATGGCCATTTAAATGTGATAGGCTCCTCCCATTTTTAAATTTGGCCGCCCCTAAGGGACCGTGAAAGGAAATTTCTGCTTTTTTTCGATAATTATTTACAATCACTCTCCACAGAAGTCATCTGCATTGTTTTGGTTCCGTTAAGTCGAAAAACCAACGACTAGTTCGCGAAAGTAGGATTTAGACATCATCTGCGATAACTCACAAATCGTTTAATCGACAGAAGTGGTTCAAGAGGCAAAGTTGCTCAGAATAAGGAGAGCTATCATATGATAACATTAGTTTGGGTATATGTCAAATGTCACGTGATACACAATGGTTTAAGCACTCCTAAAGCGTTATTTCGCCCCCCGGTGGCCAAATGAGTTCATATTTCTTACAGACCTTAAGGACTGTGAGACAAATAATCCCAGCGAGTGTCGTTTTGATCGGCCTCAGTTAACTCGGTGTAATTAGCGCTCAAACTTCATTGGCCAATGGCGGCCATGTTTTTTGAGATACGCCAATGTCCTTTGAGATATTCATGTAGCATGAGACAAAGACCCACCATACCACATATCAAGTCAATCGGGCAAAGGGTTGCGTAGTTATAGCCATTTTCTAGCTCATTCAAATTATAGCGCCACCTAGTGGCCAAATGCCGCAGTTTTTTTATTGTGACCCCGGACTGAGAGTCTACACATATTTTCCAAGCCCCATGAACATATCTCAAACAGTTCACGAGTTAGGGCCATTTTAGTTAAATATGTTACTTCCGGTTTGGACGTTTTAGCGCCACATAGCGGCCGTGAATTGAAAATTCAACTTTTTTTTGATAATTATTTACATTCACACTCATCAGAACTCATCAGCGTTGGTTTGGTTCCGATCGGGCAAAAATCCAGGGACTAGTTCATTTTTAATTTTTTTCATAAAATGCAAATTAGCGAAAAAATTTGCATACCGGAAATGAAATCGGAGATATACGTTTTTTAAGTTTTGAGCCAATGATTACACTGATATAAAACACTTGGGTGTGCGACAAACGGTTTAGGGGTTACGTGCGCAAACGCGCCTTTCATCGCTGTAGCGCCACCTATGGGCCGATTTGGCTGGCTCCCTGTATCTGAGTAGCGACAAGGACTACTACCATCTGACCAAGTCACAGCTCTGTCGGCTTTACGGTTTGGGCTGCACGATCACTTTTAGGGAAGAATAATAATAAGAAGAAGAAGAAGAAGAATAAAACCTACAAATACAATAGGTTTCTAGCCCTACGGGCTCGAACCCTAATAATAAAACTAACAAATACAATAGGTTTCTAGCCCTTCGGGCTCGAACCCTAATAAAAATCCTTACAAAAACAATAGGTTTTCAGCACTTCGTGCTCGAAACCCTAATTAAAGCTGCAAGCAGCATTTAGCGGGTTCGAGCAGTCTAAGGCCTCTATTGGCCTTGCCATTGTCAACTAGGCTCAGGAATGGCACCGTAACAAATCCACAACGAATGACACTCTTCCACACCAAGAAATATGACAGAAACGGTTGGTAACTTTTAATACAGACCATGCATGCGTACACTTGTATGCAAAAACGGGCGTAAACCGATAATACCTAAGGGACGAGTGCAATAAACCATTTCTCATGTCTCTATGATGATTTGTTGCAGAGATAGAGATCTTGCTAAACGGTTGCTAAGCTAACCTGTTCGGTTGCCATGGGTGTCAATTAATACCTGTCAATTAATAACACATCAAACCACAAGCCAAACGAACCAAGCCCCGTGTCTTTATAATATTCTACTGCAGAGATGTAGTTCTGGCTAGACGATTGCAAAAAATAATCTGTTTGGTTGCTAAGGGCGTGGCTTGGCAGCTGTCAATTGATAAAGAATGAAGCCATTAGCAAAACAAAGCAACTCCTGTGTCTCTAAAACATTCTATTGCAACTATATAGGTCTTTTTTTTAATACAATGCACATTCTTCAAAATAGCTTATTTTGTGTTCTGAAGAATTGATAAAAAAAATACGACCAATTTAAATAGATAATTGATTCACATTCATGGTCTGCAACAATATTCCAGAAGACCTTGCCATTTAAGTGATGCTTATTTGGTTGAGTCTGGTGACTCTGAAGGCCATTGGAGTACAGTGAGCTCATTATCATGTTTAAGAAACCAGTTTGAGATCATTTGAGCTTTCTGACATGGTCCATTTTTTACTGCTGGAAGTAGCCATCAAAACATGGACATGGTTGGCAACAATCCTCAGGTGGTATGTGTTATCTAATATATCCCATACCATATATCCAATTGTTTCTCCATTTTGATGCTCGGTTTGAACTTCAGCAAGTGTGTTTACCACGTCTAGAAGCCAAAATGGATTGAGTTTATGCTATGTGACTGGCTGATTAGCAATTTGATTAGCAAATGATGTATTTATTAAAGACAAGTTTAAAATAGTAATTTTAAATGTATGATATTTCACCTTTTTGACTGTTGTGAAGGCATGCCTCTTCCGATAAGGATCACATGTTGCATGCTTGTTTTGTGTCATAATATGTATAATAGTACTTAATGGCAAGTCAGTTGGATTAATTATTAAGGAGTAGCGACCTTCACCGTACTCGATTCACGCTAATATCAAAAAGGACACTGTTATGGTCACAAAACTAAAAACACTCAACATGTTTTTGATGATTATTGACCTAGAGAATCTGAAAAAATGTACTGTGGTGGAAATTTTGAAATTGCTTGAAAATCCTTGAACAAGTTTGCAAAAGTAGTTTTTTACATCATAACCAATAAGTCACAAACAATTTGATAGACATCAATGGTTCAAGAGGCAAAGTTGTTATGAATGAGGAGATCTATCGTTTGATATCAATAGTTTGTGTATTACTCAAATGACATGTGACACAGAGTTGTCTAGGCCACCAAAAGATATGTACATTTGGCCATTTTTACTGTTATAGCGCCACCTAGTGTCCAAACACCACGTTATTTTGTAGGTGACCTCGGAGTGATGATCTACATATATTTCCCGAGGCATATGATGATATGTTAAGCCGTTCTGGATTTATGGCCATTTAAATGTGATAGGCTCCACCCATTCTTTTATTTTGGCGCCCCTAAGCGACCGTGAAAGGAAATTTCTACTTTTTTTCAATAATTATTTACAAACACTTCCCACAGAAGTCATCTTCATTGTTTTGGTTCCGATCAGTCGAAAATCCAACGACTAGTTTGCGAAGGTAGGTTTTTGACCTCATCAGCGATAACTCACAAACTGTTCGATTGACAGAAGTTGTTCCAGAGGCAAAGTTGCTCAGAATGAAGAGTACTATCATATGATATCAATAGTTTCTGTATATGTCAAATGTCACGTGATACACAATTGTTTAAGCACTCCTAAAGCATTATTTCGCCCCCCGGTGGCCGAATGAGTTCACATTTCTTACAGACCTTAAAGACCATGAGACGAATAAGCCCAGCGAGCGTCGTTTTGTTCGGCCTCCGTTAACCCGGTCTAATAAGTGCTCAAACTTCATTGGCCAATGGCGGCCATGTTTTTTAAGATACGCCAATGTCCTTTTAGATATTCATGTAGAATGAGACAAAGACACACCATACCAAATAATAAGTCAATCGGGCAAACTGTTGCGTAGTTATGGCCATTTTCTAGCTCATTCAAATTATAGCGCCACCTAGTGGCCAAACGCAGCATTTTTTTTACCTTGACCCCGGATTGAGGGTCTACACATATGTTCCAAGCCCCATGAAGATATCTCAAACAGTTAAGGAGTTATGGCCATTTTAGTTCAATATGTTACTTCCGTTTTGGACATTTTTGCACCCTCTAGCGATGGGGGATGAAAATTTCAACTTTTTTTTAATAATTATTCATATTCACACTCCACAGAACTCATCAGCGTTGGTTTGGTTCCAATAGGGCAAAAATCCAGGGACTAGTTCATTTTTGATTTTTTTCATAAAATGCTAATTAGCGAAAAAATTTGCATACCGGAAATGAAATCAGAGATATACGTTTTTTAAGTTTTGAGCCAGTGATTACACTGATATAAGACACTTGGGTGTGCGACAAACGGTTTAGGAGTAACAAGCGTTAACGTGTTCGGCATCGCTGTAGCGCCACCTATGGGCCGATTTGGCTGGTTCCGTGTATCTGAGTAGCGACAAGGACTACTACCATCTGACCAAGTCTCAGCTCTGTCGGTCTTACGGTTTGGGCTGCACGATCAGTTCTAGGGAAGAAGTATAATAATAATAAAACTAACAAATACAATAGGTTTCTAGCCCTTCGGGCTCGAACCCTAATAATAAAACCAACAAATACAATAGGTTTCTAGCCCTTCGGGCTCGAACCCTAAAAATCCTTACAAAAACAATAGGTTTTCAGCACTTCGTGCTCGAAACCCTAATTAAAGCTGCAAGCAGCCTTTAAGCGGGTTTCGAGTATTTGCGCCATTCAATGCAGCCATGCATCCACGAACAGGCTAAGGGGTCAAACCCCAACGAACCCACGACGGATCAAAGTCCCACACACACAGAAAATTAATAGAAATGATCAGTATCGGCTCAAAGAAGCGTTGCATGCTTACACACTCATGACTAGCTGTTTTCTCTCGATAAAACAACAAAATAATCTAATTCAAAGTAGGTTGTTGTCAGGTAATGGTGTCATAAAATAGCCTTTTTCACCTAGCAGGATTCCATCATAGTCACCTGTATAATAGAAAAATGCAGTTCTGTTAGGCCCAAAATTAGTGATCCAGTTAGTTTGTAAAGTCTATTTGACTTGCCACGTCCAAATAATGTGCATAACTCTCTGAAGATACTTGAGTCGTGAACAGAGCCTGGCCATTTCGCCACCAGATTTATAATGTGGAACATAGTCACACACCATCTAAGAGATGTGTTGTATAAATGAATACATTCCCTTGAATAATTATCAAACTAAATGTTATGAATCTCACCTTCACATTTATACTGTGAACCCCATTTTGGGCCATAAAAAATCCCCTTCATTGTGGCCTGGGGGTGCCTTGATGGCAATGTGTGTGCAGTCTATGGCACCAATCACATTAGGGAAGCCGGGAGACAATCGCATCATATTAACTGGCATGGCCATTTTTTTATCTCTATTGATAAATTATAATGTGCCTGCAATAGAGAATTTTTAAATTGCTTGAAAATCATAGAACTAGTTAGCAAAAGTCAGTTTTAAACCCCATCACCGATAACTCGTGAACCTTTTGTTTGACATCAATGCATCAAGAGGCAAAGTTGTTCAGAATGAAGAGGAGGACTATCGAATGATATCATTAGTTTGTGTAAATGTCAAATGTCATATGATACACAATTGTTTAAAAATGAGATGCATGTCAACATACTGTTTTAGCGCCACCTAGTGTCCAAACGCCACCTTCTTTTGTAGATGACCTTGGAGTGATGGTCTACACATATCATCTGAGCCCCATGATGATATGTTAAGCCGTTCTGGATTTATGGCCATTTTAATGTGATAGGCTCAGCCCATTTTAAGTTTTGCGTCCCTAAGCAACGGTGAAAGAAAATTTCAACTTTTTTTCAATGATTATTTACATTCACACTCCACAGAAGTCATCTGCATTGGTTTGGTTCCGATCGGTTGAAAAACCAGGAACTAGTTCGCGAAAGTAGGTTTTTGACATCATCAGCGATAACTCACGAACCGTTTGATCGACAGAAGAGTGTCCAGAGGCAAAGTTGTTCAGAATGAGAAGAGCTATCATATGATACCAATAGTTTCTGTATATGTCAAATGTCACGTGATACACAGTTGTTCATGCACTCCAAAAGCATTATTTCGCCCCCCGGTGGCCGAATGAGTTCATGTTTCTTACAGACCTTCAGGACCATGAGGCAAATAAGCCCAGCGAGTGTCATTTTGATCGGCCTCCGTTTACCCGGTCTAATGAGTGCTCAAACTTCATTGGCCGATGGCAGACATGTTTTTTGAGAAACGCCAAAGTCCTTTTACATAGTCAAGGTTCATGACACAAAGACACACCATACCAAATAATATGTCGATCGGGCAAACGGTTGCGTAGTTATAGCCCTTTTCGAGTTCTTTGCTATTATAGCGCCACCTAGTGGCCAAACGCCGCAATTTTTTTATTGTGACCCCGGACTGAGGGTCTACACATATGGTCTAAGCCCCGTGAAGATATCTCAAACCGTTCTCTAGGTATAGCCATTTTAATGAAATAGGCTACTTCCGGGTTTGACGTTTTGATGCCCCCTAGTGACCCTGAATCGAAATTTCGACTTTTTTTCAATGAATATTTACATTCACACTCCACAGAATTTATCAGCGTTGGTTTGGTTCCGATCGGGCAAAAATCCAGGGACTAGTTCATTTTTTTTTTTTTTTCTAAAATGCAAATTAGCGGGAAAATTTGCATACCGGAAATGAAATCGGGGATATACGTTTTTTAGGTTTTGAGCCAATGATTACAATGATATAAAACACTTGGGTGTGCGACAAACGGTTTAGGAGTAACGAGCACAAACGCGTTACGCATCGCTGTAGCGCCACCTATGGGCCGATTTGGCTGGGTCACTGTATCTGAGTAACCTGCACAGATACAACCAACTGACCAAGCCTCAAGTTTCTACGATTTACGGTTTGGGCTGGGCGACCGGTTTTAAGGCGGAAAAATAATAATAATAAGAATAAATATAGCTGCAAGCAGCAATCATCGGGTTCGAGCAGTCTAAGAGGACTAAGGTCGACTGCCTTTGCCAACTACGCTAAGGAATCGCACCATAACACATCCACTACGGATGACACTCTCCCACATCAAGCAAAATTACAGAAATGGTCAGCAAAGGTTAATACCTTTCTAGTTCTGTGTGCTTAGCAATACGCATGCTAACACTCATATGCAAAAAACAGTTGTAAACCGTTAATACCTGAGGGACGAGTGAAATGAACCAATTCTCATGTCTCTACGATGTTCTGTTGCTGAGATAAATATCTTGCTATAAGGTTGCTAAACTAACCTATTTTGTTGCATCATGGCAGCTGCCAATTGATATTAAACTAAGCCACAATTGAAACGAACCAAGCCCCGCGCCTCTACGATATTCTACTGCAGAGATGTAAGTGTGGCTAGGCGGTTGCTAAAATAATCTGTTTGGTTGCTATGGGCTTGGTTTATCACCTGTCATATTATACTACACGTATACATTTATAAAACGAACAAACTCCCGTGTCTCTATGACATTCTATTGCAGAGATATAGGAACTTTTGTTAATAAGATGCACATTCTTCAAAATAGCTTCTTTTGTGTTGTGACAATTTATTATTGATTTACAAAAATAAGACCACCTTAAATTGATACATTGATTCACATTCATGGTCTTCAATAATATTCCAGAAGGCTGTGCCATTTAAATGATGCTTATTTGGTAAACACAAATATATCCTATTTCTCCACCATTTTTATGTTCATTTTGAACTTCAGGAAGTCATGTTTACCATGTCTAAATGCCTAAATGCATTGAGTTGCTGCCATGTGACTAGCTGAGTAGCAATTTGGGTTTACATGCAATTAAACTGGTTTTATCAAATAAAGGTGTGTTGTATATATATATATCAACACAGCATCATAAAAGCAGCCAGACATGTGCTATATTTATAGATGTGTAAATATGGAGCAACGTTTAATGTGTAATACATTATATTTCTAACACTGTCTTCCTGTGAGACACATTTCATTCCACACACATGCACAGTCTTACTCACACACGACACACAGAACTAGACAGTACACGCACACTCTTATTATACAGAGAGACATAATATCTATAAATACACACACACAAACAAACAAAGAACATGAAATACATAAACACGTATGCACATATAATACACACTGCAGTTTAAAAGACAGCAAAGGCATTACAGTGGACAGTGAACAAAGCCGCAAAAATAATTTTTCAAGGCAACATGCATTGTGATCTGGTGACTCTAAAAAACCCATTGAAATTAATGATATTTCACCTTTCTGACTGTTGTGAAGGCATGCCTCTTCCGACGACCTTCACATTTTGCATGCTTTTTTTGTGTCATAATATGTATAATAGTACTATATGGCAAGTCAGTTGGATTATTCATTAAGGAGCAGCAAGCTTTCAGGTAGACTTTTGAGGTTAATATAATAAAGGACCCTGTTATGGTCACATTTATGAAAAAGTTCAACATGTCTTTGATAATTATTTATCTAGAGAGTCCAGAGAATTGTACTGTGGTGAAAATTTTGAAATTACTTGAAAGACCTAAAATTAGTATGCTAAAGTATGTATTTAACATCATCACCAATAACTCGGGAACCGTTTGATTGACATCAATGGATCAAGAGGCAAAGTTGTTCAAAATGAGGAGACCCATCATATGATTTCAATAGTTTGTGTAAATGACAAATGTCACGTGATACACAACTGCTTAAGCAATGAAATACGCAACAATTTTACCATTTTTACTGTTATAGCGCCACCTAGTGTGCAAACGCCACGTTATTTTGTAGGTTAACTTGGAGTGATGGTATACACATATTTCCCGAGCCCCATGATGATATGTTAAGCCGTTCTGGATTCATGGCCATTTAAATCTGATAGGCTCCGCCCATTTTAAAATGTTGGCGCCCCTAAGCGACCGTGAAAGGAAATTTCTGCTTTTTTTCGATAATTATTAACAATCACTTTCCACAGAAGTCATCTGCATTGTTTTTGTTCCGTTAAGTCGAAAAACCAACGACTAGTTCGCGAAAGTTGGTTCTAGACATCATCTGCGATAACTCACAAACCGTTTGATCGACAGAAGTGGTTCAAGAGGCAAAGTTGCTCAGAATAAGGAGAGCTATTATATGATACCATTAGTTTGGGTATATGTCAAATGTCACGTGATACACAATAGTTTAAGCACTCCTAAAGCGTTATTTCGCCCCCCGGAGGCCAAATGAGTTAACATTTCTTACAGACCTTAAGGACCTTGAGATGAATAAGCCCAGCGAGTGTCGTTTTGATCGGCCTCCGTTTACCCGGTGTAATGAGCGCTCAAAATTCATTGGCCAATGGCGGCCATGTTTTTTGACATACGTCAATGTCCTTTTAGATATTCATGAAGCATGAGACAAAGACCCACCATACCAATTATCAAGTCATTCGGGCAAAGGGTTGCGTAGTTATAGCCCTTTTCTAGCTCATTCAAATTATAGCGCCACCTAGTGGCCAAACGCCACATTTTTTTTATTGTGACTCCGGACTGAGGGTCTACACATATGTTCCAAGCCCCGTGAAGATATCTCAAACAGTTCACGAGTTATGGCCATTTTAGCTAAATATGCCACTTCCGGTTTGGACGTTTTAGCGCCACCTAGCGGCCGTGAATGGAAAATTCAACTTTTTTTCGATAACTATTTACATTCACACTCCACAGAATTCATCAACGTTGGTTTGGTTTCGATAGGGCAAAAATCCAGGGACTAGTTCATTTTTTTTTTTTTTCATAAAATGCAAATTAGCGAAAAAATTTGCATACCGGAAATGAAATCGGAGATATACGTTTTTTAAGTTTTGAGCCAGTGATTACACTGATATAAGACACTTGGGTGTGCGACCAATGGTTTAGGAGTATAAGGCGCAAACGCGCTTTTCATCGTTGTAGCGCCACCTATGGTCCGATTTGGCTGGCTCCGTGTATCTGAGTAGCGACAAGGACTACTACCATCTGACCAAGTCTCAGCTCTGTCGGTCTTACGGTTTGGGCTGCAGCATCAGTTTTAGGGCAGAATAATAATAAGAATTAAAGCTGCAAGCAGCATTTAGCGGGTTCGAGCGATTTAAGGCATCTAAGGTACGTCTGCCATCGCCGATCAGTTTCAAGAATCGCACCATAACAGATCAAGGACGGACGACACTCTAGCGCACCAAGTAAAATGTCAGAAACATTTAATACAGTTGCAGAGATATAGATCTTGCTAAAAGGTTGCTAAGCTAATCCGTTTGGTTGCTATTGGCGTGGAATGGCACCTGCCAATTAATAACACATCAAACCACAAGTGGCGAAACAACTCCAGTGACTCTGCGATGCTCTATTGCAGAGATGGAGGTCTAGCTTAATGGTTGCTAAGTTAACAGTTTAGTTGCTATGGGTGTGGTATGGCACCTGCCAATTGATATTACATTAAGTCACAAGTGAAATTAACCGAACCCCTGTGTCTCTACAATATTCAACTGCAGAGATACACGTCTGTGTAACTGATTGTAGAGTTAATCTGTTTAGTTGCTATGGGCATAGCTTGTCACCTGTCATATTATAATACACTTTTCCATGAGTAGAACGAAGCAACTTCTTTGTCTCTATGACATTCGATTGCAGAGATATTGGTCTTTTTTGTTAATTTAATGCATATTTTTCAACATAGCCTCTTTTGTGTTTTGAAGAATTAAAATTGAATTTAAAATTTAGGACAATTTTAAATGGATACATTGATTCATATTCATGAATACATTGTGGTCAGTAGGACATTGACATTGTCTGCAATAATATTTTAGAAGGACGTGCCATTTAAATTATGTTTCTTTGGTAGACACACCTCACATGATATATCCCATTTCTTCTCAATTTTGATGTTTGGTTTGAACTTCAGGAAGTCATGTTTACCATGTCTAAATGCCTAAATGCATTGAGTTGCTGCCATGTGACTGGCTGAGTAGCAATTTGGGTTTACATGCAATTAAACTGGTTTTATCTAATAAAGGTGTGTTGTATATATATATATATCAACACAGCATCTTAAAACCAGCCAGACATGTGCTATATTTATAGATGTGTAAATATGGAGCAACTTTTAATCTGTAATACATTATATCTCTAACACTGTCTTCCTGTGAGACATATTTCATTACACACACATGCACAGTCTCGATCACACAAGACACACAGAACTATACAGTGCATTCACACTCTTATGATAAAGAGGGAAATGATACCCAGAAACATACACACATGCACACTACACACCTTTATCCTGCACACATTTATCGTTCCTTAAGCAAAGCTACATGCATTGTGATCTGGTGACTCTATAAGAAAGCCATTGAAATGAATGATATTTCACCTTTTTGACTCTTATGAAGGAAAGCCTATTCCTATGAGCATCACATTTTGCATGATTGTTAAGTATCATAATATGTATAATAGTACTAAATGGCAAGTCAGTTGGATCATTTATTAAGGACTAGCGACCTTCACCGTACTCGATTCACGCTAATATCAAAAAGGACACTGTTATGGTCACAAAACTAAAAAAACTCAACATGTTTTTGATGATTATTGACCTAGAGAGTCCAGAGAAATGTACTGTGGTGGAAATTTTGTAATTGCTTGAAAATCTTTGAACAAGTTTGCAAAAGTAGGTTTTATACATCATCACCAATAACTCACAAACCATTTGATAGACATCAATGGTTCAAGAGGCAAAGTTGTTATGAATGAGGAGATCTATCGTTTGATATCAATAGTTTGTGTATTAGTCAAATGTCACATGACACAAAGTTGTCCAGGCCACCAAAATACATGTACATTTTGCCTTTTTTAATGTTTTAGCGCCACCTAGTATCCAAACGCCACCTTCCTTTGTATGTGACCTTGGAGTGATGGTCTACACATATCATCTGAGCCCCATGATGATATGTTAAGCCGTTCTGGATTTATGGCCATTTTAATGTGATAGGCTCAGACCATTTTAAGTTTTGGCGTCCCTAAGCAGCGGTGAAAGAAAAATTGCAACTTTTTTTCAATGATTATTTACATTCACACTCCACAGAAGTCATCTGCATTGGTTTGGTTCCGATCGGTTGAAAAACCAGGAACTAGTTCGCGAAAGTAGGTTTTTGACATCATCAGCGATAACTCACGAACCGTTTGATCAATAGAAGTTGTTCCAGAGGCAAAGTTGCTCAGAATGAAGAGTACTATCATATTATAACCATAGTTTGGGTAAATGTCAAATATCACGTGATACACAGTTGTGCATGCACTCCAAAAGCGCTATTACGCCCCCCGGTGGCCGAATAAGTTCATGTTTCTTACACACCGTCAGGACCATGAGACAAATAAGCCCAGTGAGTGGCGATTTGATCGGCCTCCGTTAACCCGGCGTAATGAGTGCTCAAACTTCATCGACCAATGGCGGCCATGTTTTTTGATATACGCCAATGTCCATTTAGATATTTATGTAGAATGAGACAAAGACACACCATACCAAATAATAAGTCACAGTATTAGTTTTTGTATTAGTCAAATGTCACGTGACACAGAGTTGTCTAGGCCACCAAAAGACATGTACATTTAGCCATTTTTACTGTTATAGCACCACCTAGTGTCCAAACGCCATGTTATTTTGTATGGGACCTCGGAGTGATGATCTACATATATTTCCCGAGGCATATGATGATATGTTAAGCCGTTCTGGATTTATGGCCATTTAAATGTGATAGGCTCCACCCATTCTTTTATTTTGGCGCCCCTAAGCGACCGTGAAAGGAAATTTCTACTTTTTTTCAATAATTATTTACAAACACTTCCCACAGAAGTCATCTGCATTGTTTTGGTTCCGATCGGTCGAAAATCCAACGACTAGTTTGCGAAGGTAGGTTTTTGACCTCATCAGCGATAACTCACAAACTATTCGATTGACAGAAGTTGTTCCAGAGGCAAAGTTGCTCAGATAGAAGAGTACTATCCTATGATACCAATAGTTTCTGTATATGTCAAATGTCACGTGATACACAATTGTTTAAGCACTCCTAAAGCGTTATTTCGCCCCCCGGTGGCCGAATGAGTTCACATTTCTTACAGACCTTAAAGACCATGAGACGAATAAGCCCAGCGAGCGTTGTTTTGTTCGGCCTCCGTTAACCCGGTCTAATAAGTGCTCAAACTTCATTGGCCAATGGCGGCCATGTTTTTTAAGATACGCCAATGTCCTTTTAGATATTCATGTAGAATGAGACAAAGACACACCATACCAAATAATAAGTCAATCGGGCAAACTGTTGCGTAGTTATGGCCATTTTGTAGCTCATCCAAATTATAGCGCCACCTAGTGGCCAAACGCAGGATTCTTTTTACTGTGACCCCGGATTGAGGGTCTACACATATGTTCCAAGCCCCATGAAGATATCTCAAACAGTTCAGGAGTTATGGCCATTTTAGTTCAATATGTTACTTCCGTTTTGGACATTTTTGCGCCCTCTAGCGATGGGGGATGAAAATTTCAACTTTTTTTTAATAATTATTCATATTCACACTCCACAGAACTCATCAGCGTTGGTTTTGTTCCAATAGGGCAAAAATCCAGGGACTAGTTCATTTTTTATTTTTTTCATAAAATGCTAATTAGCGAAAAAATTTGCATACCGGAAATGAATTCGGAGATATACATTTTTTAAGTTTTGAGCCAGTGATTACTCTGATATAAAATACTTGGGTGTGCAACAAACGGTTTAGGAGTAACATGCGTAAACGCGTTTTTTATCGCTGTAGCGCCACCTATGGGTCGATTTGGCTGGCTCCGTATATCTGAGTAGCGACAAGGACTACAACCATCTGACCAAGTCTCAGCCCTGTCGGCCTTACGGTTTGGGCTGCAGTATCAGTTCTAGGGAAGAAGTATAATAATAATAATAAAACCAACAAATACAATAGGTTTCTAGCCCTTCGGGCTCGAACCCTAATTAAAGCTGCAAGCAGCATTTAGCGGGTTCGAGCAGTCTAAGGCCTCTATTGGCCTTGCCATTGTCAACTAGGCTCAGGAATGGCACCGTAACAAATCCACAACGAATGACACTCTTCCACACCAAGAAATATGACAGAAACGGTTGGTAACTTTTAATACAGACCATGCATGCGTACACTCGTATGCAAAAACGGGCGTAAACCGATAATACCTAAGGGACGAGTGCAATAAACCATTTCTCATGTCTCTATGATGATTTGTTGCAGAGATAGAGATCTTGCTAAACGGTTGCTAAGCTAACCTGTTCGGTTGCCATGGGTGTCAATTAATACCTGTCAATTAATAACACATCAAACCACAAGCCAAACGAACCAAGCCCCGTGTCTTTATAATATTCTACTGCAGAGATGTAGGTCTGGCTAGACGATTGCAAAAAATAATCTGTTTGGTTGCTAAGGGCGTGGCTTGGCAGCTGTCAATTGATAAAGAATGAAGCCATTAGCAAAACAAAGCAACTCCTGTGTCTCTAAAACATTCTATTGCAACTATATAGGTCTTTTTTTTAATACAATGCACATTCTTCAAAATAGCTTATTTTGTGTTCTGAAGAATTGATAAAAAAAATACGACCAATTTAAATAGATAATTGATTCACATTCATGGTCTGCAACAATATTCCAGAAGACCTTGCCATTTAAGTGATGCTTATTTGGTTGAGTCTGGTGACTCTGAAGGCCATTGGAGTACAGTGAGCTTATTATCATGTTTAAGAAACCAGTTTGAGATCATTTGAGCTTTCTGACATGGTCCATTTTTTACTGCTGGAAGTAGCCATCAAAACATGGACATGGTTGGCAACAATCCTCAGGTGGTATGTGTTATCTAATATATCCCATACCATATATCCAATTGTTTCTCCATTTTGATGCTCGGTTTGAACTTCAGCAAGTGTGTTTACCACGTCTAGAAGCCAAAATGGATTGAGTTTATGCTATGTGACTGGCTGATTAGCAATTTGATTAGCAAATGATGTACTTATTAAAGACAAGTTTAAAATAGTAATTTTAAATGTATGATATTTCACCTTTTTGACTGTTGTGAAGGCATGCCTCTTCCGATAAGGATCACATGTTGCATGCTTGTTTTGTGTCATAATATGTATAATAGTACTTAATGGCAAGTCAGTTGGATTAATTATTAAGGAGTAGCGACCTTCACCGTACTCGTTTCACGCTAATATAATAAAGGACCCTGTTATGGTCACAAAACAAAAAAAACTCAACATGTTTTTGATGATTATTGACCTAGAGAGTCCAGAGAAATGTACTGTGGTGGAAATTTTGAAATTGCTTGAAAATCCTTGAACAAGTTTGCAAAAGTAGGTTTTTTACATCATCACCAATAACTCACAAACCATTTGATAGACATCAATGGTTCAAGAGGCAAAGTTGTTATGAATGAGGAGATCTATCGTTTGATATCAATAGTTTGTGTATTAGTCAAATGTCACGTGACACACCATTGTCTAGGCCACCAAAAGACATGTACATTTAGCCATTTTTACTATTATAGCGCCACCTAGTGTCCAAACGCCACGTTATTTTGTATGTGACCTCGGAGTGATGGTCTACATATATTTCCCGAGGCATATGATGATATGTTTAGCTTTTCTGGATTTATGGCCATTTAAATGTGATAGGCTCCACCCATTTTTTATTTTGGCGCCCCTAAGCGACCGTGAAAGGAAATTTTAACTTTTTTTCAATAATTATTTACAAACACTTCCCAAAGAAGTCATCTGCATTGTTTTGGTTCCGATCGGTCGAAAATCCAACGACTAGTTCGCGAAAGTAGGTTTTTGACATCATCAGCAATAACTCACGAACCGTTCGATCGATAGAAGTTGTTCCAGAGGCAAAGTTGCTCAGAATGAAGAGTACTATCATATGATACCAATAGTTTCTGTATATGTCAAATGTCACGTGATACACAATTGTTTAAGCACTCCTAAAGCGTTATTTCGCCCCCCGGTGGCCGAATGAGTTCACATTTCTTACAGACCTTAAAGACCATGAGACGAATAAGCCCAGCGAGCGTCGTTTTGTTCGGCCTCCGTTAACCCGGTCTAATAAGTGCTCAAACTTCATTGGCCAATGGCGGCCATGTTTTTTAAGATACGCCAATGTCCTTTTAGATATTCATGTAGAATGAGACAAAGACACACCATACCAAATAATAAGTCAATCGGGCAAACTGTTGCGTAGTTATGGCCATTTTCTAGCTCATTCAAATTATAGCGCCACCTAGTGGCCAAACGCAGCATTTTTTTTACCTTGACCCCGGATTGAGGGTCTACACATATGTTCCAAGCCCCATGAAGATATCTCAAACAGTTCAGGAGTTATGGCCATTTTAGTTCAATATGTTACTTCCGTTTTGGACATTTTTGCGCCCTCTAGCGATGGGGGATGAAAATTTCAACTTTTTTTTAATAATTATTCATATTCACACTCCACAGAACTCATCAGCGTTGGTTTGGTTCCGATAGGGCAAAAATCCAGGGACTAGTTCATTTTTAATTTTTTTCATAAAATGCTAATTAGCGAAAAAATTTGCATACCGGAAATGAAATCGGAGATATACGTTTTTTAAGTTTTGAGCCAGTGATTACTCTGATATAAAACACTTGGGTGTGCGACAAACGGTTTAGGAGTAACAAGCGTAAACGCGTTTTTTATCGCTGTAGCGCCACCTATGGGTCGATTTGGCTGGCTCCGTGTATCTGAGTAGCGACAAGGACTACTACCATCTGACCGAGTCTCAGCTCTGTCGGCCTAACGGTTTGGGCTGCAGTATCAGTTCTAGGGAAGAAGTATAATAATAATAATAAAACCAACAAATACAATAGGTTTCTAGCCCTTCGGGCTCGAACCCTAATAAAACTAACAAATACAATAGGTTTCTAGCCCTTCGGGCTCGAACCCTAAAAATCCTTACAAAAACAATAGGTTTTCAGCACTTCGTGCTCGAAACCCTAATAAAAATCCTTACAAAAACAATAGGTTTTCAGCACTTCGTGCTCGAAACCCTAATTAAAGCTGCAAGCAGCATTTAGCGGGTTCGAGCGATTTAAGGCATCTAAGGTACGTCTGCCATCGCCGATCAGTTTCAAGAATCGCACCATAACAGATCAAGGACGGACGACACTCTAGCGCACCAAGTAAAATGTCAGAAACATTTAATACAGTTGCAGAGATATAGATCTTGCTAAAAGGTTGCTAAGCTAATCCGTTTGGTTGCTATTGGCGTGGAATGGCACCTGCCAATTAATAACACATCAAACCACAAGTGGCGAAACAACTCCAGTGACTCTGCGATGCTCTATTGCAGAGATGGAGGTCTAGCTTAATGGTTGCTAAGTTAACAGTTTAGTTGCTATGGGTGTGGTATGGCACCTGCCAATTGATATTACATTAAGTCACAAGTGAAATTAACCGAACCCCTGTGTCTCTACAATATTCAACTGCAGAGATACACGTCTGTGTAACTGATTGTAGAGCTAATCTGTTTAGTTGCTATGGGCATAGCTTGTCACCTGTCATATTATAATACACTTTTCCATGAGTAGAACGAAGCAACTTCTTTGTCTCTATGACATTCGATTGCAGAGATATTGGTGTTTTTTGTTAATTTAATGCATATTTTTCAACATAGCCTCTTTTGTGTTTTGAAGAATTAAAATTGAATTTAAAATTTAGGACAATTTTAAATGGATACATTGATTCATATTCATGAATACATTGTGGTCAGTAGGACATTGACATTGTCTGCAATAATATTTTAGAAGGACGTGCCATTTAAATAATGTTTCTTTGGTAGACACACCTCACATGATATATCCCATTTCTTCTCAATTTTGATGTTTGGTTTGAACTTCAGGAAGTCATGTTTACCATGTCTAAATGCCTAAATGCATTGAGTTGCTGCCATGTGACTGGCTGAGTAGCAATTTGGGTTTACATGCAATTAAACTGGTTTTATCTAATAAAGGTGTGTTGTATATATATATATATCAACACAGCATCTTAAAACCAGCCAGACATGTGCTATATTTATAGATGTGTAAATATGGAGCAACTTTTAATCTGTAATACATTATATTTCTAACACTGTCTTCCTGTGAGACATATTTCATTACACACACATGCACAGTCTCGATCACACAAGACACACAGAACTATACAGTGCATTCACACTCTTATGATAAAGAGGGAAATGATACCCAGAAACATACACACATGCACACTACACACCTTTATCCTGCACACATTTATCGTTCCTTAAGCAAAGCTACATGCATTGTGATCTGGTGACTCTATAAGAAAGCCATTGAAATGAATGATATTTCACCTTTTTGACTCTTATGAAGGAAAGCCTATTCCTATGAGCATCACATTTTGCATGATTGTTAAGTATCATAATATGTATAATAGTACTAAATGGCAAGTCAGTTGGATCATTTATTAAGGACTAGCGACCTTCACCGTACTCGATTCACGCTAATATCAAAAAGGACACTGTTATGGTCACAAAACTAAAAACACTCAACATGTTTTTGATGATTATTGACCTAGAGAATCTGAAAAAATGTACTGTGGTGGAAATTTTGAAATTGCTTGAAAATCCTTGAACAAGTTTGCAAAAGTAGTTTTTTACATCATAACCAATAAGTCACAAACCATTTGATAGACATCAATGGTTCAAGAGGCAAAGTTGTTATGAATGAGGAGATCTATCATTTGATATCAATAGTTTGTGTATTACTCAAATGACATGTGACACAGAGTTGTCTAGGCCACCAAAAGACATGTACATTTGGCCATTTTTACTGTTATAGCGCCACCTAGTGTCCAAACACCACGTTATTTTGTAGGTGACCTTGGAGTGATGATCTACATATATTTCCCGAGGCATATGATGATATGTTAAGCCGTTCTGGATTTATGGCCATTTAAATGTGATAGGCTCCACCCATTCTTTTATTTTGGCGCCCCTAAGCGACCGTGAAAGGAAATTTCTACTTTTTTTCAATAATTATTTACAAACACTTCCCACAGAAGTCATCTGCATTGTTTTGGTTCCGATCGGTCGAAAATCCAACGACTAGTTTGCGAAGGTAGGTTTTTGACCTCATCAGTGATAACTCACAAACTGTTCGATTGACAGAAGTTGTTCCAGAGGCAAAGTTGCTCAGAATGAAGAGTACTATCATATGATACCAATAGTTTCTGTATATGTCAAATGTCACGTGATACACAATTGTTTAAGCACTCCTAAAGCGTTATTTCGCCCCCCGGTGGCCGAATGAGTTCACATTTCTTACAGACCTTAAAGACCATGAGACGAATAAGCCCAGCGAGCGTCGTTTTGTTCGGCCTCCGTTAACCCGGTCTAATAAGTGCTCAAACTTCATTGGCCAATGGCGGCCATGTTTTTTAAGATACGCCAATGTCCTTTTAGATATTCATGTAGAATGAGACAAAGACACACCATACCAAATAATAAGTCAATCGGGCAAACTGTTGCGTAGTTATGGCCATTTTCTAGCTCATTCAAATTATAGCGCCACCTAGTGGCCAAACGCAGCATTTTTTTTACCTTGACCCCGGATTGAGGGTCTACACATATGTTCCAAGCCCCATGAAGATATCTCAAACAGTTAAGGAGTTATGGCCATTTTAGTTCAATATGTTACTTCCGTTTTGGACATTTTTGCACCCTCTAGCGATGGGGGATGAAAATTTCATCTTTTTTTAAATAATTATTCATATTCACACTCCACAGAACTCATCAGCGTTGGTTTGGTTCCAATAGGGCAAAAATTCAGGGACTAGTTCATTTTTAATTTTTTTCATAAAATGCTAATTAGCGAAAAAATTTGCATACCGGAAATGAAATCAGAGATATACGTTTTTTAAGTTTTGAGCCAGTGATTACACTGATATAAGACACTTGGGTGTGCGACAAACGGTTTAGGAGTAACAAGCGTTAACGCGTTCGGCATCGCTGTAGCGCCACCTATGGGCCGATTTGGCTGGTTCCGTGTATCTGAGTAGCGACAAGGACTACTACCATCTGACCAAGTCTCAGCTCTGTCGGCTTTACGGTTTGGGCTGCACGATCAGTTCTAGGGAAGAAGTATAATAATAATTAAAGCTGCAAGCAGCATTTAGCGGGTTCGAGCAGTCTAAGGCCTCTATTGGCCTTGCCATTGTCAACTAGGCTCAGGAATGGCACCGTAACAAATCCACAACGAATGACACTCTTCCACACCAAGAAATATGACAGAAACGGTTGGTAACTTTTAATACAGACCATGCATGCGTACACTCGTATGCAAAAACGGGCGTAAACCGATAATACCTAAGGGACGAGTGCAATAAACCATTTCTCATGTCTCTATGATGATTTGTTGCAGAGATAGAGATCTTGCTAAACGGTTGCTAAGCTAACCTGTTCGGTTGCCATGGGTGTCAATTAATACCTGTCAATTAATAACACATCAAACCACAAGTCAAACTAACCAAGCCCCGTGTCTTTATAATATTCTACTGCAGAGATGTAGGTCTGGCTAGACGATTGCAAAAAATAATCTGTTTGGTTGCTAAGGGCGTGGCTTGGCAGCTGTCAATTGATAAAGAATGAAGCCATTAGCAAAACAAAGCAACTCCTGTGTCTCTAAAACATTCTATTGCACATATATAGGTCTTTTTTTTAATACAATGCACATTCTTCAAAATAGCTTATTTTGTGTTCTGAAGAATTGATAAAAAAAATAAGACCAATTTAAATAGATAATTGATTCACATTCATGGTCTGCAACAATATTCCAGAAGACCTTGCCATTTAAGTGATGCTTATTTGGTTGAGTCTGGTGACTCTGAAGGCCATTGGAGTACAGTGAGCTCATTGTCATGTTCAAGAAACCAGTTTGAGATCATTTGAGCTTTCTGACATGGTCGATTTTTTTTACTGCTGGAAGTAGCCATCAAAACATGGACATGGTTGGCAACAATCCTCAGGTGGTATGTGTTATCTAATATATCCCATACCATATATCCAATTGTTTCTCCATTTTGATGCTCGGTTTGAACTTCAGCAAGTGTGTTTACCACGTCTAGAAGCCAAAATGGATTGAGTTCATGCTATGTGACTGGCTGATTAGCAATTTGACTAGCAAATGATGTATTTATTAAAGACAAGTTTAAAATAGTAATTTTAAATGTATGATGTTTCACCTTTTTGACTGTTGTGAAGGCATGCCTCTTCCGATAAGAATCACATGTTGCATGCTTGTTTTGTGTCATAATATGTATAATAGTACTTAATGGCAAGTCAGTTGGATTAATTATTAAGGAGTGGTGACCTTCACCACACTCGTTTCACGCTAATATAATAAAGGACCCTGTTATGGTCACAAAAAAAAAACTCAACATGTTTTTGATGATTATTGACCTAGAGAATCCAGAGAAATGTACTGTGGTGGAAATTTTGTAATTGCTTGAAAATCCTTGAACAAGTTTGCAAAAGTAGGTTTTATACATCATCACCAATAACTCACAAACCATTTGATAGACATCAATGGTTCAAGAGGCAAAGTTGTTATGAATGAGGAGATCTATCGTTTGATATCAATAGTTTGTGTATTAGTCAAATGTCACATGACACAAAGTTGTCCAGGCCTCCAAAATACATGTACATTTTGCCTTTTTTAATGTTTTAGCGCCACCTAGTATCCAAACGCCACCTTCCTTTGTATGTGACCTTGGAGTGATGGTCTACACATATCATCTGAGCCCCATGATGATATGTTAAGCCGTTCTGGATTTATGGCCATTTTAATGTGATAGGCTCAGACCATTTTAAGTTTTGGCGTCCCTAAGCAGCGGTGAAAGAAAAATTTCAACTTTTTTTCAATGATTATTTACATTCACACTCCACAGAAGTCATCTGCATTGGTTTGGTTCCGATCGGTTGAAAAACCAGGAACTAGTTCGCGAAAGTAGGTTTTTGACATCATCAGCGATAACTCACGAACCGTTTGATCGATAGAAGTTGTTCCAGAGGCAAAGTTGCTCAGAATGAAGAGTACTATCATATTATAACCATAGTTTGGGTAAATGTCAAATATCACGTGATACACAGTTGTGCATGCACTCCAAAAGCGCTATTACGCCCCCCGGTGGCCGAATAAGTTCATGTTTCTTAAAGACCTT
Source organism: Triplophysa dalaica (assembly GCF_015846415.1). Taxonomy (NCBI): domain Eukaryota; kingdom Metazoa; phylum Chordata; class Actinopteri; order Cypriniformes; family Nemacheilidae; genus Triplophysa; species Triplophysa dalaica. The sequence goes on along the minus strand of NC_079566.1, from coordinate 5,732,618 downwards.
CAGGACCATGAGACAAATAAGCCCAGTGAGTGGCGTTTTGATCGGCCTCCGTTAACCCGTTGTAATGAGTGCTCAAACTTCATGGACCAATGGCGGCCATGTTTTTTAAGATACGCCAATGTCCTTTTAGATATTCATGTAGAATGAGACAAAGACACACCATACCAAATAATAAGTCAATCAGGCAAACTGTTGCGTAGTTATAGCCATTTTCTAGCTCATTCAAATTATAGCGCCATCTAGTGGCCAAACGCCATTGTTTTTTTATTGTGACCCCGGACTGAGGGTCTACACATGTGTTCCAAGCCCCATGAAGATATCTCAAACAGTTCAGGAGTTATGGCCATTTTAGTTAAATATGTTACTTCCGGTTTGGATGTTTTAGCGCCACCTAGCGACCATGAATTGAAAATTCAACTTTTTTTTAATAATTATTCATATTCACACTCCACAGAACTCATCAGCGTTGGTTTGGTTCCAATAGGGCAAAAATCCAGGGACTAGTTCATTTTTTTTTTTTTTCATAAAATGCTAATTAGCGAAAAAATTTGCATACCGGAAATGAAATCTGAGACATATGTTTTTTAAGTTTTGAGCCAGTGATTACGCTGATATAAGACACTTGGGTGTGCGACAAACGGTTTAGGGGCTACGAACAAAAAGGCTGTTTTCATTGCTGTAGCGCCCCCTATAGGCCGATATGGCTGGGTCCGTGTATCTGAGTAGCGACAAGGACTACTACCATCTGACCGAGTCTCAGCTCTGTCGGCCTTACGGTTTGGGCTGCAGTATCAGTTTTATGGCAGAATAATAATAAGAAGAACTAGAGAATCTGAAAAAATGTACTGTGGTGGAAATTTTGAAATTGCTTGAAAATCCTTGAACAAGTTTGCAAAAGTAGTTTTTTACATCATAACCAATAAGTCACAAACAATTTGATAGACATCAATGGTTCAAGAGGCAAAGTTGTTATGAATGAGGAGATCTATCGTTTGATATCAATAGTTTCTGTATTACTCAAATGACATGTGACACAGAGTTGTCTAGCCCACCAAAAGACATGTACATTTGGCCATTTTTACTGTTATAGCGCCACCTAGTGTCCAAACACCACGTTATTTTGTAGGTGACCTCGGAGTGATGATCTACATATATTTCCCGAGGCATATGATGATATGTTAAGCCGTTCTGGATTTATGGCCATTTAAATGTGATAGGCTCCACCCATTCTTTTATTTTGGCGCCCCTAAGCGACCGTGAAAAGAAATTTCTACTTTTTTTCAATAATTATTTACAATCACTTTCCACAGAAGTCATCTGCATTGTTTTGGTTCCGATCGGTCGAAAAACCAACGACTAGTTTGCGAAGGTAGGTTTTTGACCTCATCAGCGATAACTCACAAACTGTTTGATTGACAGAAGTTGTTCCAGAGGCAAAGTTGCTCAGAATGAAGAGTACTATCATATGATACCAATAGTTTCTGTATATGTCAAATGTCACGTGATACACAGTTGTTCATGCACTCCTAAAGCGTTATTTCGCCCCCCGGTGGCCGAATGAGTTCACATTTCTTACAGACCTTAAAGACCATGAGACGAATAAGCCCAGCGAGCGTCGTTGTGTTCGGCCTCCATTAACCCGGTCTAATAAGTGCTCAAACTTCATTGGCCAATGGCGGCCATGTTTTTTCAGATACGCCAATGTCCTTTTAGATATTCATGTAGAATGAGACAAAGACACACCATACCAAATAATAAGTCAATCGGGCAAACTGTTGCGTAGTTATGGCCATTTTCTAGCTCATTCAAATTATAGCGCCACCTAGTGGCCAAACGCAGCATTTTTTTTACCTTGACCCCGGATTGAGGGTCTACACATATGTTCCAAGCCCCATGAAGATATCTCAAACAGTTAAGGAGTTATGGCCATTTTAGTTCAATATGTTACTTCCGTTTTGGAAATTTTTGCACCCTCTAGCGATGGGGGATGAAAATTTCAACTTTTTTTTAATAATTATTCATATTCACACTCCACAGAACTCATCAGCGTTGGTTTGGTTCCAATAGGGCAAAAATCCAGGGACTAGTTCATTTTTATTTTTTTTCATAAAATGCTAATTAGCGAAAAAATTTGCATACCGGAAATGAAATCAGAGATATACGTTTTTTAAGTTTTGAGCCAGTGATTACACTGATATAAGACACTTGGGTGTTCAACAAACGGTTTAGGAGTAACAAGCGTTAACGCGTTCGGCATCGCTGTAGCGCCACCTATGGGCCGATTTGGCTGGTTCCGTGTATCTGAGTAGCGACAAGGACTACTACCATCTGACCAAGTCTCAGCTCTGTCAGTCTTACGGTTTGGGCTGCACGATCAGTTCTAGGGAAGAAGTATAATAATAATAAAACTAACAAATACAATAGGTTTCTAGCCCTTCGGGCTCGAACCCTAATAAAAATCCTTACAAAAACAATAGGTTTTCAGCACTTCGTGCTCGAAACCCTAATTAAAGCTGCAAGCAGCCTTTAAGCGGGTTTCGAGTATTTTCGCCATTCAATGGAGCAGTGCATCAACGAACATTGTAAGGGGTCAAACCCCAACAAACCCACGACGGATCAAAGTCCCACCAACACAGAAAATTATAGAAATTATCAGTATCAGCTCAAAGAAGCATTGCATGCTTACACACTCATGACTAGCTGTTTTCTCTCAATAAAACAACAAAATAAACTAATTCAAAGTTGGTTGGTGTCAGGTAATGGTATCATAAAATACTGCCTGCAGGCATAGCCTTTATCCCCTAGCAGGATTCCATCATAGTCACCTGTATAATAGAAACATGCAGTTCTGTTAGGCCCAAAATTAGTAATCCAGTTAGTTTGTAAAGTCTATTTGACTTGTCACGTCCAAATAATGTGCATAACTCTCTGAAGATACTTGAGTCGTGAACAGAGCCTGGCCATTTCGCCACCAGATTTATAATGTGGAACATAGTCACACACCATCTAAGAGATGTGTTGTATAATTGAATACATTCCCTTGAATAATTATCAAACTAAATGTTATGAATGTTTACTGGCATGGTCATTTCATAATCTTTATGATCAATTATAATGTACCTGCAATAGAGAATTTTGAAATTGCTTAAAAAAATCAAAGAACTAGTTAGCAAAAGTCAGTTTTAAACACCATCACCGATAACTCGTGAACCGTTTGTGTGACATCAATGGATCAAGAGGCAAAGTTGTTCAGAATGAAGAGGAGGACTATTAAATGATATCATTAGTTTGTGTAAGTGTCAAATGTCATGTGATACACAATTGTTTAAGATATGAGATACACGTCAATTTTGCCATTTTTACTGTTTTAGCGCCACCTAGTGTCCAAACGCTACCTTCTTTTGTACGTGACCTCGGAGTGATGGTCTACACATATCAACTGAGCCCTATGATGATATGTTAAGCCCTTCTGGATTTATGGCCATTTTAATGTGATAGGATCTGCCCATTTAAGTTTTGGCGTCCCTAAGCAACGGTGAAAAGAAATTTCAACTTTTTTTCAATGATTATTTACATTCACACTCCACAGAAGTCATCTGCATTGGTTTGGTTCCGATTGGTTGAAAAACCAAGGACTAGTTCGCGAAAGTAGGTTTTGACATCATCAGCGATAACTCACAAACCGTTTGATTGACAGACGCGTGTCCAGAGGCAAAGTTGTTCAGAATGAGAAGAGCAATCTTATGATACCAATAGTTTCTGTATATGTCAAATGTCACGTGATACAGAATTGATTAAGCACTCCAAAAGCATTATTTCGCCCTCCGGTGGCCGAATGAGTTCATGTTTCTTACAGACCTTCAGGACCATGAGGCAAATAAGCCCAGCAAGTGTCGTTTTTATCGGCGTCAGTTAACCCTGTCTAATGAGTGCTCACATTTAATTGACCGATGGCAGACATGTTTTTTGAGATACGCCAAAGTCCTTTTATACAGTCAAGGTTCATGACACAAAGACACACCATACCAAATAATATGTCGATCGGGCAAACGGTTGGATAGTTATAGCCCTTTTCGAGTTTGTTACTATTATAGCGCCACCTAGTGGTCAAACACCGAGTTTTTTTTATTGTGACCCCGGACTGAGGTTCTACACATATGTTCTAAGCCCGGTGAAGATATCTCAAACCGTTCTCTAGGTATAGCCATTTTAATGAAATAGGTTACTTCCGGGTTTGACGTTTTGATGCCCCCTAGCGACCCTGAATCGAAATTTCGACTTTTTTTCAATGAATATTTACATTCACACTCTACAGAATTTATCAGCGTTGGTTTGGTTCCGATCGGGCAAAAATCCAGGGACTAGTTCATTTTTTATTTTTTTCATAAAATGCAAATTAGCGGAAAAATTTGCATACCGGAAATGAAATCGGAGATATACGTTTTTTAAGTTTTGAGCCAATGATTACACTGATATAAGACACTTGGGTGTGCGACAAACGGTTTAGGAGTAACGAGCCCAAACGCGTTCAGCATCGCTGTAGCGCCACCTATGGGCCGATATGGCTGGGTCACTGTATCTGAGTAGCCTGCACAGATACAACCAACTGACCAAGCCTCAAGTTTCTACGACTTACGGTTTGGGCTGGGCGACCGGTTTTAAGGCGGAAAAATAATAATAATAATAATAAGAATTAAAGCTGCAAGCAGCATTTAGCGGGTTCGAGCAGTCTAAGGCCTCTATTGGCCTTGCCATTGTCAACTAGGCTCAGGAATGGCACCGTAACAAATCTACAACGAATGACACTCTTCCACACCAAGAAATATGACAGAAACGGTTGGTAACTTTTAATACAGACCATGCATGCGTACACTCGTATGCAAAAACGGGCGTAAACCGATAATACCTAAGGGACGAGTGCAATAAACCATTTCTCATGTCTCTATGATGATTTGTTGCAGAGATAGAGATCTTGCTAAACGGTTGCTAAGCTAACCTGTTCGGTTGCCATGGGTGTCAATTAATACCTGTCAATTAATAACACATCAAACCACAAGTCAAACGAACCAAGCCCCGTGTCTTTATAATATTCTACTGCAGAGATGTAGGTCTGGCTAGACGATTGCAAAAAATAATCTGTTTGGTTGCTAAGGGCGTGGCTTGGCAGCTGTCAATTGATAAAGAATGAAGCCATTAGCAAAACAAAGCAACTCCTGTGTCTCTAAAACATTCTATTGCACATATATAGGTCTTTTTTTTAATACAATGCACATTCTTCAAAATAGCTTATTTTGTGTTCTGAAGAATTGATAAAAAAAATACGACCAATTTAAATAGATAATTGATTCACATTCATGGTCTGCAACAATATTCCAGAAGACCTTGCCATTTAAGTGATGCTTATTTGGTTGAGTCTGGTGACTCTGAAGGCCATTGGAGTACAGTGAGCTCATTGTCATGTTCAAGAAACCAGTTTGAGATCATTTGAGCTTTCTGACATGGTTGATTTTTTTTACTGCTGGAAGTAGCCATCAAAACATGGACATGGTTGGCAACAATCCTCAGGTGGTATGTGTTATCTAATATATCCCATACCATATATCCAATTGTTTCTCCATTTTGATGCTCGGTTTGAACTTCAGCAACTGTGTTTACCACGTCTAGAAGCCAAAATGGATTGAGTTTATGCTATGTGACTGGCTGATTAGCAATTTGACTAGCAAATGATGTGTTTATTAAAGACAAGTTTAAAATAGTAATTTTAAATGTATGATATTTCACCTTTTTGACTGTTGTGAAGGCATGCCTCTTCCGATAAGAATCACATGTTGCATGCTTGTTTTGTGTCATAATAGGTATAATAGTACTTAATGGCAAGTCAGTTGGATTAATTATTAAGGAGTGGTGACCTTCACCACACTCGTTTCACGCTAATATGATAAAGGACCCTGTTATGGTCAAAAAAAAAAAACTCAACATGTTTTTGATGATTATTGACCTAGAGAGTCCAGAGAAATGTACTGTGGTGGAAATTTTGTAATTGCTTGAAAATCCTTGAACAAGTTTGCAAAAGTAGGTTTTATACATCATCACCAATAACTCACAAACCATTTGATAGACATCAATGGTTCAAGAGGCAAAGTTGTTATGAATGAGGAGATCTATCGTTTGATATCAATAGTTTGTGTATTAGTCAAATGTCACATGACACAAAGTTGTCCAGGCCACCAAAATACATGTACATTTTGCCTTTTTTAATGTTTTAGCGCCACCTAGTATCCAAACGCCACCTTCCTTTGTATGTGACCTTGGAGTGATGGTCTACACATATCATCTGAGCCCCATGATGATATGTTAAGCCGTTCTGGATTTATGGCCATTTTAATGTGATAGGCTCAGACCATTTTAAGTTTTGGCGTCCCTAAGCAGCGGTGAAAGAAAAATTCAACTTTTTTTCAATGATTATTTACATACTCACTCCACAGAAGTCATCTGCATTGGTTTGGTTCCGATCGGTTGAAAAACCAGGAACTAGTTCGCGAAAGTAGGTTTTTGACATCATCAGCGATAACTCACGAACCGTTTGATCGACAGAAGAGTGTCCAGAGGCAAAGTTGCGCAGAATGAAGAGTACTATCATATTATAACCATAGTTTGGGTAAATGTCAAATATCACGTGATACACAGTTGTGCATGCACTCCAAAAGCGCTATTACGCCCCCCGGTGGCCGAATAAGTTCATGTTTCTTACACACCGTCAGGACCATGAGACAAATAAGCCCAGTGAGTGGCGTTTTGATCGGCCTCCGTTAACCCGGCGTAATGAGTGCTCAAACTTCATCGACCAATGGCGGCCATGTTTTTTGATATACGCCAATGTCCATTTAGATATTTATGTAGAATGAGACAAAGACACACCATACCAAATAATAAGTCAATCGGGCAAACTGTTGCGTAGTTATAGCCATTTTCTAGCTCATTCAAATTATAGCGCCATCTAGTGGCCAAACGCCACTGTTTTTTTATTGTGACCCCGGACTGAGGGTCTACACATGTGTTCCAAGCCCCATGAAGATATCTCAAACAGTTCAGGAGTTATGGCCATTTTAGCTAAATATGTTACTTCCGGTTTGGATGTTTTAGCGCTACCTAGCGACCGTGAATTGAAAATTGAACTTTTTTTTAATAATTATTCATATTCACACTCCACAGAACTCATCAGCGTTGGTTTGGTTCCAATAGGGCAAAAATCCAGGGACTAGTTCATTTTTTTTTTTTTTCATAAAATGCTAATTAGCGAAAAATCTATAATGGCGGAAATGAAATCGGAGATATACGTTTTTTAAGTTTTGAGCCAGTGATTACACTGATATAAGACACTTGGGTGTGCGAAAAACGGTTTCGGAGTAAAAAGCGCAAACGCGTTTGGTATTGCTATAGCGCCACCTATGGGTCGATATGGCTGGCTCCGTGTATCTGAGTAGCGACAAGGACTACTACCATCTGACCAAGTCTCAGCTCTGTCGGCCTTACGGTTTGGGCTGCAGTATCAGTTTTATGGCAGAATAATAATAAGAAGAAGAATAATAAAACCAACAAATACAATAGGTTTCTAGCCCTTCGGGCTCGAACCCTAATTAAAGCTGCAAGCAGCATTTAGCGGGTTCGAGCAGTCTAAGGCCTCTATTGGCCTTGCCATTGTCAACTAGGCTCAGGAATGGCACCGTAACAAATCCACAACGAATGACACTCTTCCACACCAAGAAATATGACAGAAACGGTTGGTAACTTTTAATACAGACCATGCATGCGTACACTCGTATGCAAAAACGGGCGTAAACCGATAATACCTAAGGGACGAGTGCAATAAACCATTTCTCATGTCTCTATGATGATTTGTTGCAGAGATAGAGATCTTGCTAAACGGTTGCTAAGCTAACCTGTTCGGTTGCCATGGGTGTCAATTAATACCTGTCAATTAATAACACATCAAACCACAAGTCAAACGAACCAAGCCCCGTGTCTTTATAATATTCTACTGCAGAGATGTAGGTCTGGCTAGACGATTGCAAAAAATAATCTGTTTGGTTGCTAAGGGTGTGGCTTGGCAGCTGTCAATTGATAAAGAACGAAGCCATTAGCAAAACAAAGCAACTCCTGTGTCTCTAAAACATTCTATTGCACAGATATAGGTCTTTTTTTTAATACAATGCACATTCTTCAAAATAGCTTATTTTTTGTTCTGAAGAATTGATAAAAAAAATACGACCAATTTAAATAGATAATTGATTCACATTCATGGTCTGCAACAATATTCCAGAAGACCTTGCCATTTAAGTGATGCTTATTTGGTTGAGTCTGGTGACTCTGAAGGCCATTGGAGTACAGTGAGCTCATTGTCATGTTCAAGAAACCAGTTTGAGATCATTTGAGCTTTCTGACATGGTCGATTTTTTTTACTGCTGGAAGTAGCCATCAAAACATGGACATGGTTGGCAACAATCCTCAGGTGGTATGTGTTATCTAATATATCCCATACCATATATCCAATTGTTTCTCCATTTTGATGCTCGGTTTGAACTTCAGCAAGTGTGTTTACCACGTCTAGATGCCAAAATGGATTGAGTTTATGCTATGTGACTGGCTGATTAGCAATTTGACTAGCAAATGATGTATTTATTAAAGACAAGTTTAAAATAGTAATTTTAAATGTATGATATTTCACCTTTTTGACTGTTGTGAAGGCATGCCTCTTCCGATAAGAATCACATGTTGCATGCTTGTTTTGTGTCATAATATGTATAATAGTACTTAATGGCAAGTCAGTTGGATTAATTATTAAGGAGTGGTGACCTTCACCACACTTGTTTCACGCTAATATAATAAAGGACCCTGTTATGGTCACAAAACAAAAAAAAACTCAACATGTTTTTGATGATTATTGACCTAGAGAGTCCAGAGAAATGTACTGTGGTGGAAATTTTGTAATTGCTTGAAAATCTTTGAACAAGTTTGCAAAAGTAGGTTTTATACATCATCACCAATAACTCACAAACCATTTGATAGACATCAATGGTTCAAGAGGCAAAGTTGTTATGAATGAGGAGATCTATCGTTTGATATCAATAGTTTGTGTATTAGTCAAATGTCACATGACACAAAGTTGTCCAGGCCACCAAAATACATGTACATTTTGCCTTTTTTAATGTTTTAGCGCCACCTAGTATCCAAACGCCACCTTCCTTTGTATGTGACCTTGGAGTGATGGTCTACACATATCATCTGAGCCCCATGATGATATGTTAAGCCGTTCTGGATTTATGGCCATTTTAATGTGATAGGCTCAGACCATTTTAAGTTTTGGCGTCCCTAAGCAGCGGTGAAAGAAAAATTTCAACTTTTTTTCAATGATTATTTACATTCACACTCCACAGAAGTCATCTGCATTGGTTTGGTTCCGATCGGTTGAAAAACCAGGAACTAGTTCGCGAAAGTAGGTTTTTGACATCATCAGCGATAACTCACGAACCGTTTGATCAATAGAAGTTGTTCCAGAGGCAAAGTTGCTCAGAATGAAGAGTACTATCATATTATAACCATAGTTTGGGTAAATGTCAAATATCACGTGATACACAGTTGTGCATGCACTCCAAAAGCGCTATTACGCCCCCAGATGGCCGAATAAGTTCATGTTTCTTACACACCGTCAGGACCATGAGACAAATAAGCCCAGTGAGTGGCGTTTTGATCGGCCTCCGTTAACCCGGCGTAATGAGTGCTCAAACTTCATCGACCAATGGCGGCCATGTTTTTTGATATACGCCAATGTCCATTTAGATATTTATGTAGAATGAGACAAAGACACACCATACCAAATAATAAGTCAATCGGGCAAACTGTTGCGTAGTTATAGACATTTTCTAGCTCATTCAAATTATAGCGCCATCTAGTGGCCAAACGCCACTGTCTTTTTATTGTGACCCCGGACTGAGGGTCTACACATGTGTTCCAAGCCCCATGAAGATATCTCAAACAGTTCAGGAGTTATGGCCATTTTAGCTAAATATGTTACTTCCGGTTTGAATGTTTTAGCGCCACCTAGCGACCGTGAATTGAAAATTGAACTTTTTTTTAATAATTATTCATATTCACACTCCACAGAACTCATCAGCGTTGGTTTGGTTCCAATAGGGCAAAAATCCAGGGACTAGTTCATTTTTTTTTTTTTTCATAAAATGCTAATTACCGAAAAATCTATAATGGCGGAAATGAAATCGGAGATATACGTTTTTTAAGTTTTGAGCCAGTGATTACACTGATATAAGACACTTGGGTGTGCGACAAACGGTTTCGGAGTAACAAGCGCAAACGCGTTTGGTATTGCTATAGCGCCACCTATGGGTCGATATGGCTGGCTCCGTGTATCTGAGTAGCGACAAGGACTACTACCATCTGACCAAGTCTCAGCTCTGTCGGCCTTACGGTTTGGGCTGCAGTATCAGTTTTATGGCAGAATAATAATAAGAAGAAGAATAATAAAACCAACAAATACAATAGGTTTCTAGCCCTTCGGGCTCGAACCCTAATAAAAATCCTTACAAAAACAATAGGTTTTCAGCACTTCGTGCTCGAAACCCTAAAAATCCTTACAAAAACAATAGGTTTTCAGCACTTCGTGCTGGAAACCCTAATAATAAGAATAAAAATCCTTACAAAAACAATAGGTTTTCAGCACTTCGTGCTCGAAACCCTAATTAAAGCTGCAAGCAGCATTTAGCGGGTTCGAGCAGTCTAAGGCCTCTATTGGCCTTGCCATTGTCAACTAGGCTCAGGAATGGCACCGTAACAAATCCACAACGAATGACACTCTTCCACACCAAGAAATATGACAGAAACGGTTGGTAACTTTTAATACAGACCATGCATGCGTACACTCGTATGCAAAAACGGGCGTAAACCGATAATACCTAAGGGACGAGTGCAATAAACCATTTCTCATGTCTCTATGATGATTTGTTGCAGAGATAGAGATCTTGCTAAACGGTTGCTAAGCTAACCTGTTCGGTTGCCATGGGTGTCAATTAATACCTGTCAATTAATAACACATCAAACCACAAGTCAAACGAACCAAGCCCCGTGTCTTTATAATATTCTACTGCAGAGATGTAGGTCTGGCTAGACGATTGCAAAAAATAATCTGTTTGGTTGCTAAGGGCGTGGCTTGGCAGCTGTCAATTGATAAAGAATGAAGCCATTAGCAAAACAAAGCAACTCCTGTGTCTCCAAAACATTCTATTGCACATATATAGGTCTTTTTTTTAATACAATGCACATTCTTCAAAATAGCTTATTTTGTGTTCTGAAGAATTGATAAAAAAAATACGACCAATTTAAATAGATAATTGATTCACATTCATGGTCTGCAACAATATTCCAGAAGACCTTGCCATTTAAGTGATGCTTATTTGGTTGAGTCTGGTGACTCTGAAGGCCATTGGAGTACAGTGAGCTCATTGTCATGTTCAAGAAACCAGTTTGAGATCATTTGAGCTTTCTGACATGGTCGATTTTTTTTACTGCTGGAAGTAGCCATCAAAACATGGACATGGTTGGCAACAATCCTCAGGTGGTATGTGTTATCTAATATATCCCATACCATATATCCAATTGTTTCTCCATTTTGATGCTCGGTTTGAACTTCAGCAAGTGTGTTTACCACGTCTAGAAGCCAAAATGGATTGAGTTTATGCTATGTGACTGGCTGATTAGCAATTTGACTAGCAAATGATGTATTTATTAAAGACAAGTTTAAAATAGTAATTTTAAATGTATGATATTTCACCTTTTTGACTGTTGTGAAGGCATGCCTCTTCCGATAAGAATCACATGTTGCATGCTTGTTTTGTGTCATAATATGTATAATAGTACTTAATGGCAAGTCAGTTGGATTAATTATTAAGGAGTGGTGACCTTCACCACACTCGTTTCACGCTAATATAATAAAGGACCCTGTTATGGTCACAAAAAAAAAACTCAACATGTTTTTGATGATTATTGACCTAGAGAGTCCAGAGAAATGCACTGTGGTGGAAATTTTGTAATTGCTTGAAAATCCTTGAACAAGTTAGCAAAAGTAGGTTTTTTACATCATCACCAATAAGTCACAAACAATTTGATAGACATCAATGGTTCAAGAGGCAAAGTTGTTATGAATGAGGAGATCTATCGTTTGATATCAATAGTTTGTGTATTAGTCAAATGTCACATGACACAAAGTTGTCCAGGCCACCAAAATACATGTACATTTTGCCTTTTTTAATGTTTTAGCGCCACCTAGTATCCAAACGCCACCTTCCTTTGTATGTGACCTTGGAGTGATGGTCTACACATGTCATCTGAGCCCCATGATGATATGTTAAGCCGTTCTGGATTTATGGCCATTTTAATGTGATAGGCTCAGACCATTTTAAGTTTTGGCGTCCCTAAGCAGCGGTGAAAGAAAAATTTCAACTTTTTTTCAATGATTATTTACATTCACACTCCACAGAAGTCATCTGCATTGGTTTGGTTCCGATCGGTTGAAAAACCAGGAACTAGTTCGCGAAAGTAGGTTTTTGACATCATCAGCGATAACTCACGAACCGTTTGATCGATAGAAGTTGTTCCAGAGGCAAAGTTGCTCAGAATGAAGAGTACTATCATATTATAACCATAGTTTGGGTAAATGTCAAATATCACGTGATACACAGTTGTGCATGCACTCCAAAAACGCTATTACGCCCCCCGGTGGCCGAATAAGTTCATGTTTCTTACACACCGTCAGGACCATGAGACAAATAAGCCCAGTGAGTGGCGTTTTGATCGGCCTCCGTTAACCCGGCGTAATGAGTGCTCAAACTTCATCGACCAATGGCGGCCATGTTTTTTGATATACGCCAATGTCCATTTAGATATTCATGTAGAATGAGACAAAGACACACCATACCAAATAATAAGTCAATCGGGCAAACTGTTGCGTAGTTATAGACATTTTCTAGCTCATTCAAATTATAGCGCCATCTAGTGGCCAAACGCCACTGTTTTTTTATTGTGACCCCGGACTGAGGGTCTACACATGTGTTCCAAGCCCCATGAAGATATCTCAAACAGTTCAGGAGTTATGGCCATTTTAGCTAAATATGTTACTTCCGGTTTGGATGTTTTAGCGCCACCTAGCGACCGTGAATTGAAAATTGAACTTTTTTTTAATAATTATTCATATTCACACTCCACAGAACTCATCAGCGTTGGTTTTTGTTCCAATAGGGCAAAAATCCAGGGACTAGTTCATTTTTTTTTTTTTTCATAAAATGCTAATTAGCGAAAAATCTATAATGGCGGAAATGAAATCGGAGATATACGTTTTTCAAGTTTTGAGCCAGTGATTACACTGATATAAGACACTTGGGTGTGCGACAAACGGTTTCGGAGTAACAAGCGCAAACGCGTTTGGTATTGCTATAGCGCCACCTATGGGTCGATATGGCTGGCTCCGTGTATCTGAGTAGCGACAAGGACTACTACCATCTGACCAAGTCTCAGCTCTGTCGGCTTTACGGTTTGGGCTGCACGATCAGTTCTAGGGAAGAAGTATAATAATAATAAAACTAACAAATACAATAGGTTTCTAGCCCTTCGGGCTCGAACCCTAATAAAACTAACAAATACAATAGGTTTCTAGCCCTTCGGGCTCGAACCCTAATAAAACTAACAAATACAATAGGTTTCTAGCCCTTCGGGCTCGAACCCTAATAAAACTAACAAATACAATAGGTTTCTAGCCCTTCGGGCTCGAACCCTAATTATAACTGTTACAAAAAGAACTTCCCAACAGGGATCAATAGTCTCTGATTCTGATTACCAGGCTTCAGAATAGCTTTATTTGCCTGTTGCTATGTTTTTTGGCAAACACATCCACAAAGTCATCAAGATTTATGGCCCTAGTCCTTCTTGATTTTACACTCAGCACTCCCAAATTGCTTAAACGCAAAGAAATTGACATGACATATACATGCACCAGCTGCTAATGGCGTTAGCTAGGTAACTCTTGTCAAAACGTGTCAAAGACACATCAAAAAGCTGCTGTAACAGTATACTGTAACTATTTGGCACTTAAAAAGCACGTCATGACACATAATTCCCCGTCTTCTTTTACTAAATAATATTTTTGACTTATTTACTTACCGGTATTCTTCTTCATCTTCTTTCTTAACTTATTTTGAAATTGTTGACCGACGGGCACGCGCTGCACTGCGCAACAGCGGCATGGACGGAGGGGCGGGGGAGGGGCGGACTACTGTGTGCGATCGAAGGTCTAGAGCGGCTTGCCTGCCTGGCTGTGCATTAGGGATGAAATGCATAACTGATGCTACTAAAATGTATACTGGCCAGTGGGGTGGCCAGTGGGGTGGCCAGGAGTCGGCCAGGGCCACCCCTGGCCACCCCCTGGTGGCGCCACTGATCCAAACACAACCTACAAGAAAGCTCACCTTTTAGCCTGACACTCACATTCTATCATAATGTGTGTGAAGTGTACATGACCATGACCGAAAACTATGTCTTTAAATACTATGTCTTTTGCCTATGGTGACAAGCTTCTGTCGTTCAGTAGGCACAAAACTGTAAGGATTTTTCTTAATGTTGATACAAAAGATTGCAATTTCATGTGTTTAAATGGTCATGTGACATTTCATACGCCAGGTGACGTGTAAATGCAGTTTGCAAAATATTCCTTTTTTTTCAAAAACACCTCATAGAGCAATAAACAATAAATTTTTTGCTAAATGCTCAATTCATTAATGCTCAATGCTCAATTTTAATTTGCACAATTTGAAGGGTAAGGGAAATGCAGCTTGTGTGTTTGGGTTTAGACAGCAATGTTAAATCATAAAGATTACACTAAATGGTATCTTAGCACTGTATCCATGTAGATCAGGTGACTGCCCTTTACATTTAACATTTCATTTTACAACAAACTGTATAACAACATGTCCTTTGCCATTTACAGATTCTTAATTAGTGTATGTTTAAGGACATTGCAAACAGTAAATGTGATTTTTAGTAATTACGAAGACAATGCCAATTAGTCATGGTCAGTCGAGCCTTTATTAAAAACATACCAAATTTATCCTCTTTTCCAGTTTTTTTTTTTCATGTTGAGGATAAAAATTATTTATAGTGGATTTGGTCAAGTACTACCCGTGTCATTGTTAGAGGATAAATGCTCTACACTGCGAACATTTCAGTTGGTAGGGGTGTGTATTGTTTAGGGGCCATTAACATCTAAAACTCATGGAAAATGCAGGATGCGTCACTTTCTCACCATGTCCCGTGGCATGAAAGAATATGAAGACAGAGAGCAAACTCCAGATGTGTTCATCATCCGCTTATGCGGCGCATAATTCTGTATCCAGTTTCCAAGCACAAAAATGCGTAAACCAATGAATAAGTGACATTTTTAGTCATAGTAATAAACAGTTTTTAAGTGTAATGCACAGCAACACCTCAGTGACCTTCCCCAATTGACAGTTTGGGAACCACATACTGTGAGTGCTGGAATCGAAAAGCGGATGAGCCAATTGGAAGGATGCCCACTATATATGTGTCCCTGGATAAAAAAACAGTCTTAAGTATATTAGGAACATTTTTAGTAAAAGACAAAAATACATTGTATTGGTCAAAATAAACGATTTATCTTTTATGCCAAAAATCATCAGGACACTAAGGAAAGATCCTGTTCCATGAAGATATTTTTGCACTCAAAAACGGTTGAAATTCAGCCAGATATTTTCCTATTATAACAACTCATACATCAATATAAATCCTATTAATTCACCCTTAAGATAACGTAGATATCTAAATTTCAAATATTCCCAACGATTTCTTACAGTAAATGTATTAAAGTGCTTTGTCTGATCTCAGCTTTTGTTGCAGTTTGAGAGCTGGCTGTAACCAAGGCAAGACATAAAGTTCACACGAGACGAATGTGCAATTTGATATAATCGTTTGTTAATCTCAAATCAAATGTTATTAATTAGGCATATGCATATTTAATATATTTTAATGATTCGTTGAGTGTTTCAGCTTGTCTGTATTCTGTGGTGGACAGTGTGCTACAGTATAATAACGCTATTCAGTTGGCGCAGTGATATGAAACTGTAATGTGGTTGACAGATCTGGAACTTCTTTATAGGTGTGCAGTTCCTTATAACATTGCACACCCTTAGAATGTTCACCAGCCAATACCAATGAGGCAATCACACCAGAGTTCATTTAAATCTAACCAAACGTGGCATATGTGAACACACCCATATTTCTTTGTACCTCTGTCTATCAAGCTCCAAATATACCAAAAAGCATCTTAAGGTTATTCATTTTCATTTAAGAACTGGGTGAGATATGCAGGCACAAATTGAATTAACTGGAAGTCTAGTTGGTTGCCATAGGTCTACAATTAAATATGATTATGAGACACGTGGACCAGTGACATTCAAGGATGTGATCAAAATGCAACCTGAAATGATGCATAAAGTGTCATTTTTGATTTTCAGAATATGATAACTTTGATTTTGTTGTTCATTTTAATATGTTTAATTACACTAACTGTGATTAGATGAGACAAAGTGGTGGTTATTACCTTAGCATTCACGCAGGTTTAGAAGCACATGAGATTGTGTAAATATATTGACAAACCTTTAGTGATATTTCATCATATTCAATTTGGTATTTCAGCTGATTTATGATTTGTTTTGAAAATGTGATATTTAAATAGATGTTTCATTTGATGTGAAATTTTCTAAATAATTTTAGATATTTATAAAATAATTTTTGGGTGAACTGTTCCCTTATTTCTTTTCTCTTCCTAACACATAAACTCTAATTCAAATCCACGAACTCATGTTCTGTGGGTCCTCTTTATTCTAAAATCACTGTGAAAAACATCATTGTAAGTCTGTACTGTCTGCGTGGGAGTGCATACTGAGAAGTGACAGATTAGAAATTTCTCATAGTGTGGGAGATAATAATAAAGACAGAATAAATAAAAAAATCTTGCATAAGGCTTTAGCTTGCCTATAATTAAGTTGAGCCTATTGCTCTCTGACGTCGTGTCTGCTGTATCCCAGGGCATCATAATCACTTATGAAAAACCTTTTAGTTTTGACAGTTACTTCTGAATACTTTGGCACTACCCAGTGTTAAAGCATTCACTCTAAACACTGCACGTCTTCCATCTCCGTCTATTCAAATCTAGTAAAAAAATACTCTGTTGTGGATAAAGATGCTTCAAACATACGCATGCTGCGTCATGACTACATTCAAGAACCAATGAAATTCAAAGTTACTTACATTGCATTATATTATACATTTGCTTTCGAAGAATGTGCAATCACTGGGATCAAACCCATGACCTTGGCGTTGCTGGTGCCATGATCTAACCATTGAGCTACTGGACAGCTAATGCAACATCCACCACACACCCCACTGTACGAGTCTGGATAGTGTTTGACAATCATTCACGGGTTTAGAACTGATAGAAAGATGACTAACAGAGACAAACAGACTTAAGCCTTTATCAAATCATTCTTGAGTGCTACTCCAGTGTTTCTCCTGGTCTAGAGGGGCTTGAAATTTTCTTTGCTCATCCACCTTAGCTAAACCTAACACACCGTGTCGAGCCGTGAAGCGAGAAGACACACACTCTGTCTTAAATAAACAGAGTTCTCTCCTGTTATGATTCACATCTTGATGACACGTCAGGACCAAAGGTGGTCTTTCAAAAGAACAGGCTTGTTTTCTGTTCACCGCTGTGCAGTCAACAGCGGTCTATCGATACAGAAGTCAGAGGCTTAGTATCTTTGGTCGATCTGTGGACGGTGTTTAATTCCCGTGAGGTCAAGCACAATAAATCCTTTAATCTAATCAGTTCTGTTCTTTGTTAGTTAAGTGAGGAAGTGAATCTGATGTCACATGGACATACAAACACAAAATATGGCAAAAGACATTTATGACACTATTATACTCTAACAACGTCTGTGTGAGCAACTGCAACACACTGGAATGCATCTATGATAAAAATGTCTTTGTGTACAGGACATGATGGGCATTGATGCCTTCCTTAAGTCATCATTTTTCAGAATTTGGACACAGGCATGGTCAAGAGATTGTGTTATTGTTCAATCCAAACATCACAACGGAGATGAAATGTGATCAAAGGGACTTTTGAATGCTTGTTGGAGCCAAGACAGGAAAGTTTAAGTATCTCAGAAACTGCCAATCTCCTGGAATCTCTTAGGCAGCCCCTAGAATTTGGTGAGAAAAAACAATAATGTCCGGGGTGAAAGCATTGAAGGCATTGTCGATGATGAGCAGGACAGTGGCTCGAAAGAGTCCAATTAACATAAAGAAGGTAATTTAGACGCTATCATAAAAAAGAAAACCAGTTCTCATATTGCAGAAACTTCCATTTTTCCTATTGATATTTGGCATCAGTTATAAGGAAGTTATTTTTTTCCCTGTGACTCACTCTACGGAACTCTTGATTTCAGCTCCATTTTGTGTAACAACACGAGTGAGTCCAGCCTGTCTTGGTACGGTGGAAGTTCAGGATTTTTTTTTCCCTATTCAGTGGTATCCAGTGTTAAAAAGTTATTTATTTATTATTTAATCCAATAAATCAATGAATTAATCCTTGAAGTATCTATCTGTGAATTGTACTCCTATAGTCACTTGCTCTCTGTCCAATATATAGAGTAGAGCACATGTGAAGAGTAGTGCCAGTTTCACAGCATGAATGGGCAGCCAGCAAACTGTTTGATGCAATACTATCAAATTGAACCACAATCCAACTCAAACAATTCAAACTGTTCCCAGAAAAACACTTGAGGGTCCATTGAGTTGTATACATTATGTTGCATAACAAAAGTACACTAGAGACATTATGTTGTGTTCGATTTCTCTTCATTGTACTGCTGAACCCATCTACTGTAAGTCTACCATTCCATCATAAGATGCGGGGCAAGTCACAAAAATGTAAATGATTGGCAATCACTGTCACAAATTTTCTTTCTCTGCTTTTTCTTTTTTTTTACGACCAGTTATTATTTTGTCTAATGTGAGTCCATTAATTCACTCACAGTGTATGCTTTAAGATCAACGCTGCCTCGCACACTCGCCATGAGAGCCAATCAAGCAAAAAGTAGAATATCAAGTGACTTTTAATAAATTCCTCACCCTATAAATATTCATCCCTCTCCTGATCAGGGAAAATCTATTATTTCTTAAGTTACAACAATTTACGGTGAAGCCTCATAGGCTGTCATTTATATGCTTCCTCCATCACCGCCCGGGAGGAATTAAGGCCTAATTATTTTCACCAGAAATACTAGAGAACGCATCTATCCACTTTGTATGATTTGTTGATTATGTGACTTGCGAATGTATGTGTGCACTTGCCACTATCAAAGTAAATATTTAACCAGGAGAGAATGAATAATCTTCCTTGTATGGCAGATCGAATAATTTGCCATCTTCCCCAGCATCCGAATGTCAAATCGAAAGTATTAGCATCCAGATTGAGTTTCCTGGTAATGCCATCAGTATAATGCGCGTGAGCCGGCGAAAAGATGCACTCTTCATAATTTTGCGAATTTGCCAAGTGGGCTCCAGCACATTATGAAGAGAAATTTCCTTAATTTGCAGGCATTACAAATAAACACATGACAAATTTTGAAAAGAGATGGACATGTTTTGGTTGATGCTCTTGGGGAACGGTAAATTGCTTCCATTATTTTCCTGGAGATGTAATGAATGTGGGTGGTGGGCATGGAACGTCCAGTAATGCGTTTTAACGTTCGCTGCCGTGCATCATTTAGTACGTTGACGTGGTGTCTTCACAGGATGCTGCACATTGTAGGATTTCATCACTGTTTGGATTTACACAACGCACCATTGTAAGTACAATAAATGGACAACTTTGCTGTATAATGTTCTGTTGATGCCATAAACTCTGTGAGACATCTAAAGCACTTTATGAAATATGATGCAGTGCTTTGACTCATGTTTTGGTCTTTGTAAGTCAGAACACGCTGACAGCGGTGGCATTAGTTGATGGTAGTTTTAATGTTATCATCAAGACACAATAGTTAAATGATTGAAATGGCTACATTCAAAGACTTCAAGGCGAGTAACCGTCATAGACTGCGAGTTCAATCCATGTGCCAGTGCATGTTAAAGCTGTCGGGTAGACAAACAGAATTGTAGCCCCGGGTCCTTTGATGTGAATTTTAACGTCTTGTAAGGTTTCTGAAAAGTTAATTATTATAATTAATGTAATTAATTCAGTTTAGAGTCATCAGTGAAGCAATTCCATTACAATTTAGACAAAGTAATTAGCAATTTACATGGATTTTTCCGAACCTCTCCAACACCGCATGAACAAAACCTCAAGCCGTTCAGTGCATCAATTCACTTTCAAAACATGCCATTCTAAAGCAAAGTTTGTAAATGAGCTAAATATCAGAATATTCATTATTCTGTATTGTTTGACTGTCAACGCTGCGAGCGCTGGAAGGTAGCGAAGAAAGAACACTAACAAGAATATTGTAATAAATGGGAAGTGCGCGTCGCCATCGGAGCTTAGCATGAATGGAATTATCACAGTCTTTGAATACTCCTCATTACAAAGCTTACCGACTCATTATCAACTGAACGACCTTCATAACATCAGAGGTGAAAATGAAACAACAAGACTAAAGAATCTCATCTACAGGTTGTGTTTCCAAACAGAAGGGATTTTTGGCTTCATTGTCACCGTGACTTGTTTGTGCTCCATACAAGATGGAGAGAAAGAGAGAAACTCCAGCTTAAAACACTGCTGGACTAGTCTATTTGTGGAGCTCCACTGAGGTCCGCGCTCTGGGGTGGGTGCTCATTTCGGGGTCTTGACGAGATGGCAGGTCCACTGCTGAGAGCTGGCGGGATAGGCTGGTATTTATTCCTGAATGCACTGCTGTTTTGGAGAGTTGGGTCTGGGAGAAAGTCCCAATGGACAGGATTGCTATTAAGATCATTGCCTGAAGAGAGAGGATTCAGCTATGAGGGAAGGATTGGGCATTTGGGACAAATGTGAGAGGAATACTGCCAGATTTAAACAGAGAGTATAAGAGTGAAATTAGATAATAAAAAGGGAAGTAAAACAGGTTTATTGTTGAAATAATACAGTTCACTGAGACTTCAGGTGCAATGGTAAAGAAAGTGTAGGTGATTTTCAGTTATGGGCACGCTGTGTTGCAGTGGAAGAACTTTATTTTCATTTTGGTAAATGAAGGTCACATTGCAAATATCTTGCAGACTTTTTATTAACCATGTCTTTGTTGTTGAATTTTATATGCTTTACGTGCTGGGGATGTTATTTTTCCAAGACACAGACCATAAAAATATATCATACAAACAATAAAAAAACAATAATCTATACGAATAGTAAAATACACAAACCATTTCTATATTTCTGAGACGTTTTTATAGCACAATTGACCCAAAGTCTCTATTTTTTGCCATTATTTCAACCAAAAGATTTAGTTCAATGGAAATGTATTCTTTCACAATTTTGCAAAGCAGCTTTACTGTACAAACATTAAAACAGGTAGTGGTAAAAAAACTGAAATTATGAAATGTATGTAATACATAATAATATATGTTCTCAATGTTTTTCGAAACTAACTGAGAATAATTGTCGGTGGTGGAAATATTCACAAGTCATTGTCCATTGTTAGTGGATAGATGAAAAAGAGAACAATACCCATATGTGAATACTACTAGTGTAGAAATTCAAATGCTTACGGTTATAATATTCTTCCAGTGTGCTCCTCCATCATCCATCACCTCTGCTCTCCTGCTGTGCTGGGTCACATGACTTCTGCACTTTTATTGACATATCATTAAAAAATTAATTACACCGAGAAGGCCATGTACTCTTCAATTTGAGACGTGTTAAGCTTGACATGGGTGTAATTGGACAGCAATTAATGAATTGGAGTAATTCATCTTGTCAAGGTGCCATCACCTTCATCAGTCAGTAAAATATAACATCGATTTTTTGGAAGAAGACTATTTAGACTAAAATTGAGAAAAACCTTTGTCATCATCCATCCATCCATTTTCTACCGCTTATCCGAACTACCTCGGGTCACGGGGAGCCTGCGCCTATCTCAGGAGTCATCGGGCATCAAGGCAGGATACCTTTGTCATCATTCTAAATAAAAATATGTGAAACAAAATCCATTAACTGGAAAAGATAATGACAATCTTTTTTTAGGGGGGTTTCAGTGGGTAAAATAGTTGACATTTTGTTGTCATTCGGTGGGTCAGTGCAGCAAATGAGAAAGAGAGAGAGTGATATGGGTATGTTCTACATTTTCTGTCAGGGCCAATGAAAGTTAGGACAGCTTAGAACAGAATCTTTACACTTGGATGATAAAGCCTCCCCCAAGCATTAACTTAACAGCATTTTGCCATGAAACCCAGGAGAGACTGGCAAGGGCAGAAACACTTTGGCTTTAACTGTCGCATGTCAAGACTTCATCATGTCAAGCTTGTTACAACAGAAGTTCAGTTAAGGCTTCTGACTGCAATGGCAGTGTTGCAGTTTCATTTGTTAACTTTATATTCACACATCATATCCATGAAGGGGAGAAAAAAAAAATGTGACAAGACTTCCTATTAAATTACTTTTTTGTGAAAATTCATTTAAAAGGGAAACACAATCCAATGAATACCAAATCATTGTTTGGTGTTTTCTGGAAATATATACACATTTTCTCAATTTAATGTTTGACTGAATTGTATCATTTTCTGTTTAGCAGTGGCGACAAACAATGTTATCTTTTCCAACAGTTTAATAATGTGAGGCTTTCTTTTTGAACTAAGCACACCCTCTTGTTGTGGTGTTTTTTGCATTTGCTTTTTGATCTACGTTATCATGTGCCTCACGTTATGAGCTCATTAAATACTTTTTATATTGATTTTGAGGCAAATGACTCATACATCATCTAATGTTATTGCGTAAAGCAGGGCCATCTGGGATACCTTTAGCTATTTTTTATCATATTCAGATAAACAGGATGAATAACAGGCAGAGTAGCTTTATAACTTGCACTGTTTGTTCAAAACCTTTTTAATTTAAACATTTTGTCCACCTTGATCTCAGATGTAATTACTGCGTTTCAATATTGCCAACACCAGCAATATATCATGAGAACAATGTGATAAATAGCTAGGCAATAAATATTGATAGAGGTATTCTGAATATTGCCTGCCAAAAGCTTCATTACGGGGGTTCAGTGACACAAAAAGATGAAAAGCAAGGGTTAGCAATATTGAATACCCACAATCTGATAAAACATAAATGACCCTATGTGAATCTATGAAAAAGTCATGTTTTGAATAAGCACTTGGTTATGTTTCTAAAGTTACATTTAACTTTTCAAAATGATCTTGCTCTAAAGATAGAAATGATTATGATCACAAGTTTGATTTCCTTGCATTTCATGTACAGTGCTAAAAAATGTGACTACTGTACGTTGCTTTGGATAATACATTTTGTTGAATGTTTAAAAGTGTAAAGCATGGTGTTGGCAATGCCAAGGTCATGGGTTTGATGTCCACTGAATGCACAAAGTGATAAAATGTCCCTTCAATGCCCTGCAAGTCACTTTGGATAAAAGCATCTGCCAAATGCTTAAATGTAAAATGGCCAGAGGGACACTGTTATTACTTCAATAAATTATATTACTATCTGTGATAAAGAAGCCACGTTAATATTCTAAGCAAGTAGAGACTTGGTGGCAGTTGTTAAGGTTTAATCTTACTTTAAAAACCCTTAAAAACAGAGTTAAAGGTCCAGTGTAGGAAATTTAGAGGCATCTTGCGTTGAGGTTGTGTCCAGCGGCTCACTCCACCCCTTCCTTTTGAAGCATCATGGTGGCTGATAAAGAAAAAAGATTTTGTCATGTTTGTCGTTTTCAACAGTAGCCTACTTCCTTACTCAAAGCAGGGCTTAATTTTTTGCTCATAGTACTGGTGCTACAGAGGTTTAAAGTTTTGCAGCACATTCCAAAAAGTTGTAGCACTAGTATAAAATGTCTGTTGTCATCAATAAATATTTGTGCTGTTCATCACATGAATAGGCATTAACTGACAAATTACATTGTTACATATAGATGGATAAATTAGGGCCATTTAATTTTTAGTTTTGCTAAATTAGTTTTAATTTTAAAGTTCTGTGTTTTTCATTTTTTACTATACAAAAGTGTTATATTTGGCCACATAAATTGTTGTTGTATATTATAATTTTTATCATACTAAGCTGCAGTAAAATTCCTAGATACTAAAGGGTTTTTCAACCTTACTATTGTAGACTACAGTGGTAACTACAGTTTATCGATTTACTACAAGGCCGCTACAGTTTTCTATAGCAAATACTGCAGTAGTTTGGAAGCTGCTTGAGTTTTAGTTTGTATTTGACTATCGCTTTGAAATTCTCGCGTAGTCTCAGAGCAACTCTGGAGATAAAGTTCATGTGTTCTTGTCCTCATACAGTGCAGACGCAGACCAATTCACGAACGCCACGCGTGTGGGTTAGACAAAACTCAAAGCTCTTCTAATACACCTACCAAACTGTATCACACGCATGCTACACTGGCTAATCTATTCTAAGACCGATTTTTTCGTAGCACTTGAGACATATACTGTATGTCGCACTCTAGAGCCCTGCAATGGTGATACTGTATTTTGGCTTGTTCATGAACTCTCTTGTACTGAACTGTAGGCTACATGTAAATATTTTTCAAGAACCAGTGGCTCAAAGAAGTCCGGCAGCGGAGTTCTGCCGTTTTAAGATACAGTAGGGCATCCCAGTCGAATTTGGTTGATGATGTGTTACTCGTACAGTTTACAGAAGAAAACTGTATCTTTACATAATTGCGTTCGATTTTTAAGCTTAACCCAAATATATTTGAACTGTTGTAAAATTACATAAATCAGATTAAATATAAACGCTGAAATGTCATCTGTCAGAAAGTAAAAGCTTCCCCTCAGGGAAAAAACACAAGTCAGTTCACAGTGAGGTCAAGAACAAAACCCTCCAGCCATGTCGTATTGGCCAGGGACAATTTCATCACACAGGCAGACACATATGAAGTCTGCAACCTGCTGTTCTGTATAGTCTTGCTGTCCAGAGAGCATTTCGTCATGAGACGGGCCTTCGCAGTGGCTGCCTGAGGCACAGGAACACACAGAGGTCCAGGCAGAATCCACAGAAGACCAGACAAGAGCTCAGGATAGACTTTAAAATGGAAAAAGAGAGAAATCCTAGCTCTGTGTATTTGTAGACATTTTTCATGTGCATGTTGTTCTTATTCATATTGGGCTTAATAGAGTATGCCATTATTTTGTGTGCTTCTGTCAGCTTCTTAACTTCTTATTTATGGAGTTCAAGAGCTTGAGGAGAGATGTGAGAATCGGGCATGAGGTTGTCAGACCAAGATAAAGCAACACAAGTACAAGCCTCCAGGCGGGAACCATTAAAATCCAGTAGCGAATAGTGTCCTTTCATCTTCATTTGAACTCTTTAAACGTTCCTTTTACATGCAGATCTGTGAGATTCAGTTGAAGGTCACGAGTTATCTGATGAATAAAGATTCAACTTGTAAAAAAGTGCAAACAGAAAGAAAAGGTGGACTTAGAAGACCGGTGCAATGTGAGAGATCTTTTGCTTAGAATTTTAAGTAAATTGAGTAATTTTGAGGTGAACTCAAGTGTCCCAAGTAGGGCTGGGTTCCTGGGTCAATGTTATTTCGTCATTGAACAACATTTTTACCAACCAATCAGATTTCAGGATTATGTTAAAGGTATTTCTTTCGTCTGCTGAATACGAAATATATTTAAAGAATGTTGGTAACCAAACAATGGCGGTATCCATTTGTTTGCATTGGTTAGGTGTTAATACAATAGAAGTCAATGGGTACCATCGATGTTTAATTACCAACATTTATCCAAATATCTTATTTTAAGCTCCTCAGAAGAAAGAAAATCACAGTGGTTTGGAATGACAAGAGGATAAATAAACGATGACCAAATGTTCTCCTGTAAAAACACAGAAATTTTCTGGCAGCTGGGGTACCAAAAATATTTTTTAGAGTAAACGTTTTTTAAAATTACATGATTAGGGTTAATTTGAGGTCTGTTTCTGAGACTTGTTTAACCGTATTTCAAAGAAAGGCCGCAAAATAAAAAATAAATTCAGTAAAAAATTCAGCTTTAAACTAAAATTAAATTGTTCCTGTTAATTTGATGGTTTTTGACCGTAATTCAATAATTTGTAAATCTTGGATAACAGTTTTTGTGACAGTATACATGAAAAAATTAACTGTAAAATTCTGTAAAAGTATTTTTTTACAGTGTACGTTGTAGTATAATAGAACCGTTTGGATAAAAGCTGGTTTTACCTAGGTTGGGTATCGTTTGGGTTTTTTCGAAACCAGTGCAAAATCAACACTTTTAAAACTATACAGGTGATTAAACGGTGCCTAAATTGTTACTTTTAAAAAAGAGCCAGAAAACACCAGTGGCTGACATTAATGAAGAACATTTTCAATAAAAAAAAACATTTATTAAATAATTTAAAACAATTTCACAACAAATAAAGTTTTAAGTGAATTTAAAATGAATATGGACACTAACATTGATTAAAATATGTTATAGCATTTACTGTTCACTTTGTTTACTATCCAGCTGCTAAATGCTCACCAAAGTTAGAAAATGTGTAGAATATATCAACATATTAAGTCCATTACAGAGAGCCTTCTAGGTTACATTTTATGTGCATTATTTTAAAAACAAATTATATGTCTAAACATGCAGTCAGAGCAAAAATCTTGACAGATTGATGTTGAAATCATACTGAGAGGTGTGTTATGGTTTTAGCACGTTCACTGCGGTGTCTCGCTTGTATTTCTTGTCAAATGTGTGTTAAGAATGAGCTCCATGGCACGCAGCATGTGCTTCATTGACTCTAAACGCGTGCAACTGTTTAATTGCGATTGCTTGCATTACAGACACATCACGTGCAGGTCGAATTATCGTTAGTTTCCCTTTAAAACTTGCCTTGTGCGGTGGTTGAAATTAAAGTCTGCGCCATGCACGTGATGAATGCTGAACTTGCCGAGGAGGGAAAGAGAGCGTGCACTAAAATTGTCTTCCACTGTGATCTGTGCGGATCACTAACCATTGGTGTGTTGAATTTGTATTATCACAGTTTACCGACTCCTTCATATGAATGAGGGTAAATGTCTCGATCGTCTTGACTCTTGTTACATACCGGATATATCGGTACCCAACCCTAATTTTACCTCTCTCTCTGTTGGATGCATCTCTTCTGGTTATTTTCAGAGTCAGGAAAGCAGCTAGCAGATCAAAAAGATGCGACGCCAGCCAACATGTCACACCTACTGACTGTTGATCCTGCAATCTCACCCTCTTCTGCCTGAGGTCCGTAACACTCGCCATCGCCAATTAGAAATGGAGGAGAGGTGACAGACTAAATGACCACCGCTGACATTCTTACAGATTCCCTGTCACATATTAACGCCCCGCTTTGGCAGTTAATCAATGTGAGACTCGCCAAAATAATAACAAGAGTACTTAAGTAAACAATTGCAATAGACTGAATTAGTATGCTATCGAAAGAGTGACTTCACCTTGTGAATGTGTGCAGTTTTGTCCCTCTGGGCTTGAGAAAGAGCTTCAGCGTATGACCTGTATTTGGACACAGGCCGTGCACTCAAAAAATGAACTGTCACTGCTGTTAGTTTTACTTAACGCATCCTTGTTCACAGTACATAAAGAATGGAAGTAACTGAAGTAACATAAGTTAGCTATGTTATTTATACTAAAAATTTAAATCTGTCAGCTTTACTTAACAAGTGTTTGACTGGTCAACTTAACATTGTTGAGTAGAATGCAATATTGTTGAGTTTACTTAATATTCCATTCCATTCCATTCCATTTTCTACCGCTTATCCGAACTACCTCGGGTCACGGGGAGCCTGTGCCTATCTCAGGAGTTATCGGGCATCAAGGCAGGATACACCCTGGATGGAGTGCCAACCCATCGCAGGGCACACACACTCACTCTTTCACTCACGCACTCACACCCTACGGACAATTTTTCCAGAGATGCCAATCAACCTACCATGCATGTCTTTGGACCAGGGGAGGAAACCGGAGTACCCGGAGGAAACCCCCGAGGCACGGGGAGAACATGCAAACTCCACACACACAAGTCGGAAGCGGGAATCGAACCCCCAACCCTGGAGGTGTGAGGCGAACGTGCTAACCACTAAGCCACCGTGCCCCCCAGTTTACTTAATATAAAAAAGTTAATTCAACATGACTGGTTGAGGGGGATTTTCAGTTCCCAGGATGCTTTGCGGTATACTGCATTTAGGCAGTAAATTTAAACATCTAGTGTTATTTTAAGTGTTTTTCAGTAAAGAAAAATGACTTGTTTGCGCTTAATGTTCATTTATGTTTGAGGTTTAAACGAGTTTGTTGTGTTTGTTAGTTTTAGGGTTGCCGTTGTTTTGAAGATTCGTACACGCTCATGATGTCTATTGCATCATTCAATGAGCTTTAACTGTGCTAATGTCAGTACTGAGATGCCTCTTATCTGATTTGATCATTGTGTTTAGACTTACTTGCAGTAAGTCTGTATATAATTTATGTATGATGACAAAACATACAACTGAGAAGGAAAAATATTAAGTTTAATTAACTTAAAATTACTGTGTAGTAAGGTTCAGGCTTATGGAAGAAAGGAGGCGGAGTCTGCGTCGCTGGGAAAGCGTAAGAATTCGTTTTTATTTACTACAATACTTCCGGGTTGTAGACCCGCTCACTCAATAACACAATCTCTCTGGTTGTGACGAATCTTTCTTTTCTCTCGGACGCTCCTCGACAGCTTGTCTCTCTCGGTCCGTCGATGTGTGCTTTCCCAGCCTGGTTTCTCTCTCCCCTCTCTTCTCCTTTGTCGTGCCTTAAATGCGTCTCCTCGCCAATTACTAGAACAAGAAGCAGGTGATTTCACTCTAGCGTTGATCTGCTTACTCACCGTCATACTCCCGACACGCCCCTCTGCCGCAGACCGCGCTAGACCACGCCCCCCTTTCCACATACCCCCACCGCCCGACTCAGGCCGAGGCCCCATCCGGCCTGTAGCCTCGTCCCCCCCCCTCCGGGAGAGAAAGTCGGCCACCGCCATCTGAGTCCCCGGCCTGTGGATCACCTGGAACTTGAATGGTTGCAAAGCAAGGTACCAACGAGTGATCCGCGCGTTGGTGTCCTTCATACGGTGGAGCCATTGGAGGGGCGCGTGGTCCGAACAGAGCGTGAACTCCCTCCCCAGGAGATAATACCGGAGGGTGAGGACCGCCCAGCGGATCGCCAAACACTCCTTCTCTATGGTGCTGTACCTCATCTCCGCCCGTGACAGTTTGCGGCTGATGTACAGCACCGGACGATCCTCCCCCTCTATCTCCTGGGACAGGACAGCGCCCACGCCTCTGTCCGAAGCATCAGTCTGCAACAGAAAAGGGAGTGAAAAATCGGGAGCGTGCAATAACGGTCCGCCACACAGAGCAGCCTTCACTTGGGTAAACCCCTGCTGACACTGCTCCGTCCATTGGACGGTATCTGGTTCCCCCTTTTTAGTGAGGTCAGTCAGCGGGCTGGTGAGGTCCGAATAATTGGGCACAAACCGTCTATAATATCCCGCCAGCCCCAGGAACTGCCTCACCTCCTTTTTGGTCTTGGGTCTCGGGGCGGTGGCAATAGCTGCTGTCTTATCAATTTGGGGACGCACCTCCCCGTGACCCAAGTGGAAGCCCAGATACCTTACCTCTACTCGCCCAACCGCACACTTCTTCGGGTTAGCCGTCAGCCCCGCCCTCCTCAGCGAACTCAGGACCGCTCTCAAGTGCTGCATATGCCGCTGCCAATCATTACTGTATATGATGATGTCATCGAGATAGGCTGCGGCATATGCCGCGTGAGGTCTGAGGATACGATCCATGAGACGCTGAAATGTTGCCGGGGCTCCGAATAAGCCGAACGGAAGCGTGACGAATTGGTGTAAACCGAACGGCGTAGTAAAGGCTGTTTTCTCTTTGGATAATGGAGATAGGGGGATCTGCCAATATCCTTTCGTCAGATCCAATGTCGAATAAAAACGAGCCGTACCTAGCCGGTCAAGTAATTCGTCAATTCGAGGCATTGGATAGGCGTCGAACTTCGACACCGCATTCACCTTGCGATAGTCCACACAGAACCGGACCGAGCCGTCGGTCTTTGGTACTAAAACTATCGGGCTCGCCCAGTCACTTTTGGACTCTTCTATTACCCCCATGTCCAGCATAGCCTCTAATTCCTTCTGAACCACAATTTTTTTGTGTTCAGGTAACCTATAGGGGCGACTGCGTACTACGGCACCCGGTATTGTCTCAATATGGTGCTCTATGAGATTCGTGCGGCCGGGCAGGGGCGAAAAAACATCTGAAAACTCCGTTTGCAACTTCGCAACATCCGTGAGCTGGGAGGACGAGAGATGATCTCCGCCTGGTGCCAGAGCGAGTGATTGCACCTTGGTGTTCGTCTCTGGCCCGAGATCATCTACTCTAGTTACTGTCGTCGCCAGCATCACGGTGTTCGCCTCACTCCATTTTTTTAGGAGGTTGAGGTGATAAATTTGATGTGCCCCGCTCCTGTCCGACCGTACTACCTCATAATTGAGATCTCCTATTCGTCGTGTGACCTCAAACGGCCCTTGCCACTTGGCGAGTAGTTTAGAACTGGACGTGGGGAGTAATACAAGCACTTTCTCTCCCGGTGAAAATTTACGTAGTCTGGCTCCCCTGTTATAATGCCGGCTTTGTCGTTCCTGTGCCTGTAACAAATTCTCCATAGAGAGCCGCCCCAGTGTATGGAGTTTTGTTCGCAGGTCCAGGACATACTGAATTAGATTTTTGCTCGCGGAAGGTCCGTCCTCCCAAGCCTCTCTTAGGACGTCTAAAACCCCGCGGGGTTGACGACCATAGAGAAGCTCAAAGGGGGAAAACCCCGTGGAGGCTTGGGGAACCTCGCGGACGGCAAATAACAGGGGTTCCAGCCACTTATCCCAATTTTTGGCGTCTTCGTGTACGAATTTCCGGATCATGGATTTTAATGTGCGATTAAAACGTTCGACCAACCCGTCCGTTTGTGGGTGATAGACGCTGGTTCGAATCGTCTTAATGCCCAATAATCCGTACAATTCGCGGAGTGTCCGTGACATAAACGCCGTGCCTTGATCTGTGAGAATCTCCTTAGGGATCCCCACACGGGAGATTAAACGAAACAGGGCGTCCGCAACACTGGTTGCTGAGATATTGCGTAACGCCACTGCCTCAGGGTATCGGGTTGCATAATCAACGATGACCAATGCAAATCGATGCCCTCGTGCGGATCGCTCTAACGGCCCGATCAGGTCCATACCAATTCTTTCGAAGGGGACCTGAATAAGTGGAAGTGGGCATAATGGCGCCCTGGGAGTGGCCGGTGGGTTTACCAACTGGCATTCAGGACAAGACGCGCACCACCTACGCACGTTCTCATGAATGCCCGGCCAAAAAAAACGGGTCGTTAGGCGATTTACAGTTGCAGCTTGACCTAGGTGCCCTGCCATCGGATTACAATGAGCCGCCTGGAAAAGCGTTTCACGGCGGCTTTTGGGTATGACTAATTGGGTTGTATCTTGTTTTGACTGAGTGTCCTGGGTCACTCGATACAACCTGTCTTTCAAAATAGCGAAATACGGGTAGGATAGGGTCTGCGCAGGTTGGAGAAGCTGTCCGTCGATTGTACGGACCTGTTCAAACGCATGTTTGAGCGTCTCATCCTGAGACTGTTCCAGAGGAAAATCATCGCCCTGAGAGAGGTTTCTCCTGTCCACCGGGCTCCGTTCCTCTGAAACTGTCATCAGAGGTCCCGGTTCAACTTCTCCGACCTGAGCGACCGCTCCTCCCCGCCGCACTTGGTTATGCCCAGAAACATCCGCACATAAATGTCCCATTAATATTGAAAATAATGGCCAATTCGTCCCCAAAATTAGCGGATGTCGGAGGTGCTCATTAACAGCCACCTCTATCCTATGTTTTTGTCCCCGAAATTTTATGGTCAGCGGCACCAAAGGATAGTTCACGATATCCCCATGTACACACCTTACCTTAACCCCGCGGCTCGTATCCATTGCCCCGAATTGCATCAGGCTTTGGTGGATTGAGGTTTGGTTACATCCTGAATCAACCAAAGCCTGATATGTACCCCCCCTTATACTCACAGGTATCTGGTACAACCCGTCCTGACCGAGGGCAGCCTGAGGGTTGTCGGGCACCCGGATCATCATCCCGACCTCCATCATATGACAGCGGTCGACAGAATGTCCGGGGTCCCCACAACGCCAACAGGCCGGCCCAGGAGTCCCCGCCGCCCCAGCGGCAGGAAGCAGACCCCCGAATTGGCGAGGAGAGGCTGAAGGAAGGGAAGAGGCATGGGCATTGTTGCCCGGACGGTGATAGGATCCCTCAGGGGACCTCGCAGCGCCGTTAGGTCCCGCCTCCTGCGAGAACCGTGTTCGCGGCGCGGGCCGCGGGTAGAAATTCCCCCGAGACCTAGGAAAGGGAACAGGTCTCGTAGAGAGAGAAGCGACAGAAGGGAGAGAGGGAGAGAGCGATGGTAGGGCTACGCCGGCCCCGGGGCACGCCACCAGCTGGTCCTCCGCCAATTGGATCGCCTGGGCCAGCATCGTCGGGCGGTGACATTGGACCCATTGGGAGGTTTTCCTGGGTAACCTCGCCACAAACTGCTCCAACGTCACCTGGTCGATGATGGTCTCGACGGTGCTAGCGTCGGTCATCAGCCATCTGCGGCAGGCATCCCGGAGCTGGTGAGCAAAGGAAAAAGGCTGTGTCCGATCCCCGAACTCCAGAGACCGGAACCGCTGCCGATGCTGCTCAGGACTCCGACCCACTCGCTCGAGAATAGCCTTTTTGAGGTCCGCATACCTCAGCAGGTTCTCGATGGGGAGTTGCTGGGCGGCCATCTGGGCTTCTCCGGACAGGAGCGGGATGAGACGGGCAGCCCATGCGTCCTGCTGCCAACCTGACAGCTCTGCGGACCTCTCGAAGAGCTCGAGGAAGGCTTCCGGCTCGTCCTGGGCTCCCATCTTGTGCAGCGGTATCGTCGGGGATCCAGTTGGTAGGGGACTGCCTTGCTCCTGGCCCAACCAGCTCCGGAACGCATCACGGTCCTCCTGTTGGGTTTTTACGAGAGACTGGAACCGTCTCTCTTGGTCTTCTCGCAGTGCCAACAGGGCCTGATGATGTTCCTGATGGAGGCCGGCAAGAGAGCTGATGACCTCCGCGAACGGCGATCCTGAGGGGGGACTCTGCATTTTGGAGGCGGTCCTTCCTTTCTCCCGGGTTTCGGCACCACTGTAGTAAGGTTCAGGCTTATGGAAGAAAGGAGGCGGAGTCTGCGTCGCTGGGAAAGCGTAAGAATTCGTTTTTATTTACTACAATACTTCCGGGTTGTAGACCCGCTCACTCAATAACACAATCTCTCTGGTTGTGACGAATCTTTCTTTTCTCTCGGACGCTCCTCGACAGCTTGTCTCTCTCGGTCCGTCGATGTGTGCTTTCCCAGCCTGGTTTCTCTCTCCCCTCTCTTCTCCTTTGTCGTGCCTTAAATGCGTCTCCTCGCCAATTACTAGAACAAGAAGCAGGTGATTTCACTCTAGCGTTGATCTGCTTACTCACCGTCATACTCCCGACACGCCCCTCTGCCGCAGACCGCGCTAGACCACGCCCCCCTTTCCACATACTGGTACAATCGAAATGGTTTTGCTCTACTCAAAAAATATCTTTCATCATCATATTAAAATTTCCTTTCAAGGACTCTTTAATGTGTATATTAGATTAATGTGTATATAGACTGTGGGAACTAGATCCCTTATCACATAGGGAAAACTGGAAATGAGGGGGGCAGATGCGCTCACACATTAAAATAAGCACTGTGCAAGATTTTAATTGTTTTTCGTCCGCACTTTATTTTTTGGAGCTTTTGTGTTTTAATTGATTTCTTGGGGTAATGGGTATTAAAAGAATACATGTGAAATTCAGAGAAATCATTAGATTAATATCACTTTGGTTTTCTGAAAAGTTTTATTTCTTGAGTTGTTTATATGAATAATTACAGTATTTTTCTCCATTTATTTTGCCTTTTTATATTTCTAATTGAATTATAGCTTGCAGTAGGATAAACAAAAATATGTGATCTGGTTATGATAAATATAGATGTATTTTAATATTTTTTTGTATATTTATTACTTCCTATGTAATATCTTGAGTCGATATCGGTATGACGTCGATGTTCTAGAAAGATGGATGATTGATATAACTGTACCAGCTTTTACTAAATTAATTAATAGTTTCTTTACTCTAGTTACAGTTTTCTGTTTTTATTGCATTGTTGTTAGGCCGAAGACTTATTATATATTATATATATATATATATATTTGTCAAACTTTTTGATGCGCTTTGTACAATCACTTGGATGGTTAAGTACAGCCAACAAAATAATCTTTGTTGGTAGCAAATTTAGACTAATTTTGTATTGTTTACATTTCAGAGTCTTGTAACCTTTAATTTAGATTCCTTGCATTTTAAGCAATTCGGATAGAGGCTCTTTGGGTAATTTAGACCTCATGATTTGGTTTAGCAGTCTTCTATTTTAAGCGTTCATTTAAATTCAATGCGTTCCTAAACAGTGGTTTAGGAGAAAACAGGCAATGCAATGACTATTTGCGAAGAAGAATAGAGACTGTTCATTGTGATTGCGCCAACATTAACTAAAAAAGGTTGTTTCATTTTTATGAAGTCGAACTAATGAAAACAGGTAACATTTTCCTTAAAGAGCATTTTGTTACGCCACATTGGTTTAAAAGAGCTGAACCATGTTGCACCATTGCTGTCCATATTGTCGGTTGCTATTTTAATATACTTAGATGACTTGTACAAATACCCTTTAATAAAATCATGATAGAAAAAGTCTGGTTTCCTCTGTTAATCATTATCTCTGGTTATACATTTATATTTTTAGCAGACACTGTTATCCAAAGTAACCAGTATACAACTTTGATTTATCTTCATTGGGATCAAAAATGGGTCCATACTATTTGACTACAGTAATATACAGAGTAACATGTTTGCCTTGCTTTCTCCTGCCCTCACTCTCCTCCGTGCTGTCCCATTGGATGAGTGATGGGAGTTTACATTTGCAAATTAAGCCAGTGTAAGAGTTTCAGATCTATGTGTCACACTCAAGACACTGTGAACCAAACTTATGGTCTTCTTGTAGTGCTGTTGTCATGTATTGGTGCGATCTTAAAGGGGAGGTCTGATTGAATATAACTCTTTATATTTAGTTAGTGAGTAGTAAAGCTGTTTGAGCATAAACAACATCTGCTGAACAGCAAAGCTCTATCTTCTGTGGAACACAAAAGAAGATATTTTGAGAAATACCAACGTTCTTCAGAATATCGTGTTTTGTGTTCTGCACAAGAAAGACATACACATTTTCATGGTGTTCTCTTTAAGGGGGTGTGATGGATCTGGCAGGAAGATATGAATTCATAACTGCAATTCGCTATTCTGTGAACTTTTTGTGTGAAAAATGCAATAGTTCATAGAGTGAAAAAGTATATTGCAGGAAAACATGAATTACATTTGGTTTTGCATGAGTATGCAATGCATAGCTGTATTTTTCAAGACTATAGGGGCATGGGCAGTGCCTGTATTACTGATAAGTGTTCTGTGAGTCACTCTGCTAGCGTTGCTAAAAGACTACTTGGAAAGTATTCATCTCACGAAAAAGCATAGGTGACAATGGATTACATGCTGGAAAATGTTCATAAATGTATGCATGCATTCGAATACAATTTTATGCAGGTGCTTTTATTCACAGTGAATTGAAGTGCAGGTTCATGCATTCCCTGGAAAATAAACCCATGACCTGGACATTGCTAGCGTCATGCTCTACCTTGAATTGAGCTACAGATATTTAAATACTTTACTAAAAAATGCCAGTGAGTTTCCTATGGGCCGAGAAACATCTCAAGAAGATAATTTAGCCTTGAAACTTAAAAAAAAAAAACATGTAGAAAACAACATAATTTTGTTTAGTGGCTGGGATTACACAAGGACAAAACAGTTTCCTGGCAGCCTATTGGTCGCAAATTATCAGTGCAATTAGAATATTTGTCAGCACCCAGCATGAGCATCAAAGGCCTCACTGTGCCATTGAAAACAGATGCTGAGCTCTGGTTATCAGGGGACGGGCTGAGCAATCAAGCGTGAAGTCAACCTTTGCTGGGAAAATCATAGAAGGAGAGGTGCCTTTTGAGTTTCCAGATAAGTGTTCTGGAATTGTTAGGTTATGTCTTAATATTCATAGTGCGCTTCTGTCTCTTAGATGAAACGGAATGGGCTATTTGTTGTTTGCATGCTTTTGGTCCAAAAAGAGAAATATACTGATGACACTTACTGCCGTGCTTTTGGAACACGTTAATGTGGGCTCTCCCATCTCACAAACAACACTCGTGTCCTTTACGATTAAACTCACGGCTCGTTTTCATGGTAACAGCAGCTCTCCTGCCTGCTCCGGTCTCCATTAGCAGACTTTAATCTAGGAGTGATCAAGACCCATCCAGTCCTTTTAAATGACGTGTAAATTCTTCAGACAAACTGAAATGGCTTCGTGCGGCCGTGCTGTCAGGTTTGGTTTGGGTTGGAAGACGGGTCATTTTTGCGGTTTAGAGCCAGGTCCTGTGATGTCTTCATCGCCATGTTGAGAAATGCTTCTCTCCTGTGTAGGTGAGGCTAGAAATGTGGTGATCTTGCTTTCTTCCTTATTCTTTATGAATTCCCTCAAAATCATTCAAAAGATCAATTAAAAGATAAACTGTGCCAAACAGCATGCTTGCTATAAATGACTGCTTTCCTGAAATTTGTTTTTTTTTACCCGAGGATGGTGCACTTCCCCTTAAAGCTGCCTTATGGCAATTACCCTATTTTTAACATTATTTATTCACAAGTCAATAGTTGAACTAAATCAAAATGTATCAGACTTTATGAACAGGGTTCATGAATGATACTTTTTGCTGTCCTGGCAGAGTCTGAACAATGATTGTATCCATTCACTGTTATTATAGAGGCGGTTTCAACGTGACAACATATACAAATGTTACCACGGTTACACATTCGTGGACTACCCTTAATTTCCTGAACAATTCGCGAACAATAGAGTGCCTTTAGGTTATTTCTGATAGCAAGCAAAAGAAATCGAGAAGAACCGTTACTTGGCTAAACTTGTCTCTCCAATATTTTGAATTTAGACTGCTATACCAAGCTCAACCGCTAGATGTCTACTTTACGGGTTCTTTAAATGCGTTGAAACTACAGGACCCATTCAACAAATTGTTGATTAATAAAATAGAAACACTAAAAAAATCAACAAATCGTATATCTAATACAATGATTATACAATAACATAATAATATGAATGAATATTAACATAAATGAAATAAAACATAAGTTGTTATATTATAAGAAACTAGCCAAACACGGTGGGAAGTTAGCTGCAGGCCCTGCACGTGTGACCGATTATACAAAACCAATGCATGTCAATAGACACAGTTTAAAGTAGGGAAGGAAGGAAACGGGAACCAGTGAACATTTAGCAAACTTTAATCAAAATAAACAAACAATAACACGGAAGTAAAAGGACATAAATACAAACTTAAAACATGTCCGGGCCCGGTCCTCTCTCTTCCATAGTCCTGTCGCTCGTCCTTTTTTGCTTCCTATCTCCTCCGTGAGGGATTTACATTTACATTTAGGCATTTGGCAGACGCTTTTATCCAAAGCGACTTACATTGCTTTATCCTATACATTTTACATAGGTATTTGCAATCCCCTGGGATCGAACCCACAACCTTGCGTTGTTAACGCAATGCTCCTACCACTGAGCTACAGGAAAACTCAGTGGGGCATGTGGAGCCGGTGCAACGTGCAGCTGATACTCAGTATCACTCGCGTCACCGGCCACGCGTCATTCCCTCACGGCTCTCGTCCTGCCTTGCTCGTCACATTCAGTTACCAACAATCTTCGAAATATCTTCTTTAGTGTTCTGCCGAAGAAAGAAAGTCACACAGGTTTGAAATGACAACAAGGTGAGTAAATGATGACAGAATTGATATTCTTGGGTGAACTATCCCTTTAAAAGAAAGGTAGCCATTTTCAAAGAGGCTAAAAAGTTAGCAATCTAGCGCTGAGCATAAGATCTCACCTTTACTTCAGAGCGCTGTATAAAACCACGGCCCCAAAACACAAGAATGTGATGATGATATTCTTTCTTCTTTACCCTCTCTCTCTCTCTCTGCATGTCTTAGCTTGTGGGCAGGACGGCTTGCGGCGAACCTGTCAAGTGACTAATGATTCCAACTGGAAAAGAAGAGCAGAAACAGCTATTCTCACAATTAATACGAGGCACAAAGTCATATGCATTTCCTACCAACAGCCACTCTGACCCCTGCGCACAACCGCAAGTAGCACATAATTTGCTCAATTATCTCAAATGTCTGCAAAACATGGCACAACGAACCCATGGGCCCTTTCATATTTACAGGCAGATGATATAAAGTGGCATTGTGTCGGTTTTAGTGTTTGTGCAGTTATGTGTGTGCTGAACTTTGTCCTTAAGAATCTAAAGCACGCTGTGCGTTTAGCTGAATAACTTATAATTAAGTATATACAACACATAAAACTAAGTTGTTGCGGACCCCCTGGACCACTTGACCCTAGAGTTAGTATCACCTTTTACCGCATTAGCAGAGGTCTTGGATGGAACACAGCCATTTTCAGCATTTTTCCAACCATTAATAAAATACACGATGTCCATGCTGCTTTTTATTTCCTGAGCTTCCCAGAAGTGTTTCTTTATGTGGTTGTGTTGTAAGAAAATGTACTCGAGTCTTGATATTTGTATTATAACCTTAATCAAATTAATTTGATAACAGTATTCGTTTACATGATCTCAATAATACCTTAATCTCATTTTAACAGTGAATTTTCATAAAAGTGTCGGATTAGATTATACTGTTATTATAAATATAGTCCAGGCCAGGGCCTGTGAAATATACACCAGCGAACGGATAAAAATATGTGCAAAATACAAGCCACGGAAAGCCAAACATTAGAGCTGAGGAGTAATAAAATATTGGGAAAGAAATACATTTTTATTTAATTCCTTCTGTTTGCAGAACATCAAGAGAATTCATGTTTTATTCAGTGAATCTGTGCTCAAAGGCCTGACTTTATGAAGCCGTGGATGCGAGCAGACCTGATGGACTCTCAGACGAGACGCAGTGGAGCAGAGAATCTCTTTGCCTTGCTCACAGACCGAACAATGAACAATTAAAATGAAATCATTGTGATTCTTTACTGTTCACAAAACTGCAATCTAAAATGATCCATCAAGGCTGAATTTCTTGTATTCTTTAGTATCACACAATAATCAAGGCAACTTTTGTAAGACAGTTTGCTTATATAAGCACCGTGCTTTAAAAGACTTGCAAAAAAAAAGACTTGCAAAAAAATCTTAGAGACTAAAATTATACATATTTTTAAAGATCAAAGAGAGTGTTTAGAACAGACCGCTGGTAAGAATAGCTGACTAAAATAGCTAGACTGATGTTAGAAGAATTGGTGTTAGATTATATCTAGAAGGGTTGTGAATGCAGGTCTGTTGAAGAGATTCTGCTGAACCTTGAATATACAAAAATCCTGGCCTGCCTTTGAGATCTTAAATTCTTCCTGGTCTGCACGCTGCTACTTATTTTGAATATTAAAATGGTACTTATATGTGCATATTTAAGGTAGTTAGAGTTAAAGACTACCAAAGAGTGGAAAGAAGTAAGAAATTTTGCACAAGCAGGAATATTGTCACACTGAATACCGATATGCAGTGGAGTAACAATATGCAAAAAACTATATATATTGTACAGCTGTGGCGATTGTTTAAAGTTATGACGTCTACTTATTCCTATAGGTTGAGCTATACCAACAAAACGTATGTGTATCATGTTTTATTCTATTCAGTTTTGTATTTTTGTTCTCTCCTAGTGTTTAGCTGTCTCAGTTAAAATTTTGTGATAAAAATTAAGTTACATTTTTAATGACTAATCTGTTTTTTTAGGGCTGTTCAACGAGTAATCACATCCAGAATAAAGGTTTGTGTTTAGAATAATAGATGTCTGTGCACTGTGCATATTTATTTTGCATTTTAAACACAATCACATACATGTATATATTTAGGAAACGTTTGCATGTGTATATTTAATAATATATTTAATACTATATTTGTATATTATAATCATTTATTAAATATATATTTCATGTATTTTTTCTCAGGATTTAAAAGCAGTTGGAAACATATAACATTGGCCTAGTGGTTTTTGGATATTTTACTGCAAAATTCTTACAAACTGTACCTTTAAATAAAACTAATGCAGACTGAAGGAAAGATAAGAGGACATGCACTGTTTTTAGGAACATTAGAATTTGATTTTCATCTCATTTTCCCATAATCCATTGTGTTTAGGCATTATCTGTTGGAATGCATCTTATGTCACAGCATATGCTCATAATGCACTTGATTCTTTCAGAAGGACTGTGACTCACAGTTGCTACTGACCCTCATTGTTTATCAAGCAGAGATGCCCTTTATGTTCTGTGTACTCTCCTCCCTCTCTGTTTCTCTGCCCTACAGGATCCTCCCACAGCCAACAAGTGCAAAACAATTATGCAAATCGCCCACAATACCTGCAGGCCCGAGAGGCCCTATGAATCAGTCTGGGGAGCACATGCAGACAATGTATCTCATTTCTCTCACTATACCCTTGCGCAATGAGACATGTAAAGAGACCAGAAGACTCATTTGGACTGAGGGAGAAGTCCAAATCTGCCTACCAGCTCGTGCAACAGACACACATTTTATCTCGCATATCAGATATTCTTCTTGTGAATGTCCCACACGGAAATGGATTAGTCATCACAGATGTGTCTGCTATAATTCCTTCAGTGTTCATCTTTTTCAGATGCCCCTGCCTCCTCCGTTTGCGTTTTTCATATTTAAAGAATGCCTATGAGACAGGTGGCTTAAATTTTCATCTTGATTTTTGGCACGTTAGCCTGGCAGACTTTCATAAGCATTACTAAGCCTTACAGAAGTGAAATAGTAATAACTGTGCTCAGCTGAACAGGTAGAGCTGTTTTATTAGGATATTTTACTTAATAAATTATAATTCAAGATAATACGATTTCTTGGATGTTCTCTCACAACTCTGCCGCAGGATACTCTTATGCTAATGCATTTTTACAAAAATAAAAGCATTAATGGCCTAAAATATTTACTGTATAATGCCTGTCCAGCCATTGCTTCCATTTTCTCTCTGTCAGCTCTATATGTCTAATCTTTTATTTCTCCCGTGCCCAACTGTGTTGTGAAGGTCCTGAATCGCAAGACTTTGAAACTGTGATATTACATTTACATCACCAGCGGACCCTTTCATTCACAGTTCAACTGCCACTGTCAAGACGCAGACACGTGGAGCGGGAGAAACGGCTTTGATGTTATGGAGTCTAAGCAGAGGACGCTCCTCCTCGCTTTTCCTAATAGAAAAGTTTCAGGAAAATTACAAGGTCCCACCGCGGCTTCTCATCGACCGAGCTTTTCTTCAACTGTGCTGCAATCCACCCGTGCTTCCCTTTCTGGTTTAGGAGTGGCAATTACATCTGCTTGCATTAGAAGAGTCCCTGTTGATTCTGACGGCGTGTCAGAGATGGTGGAAGGGGTTGGAACGGTGTTGACATGGGGGTTGTCATCTAGCATCCAGGCATATGTGACACCATTCTGTCACACAGCTACTGCATCTGGTATGCATGGTTTTCTCAGAATCTCTCCCTCATAAACACAACAATGCAGGAAAAACACTGCAGCAGCGTTAGTTTAGTTTTGATTTGAGTTTGTTTTTTAGTTTATATTTATATATATTTTTTAGTTTAAATGTCAATTTTAGTTAATGTTTAGCTAGATTTTGTTTAATGTTGCTGTATGAGTTGTTTTTATTTCAATTTTAGATTAATTGATGTTCAGTTAACAATTTTAGTGACTTTTTTATTTATTTATACATTTTATATATACATTTTTTTGCTTTGTTTTTATAGTTTTTATGGTAATACTAAGTGTAAAACATGTAACACTTTACAATATGGTGCACTAAAAGATACATTAGTAAATGCATAAGCTAACATTAGCTAATAATGAACATTTTATTATTCCTTGTTAATGTTAATTCATGTCAATACAGTTGTTCATGAACTAATGTGAACAGTGACAACATTTAATGATGAAGTAAATGCTTTAATTAACATGAATAAATATAAATAAATGCTGTAGAAGTATTGTTTATTGTTACTTCATAGCTAATGCCTCAACTAATCTAGGCACCTTATTGTTACATTTTTGGATTGAAATTGTTAGAAATTGTTCACTATTGTGCAAAAGTTTTATTTTTATATTTACCTGCATTACACATTTTTAAGCAAGCAATTAGGCAGGACTTTTATTTTGCCTCTATGTTTGCAATTATTCCCTATTTTGGCTTAAAAATACCTACAAACAAGCCATGGTTTTACACATATAATAATGGCATCAGGCTGTGATTTGGTGTTGAGCACATGACGGCAGTGGAAAGAGAATAAAAATCTCATTTAACTTTTGTTGCGTCCTCGATCACTTGATGTTTCGGAAGTCCATCAGTTTTTCTGTAGTCACATACATTAAAATCTTGGCAGCAAGAAAGCCTTTGAACGTTTGTGTTACCCAATAAAAAAAGATCCAGTTCAGTGACCACGCACTGACCTTTTGGGGGCTTATTATAAGTATAACAGCACAATTCAAACAGTTCAACAAGTATGAAACAGCAAAAAGGCAAAATAAAAGACCAAACATTGTTTAAGCCACCCAAAATTGTAATGAATAAATTGGTCACACTCTGTGTTATATAGATGACACATCACTGTTAAATTTATGCTAATGTGCAGTTTCTTCTACCCGACGGAGAGATTTTCTTTTTGAAAGGTCATATTTACAAAAGTTTGGTTTTAGAAAGGGTTTAAACTATGTGTTCAAAACCAAAATACAATATTATTTAAGCATTTGTGGTTTGCATTTTACTCAAAGTTTTAAAGTTACAGTACAATAGACATTTTCTCTAACCAAGTTATAACCCACAATAATATGATATTATTAATAATACACAGCATTATATTTTAAATTCTCATTCATTTAAGATGAGATATGTGAAAGTACCACCAAAATCCCCTTCAGAAACTGTATTTTGTCTTTGTCTCCAAGTGTTTATTTGCAGTGTAAAACACGCAGCCAGAGTGATCAAAGATGGCATTCACGAGCAATGCCCCTCCATCTGTCTCTCACCTGCTGTCTAAATCACCCTCACGTTGGATCCTTCTCCACTTTGACTGATATGTTGGGCCGCTCTGTGCTCTGCCAACTGCTCTTGATGCAACAAAGCGAGAATGTTGCAAATGTGTGCGAGACGGAAAAACAAACCAAAAACAAACAAACATAACAAGAAAAGTTGTCAAATGATTTCTAGTTCCAATCGAATCCAATAACAGCAAGGCTGTGCAGCTGACACGTGGCCATATTCGTTTTCTATCAGCTGGGCAAGAAATAGCAACACTGATCAGAATGATTCATCTCTTTCTAAACACCTTTACAAATGCTTCTGTTATATGTTTATTTGATTATTATTTACGATTA
The DNA here is from genome assembly GCF_015846415.1 of Triplophysa dalaica. Taxonomy (NCBI): domain Eukaryota; kingdom Metazoa; phylum Chordata; class Actinopteri; order Cypriniformes; family Nemacheilidae; genus Triplophysa; species Triplophysa dalaica. The sequence goes on along the minus strand of NC_079566.1, from coordinate 5,688,529 downwards.
GCACTTATAAGTGTTAAAGGTTAGATACGATTATGCAACATTTAAATCGTCGGAGCAGGTGCAATAAATACAGCTTTCATCCCAAAGCATTCAAGAAATTATTATCTTGGGAAACCATTTGCACAGGCTATTAATTCAGCCTAATGATAATAAATGAGAGACACGCTTATATACCTGTGCCGAACTTGGCAGGAAGAACCCAAGCCCTGTTTTTACAATTTCTGTTAAACGTTTTTGCATTGAATTCAAAAGGAACCAAATTACCTGATGCTCCCTCTACAGTCTGGTTTTGGAGATTGGATGAAGCTTTGTTTGCTTGGAGGCACATCAGAGGTTGTTCTGAACTTTGCTGAAAACAAGAAAGTGCCAATTGATTCGTTTAAATGGCTCTAATTTACATTTGAATAATTAATTAAACGACCCCTGATAACTCATGCATGGCCAATAATAGTTTCACCACGGTTTGACTACTTAATTAAGGTCATTGTCGACGTTGCTTCATTTTTAGAAAGTGAGTATTATTCTATATTCGCAACTGTTTCATCCAAATGTAAATGTTTGCTGCATCGCTTGCGTGTGTTCTCTGAATAGACCTGCAGTTGCATCGATGATGGGAAAATAATTTGATCCCAATCTCAGGAAACTGCACCTCAGTACGGCGGCAGACGAATCGGGTTAACAGTGCCTCCGTAATCACTGTCAGGATGCCCCGACCTTTCTGAGCAAGTTCTTTAATTAACCTTTCGGACCGCTTCGACTATTTAATTACCTATCGGCATCCGTTCGCATTATGACAGATAAAGCATTGATTGTCCTTGTAATTAGTCACACTTAAATGAATGTATTCATTAGGATATTTGCCTCGAGAGCCGCTTCGCTCGTTCTCTCTCCACGCCCATATTGGGCTCCCTGGCCTCATCAGAAATGACCTCATAATGGACTTTCTTCCATCCATCAAGCTCCACTGGGTTATTTTCATTTCAAGAGCAGCTGCGACTGTGCAAAGTAAATCAAGTCTCCCCCCGATCTCTGCCTCATCCGTGGCCTTCCTCTCTCTCTTTACCGTGCATAACTCAGCGAGCGGTTAGATCAGCTCTACTTCTCTATATTTAGACATTAATCAAATACCGTAATCATTTTTCCGCCGGATTCTTTTCTTGTGCGTCCCGATGTCCTTTATGAAGCTTTGCTGAAAATATCTCTTAGACAGCACACTGAGGTCACCAGGGGCCAGATGAGGTTGTTTTGATGTGTGAATGATATGAGATGCGCTGGTCGATTGGAGATGCCATGTGCTTCTGATATGATGCCTTGAAATGAATAAATGTGCTGCAGTTTATCATTGTCAGGTGAGGGGGGAGCAAATGCGCCTTTTAAAACTAAGTGGAATATTTCAAGTGGTGGACGGAGTTAATTTCTTGTATTCCTCTTAGCTATATTTGTACGTTTGTGCTACGGCTTTAGTGTCATACGATATGATTATCTATGAGTATAATAGCAACAACCCTATTTGTAAAGTGCTGTCTAGATAGAGTACCTCCGAGATTACATATTTTTGTATGTAAACCCCAGAAGCATGTTGTCACTTCTGGTTCAATCGCCCCAAAGACTATTGGTTTTTGGTCAATCGTCCGTGGTTAACAAAACCTACAAATATTTGAACGTTTTAATATATGACATAAAACACAAAAGTTATATACCGCTCGTGATTTTTTTAAAGCTTTATTGTGTCTTAAAAATGGCAGTTGCTAATGTCACGCTACGAATTGACAGAACCCAAGCGCAGGCAGTTAAAGGTTAATACAAATATTTTATTAAAATGTAAACGAAAACTAATCCCACGATAGGGAATAAAACAGTAGGCTAAATAATATGGCTAAACAAAACCACGCACTTCCCACGGGGGGGAACAAAATGAGCAAACAAATAAACTACAACAAACAATAAACTTCAGAACCATGCAAAGCGGGAACTACGACACGTTGAATACAAGGAACCAAGCAAACACATGAACTGAACGATAAGAAACCGACAAGAGACAAAACAAAGGGGCATTAAGTAGCTTAAAGTGCTAAAAGTGACTACTTTAGTTGGCGGTGACATCGCAAATTTAAATCTCAAACAAACAATTGGCACAAATCTCTTAAAAAATGGAAGGGGATTCATTCACGGAGTAATTACTTACCAGGAAACACATTTTAAATAAAGTTTGAATATGTTTTCAGAGCCTTGGTGGTGGTGACTTTGAAATCGAGCGACCATAGTGTAGTCTGTTTATAGTCTCATGTTAGCTTTTTACTTCTGTCGATTTTATTTAGGCTTTAAAATTAACAAATGTTGTGTTCATTTGTAAAGATTGTCTTGGTAGAGAAAAAAAAATGTAATATATGATACACCTTTGTTAATCACATATCCTATTTTTTACAATCTTCGAAAAGTGGGAAAAATGCATTGGGTTTCGGTCGAGGGAACCAGTCCGGTGCTAACTTCCAGGCTTGGCCTACAAAAACACGTCATCCCTGTACCACTCCATTCTTTTAAAAAGAATATGCACATCGATGAATTGCGCAAAAATACACACAAATTCAGTACTGGGCTAAAAAAATTGTGGGGTTTGATTCTCAGAGAACACAAAAACACATCAAAAACATTAATCTTAAATACACCCTAACTCGCTTTGAATAAAAGCATCTGCCAAATGCATAAATGCATAAATGTATCATTTGCACAGTGCATATTGGCATACATCGCTGAGACTGTGCAGCAAAGCTTCAGCACTTTTTGAAATGGCAAAAGTGCACTTGACTACACTGCGCGAGTCTGGATGTACGCCAGGTTATAACTCTCTTCCCCATTATGATGAATTACTGCTGCCTTGATCAATAAAAATGTACACAAACATCTCTTTTTAATAAAATTCCATTTAGTACTTGCTTCTCATGGGCGCCATTTTAGCGTTTCTGGCACCTGGTTAAATTGTATTGCAGTTGTACTGTATTGTAACCGCATTGTGGTAAGTGAATAAGATGTATGTTTTTGCGCATTCGTTTAGTGAATTTACCTCTAGTCTGGCAAATCACCAAAATCAAAAATGCTTGATTCTTTCTCATACGCTTGTCGAAAGCTCTGACATATATTTGTGACAGATTTAAAAGCTTCGCCCTTTATCGAAATAGAAGTGGTGTGGGTTGATCTATTTTGGCTCTCTGCCACGGCCTGGCTTTCATTGTCCTCACAGCGTTCAAAATAACAATAATCAGTGATGGAATGCCTTTTTTTCTGCTGGCAATAAGAAGCCATAGTTCATTTGAAAGGACTACAGTTTGTCACATGAATGACCTCGTCACAATTTACCCAGTGTGATTTGAGCTCAGAATGGTCAGGATGACCTTCCATCTGATCCCCCTGTTCTCGAACTTCTGTACTTCAGAGAAGAAGAGAGTAACTAAGGATACAGAGATAAGGGGAAAGGTTATGTGCACTGGCTATCTGTACCTCTGTTCTCTACTTTAACATTTTGCTCTCTCGCTCTTTCTCGCTCTCTCTCTCTCCAGGTCTCTTAATCCTGCGGTTTCTGGTCTAGACTTTTTTCCTCATTCTCTCTCTTGTTGGGTAATTTGGATTTCTTACATGGTCTCATTTATCTCAATTTCACATTTGCAGAGACAAAAGACAGAATTTTGA